>NC_047052.1:12729951-13387410 GCF_011762595.2 Tursiops truncatus
TCTTTGAATGGCTATTATTAAAAAAGACAACAAATAACAAGTGTTGGTAAGGATGTGGAGAAAAGGGAACCTTTGTGCACTGTTGGTGGGAATGTAAATTGGTGCAGCCACTATGGAAAATAGTATGGGGTTCCTCAAAAAATTAAAAATAGAGCAACCATGTGGTCCACCAATTCCACTTCTGGGGATTTTTCCAAAGAAAACAAAAACACTAATTCAAAAAGATATATGCGTCCTTATGTTCATTGCAGCATGGTTTACGTTATTTACAATAGCCAAGGTTTAGAAACAAACTAAGTGCCCATCAATAGATGAACAGATAAAGATGTGGTATATATATATACAGTAGAATATTACTCAATCATAAAAAGAATGAAATCTTGCCATTTGTGACAACACGGATGGACCTAGAAGGTATTATGCCAAATGAAATGTCAGACAGAGAAAGACAAACATCATATGAATTCACTTATATGTGGACTCTAAAAAACAAAACAAATGAACAAACACACACAAAAAAACCAGAAACAGGCTTGTAGATACAGAGAACAAACAGATGGTTGCCAGAGGGAGGGAAGGGGGATGAGTGGAATAGGTGAGGGAGATTAAGAGGTACATATTTTCAGCTACAAAATAAATGAGTCACAGGGATGAAGTGTACAGCATGAGGAATATAGTCAAGAATATTGGAATAACTTTGGTGACAGATGGTAAGTAGACTTGTGATCATCCTGTAATATATAGAAATATTGAATCACTATGTTGTACGCTTGGAACTAACATATTGTTGTAGGTCGATTATACTAAAAAAAAAAAAAAAAGACGTGTACAAGAGTGTTCATAGCAACTTTATTCTTAATTGCCCCAAGCTGGAAGCAACTCAAATAGGTATCAATGATAGAATGAATAAATTAGTGTGGCTTTTTCATATAGTGAAATACTATACAGCCACAAGAATGTACAAATGGTTACTACACCTCAAAACATGGGTGAATTTCAGGAACATAATTTGAGTGAAAGAAGGTAGCTACAAAAGAGCACACCCTATATGATTCCATTAATATAAGGATCAAAAGCAGACAAAACTGATGTACAGTTTTTGAAACCAATATGGTGATTTTCTTTGGGGAAGAAAGGAAGTAGTAATGTGAAAAGGGCATGAGGGAGATTTCTGTGGAACTGCTAGTGTCCTATCTTCTGGTAAGTGTGTGTTCATTTTGTGAAAATTCATTGAACTGTACCCTTATGATTTTGTGTACTTTTCTCTATGGATGTCATACTTCAACGAAAAAAGGTTTTTTAAAAAAGAAGCCGTTGACAATAGCAAAAACAAAACAAAACCCTGTAAGGTATACTTATAAATTAATTTAACATATACATGCAAGTCCCGTATGCAGAAAATTTTAAACTTCATGGAACTATATTACATATGACTGGAATAAGTAGAGATATAGCTCAAGTTCATAAATAGGAAGACTCAGTATTGCAAACATATTAATCCTTTCCAAATTAATCTATAGATTCAATGCAATTCCTTTCATAATCCAAATAGGCTTTTTCATGGACATTAACAAAATGATTCTAAAGTTTATATGAAAAAGGAGAAATCCAAATATAAGCCAAGACATGCTAAAGGAGAACAGGAAGTGAGCAGTAGACTTACCAGATATCAAGATTTAATATAAGGCTATTATAATAACAAAGACAATGTGGTATTGACAAAAGGAGAGACAAACCTGATCTTTATAACAGTATAGAAGATGCCCAAAACTCATAGAGCTGTATAGTTGTCTCTCCATATCTATGAGTTCCACATCTGCGGATTCAACCAACTGCAGATCGAAAATATTTGGGGAAAAAATTTCCAGAAAGTTCCAAAAAGCAAAACTTGAATTTGCTATGCATCAGCAGCTATTTACATAGCATTTACATTGTACTAGTTATTATAAGTACTCTAGAGCTGAGTTAAAGTATACAGGAGGATGTACATAGGTTATATGCAAATACTACACCATGTTATATAAAAGACTTGAGCATCCTTGGATTTTGGTATCTGTGGGGAGAGGGTGGTGGTCCTGGACCAAATCCCCTGTGGATACCAAGGGACAACTATACATTAAAAAGGTCAAGTTTTGTATCTCAGTAAAATAACAAAATGGCGTTATCTGTTTGTGTCTATTTCTGGACTCTGTTTTGTTCCATCGATCTATTTGTCGGTTCTTATGAGAGCACTACACTCTTTCAAATATGAAGTTTTAAGTCTTGAAGTTAGGAAGTGTAAGTCTGCAACTTTGTTCTTTCTCAATATTGCTTTGGATATTCTAGGTCCTTTACATTTCCATGTAAATTTTGAAGCAGTTTGTCAATTTTTTTCTTGTCTTTCTTTCTTTTTCCTTTTCTTTTTTTGGTGAGAACATTTAAGTACTACTCTCTTAGCAAATTTCAATTATATAATTGTTTATCAATTTCTTTAAAAGAACCTAGTGGGATTATGATTGGGATTGGATTGAATCTTTAGATCAATTGGAGGATTCGAGATCTTAATATTGAGCCTTCCAATCCATGAACTTGGAACTTATTATATCCATGAACTCCATTTATTTAGATGCTCTTTCATTTCTCTCAGCAGGGTTTTGTAGTTTTCAATTAGTTCACATGATTCATGCTTTTTGACATTATTATAAATGGAATTTAACATTTTTATTTTTCAATTGTTTGCTGATAGTAGTTAACACATAATTGATTTTGTATTTTGACCTTGGATCCTGTGAACTTGCTAAATTCACTTATTAGTTCTGGTTGCTTTGCAAATTAGTTGATGTTTTCTATGTAAACAATCATGTTATCTGCAAATAGAGAGATTTTTAAGCCTTCATCTCTGCTCTTTATACCTTTCATTTCTTTTTTTAAAAAATACAGTGGTGCAGATACTATACATAGAGAATCCTAAAGATGCTACCAGAAAACTACTAGAGCTAATCAATGAATTTGGTAAAGTAGCAGGATACAAAATTAATGCACAGAAATCTCTGGCATTCCTATACACTAAGGATGAAAAATCTGAAAGTGAAATCAAGAAAACACTCCCATTTACCATTGCAACAAAAAGAATAAAATATCTAGGAATAAACCTACCTAAGGAGACAAAAGACCTGTATGCAGAAAATTATAAGACACTGATGAAAGAAATTAAAGATGATACAAATAGATGGAGAGAAATACCATGTTCTTGGATTGGAAGAATCAATATTGTGAAAATGACTCTACTACCCAAAGCAATCTACAGATTGAATGCAATCCCTATCAAACTACCACTGGCATTTTTCACAGAACTAGAACAAAAAATTTCACAATTTGTGTGGAAACACAAAAGACCCCGAATAGCCAAAGCAATCTTGAGAACGAAAAACGGAGCTGGAGGAATCAGGCTCCCTGACTTCAGACTATACTACAAAGCTACAGTAATCAAGACAGTATGGTACTGGCACAAAAACAGAAATATAGATCAATGGAACAGGATAGAAAGCCCAGAGATAAACCCACGCACATATGGTCACCTTATCTTTGACAAAGGAGGCAGGAATGTACAGTGGAGAAAGGACAGCCTCTTCAATAAGTGGTGCTGGGAAAACTGGACAGCTACATGTAAAAGTATGAGATTAGATCACTCCCTAACACAATACACAAAAATAAGCTCAAAATGGATTAAAGACCTAAATGTAAGGCCAGAAACTATCAAACTCTTAGAGGAAAACATAGGCAGGACACTCTATGACATAAATCACAGCAAGGTCCTTTTTGACCCACCTCCTAGAGAAATGGAAATAAAAACAAAAGTAAACAAATGGGACCTAATGAAACTTAAAAGCTTTTGCGCAGCAAAGGAAACCATAAAGAAGACCAAAAGACAACCCTCAGAATGGGAGAAAATATTTGCAAATGAAGCAACTGACAAAGGATTAATCTCCAAAATTTATAAGCAGCTCATGCAGCTTAATAACAAAAAAACAAACAACCCAATCCAAAAATGGGCAGAAGACCTAAATAGACATTTCTCCAAAGAAGATATACAGATTGCCAACAAACACATGAAAGAAGGCTCAACATCACTAATCATTAGAGAAATGCAAATCAAAACTACAATGAGATATCATCTCACACCAGTCAGAATGGCCATCATCAAAAAATCTAGAAACAATAAATGCTGGAGAGGGTGTGGAGAAAAGGGAACCCTCTTACACTGTTGGTGGGAATGTAAATTGATACAGCCACTATGGAGAACAGTATAGAGGTTCCTTAAAAACCTACAAATAGAACTACCATATGACCGAGCAATCCCAACACTGGGCATATACCCTGAGAAAACCAAAATTCAAAAAGAGTCACGTACCAAAATGTTCATTGCAGCTCTATTTACAGTAGCCCAGAGATGGAAAGAACCTAAGTGTCCATCATTGGATGAATGGATAAAGAAGATGTGGCACATATATACAATGGAATATTACTCAGCCATAAAAAGAAACGAAATTGAGCTATTTGTAATGAGGTAGATAGACCTAGAGTCTGTCATACAGAGTGAAGTAAGTCAGAAAGAGAGAGACAAATACTGTATGCTAACACATATATATGGAATTTAAGGAAAAAATGTCATGAAAAACCTAGGGGTGAAACAGGAATAAAGACACAGACTTACTAGAGAATGGACTTGAGGCTATGGGGAGGGGGAAGGGTAAACGGTGACAAAGCGAGAGAGAGGCATGGACATATATACACTACCAAACGTAAGGTAGATAGCTAGTGGGAAGCAGCCGCATAGCACAGGGAGATCAGCTTGGTGCTTTGTGACCGCCTGGAGGGGTGGGAGGGAGGGAGACGCAAGCGGGAAGAGATATGGGAACATATGTATATATATAACTGATTCATTTTGTTGTGAAGCTGAAACTAACATACCATTGTAAAGTAATTATACTCCAATAAAGATGTTAAAATGAAAAAAACAAATACAGTGGTGCAGTGGTTAAGAATCCGCCTGCCAATGCAAGTGACACAGGTTTGATCCCTGGTCCAGGAAGATCCCACATGCTGCGGAGCAACTAAGCCCGTGCACCACAACTACTGAGCCTGCACTCTAGAGCCTGTGAGCCACAACTGCTGAGCCCAAGTGCCACAACTACTGAAGCCCGCGTGCCTAGAGCCCGTGCTCCACAACGAAGAGTAGCCCTCACTCGCCACAACTAGAGAAAGCCCATGCACAGCAACGAAGACCCAACGCAGCCATAAATTAATTAATTAAAAAATACATTCTGAGTATTCTGAGTTTTATTATTTGAAATAGAACATTTTTATTGAAGTATAGTTGAAGTACCTATATGTACAAGAATGCTTATAATAGAAAAAAAACCCTCAAATTTGTATCTTCAAGTAAAGGAAAATGGGTAAATAAATTTGTATTGTGGAATATGACACTGCAGTGAAAATTGATGACCTACAGTGACCCTCAAGAACATGGATGAACCCTAAAGAAATACTGAGTAAAATATGAAAGGTACATAAATCAAAATACAGTGTCATGCGATTTTCATAAAATTCAGAAACAAGGTAATCTAAACAATGTATTGTATAAGCATACATATAGATGTGATAAAAATATAAAAAAATTTTCATGGACATTAACAAAATGATTCATGGACATTAACAAAAGTCAGGACAGTGATTACCTCTTGGGAAGAGGCAGAAAGATGGAAGTTTTGGAGTGTAGGAGTAGGTGCAATTTTTGTAATGTCCTAGCTCTTGGTTTGGGAGGGAAATTCAGTGAATTAATTATACTATTTTTGCTTTAGAACGTATACATACTCTTTTGTTTGCATTTAAAGCACTTTAAAAATTAAAGAACTTAAAATAGCAGTTATTAGCATACCATACACACTGTTCTTCTTGTTTTCCACTTACAGTATCATAGAGATTGTTCCCTATCGGTACACATAGATCTACCTCATTCTTTCTAACGGTTACATAGTATTCCACTGAATACACCATCATTTATTTAATCAGTCCTCCTTAGTGATGAATATTTGGGTTGTTTCTAGTCTATAAGCAATGTCGCAATTAATTAATTATTTTTTTGGCCACACCACACGGCATGTGGGATCTTAGTTCCCTAACCAGAGATCGAACCTGCACCCCCTGCAGAAGGGCAGAGTCTTAACCACTGGACTGCCAGGGGTGTCCCCGCAATTAATATTATTATGCATACATCTGATGGGGTTCAGGGCAGGCCACTCCAAAATATGCCATTTTGGCTTCTTGATTATTTTGAATTAAATTTACTTAAGAAACAGCTGGTACAAGAAGGACACTCTGACCCTGCTTTGTCCCCCCTAAAAGCAGGAAATAAGTCTTCCATGTGAAAGATACCTTGCATGTACCAGAAGGGTAGAGGGCATTCTTATCACTAAAGATAGGGAGGTCAGAGCTGAGATGTCTGTATAAAAAAAATCTTGTTACTTCTTTACTAATGTACTACTCCAAGCCCAAACTCCTTTGTCTTGTCAATTCTTCACAAATTTATTGTTTCTTTGTCCAAAAGGTATAAAAGCTGCCTGCCCTGGTCACTTCTTTGGGTCTCATACCTTTGGGGTCCCCTTACATATGAAATTAAGTTTGTTGTTCTCCTATTAATCTTTTATTTCAGGGAGTGTCTCAGCCAAGAACCTAGAAGGGTAGAAGGAAAATTATTTTTCCTCCCTACACATCTTTATACAGTAATCTGAAAGGTCAAATTTCTATAAGTGGAATTACTATGGTAAGAAATGTTACAATTCTGAATAGATGACTAAATTGCTTGTTTAGGGGCTTCCCTGGTGGTGCAGTGGTTGAGAGTCCGTCTGCCGATGCAGGGGACACGGGTTTGTGCCCCGGTCCGGGAGGATCCTGCATGCCGAGGAGCGGCTGGGCCCGTGAGCCATGGCCGCTGAGCCTGCGCGTCCAGAGCCTGTGCTCCGCAACGGGAGAGGCCACAACAGTGAGAGGCCCGCGTACAGCAAAAAAAAAAAAAAAAAATTAAATTGCTTGTTTAACTTCAGACAATACGAGTTTAAGGCAACGGTGAAAAATCCAAATGTGGGTGGCCTACAGATATTGTCATCAGGAAGTACCTGAGGACACCCAGGAGTGTTTGAATGCTTTTGCACATGCAAGGTATTTAGAACAGAGTAGGTGTGGAAGTGGAGTGAGAGTGACTATGTATTCACTGCTTGAGAAAAGCAAAGTTAGTGACCTAAGGCCTCCCTCCAGGCCTGTTGGACAGCATTTCCACAGCCGACCCGTATACTCAGCCAAACTCTTGCCTACTCCCTGAGGGTGAGCCAGGAAAGTCTTGGGAAGGAGAGAAGGAAGGAACAACTCTCCTGGCCTTGGACGTGTCTGTAGTTGGGGTGGCCCCTAGGGCATCTGAGCTAGGCTTTCCCCCACAGCGCTGGCCCAGCATAGAGGCCCAACCCCAGAAGAGCATAAACAGGGGTGACCCTGAAAATACCTTTTGCTGAGAGAGACCAAGGCCAGTTGAATGGGGCAACCTCAGTACCAGGATCCTTTTATTACAAATCATGAGTTCAGGTGAGATCCCCAATTGCTGGGCAGTTAAAGTTGTGTGCAGTTCTCCCCTGTTATAAACAAAACTGGATTGAGCGCACTTGCTCTTCCCTTCCATCCAACATGACTACCAGGCTTCACTTCTTTAGGTCCCTATTTCCCCTCCTATAATGGCAGCAGGATTCTCTGTTCATCCCTCAGGATCCTCCCCAGAAGTTGAGACTAGAGTGAGGCAACTGAGGCAGCCATTCTGCAGGCAAAAGTTAAGGGTGTGCCAAAAAAACTCAGTAATCAAGATAAAGAATACTTTAGGGAATTCCCTGGCAGTCCAGTGGTTAGGACTCCGAGCTTCCACTGCAGGGGGCAGGGGTTTGATTCCTCCTCCCGGAACTAAGATTCTTTTTGCCGCATGGCGCAGCCGAAAACAAAAACAAAAACAATAAGTATTTTAATGCAGCATTTTAAAAATTCAAAACTAATGCAAACAAAAAAATCCATGATGAACAAAATACCAGAACTTACAGTGTTAAAGACGAGATCCAACCCTTCACTTTCACCAACCTGCCTCACTCCTCTCAGTAGTCCTGGTTCCACTAAAACTTTATATACAAAATCAGGTGGCCAGCGCCACTGCCTGTGGTTTGCCAATATTCCTATTTTTTTAAATTCTTTGTTATATATATATTTTTTATTGTGGTAAAATATACATAATATAAAATGTACCATTTTAACCATTTTAAACTTTACAGTTCAGTGGCATTAAGCACATTCACATTGTTCTGTACACGACATGATTTTTTAAAAAATATTACATTAAAATATTGTATATCGTGATTACTGAGTTTGGGGGCGCCAGAGGCCAGTGTCTCCCTTGCCTTACTCTAGTTCTCACGCTGCCTCCCCCACTCTTCACCCACTCCTGCAGCCTGAGGAAGGAAAACTGCAAGTTTCTCCTATAAGGCAGCAGCAGAAGAGTTATTCCGGTGGCGAACAGGCTATTGAGGATGTCCGTCCACACAGCCGCCGGCAACAAGAAGACTTGCTCCACCTGCATCCTCCCGCCGCCTTTGCTCTCTTGCAATGAGACACACTTGGCTGGCGCTTCCTCTACCTGCCCAGAACCACCTGACGGAGGGCGGGCATCCCGTGGCCCGGCCCGCTCGGGTCGGCTGGGCGTCCTGCCGGCCAATGGGGAAGGAGCCCCTCCGGACACAGGCAGCGTCCTTAGGAGCGGCCAATGGGAGCGCGGCATGCAAATGAGCAGGTGCGGCGACGGCTGACCAGTCAAGGCGGCAGCGGCTCAGGGGATGTTAAGAGGCGAGCAGGGCGGTCGCGGAGTAGACACGCAGGCTTCGAGCTGCGAGCTCCCGTCTCCCGCCATGGCCCCCGCTCCGCCCCCCGCCGCCTCCTTCTCCCCCGCCGAGGTCCAGCGGCGCCTGGCGGCCGGCGCCTGCTGGGTCCGCTGCGGGGTCCGCCTCTACGACCTCACCGGCTTCGTGCGGCACCACCCAGGGGGCGAGCAGCTGCTGCGGTCACGGGCTGGTCAGGATGTTAGCGCCGACCTGGATGGGCCACCACACCGGCACTCGGACAACGCGCGCCGCTGGCTCGAGCAGTACTACGTGGGAGACCTGCAAGGAGACCCTCAGGTACAGCCGGGCCCGGGTGTCACACACCCTCTATTCCCCCCACCCTCCCCGCCCCAACTCGCCACTCCCCGGCAGGCCGCGTTCACCTGCCCTCTAGGAGGACCCAAGGTGACAGCCTCCGCCCTCACCTCTCTTCTCTCCAGGTAACAGGTCCCTGCCTACCACCACCCCCGCCCCAACCAGGAGTTTGCCCTTCCTCTCCAGCATTTCCCCTGTCCCTCCTCTATCTGCTACTTCTCCCATCTCATAAGGTGCCAGTCACCCTTCTCAGCTAGTTTGGATTTCCTGGGGCCACCCTAGTCTTGCACAGCGGCTTCTCTGGTTGCGTGGAGAGGCTGGCGCAGTGTCTTGGGTGGCCTATGTCCTTCCACCCCTCAGACCTCCCTTTATTCCTTGTCTTGCATGCTGGCTTGGGTGTCCAGCAGAGAGACGTGACAGGGGTAAGCCAGTTTTGCTGGGGAGAAGGGAGTAGCACTCTGGGCTGCCTGCTGCTGTGCACCACAGGCTCGTGATTGTATTTAAACCTCTGAGTGATCCTGGGGTGGCTTTTGTTATCCCTATTTTAGGATGTGGAAACTGAGGATCAAGGAGGCACTGTAATTTGAGGTCAATTTGGAATTTGAGGTAATTTGAGCTAGTTAGTGGAAAAGTCAGGTGTGTCTGATTCCAAAATCAATGCTCTCTCCATCCCAAGGATCCTTGGGCCTGGGAGATGATCCTATCCGTTGGGTTCCAGGTAGGCTTGTGCCAGAGGAAAACCGACTCTTCAGGACTTCCCCAGGCCCAGCTGTAGGACTGGTGACAGCGAGGCCATCATGCTTGGACATAAACCAACAGTTGTTCCCTGCTTCTAGCTCTTGCATTCAAGATGGCCCCAGCAAGTGCTTTTAGATCTTTGGATGAAAGGACTTGTCTCTCACTGTTCCAGGTGGCTTTTCACTAGGCCATCTCGCCTAATTCTTTAATCATTTATTCACTCACTCACTTGGTCCCTTAGTGATTGGCAGTACTGAGCTAGGCACTGAGGAGGTATCAATGGACAAAAGCAATACTGTCTTCATGGACCTAACAGGCTAATGAGGTAACATACTAATCCTACAATAATTCTTCAATTACCTGGTGCTATCAGAGTATGAATCAGGGAGAGCTTTCTGAAGAAAGTGATATTTACCCTGGGAGCTAATCAATGGATAGGGCTTAAGCCAGGTGAAGTGTGGTGAGAAGAACCTTCCAGACAGAGGGAAAAGAATGTGTGAAGGCTCTGAAGGGTAAGGGCTTGGCAGAGTCAAGGGACAGAAATAAAACCAATGTGACCAGAGGCTGTTGGGCAAGGAGAGGGAGTGGAAGGAGGCCGGAGATCAGCCAAGGCCGCTGTGGTCAGGTTTTGGGACTTGATTCTAAGAACAATGGGAAGCCAGGTAATGGATTCAAGCAGGGGTGTGGCATGGTCAGATCTGCATCTTTGGAAGAGCATCCTGGCTGCGATGCCAAGAAGGGGTGGAAGGAGCCCATGTGGGTGTGAGGAGACCAGGCGGGAGGCTACCCTATAGCCCAAGTGAGAGGTAACGGTGACGATGACCAAGGGAAAGGGAAGGTTGAATTTGGGATACTTCATATGTAAAATGGTAGGACTCAGCATTCTGCAGCGGGGGCCCAGTTTAATCTTGGAAGCTGATGTTAGGTGTCAGGTCATGCTGAAGGGGCAGAAGGTTTAGCCATAGATATAACTGAAGCTGAGTGCAGGAAATGAGAGGTGGGAGCCGGAATACTAGAGACTTCCAGGCTCGTGATGGCTCATGGAAGCCATCCTACATTGTAACTGTGTCCTATAAACAGGAGCCTTAGGGTGTGGCCTCTCCTCTCAGCACCATCTAGAGCACCTCTCCTGGCTAGATGCCCTAGATGGCTTTACCTCCTAGCTCTGCTAGCTACCCAGCACTATGGTTTGATTTGGCTTTGTTTTGCTTTGCTTTACCTGACCTTCAGAGAGTACTGAGTCTAAATTTGTTTCTCACCCCTGCGCTCACCTGTTACCCCAAGAGTCCCAGTGTAGCCATGTTTCAGGCATCCTTATATCTGGGCCCCCACCTGAGGATGTGGGAAGAAAACTAAAAATTAACACCACATTTACAAACCCATGGCCCAAACTTGACCAACGGCTGTAGTCACCCAATACTCCAGTTGCTCGTCAGCTTCTGTCTACTATTCTGGAAACTAGTGTAGGGTTGTCTTTCTATTGGGGAAGAGAGGTATTCAGAGGAGAAATCTGGAGAAGATATCTTTTCAGAGAGAAACCATCTTCATAAGGGCTGAATGGAGAGAAGACATATCTGTTCTTCTCTCTGGTTAAACCCTTCTGGCAACCCCCATGCTGCCTTCTCCACCTCTCCCATCTCCTCCTGCTGGACCAGGGATGCTGACACCTGTTGAGGCTAGAACCCAGCTCCTGTAGTGTGAAGACCAGAAGGGGCGTTGATGGGGAAGGGGAGTGTCATGAACCAGCTCTGTTGTTTGGAGCTCATTTCTGAATGGTGCCCCTCCTTGAAGTCCTTCTTCCCAAGTGTAGTCCTCAGCAGGGAGCCTGCTGGAGCTCTGCCATGAAATTCCAGGGACAAGGCTCAGCCCCACTGGTTTCCCCTTTCCCCCACTTTGCCACACCCCCTCTGTATACACACTTACCCACACATTCACACTCACAGGGAAGCACACACACATGAAACAAGTCAAACTTGTTTGAGCCAACATACCGTGGGGATGAGACAAGATCTTTTGTAGCCCTGGACTTGAGGAAGTGAATCGGAGATGGCTGAGCAGGGAAGCCAGGCCCTCTCCTCGATTGGGCGCTCAGGGCTCCTCACTCCAAGCTTAGATAAGAGTGGCTCATGTTGTTAGTGGGGCATGAAATCCATTGAGTGAGCTGCAACCAGCAATTTTTGTATGTGTGTGTGGTACGCGGGCCTCTCACTGCTGTGGCCTCTCCCGTTGCGGAGCACAGCCTCCGGACGCGCAGGCTCAGCGGCCATGGCTCACGGGCCCAGCCGCTCCGCGGCATGTGGGATCTTCCCGGACCAGGGCACGAACCCGTGTCCCCTGCATTGGCAGGCAGACTCTCAACCACTGCGCCACCAGGGAAGCCCAACCAGCAATTTTTTTAAAGAAATAGGAAAGAAAATAACTTTGGGTCCAAACCTCCCAAGACCATAGATATTGTTTCCCAGACTTGTTATCCACGAATCACTGTTCCAGTTTTTTTCCAAATTGGCATATGACTTGAACTATTTAATATTTATTTTTAAGTAGACTCACTTTTTATTTTACCGTTTACTCCCCCTAGGCAATATTACCAGTGAAATCAGGGTTTAGATGCACTTTAAAAATAGAGCTATTAAAATAGTGCTCATCCTCCTATCCCCTAAAATCCTGATCACCATCAGTGGAGTAAGTGTCACACTTTGGAAGACACAAGGAGCAGAGCTTCTTAACCCTGGAGCTCTATGGACCATTTTCTGGGGTTGATGGAAGAGATGAAATTGTGTGTAAAACATGCATGGTTGTGCATTTTTCTGGTGACAGAGCTGCAGCTTTCATCACAGTACAACCAGAATCCTTCCCTCACTCCAGACCTGCCACCAAGAGGAATAGAACTGAAAAGGCAGATCATACTCCCCCCGTCTTACACACCCAGACCTTGAGGGGGCCTCCTGTGGGCAGACATCTGACCATGCCCCTGGAGAAAAGCCCTCTGTTTGGGGAGACCCTAGAGGAAGGCAAGCCCTGACTCCCCAGCCCCTGCTGTTGGGTTAACCCTAATGTCTGAATGTGTGTTGCTTCCTAATCCCACAAGGTGTATTTGTCTCTGAGTGGCTGAGAAGTCCCCAGATTCTGCCACATGTGGTTCTACCAGGCTTTGGGGGTCCAGCCGTTCAGAACTTTGGAGCTTGAGTAACTAAATGGGGATGGGCCATAGGGAGGAGATCTAAGTGCAGGAAGACTCAGGATCCCCACCCCACCCGGGGCTCCGGAACAGCTCGAGCACAGCCCAGCTTGGAATGCCGGTCTCAGCTGAGAATTCAGATAAAAGCTGATGATTGGGAAACTTTTAAACTCCCCCTGCCTGCAGAGCGGAGTGGATGTGAGAAATCTGCTAACCGAAGGGGGTAGAGGTCTGCTTAGCCCACAACAAGGCTTCCTAAGTGGGCCTGCCTGGCCAGTCAGCAGCCACCGTCCTTTGCTACCTGCCAGGGACTTGTGAGCCCTGGCCTGCTGTGGTGCCAGGTGAGCCTTACCTGGAGGATGAAGCTAGCGCAAGCTGGGAGAGAGCCAGGGACACAAGTCACTGTGGTTCCATGTGACACAGGGTAAACACAGGCTCCAAGAGTGCCCCCTGGCGTCACCTCAGAATTCAGTGATAGAAGGGGCTTCGAGACCCAAATTAGGGCGAAGGTTGGAAATTAGGACTCTATGGGGGAAATAAAAAGAAATAGACAGGAATCTCAGCAACACCCGAGGGTAATCATTTCTGGAAACATTCCCAGCGAAGAACCCAAATTGACGCCTGAGCAGCATCCATCATCTTCCCTTTCCTTATTTATTTATTTATTTATCTTAAGACCCACAACTCACTGTTGGTCCATATGTCGTCCTCATTCATTTAGACAGACAGGAAATAAGCGCCCTGTTCTCTCGGAAACCCACCACGGCACTGAAAGTACCCTTGCCAGGGCCATCGGGACCTTCACCTGGCTAACCCTGGTGGTCACTTCTCACCTGGCCTGGCAGCAACTCTCGACATGGCGATCGCTCCCCGCTGCTTGACACACTGTCCTCAGCTGGTTTCTGGATACCTCACCCCTTTGGTTTTCTATTGCTGCTGTAACAAATTACCACAAACTCAGTGACTTAAAGCAACACACATCTATTCTCTTGTGTTTCTGGAGCGTCAGAAGTCAGAAATGAATTGGCAGGGCACCCTCCTTCTGGAGGCTCTAGCGGAGAACGTTTCCTCCCTTTTTCCAGCTTTTAGAGGCTGCCTGTGTTCCCTGGCTCCTGGCCCCCAGCCAGCAGTCACATTGCTCTGACCTCTGTTCTCCTGTCCCTTCTCGTTCTCAGACTCTGATTCTCCTGCCTCCATCTTTCACTTATAAGGAACTCTGTGATTACACTGTGCTCCCATCCCCCCCGCCCCCACCCCCACACCAGATATCCAGGATCATCTCCTCATCACAAAATCTTTAATCACACCTGCAAAGTCCTCTGTGCCATGTAAAGTAACATAGTCACGGGTTCCAGGTATTGGGACGTAGATTTTTGAAGGGGGGGTGCATTATCCCGCCTACTTCACCCCTTATACCCCTGGTCATTACGGCTCAGTCTCCACTGCTAGTTTCTCTTGCTTTACATTTTCCAGAAAAGTCACACAGTGTGTGCTCTGCTGTACAGCTTCTTTCACCCACTACTACGTCTGGGAGATGATCTGTGTTTTTCAACTGTCTCCATTCCTTGCTGTGTCCTAGAGAATCCAGAGGCTGTAGAGGGGAAAATGGGGGATAATTGGAAAAAACCAGAGCCAGAGGCTGGGACAGACCCCATGCCGAGCCTCATGAGTCTCCTTAGTCCTCCTTCCAGGACGCCTACCCACTACTACCCTACCTTGGCCAGAGCTGCGTTATACTCATTATTGCAGCAGTCTCCTGGGCAGGTCTCTCCTTGCCAACACTTCCTTCAGCCCATTGCCTTGTGAAGCTTTCCAAAGAGCATGTGGTTTTGTTACAGCGGGATTCCTAAATCTTCAGTGGCTCCCGATTGCCACATCCTTTAAGTCCATCTCAAACTCTATTTCTTCCACAGAGATTCTCCTTATCTCCCCATCTAGAACTGGGTTTTTCCTTCTCCGAAACTCTCATAGCACTTGGCCTCTCCCTACATTACAGCATTCAAAATGTTCTTCCTTATTCACTGTGTTTTCACTATGTGTCTTATCTTCTCTACTAAACTGTAAACTCTCCGAAGACTGGAATTGCCTGATTCATCTGGGTTTCCCTAGGAGACAGTAGCACACTGGTGCCTGCCAACAGGAAGTAACAAATGTCTGAATAAATGAATGAATGAACTGCTTGGAAAACTGATATGTGTACCAGATTGAAAAGGAAAGTGGTGATATTAGCGCACACAAGATACTTCAAGTAGTAAGATGTTAAAAAAAAAAAAAAAACAGAAACAAACCTCTTTCCGGTTTCTTTTTTGTTAGCTAAAAGGGTTGGGAGTTGATGGAAAGGATGGAGGACTATCAAGTGAGTCACTCATTTCTACCCTTGCCCTCAGTGTTTTGCCGCCAGAAAGAGTTGGCAAAACGTCTTCCATACCAGGCTACTGAAGTTCATCCCTGCAAGGTTAGAAGTGAAATTAACCATAGAAAATGCCAATTGAGAGCCCTCGTTGCTCTCAGGGCTGTGACCCGTCCCCATGTGTCTATAAGTGTCTGGATGATGTGCATAGGCAGGACCCAGGTTCCTGGGTTTCCAGTTCTGTTTACTCTTTCCTGTGTCTTTTCATGCAAAATTCTCTAAAGCGTGTCATCTCCGAATGGTGATTCTCAGTCTTCTCTAATTGCTGCTCATCTAAGATGGGCAGAAGATTCTAACGACCGTTTCCCCACCTGCTCTTGCCCTCTGATGGAAAACAAACTCAGTCATAGTAACAAGACTGGGGAACAAAAAAATTGATGCTACCAACAGCTGTAAAGTTATCACTGAGAAATAGAAACCTCATACTCAGGATTTGTTGTTGTGAAGCATTGCCCTAAAACATAATTATTCAAATGCTTTGTTTTCTGACTTCGATAGTATTTATATTGCAAGGTGTTAAAATAGCAGTACCAGATAAGCAAATTTGAGGGGATGTGTTGAACTACGATGCATACAGAATGTCTTAAGGTCCTGTTAGAGGAAAGCTAGTAGCCAAAAATTCCTTTGATGGAAGTACATGTGACTACACACTTAGAGTGAACCACGTAAACTACAACAAACGTGGTTGATAATTACCTAAGTGAATTAGTCATAGTTTCTCCTTTAAAACAAATAGAATTTAAAGAGAGTAGAGTTCTAGTTCTGTACATTCTTCTATGCCCAGCAGAACCTTTTTAACATTGCTTAGCATTGCGTGATGCTTACCTTTCCCACTGGAAAATGGAATTGGAGATTTTAGGGATCTCTAGTAATGGCTAGCTTTGTTTTATAAATCCCAAATGTTAATAGTCCATAATAACCCACTTAGTTGCTAATAAATAGCTCCTAGTCTTATGTAATAATGAATGTCTATGAAACAAGCATCACTTACCCACAAAGATCAAAGAAAGACCTCACATTTTTATTTTTTTATTTTTATTTTTTTCCATTTATTATCACAGGATCTCACATTTTTAAATCAAGTTAAGGCCCACACTTTGAGACTGGCTGCCATGGAGGAATAAGAAGTTACATTTAGCTGAATAAATACAGCTTCCATGATCCCAAGTTAGGCACCAGGACAGACCAACCCGATTTAGTTGTTGCTTCCCCATGTCCTGGGCAAGACCCTTTGGAGTGCCAGGTGTAAAAGATTATGCAGGTTGGAGACAGGGTGCCATAAAAAAACTCAGTTGTTCTTGAACCTGAGTAGGAAAGTCCTTGACTCCTAGGATTAAAGGTCACTTAAAGTGAATCTACTTTAAATGAAGACCGAAACTTCATAGAAAATGAGCCAAGTGGTTGAGAGAAGGAAAATGATACTCTTTAAAAATGAAACTGAAAAGTTTTTTTTGTTGTTTGCTTTAGTTTATTTTAATCTGACAGCAAGGGAATTCCCTGGCAGTCCAGTGGTTAGGATTCTGTGCTTGCACTGCAAGGGACACGGGTTTGATCCCTGGTTGGGCAACTAAGATCCTGCAAGCCCTGTGGCAGAGCCAAAAAAAAAAAAAAAATCTGACAGCAAAATTCAGATTGCACTTGGGTGCTGATTCTTAAATTGAGCATATAATGAATCAAGTAGTGTTGTTTTGCGCATGTGTGGTTTTTCTGACAAAAACGTATGAAAGTACATTGTGACATTCTAAACTTTGCATTGGCTGTTCACTGTGTGATCATAAAGGTCATTTTAGAGACTTCCCTGGTGCTGCAGTGGTTAAGAATCCACCTGCCAATGCAGGGCACAGGGAATTGATCCCTGCTCTGGGAAGATCCCACATGCAGCGGAGCAGCTAAGCTCGTGAGCCACAACTACTGCAGCCCACGTGCCTAGAGCCCATGCTCTGCAACAAGAGAAGCCACCGCAATGCGAAGCCCGCACACCGCAACAAGAGAAAGTCCGCGTGCAGCAACGAAGACCCAATGCAGCCAAAATTTTAAAATTTTTCAAAAAAGGTCATTTTAGCAAGAGTATTTAAGGGCTAAGGATCTCTTTTGATCCTTTAATAAACAAGTCCTCCTCTTTTGAAGGGCCTCACCCTTTGTTGATTGCCTGTATTTTAGTGTTAAACAGCCTGACTTTGCCAGATCCTTATTTGGCAGTGGAACTGTAACTAAAACAATTTTCTCTCACTTTCATTGACTTCATGAAATTTTTCTAAGTTTTTGCATTGATTTTGAATTTCCACTTTGCAGTCAGTTTGCATTTTGTTATGTTGTATACTGTCAGATGGTAGTAACCCCAGCCATCACTTTGTCCCTCCTTTTCTCTATTGTGATAATTACCCATGAACATAGTTCATACAGAAATTTAAATCATTAAAAGTAATGTGCAGGGCTTCCCTGGTGGCGCAGTGGTTGAGAGTCCGCCTGCCGATGCAGGGGACACGGGTTTGTGCCCCGGTCCGGGAAGATCCCACATGCCGCGGAGAGGCTGGGCCTGTGAGCCATGGCCGCTGAGCCTGCGCATCTGGAGCCTGTGCTCCACAACGGGAGAGGCCACAACAGTGAGAGGCCCGCGTACAGCAAAAAAAAAAAAAAAAAAAAAAAAAAGTAATGTGCAAAAAAAAATGTTGAGTGCCCCTCCCAACCTAGTCCCTGTGTAAACACTACCAACAATTTCTTATGTGGCCTCAGAGAAACACATATATTATTCTATCTATTTCCCACATAAAGGAGTTGTATGGTACAGGCTGCTTGGCAACTTGCAGCTTTTTTCACCTAATGACATGTTTTGTACTTCCTTACACATCAGCAATAAAAGTTTTCTTCATTCTTTCTTCCAGTCCAAGAGCATGGGATATCTTTCCATTTCTTTGAGTCCTCTTTGATTTCCTTTATTTAATTTATTTATTTATGTTTCAATTGAGTCTTCACTGCTGCGCTCAGGCTTTCTCTAGTTGCGTCGAGTGGGGGCTACTCTTAGTTGAGGTGCACGGGCTTCTCGTTGCAGTGGCTTCTCTCGTGGCGGAGCACGGGCTCTAGGTGCACAGGCTCAGTAGTTGTGGCTCACTGGCTGTAGAGCGCAGGCTCAGTAATTGTGGAGCACGGGCTTAGTTGCTCCGTGGCATGTGGGATCTTCCTGGACCAGGATTGAACCCATATCCCCAGCACTGGCAGGCAGATTCTTAACCACTGCACCACCAGGGAAGTCCCTTGATTTCCTTTATTAATGTTTTAGTTCTCAACATATAAGTCTTTCACCTCCTTGGTCAGGTTTATTCCTAGGTATATTTTGGGGGTGGGGTGATTTTAAAAGTTATTTTTTTTTTACATTCCCTTTCTGATATTTCATTGTTAACGTAGAAAAATGCAACTGATTTCTGAATATTAATCTTGTTTCCTGCTACTTTGCTGAATTCATTTGTTAGATCTAGTAGTTTTTGTGTGGCGTGCTTAGGGTTTTCTATATATAGTATCATGTCATCTGCATATAATGACAGTTTTACCTCTTCTCTTCCAATTTGGATACCTTTTATTTCTTTTTCTTCTCTGATTGCTGTGGTTGGAACTTTCAATACTATGTTAAATAGAAGTGGTGAGAGTGGGCATCCTTGTCTTGTTCCAGATTTTAGTGGGAAGGTTTTCAGCTTTTCACTGTTGAGTATTATATTGGCTGTGGGTTTATCATAAATGGCTTTTATTATGTTGAGCTATGTTCCCTCTATACTCACTTTGGTGAGAGTTTTTATCATGAATGGATGTTGAATTTTGTCAAATGCTTTCTCTCCATCTATTGAGATGGTCATGTGGTTTTTGACTTTTCTTTTGTTTATGTGGTGTATTACATTGATTGATTTGCATATGTTGAACCATCCTTGTGAACTTGGGATGAATCCCCCTTGGTCGTGGTGTACGATCTTTTTTATGTGTTGTTGGATTCGGTTTGCTAATATTTTGTTGAGAATTTTTGCATCTATATTCATCAAAGATATTGGTCTGTAATCTTCTTTTTTGGTGATATCTTTTCTGGTTTTGGTATCAGTGTGATGGTGGCTTAAGAGACTGTCTTTGGGAGTGTTCCCTCCTCTTCAATCTTTTGGAAGAGTTTGAGAAGAATCAGCATAAGTTCTTCTTTGTTTGTTTGGTAGAATTCTCCTGTGAAGCTATCTGGTCCTGGACTTTTTTTGTAGGGAGTTTTTTAAATTACAGATTCTATTTCACGTGTAGTGATCAGTCTCTTCAAATTATCTATTTCCTCTTGATTCAGTTTTGGTGGGCTGTATGTTTCTAGAAGGTTGTCCATTTCTTCTAGGTTGTCAACATTCTTTCTGATAGCTGTCCCTATTGATGTTTTTCCCTATTGTATCAATGCTACAAGAAGCATCCTTACATAATCATTTTGCACACATATGCAAATAAATTTGTAATATAGAGTCCTAGACGTGAAATTTCTAGATCAAAATGATATCCATTTTGTATTTTGATGGATATTGCCAAACTGCCCTCTAAAAAGGTTGTACCAATTAAAACTCCCTCCAAAAGCATACAAGAATGCCTGTTCCTTCACACCCTCACCAATGCTGTGTACTACCAGTATTTTTAATCTTTGCCAATGGGAGAAAAAATTTGCTCCCTGTTCAATATACATTTCTAAATTATTTGCACCTTTTTGGTAAACTGCATGTTCAGGTCCTTTGTCCATCTGTACTGGATAGTTGATCTTTTTCTTATTGATTTATATCACTCTTTATATATAAAGAATATTAGCCTATTTTCCATCATACATACTACTACTTGTCTTCCAGCTCTCATTTGTCTTTTGGCTTGTTTAATTTTTTTTCTTTTCTCCATATAAACCTTTCAGCTTTCCATGTAGTAAAAGCTGTCATCTTATCATTCTTAGAAAGACCACCTCTACTTTATGATTTTATATATAAAAGCAAGCAAAAAATATTTTGTATCTTTCTCACAGTTTTTATCCTTAATGATTCTGTTGTTGTTTGTTTGTTTTTGCTTAAATATTTTATCTACCTGGATTTTTTTTTTTTTTTTTTGGTGTAAAGAACAAACTAGAGATTATTTTAGGTTTATATTTTTCCAAGTGACCAACTGGTTATCCCAGTAGATTTATGGAATAAGCTATCTTTTCTCACTGATTTAAAACAAAAACAAAAACCTTTATCACACATCAAACATTCGCAGTTATATTTTGGTCTATTCTTGGCCTCTATGCTATAGTAATGAAATCACTCATTTTCTTATTAGGTTTTAGCCATTCAGATTTTTTTTCCCCTTTCCTCCTTCTGTTCCATTCCATCCTGCTCCCACCTGCTCCACTAGAGAAAGCAAAGGGCGAGACAAGAGCTGAGCATCAATTCTGGACCATGTTGCCAGCCTTGGGGAAATACAGTCAAGTCTGACTTTCAGGGGCTGTGGCTGCCCAGCACGCCCTGACCCTGATGTCGTGTGGCTGGAGCAGGGAGGAAGTGGCTCAGGGAAGCTCAGACAGGCTGCTGCCGCAGTCCGAAAGCCCATGGGAAGGGGGGATGCACGGTGGGTGTGCAGTGGTTGTGGAATGGTAGTGATTTCAGCAGGGAATGCAAGGATGAGGAGTGGTGTGGAGAGAATGTCTGGAGGCAGCCTTGCCGCTGGAACTCAGCATGGGGGCGGGTCCTGTGTACCTTTCCTGCTTTGTGTCCACAGCTTGTAGTTGGAGGAGGGGCCTACAGGTCAAGTTCTATGTGTGTATGAACAGGGGAGGCTAGGAGAGCCGGGAAGGAGCCCTATCAGGGAAACTGGCACCTCTCTTGTAAAGCCCTGTAAATCTAAAACTTCTTGTCCCTCTGGTCAAGGGAACTGAATACTTATCCCTCTCTACCTTCCTTTCATCAAAATCAAATGAGGCCTTACTAAAAATAGATTCCTGGGACTTTCTGGGACGGTGGAAATGTCCTACATCTTGATGTGGGCATTGGCTGCAAGGAGGCATATAATTGTCAAAACATATCAAACAATACACTTAAGATTGGTAATTTTTTACTATATGAAGTTTATACCCAATTTTTTTAAAGGAGGCAAATAAATTTAACACATATTTAGTAATTGCTTCTAAAGATATGACCTCATGATTGCAAGCGTTAGATGTTGGTATACACCAGCCTTTAAAAATTGCTTTTTTTTTTTTTCAATCATTTTACCGTTGAGTAGTATTGTCTGAAGGTCTATCAACTAGAGATTAGAAATCTTAGCTCAATTAAAAGCATGAAAACTCTGACAGGTTAAAAGGGTTGTCTCTGGTCATTCAGATCTTAATGTCAATCACGTAAATTAGGTTTTTTTCCTGCTAGAACTGGGCAGAATTGGAGCACACTGAGGGAATGCTGGTTTGGGGTTTTTGGTGAGGAGATGGCTTTGGAGAAAGGCTCTGGGAAGCAGGGAGGTCCCAGCGTGGTGTTATTTGGGTAATAGGAGCATACTGTAATGTAGGGACTGGGTTTCCAAGAGCCTTGGGGGGAGGGCAGTGAGACTAGCTGGTAGGGAGGTGCAAGGATCAACATTTTACTTAGGACTGTCCACAGGTGACACAACACAGTGAGGTACTTCTTTGTCCTCTGATCCTCCTCCTCTTTCAGACACATGCAGAGTACTACAGAAGCGGAATCACACAGTGTAAACAGGCAGACCTTGTTTTATTGCACTTCACTTTGTTGCACTTCTCAGATACTGCATTTTTTTTTTTAATTGAAGGTTTGTGGCAACCCTGTGTCAAGCAAGTCTGTTGGTGCCATTTTTCCAACAGAATTTGCTCACTTTGTGTCTCCGTGTCACATTCTGGTAATTCTTACAATATTTCAAACCCTCTTACAGCAAAAAGGTAATAACTCACTGAAGACTCAGGTGATGGTTAGCATTTTTTAGCAATAACGTATTTTTTAATTAAGGTATGTACCAAAAGTGCTTTTAAAAAGAAAGAGTAGAATGTGAATGGTAGGATCTAGGTAGTAGGGATACAGGTATTCACAGTGAGATTCTTTCACCTTGGCTGCATGTTTAAATTGTTTCATAATAAAAAGCTGGAAAAATACTGGGTAGTTACATCATGGACATCACTCCCAAATATGTTCTTAAAGGATGAGTGGGAAAATAAAACAAGGTAACAGCACATGAATGGTTACCTGTAACAAGGCGTCACATTTCTAATGAAATTGTATTAGTTTCCTAGAGCAGCTGTAACAAAATACCACAAAGTGGGCACTTAAAATAACAGGAATTTATTCTCACCATTCTAGATGCTAGAAGTCTGAAATCAAGGAGTTGGCAAAGTTGGTTCCTTCTGGAGGCTCTAAGGGAAAATCTGTTCCTTGCCTCTTTCCTAGCTTCTGGTGGAGCTGGCAATGCTTGGTGTTCCTTGGCTTGTGGATACATCACTCCAGTCTCCACAACCATCTGCACAAAAGCATTCTTCCCTGTGTCTCTGCATCTGTGTCTCCAAATTTCCCCTCTTCTTACTAGGACACCAGTCATATTGGATTCAGAGCCCACCCTAACTCAGTATGACCTCATGATAACATGATCAGTGCAAAGACACTATGTCCAAATAAAGTCACATTCACAAGGTTCTGGGTAGACATGAACTTGGCAGCGGTGGGGTGCAGAGAGATAATATTCCTCCCAATACAGATATCGTTAAACAACTTCTGCCGCTCAAATAACCTAGAAGAAAGTGAATGTGATAGGCACTGGAGAACTGCGTTATATTTCAGAAAAATGGCTCTAGTAGCAACAGAGATTCTAATATTTTAAGACTTGTGCACCTAGAGCCTGTGCTCCACAACAACAGAGGCCACCGCGATGAAAAGTTTGATGTTTCACTGGGGGTGAAAAAATAGACATGAAACTAAATTAGAGAATTAATTGCCATAAGGATATATATGTATGTATATATATATATATATATATATATATATATACACACACACACACACACACACACACACACATATAGATATATGTGTGTGTGTATGTATATATATACATTTCATATTCTTGGGCCATTCCCCAAATCTACAAAATCAGAATCTCTGAAGGCAAGACCCCAAAAATCTGTACTTTTAACAAGCTCTCTGTGTGCCTTAGAAACAACATAAAGTTTGCAACCCACTGTCCCAGAAGGCTAAGGGCAGAGGGAAAATGCAGATGGAAAAGCTGGAGTCACTGAAAGTGGCTCAGTAGGTAGATCTCTTGGAATTACTGAAGAATCAGCGTCCCCAAGCTCCCAGAGTGGAGCTTAGTGCAGAGCAGTTGTGTGGTGGGCGCTGAGTTAGCAGCCCATCCTACTCCCCTCCAGGAGAGAGGAGGCGCCGGGGATCTGCAGCTCTGGGTCTAGCTCTGGGTCTTACTGGCTACGTGACATCGCATGAGTCACTAAACCTCTCTTGGCCTTGATTTCCTTATTCCTTGCATCACTACAGGATTTTCTGCGGCTTCAATGACATCGTGTGAGCTCTGTAAGACAGAACATGTAGATTAAACTGAGATAGATGATTACGAGCCCCTTTAGCCCCGGCTTCTGCTAAGAAAAGGCAGGTTCCTGTTAGGTGGTGAGGGATGGATGCTTTTAAGATCTGAGTTGCTATGTGCTCAGACTCTCTTGGGTGAGGCCACTTACCCCCTGGAGGAGCTGGAGAGTGGTAACATTCAGTCTCTCAGAGTGACCCCTCCCCCCAGGTAGGGCGTGTGGGGTCTGCACCAACCTGCTGTCCTTCTGTCTTCACCTGGACAAGTACAATGTTGGACTGGGGACACACGCCCTGGTCAGGGACAGTTGGTCTCTGAAACAGAGGCTGGCGACTGCCCCAGTGGTCCCAGGGGCTTGCAGGGCTGCCTCTTTCTCCCCACCATTCCTTCCTCTATTCACCTGCAAACATAGTGAATATAGTCTCATCATGCCCAGACCAAGCTTGATGCTGGGGATAAAAAGACAACTGTTCGCTGCCCTCATGGGGGGTACCTACCAGTAGACAGAGGGAGATAGATAGGACAATTACAGGTGGTGGCAAGAGCTGTAACAGAATATATTTTAGATAGATAGACAGACAGACAGACAGAAAATATATTTTAGATCAGGGGGCTGTGACAGAGTGACAGCTGCAGCTTCTGATGGGTATGGTCAGGGAAGGCTTCTGTGGGGAACTGATATATGATGGATGAAAAGGAGCTGTCATAAGAACTGGGTGAAAAAGCATTCTAGGCAGAGGAACAGCAAGCACTAAGGTCCCGGGGTCTGGCAGGATTGGTGACATCAGGCATGCAAAAGGCGGCTCTGCTGTTGCTGGAGTGCTGTGGGCGACGGGGAGTGGGTGTGGGCTGGAGCGGGGAGTCAGCAGGAGCCCTACCTCAGCGGGGCTCACAGGTCATTGTAGGGGGCTTAGATTTTACTCTGAGAACAAGGGCCTGGAGGACTTGAAGCGGAACACTGACAAAGTTGGTCTATAGTTTATTAGATGATTCTGGCTGCCATGTGGATGGTAGCTTGAAGGGAGGCAAGAGCGGAAACAGGGAGCTTCCCTGGTGGCACAGTGGTTAAGAATCCGCCTGGCAAGGCAGGGGACACGGGTTCAAGCCCTGGTCCAGGAAGATCTCACATGCCACGGAGCAACTAAGCCCATGCGCCACAACTACTAAGCCTGCATGCCACAACTACTGAGGCCACGTGCCACAACTGCTGAGGCCCGCGCACCTAGAGCCTGTGCTCCACAACAACAGAGGCCACCGCGATGAGAGGCCCACACGCCACAGTGGAGAGTAGCCCCCGCTCGCCACAGCTAGGGAGAGCCCACGTGCAGCAACAAAGACCCAACAAAGCCAAAACTTAACTAATTAACTAATTAATTAATTTAAAAAGAATGGAAACAGGAAGAGAGCTAAGAGGCCATCCCTGTTGTCCAGATGACAAAAAGAGGTGGCCTGGACTGGGAGGCCATTGGGACAGAAAGAAGTAGATAGAAATTGGAAATGTCTTGCTGAGGGATTAAACATTGGGAGTGAGGGAAGAGAGGAGTTGAAAGTGACCTCAAGGTTTTGACCTGAGCAATTAGGTGGTTTGATTTGTGGAATGATGAATACTGGGGTGGGGGTCCATGGTTTGGGATGGGGCAATTAAAGTTCACTAGGACCCCATCAGGTTTGAGATGCCCAGGAAACACCCAGGTAGAGATTTCAAATAGTAGCTGAATATATGAGTCCAGAAATCTGGTGTCCAATATGGTAGCCACGAGGCACATGTGGCAATTTAATTTTAAATTAAATAAATAAAAATTCAGTTCCTCAGTCACACTGGCTAGATTTCAAGCGCTCAGTAGACATATGTGGCTAGTGACTACTATATTGGACAGGACAGATCTAGAACATTCCCATTGTTGCAGAAAGTTCTCTTGGGCAAAAAAGCGTTGGTCTGAGCTGTGGCCCAGAGTCACAAGGCATTTCTCTCTAGGATAGTGGCACCCTAATCTGGACACCAGAAAGCTGGTGTCCCTGCATCCTTCTCAAATGGCTCCTTCTTGCTCTCTCTCTACATGATCACACCATATCGTGTATTCAGTGATGTCCCTGACATGTGGCCATGTCAGAGAGGCACTGGCCACCCAGAAGGACAAGTTGCCTTGAGGCTGATCAAGGACGTCATCCCCTGGGGCTGAGCATCATTAGAGTGATGAGTATAAACACCTGAGCATAAAACGTGGCGTGTAGGCTATTACTCATGAGGCGGTACCAGTTCTAGGGCTCACTGTGTAGACTTGGCTAGTTTGAGAAATGTGCAGTGGATTTGGAAATTGTCAGGATAAATGAGGGTGGAAAAGAAGACAGGTTTAGAGTTCAACAGTCTTATGTTCTTGAACTCACTGTGTCACTGGAGGGAAGCCAGTCAACCTCTTGAACATCAACATCCTCAGCTACGAATGGGAGAAGATTCCATGCCTGAGCAAGGGAGAGGGGGAAATTGCTTGAATAAGTAAAAAGAAGTAGTGGGTATAAGACAGGTTGTTTTTTGTTGTTGTTTTTATTGTTTTGTTTACAAAACAGTTCAGTGGCTTTTATTGTTTCTGGCAATATAATCATTTGCCATTTTGTAAACAAAGAGAACAACGGTATTTTTCTTTCTTAAGTTATTAGATTACAAAAGGCACATTTAGGAATCTTGTCTCTGGAATAGAGATATATGAGGTTATTTGTAAATCAATGGTCTTGTTTCTCCTTTACTAAAACAGCAAAATAGTATTTTGAGATTCATCCTTACAGACGGAGTGTTACATCTGACATTGGTTGTTTTATAGAAGTTGGGTCAGTCAGGAGATAATATATTTTAGATGGCTTAAGTGTGTCTTCCCTGTGGATAGCACATTCTGTAAGCCCACCCGAGGTGCCTTGAGGTCTAAGACTTGAGAGAGCACAGTCTAGAAATGTCCCGTGGAATCTGCAAAAGGCTAAACCTTGAGGAGCTCATTTGCTGCAGTTGCTAATGCTGCTTATCAGAGGTGAAGCTCTGGTCCCACCCATCCTACCACTGCAGGCGAGGCGGGGTTTTGTAAGGCAGGACCAAGGAAGTGAGCCTCAGAGAGCTCCCCTGGTCCCCCCCGACCATGCCCAGGTCAACCTCCCCAGCACAGGCTCCCAGATGGAGTTTTCCCCTCGGGCTGTTCCAAATCCCCGAGTTCGGCTTTCATTGGGAAAAAAACTGTGTCCACTTGACTCTTGGTGACTTCCTGGAAATGGTGCCCTCGTCTAAGGTTAGAGGCTAGAGCAGAAGAGATCTGCCTGGATACGGATGTTCCATGGCAGGACTTGGTAGAGAATCCAGTTAGTAGCCTGAAAACTTGTGGGGTGCTCGGGCGAGCTGTGAGTGGTAATTTACTATTTTCAATCCACTGGCCCCCTTTTCTGATGTCTTGGAATGCCCACCTATGCTGGCTCCTGCTTCTGGTGACAAGGTTGCTGGTGATGTCATCCAAGGGGGCTCATTTCACGAGTAAGAGCAATGCTGGGTCCACAGCAAACTGACATCAGGGACCCAGGAGGCTGGGAATGTCTTGTCTACATCTCCACGTCTTCTGAGAGAGAGGTGTGGGGCACACCTCAGGTACAGGTTTCCTATTGCTGCTCATTTTCTCTTTTCCTTTCATCTTCCTACCATGAACACAGGGAGAGTGGCTGGCAGAGCTAGCTGCCTTGCAGTGACTGGGCGAGTGGGACGTGGGTGTACTTTGGGAGTTCTGTGGCTTGTCACTTGCTAGGCATGGATTGTGTTTTGGTTTGGGTTTTGTGCACGTCAGGGGTTTATTTTAAGTTGTTTTCAGGCGTGGATAGGCCACAGGACCTGGCTGGTCCTGGCTTCTGATTTGGACCTCATCACACAGCAGCTTCCTGGAGACAGAAGCAGGCAGGTCCTGCCGCCTTCATTTTCGCCCCATGTTTCTGGCTGCAGAAAACAACCAGCTCCAGGGAGGCTGCTCCCTGGGGGGCCCGGGGGTGGGCTTGTTAACACTGGCTTCTCCCCAAGGAAGCCTCTTGGTGCGGTTACGGTCCTCCTCCTTCCAGGACCTGCCTGGGCCATGTGCAACCCAGGTATCCTGAGACACGTGGGCCTCTGGGCCTCCGTGGGAGGGGAGCAGCTGGACACAGGGCCTGGGGCACCCTCTCATTTCAGAAGAAGGGTTTTCAGGCCGAACCCAGGCCATGGGATAAAAGGCCATCTGTCTGTCCCTTGGTGCCCAGCCCTGGCTTTCCCAAACAACATTCCTTTATGCCGGCTCCCCCGCCTCCTGCAGCCCCCGCCCCGCTGCACACAGCCTCCTTTCACTGCCTCTGCGGTCGGCTTGTTTGTTTGCCATGCAGAGGGCAGGCTTTTTGTTGTTCTCTTTTCTCTCCCCCTCATGCACCATCCAAGCACACCCTCTCTGGGGACGGTCTGGGGCACTAGAGAGGGGCTTGGGGGCTCAGGGCAGGGGCTTGGACATCCCAGTGAGTCCTCTCAGAGGGGATAGACGAGGACGCGGGAAGGACCTCGGCGGGGACAGCCCTGGAAGTGGATTCCTGGCTGGCTCTCCCAGCAACTGTTTGCAAGTCCTTGAATCAGTGACTTGGTCCCTCTCTGCCTCCGTTTCCCTCATCCAGGGAACATGTCCTCAGGGAGAATTGTGTTGATCCCGATGAGATGTTGGCCACACGTGCAGGTGGTAATGGCACTCACCATGGAGGTGGTGCAGCTGTCCCAGAAGCCTCGTGGCTGGGTGGGGGGTGGGGACCACCAAGTAGGCCAAGGTTTGCACTAAAGGGGGTCACGGTGCACCGGACCTCCCCCCACCCCAGTTCAGCCTGCCTCCCCAGCACAGTGCTTCCAGGTGCTGGGGAGTGACTTCCCAGGCCCCGAAGAAGGGGAGCAAGGCCACCCCTGGCTGCTTGACGAGGAACGGTGGGCTGGGGAGGGAGGTATAGTAAATCACCTACATACGAACGAGTTCCGTTCCAAGTGCACGTTCGTAAGTCCAATTTGTTCATGAGTCCAACAAAGTTAGGTAGGTACCCAACTAACACAATTGGCTATATAGTATTTACTGTAATAGGTTTATAATACTTTTCAAACAGATAATACATAAAAAACAAACACAAAAAATAAAGACAACATTTTTAATCTTACAGTACAGTCCCTTGAAAAGTACAGTAGTACAGCACAACAGCTGGCATACAGGGGCTGGCATCGAGGGAACAGGCAAGAAGAGTTACTGACTGGAGGAGGGAGAGGAGGTGGGAGATGGTAGAGCTGAAGGATCGCCAGCAACAGGAGACAGAGGGCAAGCTGCAATTTCACTCACGCCTAACGTTGACGGAACACACGTTTGCATCTTTGAAAGTTCGCAACTTGAAGGTTTGTATGTAGGGGACTTGCTGTACTCGAATGCCTACCCCTCCCAGCGCCGTCTGTGTGGGCTGCCACCAAGGGCCTGGCAGGAAGGCTGTGCTGATTGCAAGACCCTGGTTTCTGCCACCTCCTCAGATCTTGTCTCCACATCTCCTTGGACGCCTCCATCATTTGTTCTCATTCCTGGTTGGATTCCTTCTCCTTCTGTGGCCCTGAGGCAAACCCAGGAGAAACTAGTTCAGCTTGGATTCATTTGCTATTGCTGACATAACCAAGTCCCACACCCTGGGTGGCTTGGGCAACAGAAATTTACGTGTCCCAGTTCTGAAGGCTAGGTGTTCTGAAGTTCTGAAGGAGACCAAGGTGTGGCAGGCTTGGTTCCTAGCGAGGGCTGTGGGAGAGACTCTGTCCCAGGCCTCTCCCTAGCTCCTGGTACTTTGTTGGTAATCTCTGGCGGTTTGGCCCTTGCAGATGCTTCACCCTGATCTCTGCCTCTTCACATGGTGTTCTCAGTGTGTGTGTCTGTTTCCAAATTTCACCTCTTTATAGGGGCACCAGCCACATTGGATTAGGGCCCACCCTAATCACTTCACTTTAACTAATCACACCTGCAGTGACCCTAGTTCCAAATAAGGTCATGTTCTGATGGACTTGGGGTTAGGACATCAACATAGGAATTTAGAGGTGGGGTGGGCATGCGGAGGATCGAATCAGCCCTCCCTGGAGGGAACATCCTTGGTGCACAGCTGCGTCTCTGCTGCGATTCCCTCACCCTCACGGATTTGTCTCCCTTCCAGACACCATGAGGGGGAAGAGCGCCAGTAAAAGTCCGCATCCACCACCCACTTCTGCTTCCAGACACCCTGCCTCCTCTCGGCTAGCCTAGAGGGAGAAAGAGGCCCGGGTTGCCCTTCGTTGAGCCTTGCTGGGGCTCTGGTCCTCTCAGTGCTGCCCACCTGTCACCAACCCACTCAGGGCATTGGTACAGCTGGGTGGGTGCACGTGGGCTCCCCGTGGATTCCCTGTTGTGGGAACAGGAGGACAAAACCCTTGCTCTTGCCCATCCACGCCCATCCTTCTCTGAGGCTGTCCCGGGGGCAGGAGGGCTGCAGCTCACCCAGGCTTTTCAAAGTGGCGGGCTAAGGGCTGTGTTTGTATTCAGGCTGTGTTTGGCCCACATCGTGTGTTTGTTTTAAACATGCGTCAGATTTTGAAATCTGGAGATTTCACAGAGAAATCTAGTTTTCCAGTTTTTCTTAGAAGTCGGAAGGTCTGACAACACTGGGCCCCATCCTCACCTGACCTGAACCTCAGTCGGGGCTGCCCCCTTTCAACGGGGTGTGACCCCCTCCAGTTTGCTGCAGTCCCCTCCATTCCCCACAGCCTCCCCCATGCCAAGACCCCACGACAATGACCACAGGTTACTGCACGTGTTGCATTTCTTTTTTTCTCTGTACTGCTGTCTGTAGCAAAAGGGCTCCTCATGTTTTTGCTTGTCTTTTGTTTCTTGGTGCCTCGTGTTTTAAGAAAAAGGAGAGTGAGCATCTTTCCTCATGGAAGTAAAGAATATTCCTATGTATTTAGCCAAAAATAAATAAATAAAAATAAAATTAAAAAAAAAAAGTTCACAGAGACTTCCCTGGTGGCTCAGTGGTTAAGAATCCACCTGCCAATGCAGGGGACACGGGTTCAATCCTTGGTCCGGGAAGATCCCACATGCCGCAGAGCAACTAAGCCCGTGAGCCACAACTACTGAGCCTGTGAACCACAACTCCTGAAGCTTGTGCACCTAGAGCCTGTGCTCCGCAACAAGAGAAGCCACCACAATGAGAAGCCCGCGCACCGCAACAGAGAGTAGCTCCCTCTCACCACAACTAGAGAAAGCCCATGCGCAGCAACGAAGACCCAACACAGCCAAAAATAAATAAATAATTTTTTTTAAAGTTAATTAAAAAAAAAAAAAAGAATATTCCTATGTGTTTAGTCCGCAAACGAAATGAGCCTGTATTATGAACCACACTCTGCCTGCTTCATTCATTGAAGGCACCTGCCCACCTTCTGAGGACAGAGCAAGAACTCAGGGTGCCTTTGCCAGAGAGAAGCACTTCTTGTTCCAAGAGGAAGATCCTCAGGTCACAAAGCAAGTTAATGAGGGAGGCTGGTCTAGAACTTTGTCTCTTCATTAAAGCTGAATCTGCAGTGTCTGGAATAGATGGTCGGACCCGGATTCTTCCCCCGAGGGCTGCCTCCCTGAGAGACAGGCATGTTGGGGGAACTGGCTGGAAGCTCAGCAAGCTGGCAGGGGACAACTCCTGGGTCCTCTGTGAGTTCGGGTCCGAGGGCATTGAACTCAGTGTGAGAGAGGAGGCGGCGGCCGAGGGAGCCCAGGAGAGGGGGCGGTGGTGTCAGCAGGACCATCTCCGTGAGACAAGAGCAGTGGCTTGGGCTGACCTGAGAGGACATCATGATTCATTAGCAGCCGGGAACTGGCACTATAGTGGGAGAAAATAGGGCTGGTGCTGCTGTTTCATGGGCTTCTTTCCCTGCAGCCTTGGACTGTGGCTGGGAGGATCTAAGGAGATCAAAATGCCCTCCTCACCTCCTGCCCCATATTGCCCAGCATGTCCAGTGGTTCCCAGCTCAGGGTGGGCAGTGCCCGCCTACCTAGTCTCCTTAGCAGGGCACATTGACCTTCTCCCCTCAAGTAGGCATCCTGCCTGCCTGGGCCCCCAGACCCTAAACAGGCCACCATCTACTCAAATATACCATTCAGCACGTATTCAGGTGCTGACCCCGTGCCAGCTGCCAGGAGCAGAGCAGTGAGCAAAGCATCAGGGTCTCTACCCTCATGGAGCTTGCATTCTGGCTTGGGAGGCAATCACAGGGAAATGCATAGGAAAGCAAGATGCTTTCAGCCCCTGAACTATCGATACTTTGCTAGGCTCACCAGCTTCTCCCAAACAGCCTTGGGGCCTGACCATAAATGTGCTTCTAGCCAGGTCTCCTGCCTGCCTTCCCAGGATGGAAAGGTCGGCAGGGCTCAAGAGGAGGGGTGGGTCTTCAGCTCCATCCTTGCTCCCCTGGGACAATCTTGTGTCCCTCGGGTAGACCCTCTAGGAAAGCTGTCATCTGACACAGGTGGGTTGGACACCGCATGTCAAGCCACATCCATCAACACTTGGGCTGATTATTCTTGTGAAAGCCATTGTGAGTCTGACTACAGAATTACTCACTTCCCTTCCCCAAAGTCTGTAGCTAATGCAATCTGAAGGCAGGACCCAGAACAATTTCCAAAACCTGGAAAAGAGCACATGTATTCTTCACTTGCCGCTGCTTTTTGGTTTTCAAAGGTTTTTGGTTTTCAGGCTTGCTTCCAGGATCAGGAGAGTCTTTTAAATAATGCATAGTGGAAGTTTCCAAGAAACTTTTTTTAAAAAGTCTTTTAAGAGTCTGAGTTGTACCCTAGTCCCTAGGAATGACCTTTACATACTTCTGATTCATAGATGGTGTTTGCCCATGGAATTCAAGCGTGAGCCTGGCTCAACCATAAAATAAACACGAGGCAGGGAAGTCTGGAAACCATGGCTCAGATCAGTGTGTGTGGTGTGGCGGCTCCCAGCAGGACTCGCTTCCTGGAACACCCGCCCTCTGCCCTGGTTCGGATGGGAGCAGCCCCCGAGTGGGAATGGGAGACCTTTTGAAAACTCACAACTAGACCCTAGAAAAAGAGTCAATAAAAGACGCACTAGAGGACACTTCCTTGTACCTGAGGGCATTTCTGCTCCTGGCAGCGCCCATGTGCTGCTTGCTCCGGTTCTCCTTGAAATCTCCTCCCGTATTGGAGCTGTGTACAATCTTGTGGTTAATAAACCTGGGCTCCTGCCATGGAGGGCTGTGGTCCCGATGAGGCCACCCAGAAAGCACCTTGGTTCTATTGTCAGTCTGCGATCTATTGGCCAAAAGCCTGTCACCCACGACATGACTGCCTGGTGGTTCCAGGACCCTCAAGTTGTGATTAGCTGGGGTTGCAGGAGGACAGGAGGAAACAGCCCCATCCGTCTTCCTCTCCTTTCCCCACCCTCCATGGCAGCGCACGGCCCGTGCCAGCCTTCAGACAGGAGCTGGTGCAGGTTTCAAGGGCAGCATCTTGGGAGAGTCCCTGACTGCTCAGGGCTGGGGAAGCAAGCTGGTGAGCCCGGTGCTGGGCAGGAGCTGCTCCCCTTCCTCCTGGCTCTCAGGAAAGAGGCAGAGAGCCACGGGGATCCTCCCTCCATTTCCCTCATTCCACCCGGAATATTTCCAGCTGAACGACAACAACAACAACAAAAAACCCTTGAAAGTTCTGTTTTCATTTTCAGCCAACATCTCTCTGTGAAACTGGATTTTTAGTAATTTGTTAAGAAACCTTGGAACTGGAACAAAGAGCATTTGACCTACTTCCTGTTACACAGAGACTAGAGACCCACACCGACCACCATGAACCAAGAAAACAATGATGTACAATTAATTCTCACAAAACAAAATTTTAGGTTGTAATTTCTTCTGCATTAATAAATATTTTTAAATGGAACCTTTTTTTTTTTTTAATCCCCTTGTAAATTTGCCAAATGCCCTTCCTTGGGAAGAACTGCCTTTTATTCTGCAAGCATGTGTTTCCTACCTATTTCTTTCATTTATGAAATGCTGCTGCTAATTTTAAAAATATTTTTTAATATATGTTTTTCATGTATTTATTTTATTTACTCTTTTTTTTTTGGCTGCATTGGGTCTTTGTTGCTGCGCACGGGCTTTCTCTAGTTGAGGCGAGCGGGGGCTACCCTTCATTGCGGTGCGTGGGCTTCTCATTGCGGTGGCTTCTCTTATTGCAGTTGCAGAGCACGGGCTACAGGCACGCGGGCTTCAGCAGTTGTGGCGCATGGGCTCAGTAGTTGTGGCTCACGGGCTCTAGAGCACAGGCTCGGTAGTTGTGGCGCACGGGTTTAGTTGCTCCGCGGCACGTGGGATCTCCCCAGACCAGTGCTCAAACCTGTGTCCACTGCATTGGCAGGCAGATTCCCAACCACTGCGCCACCAAGGAAGCCCCTTTTTTAATATCTTTATTTGGCAAAATAAGATGCTGGTAATTTCATGTCAGACTAATGTACTTTCAGTTCTGCTCATGCCTATCCTGTGGACTACCCTTGGCCAAAGGGCACTGAGAATATATGGCCCAGATTATTGGACTTTGACCCTTGTGTCTGGGCACCACCCCACCCAGCCCAGGTGGCATTCTAAGATGGTGTGTTCAGTGTCCTGGGCGACCTCTCTCTTCCAAGCAGATGTGCTCACCCCCCATTCTTTATATATTTCCAAGGAGCATGAGCCTGGCAGAGTTTCAGGGCTCCACCCTGAATAACACAGTCAGGATCCCCTGAGGTTCCTGCCACATCTCAGGGGTCTGGAGTGTCAGGGGATCGTGGCTATGTTGCAAAGAGCGAACACTGAAACATGATCCACTTGAGAAGTATGAGTGGAGATGTAATATTTTCAAGAGCCCACCCTAGGTAACTTGAAGAGAGGAAACAGTAGTTTCCTGGCCTGTTAGAATCTATTGTTCGTCCACCATTGGACAAACAAGATCATGGCCGGAACATGCAAAAACAATAAGAGGAAGGAAATTGTAAATACCAACTGAGGCAGTGGGACACATGGAAAGTGTGACTTATTTTTAAGTTGGAAAATGAAGAGCTCATTTCTGGCTAGAATGGTTAGGGAAGAAGTACATGGTTGTCAAGAGAATATTCTGGAGGCCAACTGCGGCTCTACCCCTCATTAGCTGTGGGGCTCCTTCATGCCTTGTCCCTCCCATCCGTCAAGTGGGAATAATAATCATGCTGCTTCATATGGTTGTTATGCAGATGAAAGGGCTGGGCACATGGTAGGCCTTCATGAATATTAACCGTTGTCATCATGCTAGATAGGATGACATATGAGGAGAAAAACGCGAGGCATGTTGAGAAAATGGCAAGTCGTCCCTACCAGTGAGAGGGAAAAATTAGGCTTAATTCAAAGGCGTGACAGGAGAAGAGCTTGGAAATACAGGGGAAAGACGTTAAATACAAGGAAGTCAAGGATAAGCCGACCTACAGAGGAGGATAGCGTGTTCCCTCCTAGGAAAGTGGTCAGAGGGTCAGACTATAATGTCAGCTGTTGGAAACGTACTCCCGGAGCAAGGAGCAGGACCAGTGTTAGAGAGACGTTGCGGAGTCTTCTGAGCTGATGTGTGATTGGCACGTTGCAGATGTTCAAACACCTATGTCTGTGGATGAGTGGGTGACAGCAGTGGGTGTGGATCAGATCCTTGTAGGAGGGAGGAATTAAGGGAAGAGGCAGGGGACCATGGTGATACTTCACTGAGACCACCAGCCCCTGAAGAGGAGGCGGATGTGGAACCAGGGCTTCTGTCCCCGCAAACTCCCCTCGATGATCCCATTTCTTAGGGTTTCTTTGGTTTCCACCGCCTTCTGCCCTCCTGTCCATCACTACTCCGGGCATCCCAGCCTTCATCACAGTGGGTCTGCAGGTCCAGCTCGCCTCCTGGGCCACACAAGCTCTCCACACCACGCCAGCAGCAGCAGTCCATGAAAAAAGCTTCAGGTGGCTATAAGCTAAGTGAATGAGCCGCATAAGATGGAGGTCAAAGTGCTAATGGGAGCTCAGTTCCCATGGCCTGAAATAGGATGTTCCACGTGGGGGAGGCATGAGCCCTGCTGGGTTCTGGCCTGGTCCCATCACACCCACCTTGGAAGAGGAGCCGGAACCAATCATTATGCTTAGAGACCCTGTTATGTCCTGAGAGGGTCTTGTGGAAAAGCAGATGGCAGTGGTCCTCATGTATGTAGAAGCTGCCAGGCGAAGAAGAACCTGTACAGTCCTGGAGGGGAAGAGCCAGGAGTGGTCCCTGGAAACTGAGGCAGCCAGCTGAGCAGAAGGGAGACTTTCCTAAGGACTCGAGCTCTCAGAAAACAGCCCAGCCTTAAGTGACCAGAAGCACAGGCTGGATAGATGAGGGCTCTGTGCCCAGTGCTGAAAAGTGATGACCATTTCTTCTGCTTCCAGTTGTTGTTTGATGCACGTGCCCCAAACAGGTCTGTGTCTGCCACTCAGGGATGTCTGAAAAGTGTAGCGCAGACAAAAACATCAAATGCTAATTTGAGTGATAACCCCTTCCCTGCTTGGGATGGGTGGACCCCAAGACAAGCCTTGTGTGGAGAGAGATGCATGGAGTTGTAGTGAATGAGAGGGGTTGGAGGTGCAGAGAAGGATTAGATCACCCTACTTAAGAAAGGACTTGGGGTGAACGGGAGAAAAGAACTACCCAGGAGGGAGGGAGAACCAATAGGTCCATGATTGGAGGCGCTCGGAGGTATTTTAAGGGTAGAACAGAATTAGAAGGGACAAGATTCTTATATGACATTTATTTTTGATACTTAGGGAGTTTCCTTGTATGAAATACTATAAAATCCACTCCATCCTCAAGAGGTCATCAGAGATGCTTTTGAGAAGAATTCAGGTATTAGCATGGTGACAAAGACTAAAAATACTGAGATACCCAGACCAAGACAGGACCATGAAAGCCCGCTTTTACTTGGGTTACATATGGGTTTTCCCAGAAACTGACAGCGTCACTGTCACCATCAAGTTCTCTTCATTCATTTGGAAGCAAAAAATGTAAGAATCGTAGCAACAGAAACCCCAACTGGCTGCTCAAACACTCTTCTTGGGTTCTTGCCAATATCCAGGTTCCAAGGGCCCCTTCTCCATGGCCACCACAGCTTCCTTTAGTCACAGGGACGCAGAGGACACCCCCCCACCATTGGTAAGCGCTCTCCCCACCTTCCTGGAGGGAAGCCTGCATTTTACCTACGTGCCGGCCTGCCCTCTCTGGCCTCGCCCCACATGACGTCAGGGCCAGCTGGAGCCATGTGATTTTCCCAGTACATTCCATTTCCTTCTGCCTTTGCCTCTTTGCTCCGTCCATTTGACCTTGAGCCCATCTGGGTTCTCCTCTGCCAGTCCCGCCCCACGTGTGGCCGCTGACCCACACCTGGGAGTTCCTGGAGGGACGGCTCCCTCACGCTCTGCTGCCTTTCTTTCTTGTGGGCGTGTGGACCTAGCTGCCCAGCCTGTGGCCCACGAGCTCTGTAGAATTACCAGGAAGAGAGGCAGGTGATGTAGTCATTGGGCGTGACCCAGTGAGCCTGCCAGGTCCCCTGGGTGCCACCCTGTGACTCTTTACCTGACACCTGTCAGGGGCCTGAGGAAAGGCTGGCAGGGATCTCCTGGGCCAGGGCATTCCCACTCACTGCTCTCATTTCCCTCCAGTCTCCCTGCCAGCTTCTATCCTCCCCCAGATCTTTTGCCTCTTGTTTTTATGGGTATTATTTTCTCTTTCAGAGAGAAGAAAAGAGCAGAGAATAAGACCACCCACATCAGTGTCTACCCTTTTTCAAGTGCACTTGGTGCCCTTGATTTCCGCCCACCCTGCCCTGCCATGGTGCTCCCACCACTCCTGACTGCCTCATCGTGGGGCAGTTGGGGGTTCTCTTCCTTCGCCCACTGTGGGTAATCCCCTTGTGTCTCCTCTCCCCAGGGTTCTGTGGAGAATGGGGCTGTGACCTCTGCAAGCACTCAGAAGACAGACCCTGCGATGGAGCCGAAGCTCAAAGCAGTGGACTGGGACAAGGTAGTGGGCACAAGACTGGGTGGGGTGATGGTCGGGGCTCCCAGGGCCGAGGACAGGGTGCGTGGAGCCACAGGCTATGGTTATTCATGACGTTTGCCCAGGGAAGATGAGAACCGAGGAGCAGGTGCCCACAGCTCACAAGCACGACCTGGGGCAGCAAACCTGGACTGAGGTTATGGTGGGTCTGGGGAAATGACACACGAGATCTGTGCAGAACCAGGCTCCAAGGGCCCCAGAGGGAGGTCTCCCACAGGGACCCCTGCAGCTGAGAAGGGCACGATGACAGGGTCAGGAGGCCTAGACGCGCCCAGCTTGGCCAGTGCACAAGGCAGAGCTGCCCCAGGTGCCGGCGACCACTCGCAGGAGTGGCCGGCACGGGAGCCTGCGGAGGCCGGCAGGGAAAGGGCTGCAGCCTTCTGTAGCATGTGGCTGCGGAGCCTGATGACAGACCTCTCTTGGTGCTGGGAGACCAGCATCTTGCTGTGATTAGGCACACCCATTTTCTGGCTAGGGAAGTGCTAGAGGAGCTGGGTAGTCACAGGTGGCAGTGGAGTCAAGAGGAGGGAGGGGTAGCATTGCCTGGGGGTTCTGGAGAGAACCAGACCTGGGTGTCATTTCCCTCCAACCTGGGTCATAGGACTTTCTCAATGTCATGTCGCCATTTCCTCCTGTAATAGACATAAGTGTGTATGTCTATAAATGTCCCCAACCTGTGCTGGACACTGGGAACAAGAGACCAACAGGACAGGCCATTGCTTTCAGGGAGCTCACAATCTGGTGCGGAGGGCAGATCTCCCCCCAGACATGTTATTACAACATGGGGAGATGCGAGAACCACACCCAAGGGACACAGGTGACCAGAGGAGGCCCCCACTGATTGTTTGCTGGGCCCCTTTTGCCAGGACTCCTGAGGCCCTGACCCCAGGAACTCAGAGATGGCATCTGTCACGTGGGAATCGCCTCTGCCTCTGGGGAAGCCCATCAGCCCAGGGCTAAGATGCCTTCGGGTGCTTCACTAAAGAGGCCGGGACAAGTGGTCCTGTGCTCCATCCCCTTCAAGCAGGCCTGTGACCGAAAGGGAAATTGAAGGCCGTCAAGGGGAAAGGCTTGCATAGGCCACGCAGTATGTTCCCAGAGGGCTCACTGGACCTGGTCTCCTGACCTTGACGCCGGACTCAGCCACGATTGCTCATTGCCCAGGCCAGGGGCACAGGTTGAGGGTCTCAGTACAAACGGCTGACTTCTCTGGAAACTTTGGGGACCTGGGCTTGTTCTGCACGAGGGCAGGATGGAGGGGGAGACAGCCAGCTTGAATGGGACAAGGATCCTGGAAGCTGGTGGAGTCAGGACCTCGACTTGAAAAAGGAGGAGCTGTGGTGGGAGACGAGGAAGGTGTGGGGATGAGGGTAGGACCAGAGAGTGAGCTGCAGCATGTCGAGCTCTGGGCTCAGCGGCCAGTGGACGGTGCTGAAAGGACCACATGAAGAGGGGTCCTTGGGGCCAGCATGTGTGGGCTTGGTTTAGGGGTTGAAGGTTGGAAAGAAAATACTCTACAGAGGGCTGAGCAGGCCTGGGGTGGGGAGGCAAGAAAGAATCATCCTAGAAGGGAGGGGACTGTCACATGAGCCTGGCTGGGGACTGGCAGATCACTGCTCAGGGGAGGGGTCCTCCCAGTTTCCCTGGGCTGCCCTGGGCACAAGACAGACGGATCAAGTCCCCCAGGCCTGTTCCACCATCCACCCCGCCCCTACCCAAGGGGAAGAGAGACCTCCCCTCCCCCTCCTCCCCGGGCCCTGCCCAGGCTCCTCTCCAGCACATCCTGGTCATACCTGACTCACCTTCCCCGCCTCTGTCATTCTCTCTCTCTCACACACTCTCTCTTCCTCCTCTCCCTCTTCCTTTGTCCCTGGGCTGAGAGAGAGGGGCAAGGGCTGGCTCAAGAGGCGGTGTGGAGACCCACTGGGAGCAATGGGGGGGTCAGCTTCATGCCTCCCCCAGGCCCTGAGAAGACCCAGCTCGAGGAACTCACTTCCCAGGGAGAGCGGACAGTGCTTTCCTTGCTTTTTTCTCCTTTTTTATTCATCTACCGCGTGGTCAGTCCCAGCCCCTTTGCGGGGAGACGAGAGGCTGGGAGACCCCCCATCTGTTTCTGACCCAGGCCAGGGTCTGGACCTTGAGGAGCTCTAGAGAAAGGCCAAGAGGCAGCAGCTTTGTCTCAGCTGGGGTTCCCGGGCCTGGGGTGGACTTGCCAAAGGTAACCCTTCATGTTTTGCATTCACGGGAAGCCCCTCTAGGTGCTGCTAAGGAAGGGAGTCTTGGTTACCATGGCCCAGCCTCCCTGGTCCTAGAAGCTGGGGGACAGAGTCAGCCTTGCTGGAAAGAGGGAGGGAAACTGGGATGGGGGTGCTGGGGCAGAGAGTGGAGGGCGGAGAGTTCTGAAAAGACAGGAGAAAAGGCCAGGAAGCAAGCCCGGGGGGCCCTGCCCTGCTTAGAGGTGCAGTATCATCTGACTCTCGAGCTCTGCATGGGATTTTATTGGAACAATTTCTGAATCATACCTTGCATCACCTCTTGGGCAGGACCCAAGTTTCCTTGTGGGACAAGAAACCAAGTTGTATCTCCTTACCCCACACTACGCCCTACATGTCTCTCCCTGTTTCCTGGAACCCAGCCAGCTCGGGAGCTACCCCAGTAGAGGTAGACAGAGCGCCCACTCCTCCTGGCTTCTGGGCACACCGGTTCCATTTGTCCCACGACCTCTTTTGCTCCTTCACTGTGTCCTTGGCAGGCTTCCCATTAGGGGGCCAGGGTCCTGGGAACCACATTGAACTAGTGTGATTTGAGGGGTTTGCAGATCCCCCTGGACAGCTAACGGGACAGTTAACGGGAGTTAACACTGGATTAACTCTTCGTTCATTGAGCTCTTACCCAGTGCCAAACACAGGATAAGAGCTTTAGGCTAAGCACTTTAATGATACTATCTTTTATCAACAACACAAGGTGATAATGATCCTGATTTAACTAATGAGGAAGTTCTTCAGCCCAAGGTCAAAGTCACTCTGCTGGTTAGCGTAGGGGATCACAGCTGAGCCCCCTGCCCTGCCCCCTCCATGTGTCCTGGAGCCCTTCCACCCTGGTGGCTGGCCAAGAATAAGACCTTGCGGCCTGTGACTGGGAGGCCGGGGGGGTGGCAGAAGGCAGGGAGGAGGCCGAGCAGGTACTCAGGGAGGTGTCTTCAAAACTTGGCACCTCCTCTCTGCATCCTGCTTCCATCAGGCTCCTGGAGGCCGCCAACAGGTGTCACAGAGCAAACTGCAGCTCCCCAACCTCCCTGCCCCTACACACACACACACACACACACACACACACACGCACGCACGCACGCACACACACACACACACACCCCTTGGCATCAGGGGCTGCCTGGCAAAGATGTTGATTTTGCCCAGTGAGTTTTACCCTTTCACGACCCTCACATAAGTCACTGAGAACCTGGGCAAGTAACACCTGGATCGGAACCAGCGCCCCTCGGGCAGCCGCCCCTGGGACAGGGCCGACCTCGACACCATGGGTGCTGGCTTCCTTCCCAGGACTCTGCCCCCCAGTCACCTGGGGCCCCCTTGAGCCTCCCTTCTCCCTTTGGCCCGCCCCAGAGTAGGGGTGTGGAGGGTCTGGCTGCAGAGGGATCCACAGGGGGTCCCCAGGATTGTCCTCCTGGCCCAGAGCCTCTCAAGTTTCCTCCCTGCTCGTCCCCTTGCCCGGAGGTCTGGGCCCCTCTTCTAAAGAGCTCAGCTATGCTCAAAAAATACCCCTCGGGGAGACACCAGGCAGGCTGGCTGGGGGGCAGGAGGTGCCACTGGTTGACCACAGGCAGTTGCGGCCTGTTTTTCCATCAAGAAGAAGGAGGAAATTATTCCTGCCCTGTATTGTGTGGGGTGTCGGAAAGTGAGCTGCCAGTGAAAGACCACCCCGCCTGGCCTTGGGCTGGGCACCCGGGGCACAGCATGCCATCCTTCCTCTCTCCCTGGGCCTCGGCCCACTCGACCCCCCGCTCCCTGTCACTCTCACCCCCTGGACCTCCGCAGCGGGGAGCACGAGGCCACCCCCTCTGGGTACGGGAAGGTTATAGGGCACGGGCAGGGGAGGCAGAACACGCCCCTGTGGACTTGAGCTTGTCCAGCTGGGAGCCCCCACTTAGACCTCAGGGAATAGGCCTGCACTCACCCCTGCAAGGCCACCAAGAGCCGCGGCACTAGACACCCCCGCTGGACCCCTCACAGACTCTGTGCCAGAGAACCCACTGCCGTGGGGGTCCTGAGCCGGCTGAGAGCGGCCTCCCGGCCTCGTGGTTAGGACCTCGGGCTCCGGAGCTGGGCGGCTGAGGTGCCGCATGTGTAGCTGAGCATCTAGCCTAAGTCTCCTCATCTGTCAAATGAGCTCATCAGAGGCCCCAACTTCCAAAATTCCAGCTTCCAAGAATATTGGACCTGAAGTCTGAGCCCAGGGGCCTGTTACAAGGATGCAGAAACAGTGGCTGGAATTCTCGTCCTTCCCGGGCACCGTCCCCCGCCCCGCCCCTGCTCCTGCTGGTTGGAAGCCCCTCCCCCACCTCCCTGGCCCAGAAAGCTGCCCTAGAGCTGTGAGCTCTGGGGTTTGGGTACACATTTCTTTCAACAATCGCCTCAGCTCACAGCTGCGGTGGTGGGAGGAGCTGCTGACAGAGAGCAGCTGCCCCCTCTCCCCACGTTTGCCCCTCGCCCTGTCTGGGGATGAGCAGATTCCCACTCCTGAGCTGGGGCTGCCCCTGGGAAGAGTTATGTGCCACCTGGCCCCTGTGCTGCCCAGGAGGAGGGGCCTCTGGAGAACGGGTGGGGCGAGAAAAGAGGCCCTCTCCCCACCCTGGCAGCGCCCTTCCACCCACCCTCTGGGCAGCAGGCTGCCCTTTTCCCCCGCTGGCCCTGCTGCAGCTGCATTCCTGGCATAGCCCGGGGAGACTCCCTCCCCCTACCTCCGGTTAGGGCAGGGACAGAGCTGCATGGGGGAGGGGAATGGGACACCAGGTGCTTGGGCCAAACTCACCCCGACTTACACGACTTACACGTGTGCTCCCTGGGACTTGGCCTGTTGCTCTGGGTCTTTGAGTTCACTCGAGCCCGCCCCCCGCCCCCCCACCCTCAACAAGTGCACTCAAGAGCAGTTTCTGGACATATCCTCACCCTCATCCATGCAGTCTGGCTTTAGCTGGGTGACCCTGAGTGAATCACTTGCCCTCTCTGAGCATTAGGTTCCACAGCTGTAAAAGGAGGATTTGCTATCGTGAGGGTAGCAACGGAAACCCCCAGATGCCTGGGAACTGGAGGCGTGATCAGTGGGCTGTTCCCCCCTCCTTCCCCCACCCAGCTTCCTTCCGAGGTCCGCAGACCTTTGCTGACGCCTTCCCTGTCTCCCCTGAGCCTTAGGAAGTAGGGGTGGGAGAGGGCCAGGAGCAGGCACCAGCTCTGGAGGAAGAGAGCCGTTTATGTGGGAGGGTTAAGGGGCCAAGGGGTCCCGGCCAGGTAGAATAGGAAGTGAAATTTATCCTGAGTCCCTTCCTACCTCATTGGATCCGAGCCATCATCTCTTGCCATCCCCCCTTCTCAGACAGTTGCCATGTTGGAAATGACCAGCAAGCGAGAGGTGTTGAATTAGCACCCACCTGAGACTTTCTCATCAGTGAGCACAACTGGAAGAGAATTGAGAAGAGACACCCTGTGTGTGCATGTACTGTCTGAATCAGGGTGGAGCCCATGGTGAATGTCCCAGCTCCTGGGAGATTGTGTGGAGGATGTTACGAGCTTGGGGGAGGCGGGAAGGGAGGCTCCTACTACAGGACCAACCAGCCTTATCTGAAGAGTCACCTGACCCCTCCTGGCCTCAGTGTCCTCCTTCTCAAAGTGGGGAGGAAGTCAGCCAAGCTGCATTTCTACACTTAATGTGGAAGGGTAGCTTTACTGCCCCTGGCATAGCAGGACTGCCAGCGGGGAGAGTACAGGTGTCAGCCTTTGAGGACTGAGGGGGATGTTTGCAGACAGGAAAGTGAGCCTTCTTGGGATTCCTCCGCCGTGGTCCTTCATCCCCCAGGGTGAAGTGGCCCTTCCTGGGCACCAGTGAGGGCTACCTTGCAGAAATGCACGGGGGGCTAGACACAGAGCCCAGGTTCCAGGCCCTCCAAGGCCAGCCAGCCAAGTCAGAGGACCCTTGGGACCAACTCAAGACAGCAAGTCCGCCCTTTGTACAGTGGCCAGTGCCCACTGGTCTAGCCAGGGAGGAATCCAAGTCATGTCCAAAGATCCAGTGGGCAACAGGCCATCAAATGAGAGACGCTTGTGTCTGGGAGGAGAGGCTGGCTCTGTTTCCATCATGCCTGTAAACAAGCAGCTCTCCGGCCATCTGACTCCAGCTTCTCCATACATTCTCTGTCCGTCTGTTCTGTTCCCTTCGCAACAGGGTGTTAGATTCAGGCTGGAATCCCTGCTTGCTGCTAGACCTAGACGTTTCCTCCTGGGTCTCAACTGAATCAAGCTTATGAATCCCATGCTGTTTTCTGTTCGCTTTACAAAATAAGGGCAAAACGGATCAACAGAAAAAATTTTCCCAAACCACTGCTTGGCTGACAGAGAGGCCTGCCTGTTCACGTACCTGTGCCACAACTGGAAACATTTCTTGTCTGAGGTAGCTGAGTCTGAATTAAGTGTCGTGTGTAACATGCAAAAGTGGAAAATGTAAAAACCAGGGCTTTCGCTTGAGATAGATGGTGATAAGCTATGGATGCATATTATCATCCTTTGAACAGCAACTAAGAAATATACAAAAACGCATAGCTAAAGTGCCAACAGAGCAGATAATATAGAATATTTTAAATTCTTGATCAACACAAACAAGTCAAGAAGGGAAGAACAGAGGAGACAAACAGAAAGCAAATAGCAAGACAACATTAAATGTAAATGGACTGAATACTCCAATTAAAAGGCAGAGAGTGTCTGACTAGATCGAAAAGCAAGACCCAACTATACACTGTCTGCAAGAGATGCACTTTAAATTTAAAGGCGTGTGCAAGGTGAAATTAAAAAAGGGTGGGGAAAGAAAGACCATGCAAACACCAAGTATAAGGAAGCCTTGCTAAAATCAGACAAAGTGGACTTCAGGACAAGGAGTATTACCAGGGACTATTTCCCAATAATAAAGGGGCCAATTCATCAAAAATGTCTTCACTGGGCAGCCTTGGGCATGTTACTCACCTTCAATTTCCTCATCTGCAAACGACAACAATAAAAGTACCCACCTAGTTATGGGTACAGTGAGGATCACAGGACTTAACTCACGTCAGGTGTTTAGAAACATGCTTGGCACATAACCAGTGCTCTGTGACTGTTAGCCCTCAGTTCCTGACACCACGTCCCTGTCACCCCCAGTGGCCGCCGAATGCCCTGCATTGGACGTTCATTGACACCCACTGAGTACCAGACGCTGGGCACGTGGCGCCCTCTCTCCTATTGTGGGTGGTGGGTCCAGGCACACCCGGCTTTACAGACGAGAGAGCCGAGAGGCTCTGAGAGGTAAAGGCACTTGCCCAGGATCCCACAGCTGATAAAAGGCAGAGTCAGGCTTGTAAGGTGGTCACCTGACTCCAAGGTCATTTTTCTTTACTGATTTTGGTCTAGATTAATCTTCAATACACGGACTCATCAAAAATCTTCAAGGGCTTCTGAAGCCTCCAAACTTTTTTGACCTTGCATCCCTATTAACTAAACGTTTTGAGCACATTCTCCATTATATGTCCATTTAAATTATCTACAAATTATTTGTGCGAGCTAATGTACTCTTGTATTATGTACATTAGAAAACATTCAAATATGGTTTATATATGAAAGAAATATATCAAAAAGAGTCTCTAATATTTTCTCCTCACCTCTGGGGATCAGCCTGTGAGTATCCCTGGGGTACACATACATCCCTACCTTGGAGACAGCCAGCCTGGAAGATGAAGTGACAACTCCTGGGCCTGATACTGGGTGTCCTGTCATCTAAAGCCCTCAGAAGATCTCTTTCTACTGCCCCACAGACCAATGTCAAGGAATCAAATGGGCCACAATCATTCTCAACTCCACATCTATGCCCATACTCCCTCCCCACCTCCTTTCCCTTCTCCCCCTTCCCAAGTATTCCATATTGTATGAGCTCAACCCAAATCCTAGGTTCTGTGGCAAAGCCCTCCTCTCCTACCCTAGACCCGGGCATTTGTACCAATCATTCTGCCTCCCAACCTCAGCCTGCCTGCATCACCATTAAATTTTCTTGCCTGGCATGTCTCACCTTGCTGAGTACTTTATGTGGGTACCATTATTATTACTTCCATTTCATAGCTAGGTAAACTGGGGCTCAGAGAGGTCAAGTAATTTCCCCAAGGTCACACAGTAAGTGATAGAGCCTGTCTCTAGAGTCTGAACTGTGCTTCAGCACTAAGCTATGTGAAGCAAAGATGGTCTCTTACATTGTTGTTTATTCTTCCCAGCAACTAACATAGAAATATAGATATATGTCAAGCAAAGTGCTGAACGAATGATTGTTTGAATGGGTGAATGAATGAATTACACAGGCCACCACTAAGAAGAAAGCCCTTGGACTTCTCTGGTGGGGCAGTGGTTAAGAATCCACCTGCCCGTGCAGGAGACATGGATTCGAGCCCTGGTCCGGGATGATCCCACATGCCACAGAGCAACTGAGCCTGTGCGCCACAACTACTGAGCCTGCGCTCTAGAGCCCGCATGCCACAACTGCTGAGCCCGTGTGCCACAACTACTGAAGCCCACGTGCCTAGAGCCCATACTCTGCAACAAGAGAAGCCACTGCAATGAGAAGCCCATGCACCACAATGAAGAGTAGCCCCTCCTCGCAGCAACTAGAGAAAGCCTGCGCACAGCAACGAAGACCCAATGCAGCCAAAAATAAATAAATAAAAATACATAAATAAATTAAAGAAAAAAAAGAAAAGAATCTGCCTGCCAATGCAGGGAACATGGGTTCGATCCCTGGTCTGAGAAGATCCCACATGCCTCGAGGCAACTAAGCCCATGCGCCACCAACTACTGAGTACACACTCTAGAGCCTGTGAGCTGCAACCACTGAGCCCACACACCACAACTACTGAAGCCCTCGTGCTCTGGGGCCTGCGTGCTGCAACTACTGAAGCCCATGCCCCTAGAGCCTGTGCTCCACAACAAGAGAAGCCACTGCAATGAGAAGCCCACACACTGCAATGAAGAATAGCTCCCACTCACCGCAACTAGAGAAAAGCCTGTGCACATCAACGAAGACCCAGTGCAGCCACACAAAAAAAGAAGAAAGCCCTTGTTGGAGGAGAAAGGGCCTACTTGATTCCTAGTACAGAATGTATTGGCTCCAATACCTAAAGAATCCTGGTTAAGACTTCAAGCTTCATGCGTGGCTGAATCTAGGCACTCAAATGTCATCACCAGGATTCAGTGTCTCCAGCTCCGGGCTTGGGCATCCTCTGTGTTGACTTCATCCTCAGGCAGCCTTCACTGGCAACTCCAGGGTCATGCCCTGCCAACCTAGCAATCCCAGCAAGAGGAGAGGGCTGTCCGATGGCTCATTGCACCAACCTAGGCCATGGGCCTATCCTGGATCCCATTTCTGTGGCCCTCGGGTTGGGATGAACAGTTAGTCCCCAAGCACTGGAGCAGGAGGGTTGGTAGCTCCATACAGACCACATATGCTGTGGTGGGGCTGGGGAGTAGGATGCTGTAACCAGGAGATGGGAGAACGAATGTGCACAGGTGTGAATTTCAAGTGTCCACTTGACTTTATCTCTTGCAGGACCTGGTAGACTGGCAGAAGCCCCTACTGTGGCAGGTAGGCCACTTGGGAGAGAAGTATGATGAGTGGGTCCACCAGCCGGTGACCAGGCCCATCCGCCTCTTCCACTCAGATCTCGTCGAGGCCCTCAGCAAGACTGTCTGGTGAGCCCTGCTCTCGGACCATGGTGGGCTATCCCTCTCTCCTGATGGTGCCAATCAGATGCAAAGGGGAAGGGTCAAATGGATCCCTCCCTGGAGCCCAGAGCTGTACTGTAAGCTCTTGGCAATAGTGGAACATGCCATAGGCATAATCCATTCGTATGCATGATTTTGTCCACTGAGTGACAATCCAACATGTAGCCAGAAACCACTTTGAATGTCACTCCTGTTCTATTCCAGACTCCTGTGAGGGGTTTCTAGCCTTCCCTGCCCATGGCAGACTATTTTGCCTGCAATTAGCCCCTCTGCCACAAGAGGTCAGCACCCATCTAGCTGCACTGTTAGCCAGAAGGACTTTTTTTTTTTTTCCTGCCAGTAATTCATCTCAGAGACTGAGACAGACTCACAGCTTCTCTCCTCCTCCCCTCCCCATCCCCCACATCAGTGTCCCCTGGACCGCAAGTCTCCATATGCTTTGTGCACATGCTTTGGTATCATCTCATCCCCCTCTAGTTGAGAGGTGTGTCTCTAGGGAAGTTGGACCCTCTCGAGCTTCTGTGCATGTATATCTCTCACCCTGACGACCTTCCTGCAGGTACAGCGTCCCTATCATCTGGGTTCCCCTGATGCTGTATCTCAGTTGGTCCTACTACCGAACCCTCGCCCAGGGCAATGTCCGACTCTTCACGTCCTTCACCACAGGTAATGTTGGGTCCTTCCTCAATTGCTCCCGTGGATCCTGAAGGCTGGAGACCTTGGTGCTCTCCCTGGTTCTGAGTTTCTGAGAACATAGAACCCTAAACCATATCACAAAGATTTTAAAATGAGGTCTATCTGTAGAAATATTCTTCCAAAAGAAATGTCAGACCTCCCCACCCTCCACAAAATGAGTTTTAAAAAACAACCAGCCACACATTAGCAGGCACTAAATGAAATCATTTCATCAAGTGCTGTAACAATAAAGATGGGGTTTCTCACTGAGTCTAAGAATAGAAAAAGTGTGACCTGGGATTGTTTGTCAGGAAACTAAATGAAGTCATTTCACCAGGTGGCACAGCAGAGAGCTGAACTTGGAATGGTTCACGAACAGAACACAGATTAGAGCCTGGGAGAGAAGGATCCCAGAGTGTCCTAGAATGTCCCCCAGGGCAAAGGCCCGGCGGCAGAAGCCCTGACTCAGAGTAGCAACCCACTAACCTCTACTGAGCACTTATCACATGCCTGGTGCTTTCCAGGGACCATCTCATTTAACCCTCCCAACAGCCCCACAAGAAAGGTACACCCCTTTAGAGATAAGGAAATGGAACCTCAGGAAGTCAAGTGAGCAATTCAGGGTCACGTGGCTGGGATGTAGATGCTAGGTGCCACCCAGGTGGGCAGGGGACAGAGAGAAGGGCTGACATGGGGTGACTTCCAAAGAGCCTGTGAGGCTGAGTCTCCCAGGGCAGCCACAGGTTTGGGCCTCTTCTGCCAGCCTGCCTCCCAAGTTCATCACCTACCTTTGGTCTCCAGGTAATCTGTCACCTGCCCAGGTAATCTGTCCGTCCTGGCAGAACCTGCCTTGGGGAAGTGCTTGCCTATGGCAAATGGCTCAGACAGAGGCCGGGTAGGGGGACAGGTGGGAGAGGGGTGCTGGGAATAGCTCAGGTGGGCTTTCCTCTCCTGATCACATGTCATGTTCCCAACTATGAGCCTCTGAACCCCTGTCGCTGCCAGACAGAGGCTCCTTCTCTCCACACTCTGAGGCTCTCTCCTGCCTGCCTCGCCCAGGAGCAGAAGTTGAGGGCTGAATGGTTTAGATGAGAGGGGCCACAGCCACAGCACCTAGAGCCCCAGTTTTCCCACCTGGTCCAGGATGGGGAGGTGCTGAGCCAGCTGCAGGAAGTCCCCCAGAGCCCAGGCTGCTCCCGGTCCCCAAGGGTTAATGTGTGCACCCCTCGAGCCAAGGTTACCCTTTTCTGCCCACGCTGAATAGCTCAGGCACAGCACAGGGCTTGTTGCTGAGACGGCCTGCTCACTGAATCACCCACTGTCTGCCAGGCGCTCCCCTAACAATCACCAACAGTGGCAGGGCCGCCAGGGCTGGGGCCAGAGGGGGAATGGGATGCCAGAGCTTTGGCCCAGGTCCCTTTGCAGGATTCCTCCAGAGATGCCACTCGGTACCAGCTCCGGCCTGATGGGCTGATGGGGGTGATGCTGGGGTGAGGGGGCGGGCGGAGCCTTGACCTATAGGAGGGGACTCTTCTGCGAGGCAGGGAGGGTGATTCGATGGCTTCATCAGAACCACGGGCCTCTGCAGAGAGCTGAAATGTGCTGTCTAATAAAGGTCTAGTGTAGGGGGTTAATGGGGCTGTGACCATGATGCCAGCGATGGTGGCATGAGAGCCGCACACGCCTCCCTCACCTGCAGCTCATCAGGCAAGGCACAGGCCACAGGCAGAAAAAAATAGAGCCACAAAGCAAGGCGAGTGGAAACTCAGCAGGGTCCCAGCACAGCTGCTGGACAAAGGGTGCACTGGAGTAAATGCAGGAGACTCAGGGTGCCAAGGAACAGTGGAAGCTGCATGGAGACACCAGTGCAAGGCTGAAATTCCTAGGTGCGTGTGTGAAAATGCTTTGGAAAGCAGAGGGCTTCTGCACATCCAGGCTGGCCCCCAGCGCAGTTCCCGGAGGCACATTAGAGTGAGTGCAGAGCAGCGTCCTAGGCAAGGATTCAGGCCTCCATGCAATTGTGGTGGGAGCCCCAGCAAAGGTCAAGACCAAAGTCTGTGGCCAGGGAATGCTTCTGTATGTCCAGTCCTTTCCCTGCTGACAAGAGAGCTACACAGCGAGGAAGGGCTCCTGCACGCTGGGGCGGGGGAGCTGGGAAACTCCTTCTCCCCCAACCAGGGACCCTCCAGAGCCCTGCAAGGAGAACTGAGAAAACACAGCACAAGGAGGACTGTGTGGAACTTAGATGTACTTTGACTCATTATATTTAAAAATTATAGTAGCTTCTTGTTATATATGAGGCATATTATATTATTATGATAAGTATTAATATACAGTATATTATTCTTATATATAAGATATATATTTATCACATAATCAGGTGTTATATTCCCTCTGTCTTAGCAACAGCCCTTCACAAGTGATAGGATATTTTACTGTTGAGAAAACACGTAGATGGTACAGAGCCGGGATCTGAACCCCGGTCTGCAAATCCAAAGCCCAGGCTCCCTGCACTTCACCAGAGTGTCCTGAAAGACCCCAGAGGTGTCCAGCCTTCCCTCAAAGTGGGACCTGGCCAACCAGAGCAGCCCAGCCAGGGCTGGATGGCTACTGACAGGGAGTGCTGTCAGCCATGTGTCTCATGCCAGATGTGGACACAGCAGGCCCCACTGATGAGAAATGTCAGACCAGCTCAACGCCTGATTTCAGAAAGATTGGCTGGGTCCTTTGGGGATTGAACCTTAGCTGCGTTGTGTTACTTTCCAGGCAAGGTGTGAAAAATCCTTTCTTAGCTTAGAGACTCATTTGGAACCGTCTATCAGAACGGCCCTGGGCCTGGAATCTGGTCCACAGAGCAGGAAAGTCACCTCTCCTCCTCACCTTCCTGGGCTCTCTCCTTACTCACTAGTTCCCTGTGGTCATTCACACTGGGCACAGTCCTTCAGAAGTGCTTTCTTAAACAGAACCAGAGGCTGCCCCTGTTCTGCCCTTAGAGCAGTACGGGTCAAATCTCATCTTTGTCCAGCCCTCCAGAGAGACTTGGGCTGGCCCACGAATCTCACGAGTGTCTGAGCACCTGCTGTGTTAAGCACAGGAGATACAGAACAAAATGCCCACTCTGCCCATAAAATGCTCACAACCTGGTGGGGACAAGTGGGTAAAACGGCAGCCATAGCTCAACATGAGGAAGGATGATGTGGCCTCAAACCCGGCCCAGGTCGGGGCAAAGGGTGTCTGCAGAGGCTTCTCACAGGAGGAGACACGTGGGGTAAGGAGGGGAGGGAGGGAATTCCAGCGAAGGAAAAGATATGTGTGGGTGGGGAACGCGGGCATCTCAGGAGCCACAGGTGGTTCGGTTTGGCCCCCGTAGAGGGTGATGGGGCAATGAGGCAGGGATGTGTCTGGCAGGGCTGGGTCTCAAGCGAGCTCGAGTGCCAGGCTAGGACTGCAGGCTGTCCTCCAAGGACAACAGGAATAAGTTGAGCCTTAGGTAATGTGTGGAAGTCATTAACCCCCGCACTGAGGTGCAGCTTGGGGTGACAGGGTGGGCAGGAAGGAAGAAGAAGATGATTGGCTTCATTTGGAAGCTGCTGACCTTGGAGGCGGGGCTGTGGACAGCTGCATGGAGATGCCCAGTAGCAAGCGGCCGTCCAGGGCTGAGCTGGAGGCATAGATCTGGGGCTTGTCAGCAGGCAGGTGCGGCTGACATCCTAGATCAAACAGAGCGCATATAAGAGGGAAGGGTCAAGGTTTTGACCCTGGGAACAGAGGCAGTTTCCACGATGGAGCCTGACAAAGGGCATCTAGAGAAGAGGAGAAAAGCCAAGTATCCCAGCAGGCAGGGAGTGGAGCTGTGTGTTCAAACCTTGTTGGTTCCAGTTCCTTGGAGGATCTGAAAATTTGTGGACTCAACCCCCAGAAAGATGCACGCAGATGCATCGTTCGGGATACCACGTCAGCAGGTTCACTCTGAAATCCGACCGAGGACTCTGGGTATTCATAAACCTCAGGATGGGAACTTACGGGGTTACAGACTCAAAAATAGAGTGGTCGGGCTTCCCTGGTGGCGCAGTGGTTGAGAGTCCGCCTGCCGATGCAGGCGACACGGGTGCGTGCCCCGGTCCGGGAAGATCCCACATGCCGTGGAGCGGCTGGGCCCGTGAGCCATGGCCGCTGAGCCTGCGCGTCCGGAGCCTGTGCTCCACAACGGGAGAGGCACAACAGTGAGAGGCCCGCGTACAGCAAAAAAAAAAAAAAGAATGTCTAGCTTTAGAAAACAGTTTGGTAGTTTCCCCAAAAGTTAAACATAGTTGCAGTAGGTGCCAGCAATTCCACTCCTAGGCATATACCCAAGACAACTGGAGACATACGTCCACTCAAAAAATCGCACATGAATGTTCACAGCAGCATTATTCATAATAGCCAAAAAGTAGAAACAACCCAGCTGTCCATCAACTGAGGAGTGGATAAACAAATGTGGTGCATCCGTATTGATAAGGAATATTATTCAGCCTTAAAAAGGAAGGAAGTTCTGATACACGCTACCACGTGGATGAACCTTGAAAATATTGTGAGTGAAAGAAGCCAGTCACAAAAGACCACATACTGGATGAGTCCATGGATACGAAATATACAGAAGAGGCAGATGCAATAGACAGAAAGTAGATTAGGGGATTCCTGGCTCTGGGAAATGGCAGGGGGTGGAGGAAATGAGTAGTGACTGCTAATGGGTAATGGGTTTCTTTCTGGGCTGATAAAAATGTTCTAAAATTGTGATGGTTGTACAACTCTGAGTATACTAAAAACCATTGAATTGTACACTTGAAATGGGTGAATTGTAAGATATGTGAGTTATAGTTCAATAAAGCTGCTCCTTTTTAAAAGAGAGAGCCAGTATAGCCAAAGCAATAGCTTGTGGAGAAAAGAAATAGAGCTAAGAGGGTGAGCATAGACATGAAGAAAACTGTGCCAAGAGCTGAAGTGTCGGTGAAGTCGAAGAATGGATGAAGTAGAGAAAAGAAACGAGAGCCGGAAGGACTGCAGGCTGTCCTCCAAGGGCTGGGCATGGGGAACCTCACACTTCATGATAATTACATCTCTCCAGTCTTCTGGTCTCCGGGCCAATCATCTTCAGGTTTTTCGCATCTTCCTCATATGCTATGATTTGAAGTATTGTTCATGAACCCATCTCTCCTTGGGTTTTCCTGGCCCTCCTGGCCCCCCAGTCCCTGGTGGTTAACATCTTCCACCAATAGCCCCCCAGCTCTGCTGGCTTCATCAGAATCGCCCGTCCCTCTCCTCCATGCCACTGGGGCAAGGTCACTTTTTCCTTGTCCGTTCAGGCTTCTATAACAAAACATCACAGACTGGGTGGCTTGTAAAAACAGAAATGAATTGCTCACGATTCTGGAGGCTGGATGTCCCAGATCAGAGTGTCAGCATGGTCAGGTGAGGGCCCTCTTCTAGGTCAAAGACTCATTGTATCCTCCCACGGCAGAAAGGGGAAGAGTTCTCTCGAGCCTCTTTTATAAGGGAATTAGTCCTATTCACCCGTGACCTAATCACCTCCCATCACCTTGGGGGTTAGGTTTCAACATATGAATTTGAGGGAACACGTTCCGACCATAGCACCAGGTAGAGGTCCAGTGCTGGCCATAGCTGTTCCTCTTACAGTCGCTTTAAGGAAGATCTCAGATGTCTAGCCAAATCTTACTCCAATACCAAAGCCAGACAGAGACACCACAAGAAAGAAAACTACCAACTAATATCACGGACGAATATAGATGCAACAGTCCTCAACGAAACACTAGAAAACTGAATCCTAGAACATATGAAAGGATTATACACCACCGCCAAATAGGATTTATTCCAGAATGCAAGGGTGGTTCAACATCGGAAATCCATGTAATACCCCACATCAACAGTCCTCTGAGAGGACTTCTCCTAAGCCCAGCATAGATCGTCACAGCCTCCTTCCCATTTTGATTCAAAGGCCCTAATAGTGGGGCTGGGCCCCATAGCTGCTGGGCAAAGGGCAGCAGCTCCTAAGGTGACAGGGCCTTGAGACAGGACCTCTGGAGCTACTAGGCACTGCTGTGCCCTGGGGCTGTCTGCCCTGACCTTGCCTCTCTCCTGCCCCTCTGCAGAGTACTCGGTAGCCATGCCTGAGTCCACGTTCCCGGGCCTCTTCATGCTGGGGCTGCTCCTCTGGAGCCTCGTAGAGTACCTCATCCACCGCTTCCTGTTCCACATGAAACCCCCTAACGACAGCTATTACCTCATCATGCTGCACTTCATCATGCACGGCCAGCACCACAAGGTGAGCAGGGCAGGCTCTCACCCGGGTCCCACCCATGGGAGCTGCCCGTCTTGGTGGGAGTCAGGTTGAGAGCGAGGGGAAATGTGACTGGGTGTGACTGGGTCCTAACCTGCACCGGGCGTGGACAGAGTGAGCCTGTGTGTCCAACTTGAATCCTCACAACAACTTCATTCCTTCATTTATTCATTCATTCAGTAAATGCTCACTTAAGTGCTCACTAGGTGCCGGGCACCGTTCTAGACACCATTGAACAAAACAGTCCAGAATCACTGCCCTTGTGGAGCTTCATTCTGAAGATGGGGCTACAGTTCTCCCCATTCCACAGACTGGCAGACTGAGGCTTGGGGAAATAAAGGAACTAAGGAATTCACCCAAGGTCACACCTGGATGTTGTCCCCTGTGGAATCCAGAGTCTGTGCTGTCAGCCATCCACCCCACTGGGGCTCCTCAAGGGCAACATGATGGTCCCAGCAGCTGGGATTGGAAGCCAGGTGTGCCCAGAGGAAGTTGTGTCTCCCTGCTGCTTCTCTGTCCCTGCGCCATGCTGTTCTCGGCCTATCCCAGGGTCTCCATCCTCCCCGCTCCCTTCCTTCCTTCTTTGTCCTGGAGCTGGTGTTCTGGCACATGGCCAGCAAGTCCTGCTGCTCCTGGTCAGAGGGGAGGGAGGCCCACATCGGTATATTGCTCTTTCTCTGTCGCCTGATTTCTCTCTCCTCTTTCAGCCCAGAGAGGGTCTCTCCTCAGAATACTCACACAGTCTCTAAAATCTTACCTGTCTGCCAGGCCCTTGGCTTGTGAAGCTCCGGAGCCAAAGACTAGGTTCTTTTGTTGTCTGGTTCACTGTGACAACACCCCCTTGGAACAAAGAAGGCCACCTGGGGTGGGGGACCTGCCTGTTAACACTTCCAGCATCATCTACCATGTGCGCCTTCATCACCCTCGGGCCGTGTCCAGGTGCCCCGCCTGGTACTTGGGGTGGGGGGCTGGGCCTCCTCCCTAGCACCGAACAAATTCCAGAGCCACAGGGGCCTCTTCAGCATAAAGAGGGACTCTGCTCTGCGAGCACCCTGCCCACATCACACCCACCCCTGTTTTCTTGGCCGGTTTTCCAGGTCCCATCCTGGCTTGGAAATTGGGGGTGGGACAGACTCTCCAGGGCTTCTAGTCTTGGTGGCCCACCCTCCCCAAAGCCACCGAGGGTGCTAAGCCTACACCCTCCCTGGACTGTCTGGGCTGCTCTGCCCCATCCCCCATGGGAGCACCTCTGGGCCGGCATGCTGTGTGTGACCACAGTCAGGCCCTGGGGCCCCGGGCTGCGTCCTGACACATAAGCCCCTCCATCCACAGGCACCCTTCGACGAGTCCCGCCTGGTCTTCCCCCCTGTGCCAGCCTCTCTGGTGATAGCTTTCTTCTACGTGTTCTTACGGCTCATCCTGCCCGAGGCGGTGGGGGGCACTGTGTTTGCAGGTGGCCTCCTGGGCTACGTCATCTACGACATGATCCACTACTACCTGCACTTCGGCTCCCCGCACAAGGGCTCCTACCTGTACAACCTGAAGGCCCACCACGTCAAGCACCACTTTGCACATCAGCAGTCAGGTGAGGACCTGCCGGTGCCTCCCCACTTCCTCGTTTGTTCATTTCTTATTTGACAGCTACCCCTGAGCTTCTAGCCAGGGCCAGGCACGGTTCTGGGGATACACAGTCAGCAAGGCAAGCGTGGAACTCCCATCCTAGTCCCTGGTGCAGGGGGCTGTGCAGAGACAGACAAACAAGGAAACCAGTAAATAGCAAAGACCATTCCAGACAGTGATAAGTGCCACAAAGAAAATAAAGCAAAGTGATGTTAGAGAAACCATGTCAGCAGGAGAGGGGACCCACCCTGTTTAATAATATAGAATATGAGTCACAGATGGGATTTTACATTTTCTAGTAGCCACATTAACAAGTAAAATTAAACCAATGAAGTTAATTTTAATCATATAGTTTATTAAGCCAAATACAACCAAAATATTATCATTTCAGCGTGTGATCAATATAAAAATTGTTGGGCATTCCCTGGAGGCCCAGTGGTTAGGACTCAGAGCTTTCAGCCTGAGGACTCAGCCTGCCGTGGGCCCAGGTTTGATCCCTGGTTGGGGAACTGGGATCCCTCAAGCCGTGCGGCGTGGCCAAAAAAAATAAAATTGTTAATGAGAAATGTTACATTCTTTCCTTCTAGTAAGTCTTCGATATCCGGTGTGTATCTTGCACTTACAAGCCTGTCGCCATTCAAGGGCTAAATGTTCATTGGAAATACTTGATCCATATTTAGAGTTTATAAAATTTACAGTCAAAAAAGTAGATTCACATACATGAGTTGCTCCGAACGTGCCTAAAAGTTCTCCAGTAACTGAATCGAGTATAGCTTTTTACATTGAAATGTAAGTTAATTAAAATTAAATGAAACTGGGAATTTAGTCCCTCCATAGCTCAGGCCACATTTCCAGTGCTCAGAAGTCACATGGGCTAGTGGCTACCCTGCTGGACAGCAGAATGCTAGCTAAAGTGGTCCAGGAAGGTGTCACTGCAGAGACGTCATTAGAGCTGAGACCTGAATTAGGAGAAGCCAGCATCCAATGTCTGGAGAAAGAGCCTCCCAGGAGCAACAGGTGCGAAGCCTTGAAGCAGGAATGAACTTGGCATCTTCAAAGAGAAGGAGGCGGCTGGAGTGTGAGGCAGAGAGAGGAAGAGGCAGGCAGCAGCCAGCAGCCAGGCTCTCCCAGGAAGCCAGGCCAGATAAGAAATTTGGGGTTATTCCAACGGTATCCTTGGGAGTCTAGAAACACTGGTACCCTGCTCTTGACTCCTGCCAGTATGGCCCTGAGAGTTGGAAAGGCCATCGGGGACTATGTTGAAATCTTCCCCACGTGCTAGCCCCAGCTAGGCTCCCTTCCAAGCAGATTGACTCCTTCAAGAATGCCTCATCTTCTCCCCATTTGTCTCCCTCTCTAGGATTTGGCATCAGCACTAAATTTTGGGATCACTTTTTCCACACCCTTATTCTGGAAGAACCCCACCCGAAGATACAGTGACAACTCCCAGCCCTGTTGTCCTGCCCTCAGCCCCGCTGTGGCCCCTACCCCAGTCCACCCCCGTCCAGACCCTGCAAAGAAGGTTTGCTTGACCAGGCAGTGCAGGCTTTGTCCGGCCCTTGGGCTTGGTGGAGGGTGCTGGGGAAACCCTGAAGCCCGAGGCTAACCCTGAGACTGCCGTCCTGACCCAGCACAGGAGGGTCACGTCCACTTGGTGGCCCACTGGCCCTCAGGGACTAGCTCTTTCCTGGAGCATCCCAGCCTCTTCACTCACACCCCCGCCCAGTGCCTTAGCCCACAGGACTGCTTCAGGACCCAGCCAGTGGGGACTTTCCTAAGGGGAGTGAAGGCAACTGACCCCTGGGACCAGCTGGTGTCCCACCTGTGTCTTAGCACCCTGGAGCTGCCAGTGTTAACAGTGAAGAGCGGGGTCTGCAGGGCCATGGCCCTCGTCTTCCCCACCTTCTGTCGCCGGGGAGTGTGTGGTGGTTCAGGCTGTTCTCCTGAGGACTGGAGGACACAGAGGTGGATGAAGCACTGTCCGAAGAGGAGAAAGCAGGAAGCCTCCTGGGGCAGCACCTTTGTCCCTTGCCAATGACAAATGCCAGCTGCATCACCAGGTGCCTCGGGCTGTGACACATCCAGCGCCCACACGCCTGGCCCTCACCTGTCTGTGCAGGTGGGCCGAGAGTAGCTGTTGCGGGTCTCAAGCCTGGAGGGAGCCCACGCCCCTTTCTTTAGGAAGCACCAGCTGCTCTAGCCGTCTCTCCGCCTCCAGAATCACAAAGCTTTTCTCCAAGGGAGGCTGAAGAGACCTCTCCGTGGATGGGAGCCCCATCCCGTCCCCAGCCATTCTCGACCTCCACCTGGCATACGTGGGCCCCTGCCCGCCTCACTCAGGACCCTTCCAGCCAGTGCCTCCTTAAGCCGAGAAGAAGCCTTGATGCGGTGCCTTATCTCCCAGCCCCTTCCACCCCAGCGGACGAGGTTCCCCCCCTTTCTTCCTCATAACCAAAACCCTCGCTGCTCATAAGAGGGTCTTATTTATAAACTCTATAAATACCCTTAGTCGGGCCCCAGACCAAGTAGCTGCTCAGATTGCCCTTTCTAATCCTACATGTCGAGCTTATGTAAAAACGTTTTTGTCTTATTTTTGTTCCCTTCTTACCCACAAACCGTTACTACTTGAAACTTTTTAAAAACTCGATGTGTGTAAAGGCTAAAGGGAAGCAGTTTGACCGATCCTGTGATTTGTACTGTTTACTGCGGGGTTATTTAAAGATTTTGGAATAAATATACAAACTACCGTTGTGAAATAAAGGTGTAAATAAATTGTATATTTTGAAAAATAAACACATTGGAAAAGAAACCAAAAAAGATGAGGTGTTACTTGCTGATGGCGACTCACCAGACTTGGTCGAGGCCAGGGAGGCGCAGAAGGGTTTGGGGGGTGTGGCTGGTTGAGCAGGAAGGAGTATTTATTCGATCGCTGACCAGGTTGTGTAGACTTGCTGGGGTATAGTGATGATAAAAATCAGACCAACCCCTATCTTTTTATTCGATTTTATTACTGTTTGGTTTTTTTTTTTGGCCACTGCCTCGGGGCTTGCGGGATCTTAGTTCCCCGACCAGGGATCAAACCCACGCCATTCACAGTGAAATCGCGAGGCCCTAACCACTGGACCACCAGGGAATTCCCTCGTTAACTGTTTTTAAATTCTCTGCAGACAGCATCTCTCCCTCACTGCTTATACCTGGAGGTGGGCATAAGGGGGCATCACTCCCACGAACTGCCTTGGTACACAACAGAGGAGGTGTTTCTTTTGGAATTCATCAGACCACAGCTAAGACTCTAGTTGACTTTTCTAAGGCTCCAGCAACAAATGCCCAATGTAGGAACTAGAACTTCAGGCCAGCTCAGTCTGGGTGAAACAGTTTCCCAGGATATCGTCCCAAGCCACCACATCAGAACCACCTATGGAACCTATCAAACCACAGATCCAAGTCCTCAACACTCAGAGTCTCATTCAGTAGGTGCGGCAGAGGTGGGCTCTGCATTCGCCTGCACAAGGATGCAGAGGCAAAAATGAAAGTGGAGGCAAGCTGATGTTGGCGAGACTGTGGCCACATGGAGGGGCCCCTGCTCCTGCTGCCTCTCCCTGCTCGAGAGAGCAGCTCCCAGCCTAAAGGTTAGGGTGACCTGTCTGAGCCAATCCTCCCTCAAGCTCCTGGAATCAGGCCATCGAAGCAGCAGAAATCCAACCTCCATTCCCTAGATGCTGTTGGGAATCCAACCATGGAGCATCACTCCCCAGGGGAAGGAAGAAAGAAAAAGCAGGAGTAAAGGAAGAGATCAACTAGTTGTAAATATGTGAGTCCACCGGAGACAGGCCTAAGATGAGCAAGTTTGAGCAAAACATTAATTGGAAAAAAAAATTCTTTGAAAAGATTAAAACAGAGCTTCCCTGGTGGCGCAGTGGTTGAGAGTCCGCCTGACGATGCAGGGGACACGGGTTCGTGCCCCGGTCCGGGAAGATCCCACATGCCGCGGAGCGGCTGGGCCCGTGAGCCATGGCCGCTGAGCCTGCGCGTCTGGAGCCTGTGCTCCACAACGGGAGAGGCCACAACAGTGAGAGACCCGCGTACCGAAAAAAAAAAAAAAACAAAAAAAAAACAGAGCTAGTAAGAAGTGTCAAAATCTATGTGAGTTTGTAGCATGGTAATGAGAAGATTTAGGGGGAAAAAGGAAACAAAAAACAAGCCAATCTATTAATGAAAAGGTCCACTCAGTGAATATTGGACAGACTCCCCCAGAGCTTCCTACTGTGCTGGCTAGAACTTTCCAGGGGGTTAGGAATTTCCACAAGGCCTTGGAAGGGAGAGAATGAGCCCCATCCTACAGAAGAGAACCATATAGAAAGTGCCCTTAACCTCAAGCCAGTTGGCACTCACAGTGCAGTCCCTTCTGGAGTCAGAGAATTTTATCTTCAAGTGCAAGAGACCCAAGGAGGAGTCAAAGATTAGATGCTAAAGCCAGCAAGGGACATTATCAAGATGCCAGCGCATCTAGCATGATGGGAAAGCCTGAAGCTTGGAGCACGTGATTATTTCTGTAGTGGGAGAAGACAGAAAAATCATCAAGCAAGTTTAATGTTTACGTGGGCGAAGGGCCATTTAAATTCTGATCAGTGTAAAGTAAATACGCAGGTTGACTGACTCTCAATGACCCTAGCAACTTACCTGATTCTCTAGCAACAACCCAGCTGCCCTGGCAGTGGACAGGGCCATAGCCGTTATCTTTATTTCTGGCATCGCTCTACCTCCAGACATGCTGTCTTTGGGCGTTTCTCAGCTGACCTGAAGAACCACCCTCTTAACTTGACTCTGTTCCACTCCTGCATTGGCTCTAGCCTCCCATCTCTGTCTTTGAACTTTGTACTGTTTCTAATTGTGCTCAGCGCAAAGCCTAACTTGTAACAGGCCCCAATAAGTGTTAGTCTTATCTCTGTCAGATCTCTGGCAGGTTACATTGTTTGGATTTGGTTTTCCACCGGTTCCCTGGCCTCTGCTGCCCTCTGGTGACAGCATGCGGCTCTGCCCCCTTATGACTGGAAATCAGATGTCTGTGATTGTAAAATTCCATCACTTTTCCACCTTACCTGTTCTCTTAACTTACTGTTTTGTCTCATCTACTGTTTTTGAGAGGAAGATGGAACTATACATATGAACTTTCCAGTTCTAACTTTCTATAAAGATATGATGGTTGCAAAACAAGATGGAGATTTCTTTACAATGAGGTAATAACGGCACAATGAAGAACTGTTACCTATTAAGGTTGCTACAGGGTGAATGTGAAATTTGGAAAATGCCAAGAGTCTCATCTGCACTCCATCCCAGACACCTTATTAGCTTATAGTGGGGGAGGTGGAAGAAGGAGTGATAAGAAAAAGAAGAAAAAATATCATTTTGGCAAAAGCATAAAGGTAGGGGGCTGTCTTCATTTAGGTTCCCTAAAAAGCAAACCTTAAAACAAGAACATTCATGCATGTAGTTTATTTGGGAGGCAATTGCAGAAATAAAGAGTGAGAAATTGGGAAAGATTAGACAGTGGGGGAGCCAAATAAGAATGAGTATGTGAAGTTCTCATACGGATTCCACAGGGGCATCTTGAGAAGCAGACAGAATACCTGCCAGAATTGTCCACCTAAAGGACAAGAGGCTGGAACATTTACCCACAGCTCCCTCTCCTATTGGTTGAGCATTGGTGTCAACACCCTTCTCACTGATGTGCTGTCCCAGCATGCAACGCAACCAGATTCCTTGGCTTTGACAAAGGTCCTGGAACAAAAGCAGAAAGACAGATGTGTGCAATTGAAGTGGGATGCAGTCAGTACAAGCTGAGTGTGAGCTTGCTAGGGATTATCCACCAGAACTGTGGCTGAGTTCCCACAGAACCTTCCACCACAACTGAGGTTAAGACCAGAGGTGGACTGAAGGGATATGACAAGGATCCCAGACATGTCTGCTACAGACCCCAAAAGGCTAGATCCGCAGTGGAAGAGCAAACCAGAAGTAAAACCACCTTCCCAGGGCACTGCAAGTAAAATTACCTGCATGGAGTGGAGAAAAAGCTCTTTTGAGAATATAGAACCCCAAGCATAGCCCTCATGGTGGTCTGAAGCGTGGATTCACATAAACTGTGTGGTTTGAAACACCTCAAGTCAAAATTTTAGTGTAAAATATCCCTGACAGGTGGAGCCAGAAGGCTCTCAGGAGAAGCACTTATAAATTTTGGTGGAAAAATATGTAGCTTCAATCCGGGCCTCAAAAAATTCCCACAGGGCTTCCCTGGTGGCGCAGTGGTTGAGAGTCTGCCTGCCGATGCAAGGTACATGGGTTCGTGCCCCGGTCCGGGAAGATCCCACATGCCGCGGAGCAGCTGGGCCCGTGAGCCATGGCCGCTGAGCCTGAGAGTTCAGAGCCTGCGCGTCCGGAGCCTGTGCTCCGCAACGGGAGAGGCCACAACAGTGAGAGACCTGCGACCGCAAAAAAAAAAAAAAAAAAAAAAAAAATTCCCACAGATAAAATTCCAAGGACTATAAGCTCACAATAAAAACAAAACAAAACACACAGGGAAAGAAGGCACCATGAGTAAACGCTGATAGAAACAACATGCAACAAATATACCAACAAAGACATCAGACATAGGAATTATGAGATAGGCTAGATACTTGCCATTTACTCTCCAGATTCACTCTCCCCTTCTTTCCCATCCCTCTCAGTACCCTGTGAGGCTGATCTGTGTGAACTGCATCAGTGTGTTCTTTTGCATATTGACTGCCAGTTCTGCAAATACAGGCACTGGCAAGAGACCGGCGGTCCAGGTGTTTATACCTGGAACTCTTTAATTTACTTCAGCAGTGGTTTGTAGTTTTCAGTGTACAAGTCTTTTCACCTACTTGGTTATATTTATTCCCAAATATTTTATTCTTTTGGCTGCTATAGTAATTGGAATTGTTTTCATAATTTCCTTTATTGTATTTTTCATTGTTGGTGTATAGACACACAACTGATTTTTGTGTTAATCTTATATCCTGCAACTCTGCTGAATTCCTTCATTAGCTCTAGTAAAATTTTTATTTTACATACAAGATTATTACATACAAGATTATGTCATCAGTGGACAGAGACATTTTTACTTCTCGTTATCCAGTTTGAATGCCTTAAGTTTTTTTTCTTGACTAATTGTTCTGTCTAGAACTTCCAGTACAATGTTGAACAGCACTGATGAACATGAGCATCCTTCTCTTATTCCTGATCTTAGGGAGAAAGCATTCAGTCTTTCACCATTAGATATGATGTTAGCTGTGGGTTTTTCATAAATGTCCTTTATCAAGGGGAAGTTCCCTTCTGTTCCTGGTTTGCTGAGTGTTTCATCATGAAATGGTGTTGAATTTTGTCAAAATTTGTTCCTGCTTCAATTGAGATGATCATGTGGGGTTTTTTCCTTTGTTTTATTAATATGGTGTATTATATTGATTTCATATGTTGAACCACACTTTCATTCCTAGAATAAATCTCATTTGGTCATATAAAGGCGTACAATCCACTACTGTGTTTTAGGATTCAGTTTTCTAGTATTTAGTTGTGGATTTTTTCATCTATATTCATCAATGGTATTGGTTTGTAGTTTTCTTTCTTGTGGTATCAGGGTAATGCTGGCCTCATAAAATGGGTTAGGAAGTGTTCTCTCCATTTATCTTTTTGAAACAGTTTGAGAAGGATTAGTGTTAATTCATTTTCAAATGTTTTGTAGAATTCACCAGTGAAATCATCTGGCCCGACCTTTTATTTTGGAGGGAGGGCTTTGATTACTGATTCAGTCTCTTTACTTGTTATAAGTCTGTTCAAATTTTTCTATTTCTTCTTGAATCACTTAGATTATTTGTGTGCATCTCATCTAGGTTATCTAATTGGTTGGTGTACAATTGTTCATATATTCTCTTACAGTCCTTTTATTTCTTTTTTATTATTATGGAAAGAACACTTAACATGAGGTCTACACTCTTGACAATTTTTAAAGTGTACAATATATTATTGTTGACTGTAGGTACAATGTTGTACAGCAGTTCTCTGGAGCTTATTCATCTTTCTTGACCGACACTTGATGCTCAATGACTAGTAACTCCCCATTTCCCCCTCCCACAGCCTCTGGAAACCACCATGCCTCTTTTTGATTCTATGAATTTGATGTTTTAGATACCTCTTATAAGCTGAGTCATGCTGTATTTGTCTTTCTGTGATCAGCTTATTTCATTTAGTATAATGTCCTCGAGGTTCATCCATGTTGTTACATATTGCTGAATTTCCTTCTTTTTTAAGGCTGAATTCTATTCCATTGTAGGTATATACCACATTTACTTTATCCATTCATCTGTTAATGGACATTTAGGTTGTTTTCACTTCTTGGCTATTGTGAATAGTATTGCAATGAACATAGATGTGCTATTTCTTTGAAATCCTGATTTCAACTATTTTGGTTAAATACCCAAAAGTGGGATTGCTGGATCATATGGTAGTTCTACTTTTAACTTTTTGAGAAACCTCCGTACTGATTTCCATAATGACTGCACCATTTTCCCTCCAACAGTGTGCAAGGGTTTCAGTTTCTCTACATCCTCACCAACACTTGTTGTCTTCTTCTTTTTTACAATAGCCATCTTGATAGGTGTGAGATGATATTTCATTGTGGTTTTGATTTGCATTTCCCTAATGATTAGTAACATTGAGCATTTTTTCACATGCAAGTGGGCCATTTGTAAGTCTTCTTTGGAGAAATGACTGTTCAAGTCCTTAGCCCATTTTTTTCATCAGGTTATTCATTTTTTTATCATTGAGTTGTAGGAGTTCTTTATATATTTTGGAGATTAACCCCTTATCAAATATATGGTTTGAAAATATTTTCTACCATTCCATAGGTTGCTTTTCCACTCTTGTTTCTTTTGCTGTGTAGAAGCTTTTTAGTTTAATATAATTTTACTTATTTTTGTTACCTGTGCTCTTGGTGTTGTATCCATGAAATCATTGCTGGGGTCAATGTCACAAAGCTTTTCCCCTATGTCTTCTTCTAGAAGTTTTACAGTTTCAGGTGTCATGTGTAAGTCTTTAATCCATTTTGAGTTGGTTTTTGTGAGTGATATAAAATAAGGGTTCAATTTAATTTTTTGGCATGTGGATATGGTTTTCCCAACACTATTTGTTGAACAGACTATCCTTGTCCCATTGTGTATTCTTGGCACCCTTGTCAAAGATCAGTTGATCGTATATATGTGGATTTATTTCTGGGTTCTCTATTCTGTTCCATTGGTCTATATGTCAGCTGTTATGCCAGTACCATAATGTTTTGATTACTGTAGCTTTGTAATATATTTTGAAATAAGAAAGTGTGATTCTTCCAGTTTCGTTTTTCTTTCTCAAGAATGATTTGGGGGCTTCCCTGGTGGCACAGTGGTTAAGAATCTGCCTGCCAATGCAGGGGACACCACAGGTTCATGCCCAGGAAGATCCCGTGTGCCGCGGAGCAACTAAGCCCGTGCACCACAACTGCTGAGCCTGCACTCTAGAGCCCACGAGCCACAACTACTCAATCCCATGCGCCTAGAGCCCATGCTCTGAAAAAAGAGAAGCCACTGCAATGAGAAGCCAGTGCACCACAATGAAGAGTAGCCCCCACTCACCACAACTAGAGAAAGCCTGCATGCAGCAATGAAGACCCAATGCAGCCAAAAATAAATAAATTTTAAAAAGAATGATTTGGCTATTTATGATCTTTTGTGTTTCCATATTAATTTAATTTAATTTAATTTAATGCTGCATGAGGGATCTTAGTTCCCCAACCAGGGATTGAACCTGCACCTCTTGCAGTGGAAGCATGGACCATTGGACCACCAGGGAAGTCCCTCCATATTAATTTTAGAATTGTTTTTCTATTTCTCTATAAAGTGACATTGGGAGTTTGATAGGGATTGCATTGAATCTGTAGACTGCATTGGGTAGATGCTCATTTTAACAATATTAAGTCTTCCAATCCATGAACACTCGTCTTTAGATTTATTTGTGTATTGTTTAATTTCCTTCATCAGTGTTTTGTAGTTTTCAGTGTACAAGTCTTTTACCTCCCTAGTTGATTTATTATTCCTAAGTATTTTATTCTTTTTGGTGCTATTGAAAATGACATTGTTTTCCTAATTTCCTTTTCAGATAATTTGTTGTTAGTGTATAGAAACACAACTGATTTTTTACGTTGATTTTGTATCCTGCAACTTCACTGAATTCATTTATTAGTTCTAACAGTTTTGTGGGCTTTTTAAATGGCGTCTTTAGAGTTTTCTATAGATAAGACCATGTAATCTGCAAACAGGTACAACTTTACTTCTTTCTTTACTATTTTGATGTCTTTACTTTCTTTTTCTTGCCTAATTGCTCTGGCTAGGACTTCTATTATTATATTGAATAGAACTGGTGAGAGTCAACATCCTTGCCTTGTTCCTGATCTTGGAGGAAAAGCATTCAGTTTTTCACCACTGAGAATGATGTTAGCTGTGAGCTTGTAATATATGGCCTTAGTGATGTTCAGATAATTTCCTCCTATTTCTGATTTGTTGAGAGTCTTTAATCATTAAAGAGTTTTGAATTTCGTGAAATACTTTTTCTGCACCTATTGAGATGATCATATGTTTTTATCCTTTATTCTGTTACTGTGGTGTATCACATTAATTGATTTTCATATGTTGAACCATTCTTGCATCCTAGGACTAAATCCCACTTGGTCATGGTGTATGATCCTTTTAATGTGTTGTTGGATTTGGTTTGCTAGTATTTTGTTGAGGATTGTTGTATCTATATTCAGCAGGAGTATTGGCCTGTACTTTTCTTATATCTTTGTCTGGCTTTGGTATCAGGGTAATGCTGAGCTTATAAAATGAGCTTCGAAGTGTTCTCTCCTCTTTAATTTTTTGCAAGAGTTTAACAAAGATTGGTACTAATTCATTTTTAAATGTTTCGTACAATTCACTAGTGAAACCATCTGGCCCTGGGCTTTTCTTTGTTGGGAGGTTTTTGATTACTGATTCAGTCTCCATTACTAATTATAGGTCTGTTCAGACTTTCTATTTCTTCATGATTTAATCCTGGTAGGCTGTATGTTTCTAGGAATTTATCTGTTTCTTCTAGGTTACCCAGTTTGTTGGCATATAATTGTTCATCACAATCTCTCTCTCTCTCTCTCTTTTTTTTTTTTTTTTTTTTTTTTTGCTCATGCTGCAGGGCTTTGTGGGATAATAGTTCCCCAACCAGGGATCAAACCCGGGCCCCTGGCACTGAAGACCCGGAATCCCAATCCCTGGACCTCCAGGGAATTACAGTCACTTTTGATCCTTTTTATTTCTGTGACATCAGTTGTAATGTCTTTTATTTGTGACTCTTTTTATTTGAATTTTCTCTCTTTTTTTCTTAGTGAAGCTAAGGGTTTGTAGAGTTTATCTTTAAAAAAATAAACTGTTTCACTGATTTTTTCTATTATTTTTCTGTTTTCTATTTCATTTATTTCTGCTCTAATATTTATTTCCTTCCTTCTGTTAACCTTGGGCTTAGTTTGTTCTTCTTTTTCTAGTTCCTTGAAGTGTAAAGTTTGGTTGTTTATTTGAGATCTTTTTTATGTAGGTATTTATTGCTGTGAACGTCCCTCTCAGTACTGCTTTTGTTGCATCCCCTAAGTTTTGGTATGTTGTGTTTCATTTGTTTCAAGGTACTTTCTAATTTTCTTTTGATTTCTTTTTTGACAGGATAGTTGCTCAAGAGTTGTTTAATTTCCACATATTTATGAATTTTCCAGTTTTCCTTCTGCTATTGATTTCTAGTTTCATTCCACTGTGGTCAGAAAAAATACTTGGTATGATTTCAATCTTCTTCAATTTGTTAAGACTTCTTGTGACCTAACTTCTGATCTATCCAGAGCAGAAGCTACCTCTTGCTCCAGAGCTTCTTGCTCCAGACCTCCCCATGGAATCTGGCTGAAGCTAGTCTGCACTGAGACTGCATCCTTGCTTAGCTATTTTCTCCCCCTGCCCTATCCTACCCTCTATCCTGAGAGCCTTCCTTCAGTAAATCACAACGTACCTGATTCTCTTTTTTGGACTCTGCTACTAAGGAACCTGAGCTAAGAAGAAAACTGATGATGCAGTAGGTGGAGAAAATAGCAGGAGAATATAAATGAATAAACACCCCAGACGTCCTCTACCCAGGTCTTCCCTATCCAAAAAGTCTTCTCATACAATCCAATTCTGTCCTTTTAGAGGAAACAGCCTGATGAGTTAATGAATGTCATTCCTCAGACTTTCTAGCTGCGGACACAGCTAACTGTAATAAAACATGACTTGCACCAAAAGAGAAAGCTCTGCAGTGACCTTAGAGGAGGAAGTTGATTTCCGCCGAACCCCCCACCCCAGCTTAAGTGTGTCTCTTCCTTCACTCCCTTCCCCCAACCCCAATATTTTCAAGCACCGAGAAGCAGACACAAGCACCTTCTCTCTAGCTCTGTTTTTTGCTCATCTAATCTTTCCCATACTGTGTCCTGGTTATAATAGTTTCCTGGGACCTTATTCTTTTCTGAATCTCCGGCCCCAAGCAGAGGGCCTGGCCCCAGGAGTACTCTGTAAATAATTACTGAGAAATTTGGGGAAGGTGGGGGAGTGTGGAAAGGGCAAGGGGAGAATACCAGGAGGAAGGAAGGATCCTTCGCTCTGAGCCAGAAGGAAAGAGGTTCTAGGGAACCAATGCACCCTGAGCCTGGGGTTTGGCTACAAGAGCCCTGTGAAAGCTCCGAGAAGGCGGGCCAGACTTCCCTGTCCGACACCCAGTCCTTTAGCCGGCTCAGGGCAAAAACAGCCGCCGATAAAGCTGATTGGGAGACACGTGGAGGGGCCGGGCTCAGGGGCCGTGAGCCGAACGTCGCTTGACTTCGAAGGGGCACATCCGGCCGGTGGCAGCCGGCGTCGGGTGAGTCCCGCTCCGCCAGCGGAGCGCAGGGCGCGCGGCACGGGCACCGAGGGCAGGAGGCGCGGGGACTCGGCACTTCCCCCAGGGTCTCGCGTTCGCAGACTTCTCGCCCGGGAGGAAGGCAGTCGTCCGAGAAGAGAAGCCGAGGTGCCTGCCTGGAACTGTGCGCAGGACCGACTGGACGCCCTCAGGAGGCACGAGGGTGAGTCTGGCAGTCGTCCCGGGGCGCGCGCGGTCCCCGGAGGCGGCGGGGCTGAAGGGCGCAACCAGATTCCTGGGCAGTGAGGGGAGAGCCGCAGTGGGAGGTGGGGGTGACCCACGGTCCCATTTCCTGGAACTCAGGACCGAGTTCGTTTTCTTTCCTCGGCTCTGAGGGTGGAGCCGCCCGCTCGTGTCTCCGACTGCTTCCAGCTAAAGAAGGCGCGGCAAAGGGGTGGGCTCCAGGTGGAGGTCGTTGTGGAAGGGCCTCGGGAACCCAGCTCAGAAGAATTGGCCAAGCAGCCCCAGACAGACAACTCCAGACAGTGGGACATTGCCAAGGGAGATGATTCCAGATCTTGATGATTAATGCCCTCTTCCTTTTCTGGGGGCCCATTTTAGACACAAGGAGAGTAACCTTATGTAAAATGTCTCATCAGGAAAGGTTGCTTGGTGGCATTTTTCGGAAGGGAGGAGGAAATGGCATTAGAGTTCTCAATGGATTTATATTGTTACTACCGTTTTAAGATTTTTCACTTTTAAAATTAGTGACTTTTACCCCTCATTGTTTTTCTGCAAGTAACATATCCTTATCAAGGTTGTTAGCAGGTTTACATATTACAAATAGCACCTCAATGCACGTCCTTAGTATCCAACTATCTGTACACATATGAGCTTTTCCACAGCACAAGTTCCTAGAAATTCACATTGTTGAGTCAAAGTATATATGTATTTATATTCCCTTTCATCCTTTTGGTATCTTTATCATATACTTAATAAGCCCTAAACAACTTTAGTAATTATAATTTTAATATCTTATAGGTAAGTCCCTTTTTATTACAAAAATCCTTGTTATCGCTACTAATTTTCTCTTTCAAATGAACTTGAGGACCATTTACTTTCAGTACCAAAACGTGCCATTGCGAGTTTTATTGGAGCTGCATTAAATTGGATTTACCTTTGGAAAGGATTGCCAGGTTTGTCATTTTTAATCTTCCCAGCTAGAAAAATAACAGTTCTTTCCATTTCGTTTTTTGGTTTTTATTGTGGCCATGCCTGGAGGCACTCGAGATCTTAGTCCCCCAACCAGGGATGGAACCCGAGCTCCTTGCAGTGGAAGCACGGAGTCTTAACCGCTTCTCTGCCAGGGAAGTCCCTCTCCATTTCTTGAAGCTTTGTTTTCTGTGGTTTTCCTCATACCACATTATCACTCTTCCTGCGAAATGTATTGTTTTAAATTGTTGCTTTGATGAGTGGGATATTTTTTCCGATTATCTTTTGATTAGTTGTTTCTGAGATATGGCTTTTTTGATGAGGCTGACAATAAGATAACTGAAGCTTGGAGCTATGAAGCTGAAATCCTCAAGGTTCCTTGAGCAACATTTTCACATCTGCCTTTGTCTCCGGTGGACCAGAGAAAGGTATATAGTTCATTGCCCTCAGGAGTCCCAAGAAATGGCCTTGAAGCTCTCTGCTTAGCAACTGCGAATAGCTGGGCAGCCTGAGACCCACTGAGTCTTTTTAGGCATGCCCTAATACCTGTTACTTCTCTTGTTAGATCAGTATAACTCCAAGGCAACAACAAAAATGTATCAATTAGTTGCTTATTTGGTTTGGCTTCTGCTAGTTTCTTACTCATGCTTTTAAACCAGATTTGGGCTCCAGACCAATTACCTTCTTGGAATAGAACTGTTGAGATTAACTTTGTTTAAAAGTACTTTAGAGGGACTTCCCTGTCTGTCCATTGGTTAAGACTCCGCACTCCCACTGCGGGGGAGCTAAGATCTTGCCTGCCAAAATAAAAGTCCTTTGGCAACCGTTTCTGTGGACTTGTACTTATTTAAATGCAACCTTTCCCTACCTCAGGATCTTCACCTATACAATGCAGATAACCACAGTGAGCTTGTGGTTCCAAAGCACTTAGCCTGTAGTAATCATCGCTATTATCATCATTCATTACTGAACACAGTTGCCTTTGGTTGCAAGTACAGCAAACACGATTCAAAGGAGCTTAAACAATAAGGAAGATTACTGGTTCATGAAACCTGTAATTGAGGAATGGGGTAGACTTCAGGGTCAGTTCAAACCACCAGTGGCTCAATGTTGTCACTGAGGACTCATTCTTTTCTTTCCGTTCTGCCATCTGTAAGTTAGCCTCATTCCACAGCTTTAGAATCAGGGCTCCATGCTTTCTCACTCATATTCAGAGAGAGGTTGAGAGTTAGAAGCTGACTTCCTGGGCTGGCTTAGGGGAGCCAGGACGTTCCCCAGCAAACGTACCCCTCAAAGTAGCCCAGGTGCCCAGTTTGAACCCATCACTGTGATAAGCTACTAGGAATTGTCTGATGGCTTAGACCAACGTTTCTCAACGCCTGCACTATTGACATTCTGGGCTGGATCATTCTTCGTTGGCGGGGCGGGGTGGGAGGCATCCTGTGCATCGTAGCACCTTGACCTCTACCTGCTAGATGTCCATAACACCCATCCCCTAGCCGTGGCAACCAAAAATGTCTCCAGACGTTGCCAAGAGTCCCAGCAGGGAGTGGGGGGCGTGTGCAAAGCCACCTTCAGTTTAGAACCACTGGCTTAGATACAAGTCTCACCCTTAGAACCAGGGGTGGGGCCAGCTCCCCACAAACTGATTGCTGAATGGAGGAGGAGCAGATAGTCACAGAAAATTTGGGCAACAATAGGAAGTAGAGAAATGGATGCTGTGTAGGCAACACAGATGTCTACCTCAACCCCTCTGGGCCTGAAAAATCTCTTAGTCTTTAGTGCAAAGGCCTCTGAGGGGTCAGCACTTACAACATGAAGGCTTATTGATGCATCGGCCAATGGGGAGGCTGGAACAAATTTACAGAGTGCTAAAAACACAGTAGAGAGGGATGGAGGTGAGGACCAGGAAGGCAGGGCTGCTCAAGCACTGGGAAGAGAGACAGAAAAGAAAATTTGAGACTGCAGAAGCCAACTTCTATTACAGTCCTGAATATCCTCAGCTGGCTGTGGCCAAGGTAGTAAACTGAGGCTTCATGGGCAATATCCAGTTGACAAACATATTTTATTTGACCAACACAGTGTTGGACTGCACAGTTTTTAAAACATTTTTTGACTTGGTTGCAATATTTTAAATTGAGAGATTTAATATAAAAATCCAAATTTCTGATTGCTCTTTAAAAACTAGAAGATCTTCCACCACTGGGCCCTTTATCCTTGAAGAGTTGGTGACTTACTAGGTAATCCTTGCCTTATTTGGAAAGGGCCTGAGCTTTTCAACCTACTATCCTATAGTCACCCCTATACTTTGGCAGGATATATTTGTTAGAATAGGCTAAATTTATTTAATAAATAGACCCCAAAATATAATGTTTCAAATGCAATAGAAATTTAGTCCATGGCAGATATTCCAGGTTTATGAGCAGCTCTCCTCCAAGTGATGATTCCGGGATCCAGGATTCTCCCTTCTTGGGCTCTACCACACCTAGGGCTACATCATCCTGTGTAACCAGCTGACAGTGTGTGAAGGAGACAAACCTGACTCAGCCCAAAGTAACACTTATATTACTCACACCCCATTGGTGAGAACTAGTCACATGGCCACATCAAGGTGCAAGGAAGGCTGGGAGATGTAGTCCTAGCTGGGCCAACACTTTCCAGCTAAAACTGGAAGATTTTGGTGGACAGCAAGCCATCTCTACCTTACATGAAATTGATGGGGAGACCTCTACAGCCATTTAAATCACAGACACCCTTAGCCCAGTAGTAAATATGCAGGAGATTCCTGGGACTTAAACAAATTCCATCTGTTTCTTCCAGATATGGATCAATTGAGGCAGATCATCTCCTTAGTCCAGCTTATCTACAACCAGTGTGAAGAGATGAAATACTGCCAGAAACAGTGCTGGCATCTAAGGAGCCATGTCCATGGCCTGCTGCAGCCTCTGCAAATGCTCCAGGCCCAAGGAGAGAGGAACCTGCCCACCGAGATAACCACTACCCTGAAACGTTTCCAGGCTGCCCTAGAGGAAGCTAAGGAGCGGATAGATAAGTTCAGCAATAGATCCAGAAGTTTCTAACAGCAGGGCATGACAGAATACTCTTCAGTGGAGTGAACAAGAGGCTGAGAGATGTCTGGGAGGAGTTCTCACTGCTGCTTCAGGTGGATCAACGGATGCCTATTTCAAGCATCAGCCCAGGAGCATTCTGGCAACAGGAAGGTCAATAGGATGCAGAGGAAGACAGGAAGGTTATCCAAGGACTGAGAAGTGGTAAGGAGTTTTTTTAGATGGGGGGACTCCAAATGGTGGTATATTAGTCTCATTTTGGTTTACCAAAAAACCAGGAAGGCTGAAGAGGTTTTAGCAGGTATCTATTCATGTAACTCAGAACTCCGGACATCCCTGGGTACAGACATGGTGGGGGCTGGTGAGATTTGAGTGTGCCACCAGTGGCGGGGTGGGGGTGATACTGATGAGTCGGGTTTCCCTTTCCATTCTCTTTGATGTCAATCCTCCCAGCCTTAGTTTTTCCAGGACGTTCCATTAATATGTAAATTATCCAGGAAGAAAAATTCACTAATTATCTAAACAAACAGGAATTGAGTACCATGTGCCAGGCACTGTTCTAAGTGCCGGAGATTCAACACAGAGCAAAATACTCAAGATCTTTGCCTTCACGGAACATAAAGTCTGCAGATAGAGGGCTAAGTAAATTATTTTATCTAAAGGCAATAAAAATCATACACATGGTAATGAGATGGAAAGTGACAGTGGGTGCAGCGAGAGTGGTCAGGGTGACATTTGAATGGACACCTTGAATAATCAAAAGGAGTGAGTCATGTGAAGTTGAGGGAGAGGTGCATGGCCAGGAAGACAATGAATGCAAAAGCCCTGAGGTGGGAATAAATATGGCCTGTGCAAGGAACAGCCGGAAGCCAGGATGGCTTTAGTGTGGTAGGTGGAGAGATACCAGATGAAAGTGGGGAGGTAGGCCAAAAGATACAGGAGCAAGGTCATGCAGGTCTTGGTAGGCCTGATAAGAATTTTAGATTTGGGCTTCCCTGGTGGCACAGTGGTTGAGAGTCCGCCTGCCGATGCAGGGGACGCGGGTTCGTGCCCCGGTCAGGGAAGATCCCACATGCCGCGGAGCGGCTGGGCCCGTGAGCCATGGCCGCTGAGCCTGCGCATCCAGAGCCTGTGCTCCGCAACGGGAGAGGCCACAACAGTGAGAGGCCCACGTACAGCAAAAAATAAAAAATAAATTAAAAAATAAATAAAATAAAAAAGGACACTTTCTATTACTACCATAACTTGAAGACAAGAATCACTTATCACAAATAGGTGACCACAAATAAAACCAAAACAATGTTATTAAATTCTGGCTGCATGATGCCTCCTGCCCAAAGGCCTGCAGTTCAGACCGGCATTCTCTTTGTGCAGAGGAGATGTCAGCAGATTTAGGGAGGTATTAAAGACATCCAACACCAAACTGAGACTTTCTTCTTGGCGTAATTGGAAAGACTGGAATTAAAAGAAGGATAATTTTCTCACTATGTCATCTTGCATACCACTTATCCATACTTTTGGAAATACTGCCTTAGATCTTTCTTGGAAATCATAAAGTTTATTCCTTCTCAACTCCCTACACTAGTGAGTTTTATGAGAAGTAATTTTGGACTGTAGGAGACACTGTTAGTGCCTATCCAGATGGCCTCTGATCCTTTTTACCTGCTCTGCACACTCATCCCCCACTCAGCATACTTTGCTGCTAACAGCTCATGGCCACCATCTGCAGAGGAATATCCATGGGCGCTGGAGCCCCTTGGCCCTGAGAGGTGAAAGTGCCCGGGAGCTTTATAGCCACCTGTCCCTGTCCCTGTTCCTCTCCCCCCAACCCCACCCAGTCCACAGTCATTGAACAACAGGTGTGAGTACAAAAGTCCAGCTCCTTTGCGTCGTGCAGAACAAACCCTGAGGGGTAGTTATCCTCTAGAGGTCCCCTTGGGGTCAGGCTGAGCCTGGAACTTCACCTGAAGTCACACCCTTGCTTGATTTCTTCTCCTTCTCTGTCCTGCTTCCTCTACTCCCTCACCTGGTTTCTCCTGGGAATACCTTCTTAATCAATCACTTGTACCCAAATCCGTGGCTCATGATCTGCTTCTGGGAGAGCCCAACCTAAGGCCAACTCTGTGATAACACCCCAAACTGGGAGGCAGGGGCTCCATTAATCCAAAACACTTAACACTTACTAAGTTGGTGGGAACCCCAGCTTCACATTCTGTTTCAACCAGAAGGGTCCTAGTTATGGTCCAACCATCCCGCCATGCCTCTGAGCCCTTTGCTTTGCTCAGTGCTTCCCAGGCAGAGCGCCACAGAGGCGTACAGCTCACAATTGTCACATCTCACCTCTGCATCCCTGTTTTCCCACCTACCCGTGGATAGCAAAGTCTGTGCAAAGGTCACTAATGTTCCCTGCCTTTGGTCGTGTCAGGCTGCACCATTCGGAAACACCTGCAGAACTCCACAGAAACATCAGCAGCACGAGCTTCCTGGTGACTAAAGACTGCAACGTGAAGGTGAGTATGGCCTTCCAGGGGCCCTTTGAGTTCGACCTGTGTGACTGTTTGGTGCTAGGAGAGGGACGCACGTTTCCCAGAGGCCTGTGCCTGCTCGTTTCTCTGCCTTCAACTGAGTTCAACTCTTCCCCTGCCTGGACAGCTTCCCGTGTGCCCACCACAGGACAGACTCAGTCCTGCCTGCTCTTCTGATGCCCGTCGTCCACCACTGCCCAGGCACTCAGCAGGGATGGGCTAAGAGCCATTTCCCCTTAGATGCCTGGACACCACTTCTGTGTCCCTGCAACACCCATGAGGGGATCTTCTTAAGCCCAGGTAGGCATTCAGACTCACAGGCCAGCCATAGCCCACACTTGGCACCTGGAGGCAATTAGAAGGGCATCACGCAACACAGCTTGCCAGCAGGGCAGCATCAAATCCTTCTCTCCAGCCGGAGACGCCACACCTGTCCCCACAATCCTCCAGGAGATATTCTCCTCATCCTAGGTGTGACAGAAAGAGGCTCCCCCCGGGTGGGTGCGAGGCCATCCAGGCTTAGAAGCCTCACGACTCACAGGAGTCAATATTCTTTCTTTTTTTTAGATTATTTATTTATTTATGTATTTATTTTCTTTACTTTTTTGGGTGCATCGGGTCTTAGTTGCGGCACATGGGATCTTCGTTGAGGCATGCAGGATCTTTTGCTGTGGCACGTGGGCTCTTCCTTGTGGCACATAGGCTTCTCTAGTTGCGGTGTGTGGGCTGTCTAGTTGTGACACATGGGCTTTCTAGTTGAGGTGCAAAGGCTCAGTAGTTGTGGTGTGCCAGCTTAGTTACCCCAGGGCATGTGGGATCTTAGTTCCCTGACCAGGGATTGAACCCGCATCCCCTGCATTGGAAGGCGGATTCTTTACCACTGGACCACCAGGGAAGTCCCCCAGTAGCTCTTTATAGTCCCCATCCCCCCGACCCCTTGTCCATAAACAACTTACTAATCACCCATCATTTTAAAATCAGCAGCAATATTACTTAGGAGCATAGGTAACAGTCAGCGTTTGTCAGTTTCCCAGGGGAATAGAGCTAAAAGGTCCACTGAAATTCGGATTCTCCTATGGAAGAGAAAAGGCTTCTGTTAACTCGATGTCCACAGTTCCCGAGTGCTAAAAGAATATTTTCTCTGTCATCCACAGATAGCTTTCTCTGAATAACAGAAGACGGGTCTTTTCTGCCTTTCAGATGTCTTTCCCCATAGCTGGTGTCATATAAGTGTTCACAAAGCACGGGCCTTCTCACACCTGACTGTAACATGTGCTATTCAGCCTTTCACCCCTGGTGGCTAGCGTGGAGCCAGATGTCAGAGGATGTCAGTGCTCACTGAACATGTGAATGAAAGGAGGAGGAGCCACCTAAGTGTCTAATCCTTTTTCTGACCTTGCCCCTACTTTTGGATCCCTGGCTGCGTTTAGGGCTTGCAGCCCTCTGCACACGGATGGTGCTGATGACAGATGTGCATGGACCAAGGAGAACGCACACTCCCATGGCTTGTGCTGTGGCTTCTTTAAGAGCATGGCATTGACCGTGCAGGGTCAGTGGGGTAACAGGCTGCCTATAGGTTCAGATACAACAGAGAGGATACCCCTGTGTTGGTTTTTTGTGTGTTTTTTTGGTCTGCTTCCGAGAGAAAATGAGCCATCGGTGACTCCAGGCACCCCGTCCACACTCACTCAGTGGAGCTGAGTCGTCAACTGAGAAAGCCCTGTATCTAACGTAGTAACACTAGAACAACAACATACCAAGTCTTACAGGTGCTTTATAACCATCGCCTCAAGTAATCCTCATGCCTCATTTTATAGAGAAGAAACCTCTTTGTGTTTCTCTTGGTCGTTACACCATAATAAATTGAACCCAGGATGCCAGCCAAGAGAGTAGCCACAGAGCCAGAAGACACCACTGGAAATACATCCCAAAGGAAAAAAACCATCCCCTGAAAATCATGTGTAGCATCAACCCCTTCCCTCTATCCCCCACCCGAGATGGTGCTGTTTCTTTCTGTCTCTGAGTCATTATCTAGCTTGCAGGATTTGAGTTGAGAAAACACAGACTTCCATCAGCTGACCAACTAAAGGAAAAGAAGCAGAGAGAGTCAATTCTGCCGCATACATCTCACCTCAGAGACTGGAAAATGTGTATAATAAATATGACATAAAAGCTGAAATATACAGGTATGTTTATGTTCTCGTGCAGATTCTAACTCAGATGAACGGGACAAGAAAGTCCAAGTCAAATGCCATTAGGGAGGAGCACCTTAACTCTGTTGAATGGAATTGGGTGGTAATCAGAAAATTCACCGTGAGGACTTCCCTGGTGGTCCAGTGGTTAGGACTCTGCGCTTTCACTGCCATGGCCCAGGTTCAATCCCTGATTGGGGAACTGAGATCCCACAAGCTGCTCAGCACAGCCAAAAAGAAAATCCACTGTGTTTTCTGGAAATGGCTAGAGGGGCATGGGAAAAGGGAAACTTGTTACGGTTGTTCAGTTTCTTGGTTCTCTTTTAGCTTTGGAATCGTCCTCTGGGAAATCGCCACTGGGAAAAGCCCATTTGAAGGTAACCAGTGTGAAAGTTGGCTCAGATGGTGCTGGGATTGGGTCGCCTTCCAAGAGACTAGAAATTCCCATCAGTGCTGTCCTGGGCGCTTTGTTCTTCAGTGTGGGCATTGCCTGCGCTTGTCATTGGGGTCATTGGAAGCTCCTGTTTCTTCAGTTCTCAAAGTCCCTGGTTCCATTGCCAGCCATCAGCATCCAGAGAGATGTGTGTGTGCCAGAGCAATTTTTAAGCCTCCCATCCTATCATTTCCATGCCAGGCTGTGATTCCAAGAAGATCTACCAGCTGGTGGCTGTGGACCGGCACCAGGAGCCAGTGGATAAAGATTGCCCTTCACAGTTGCAGGAGATCATTGATGATTGCTGTGCATATGAGCCCTCCAGGAGGCCCTGTGTTGAAGGTAGGGCTTTTTCTGGTCTAAAGAGCATGGGCCACATGTGTTACTTAACATTTGTGAAAGATTTTCCTTATGTATCACAACCAGGGGTTGTTTTGCCCTTCGGGGGACATTTGGCAATGTCTAAAGACATTTTTGGCTGTCACAACTCAGGGGAGGTGGGGTGGGGTGGACATGCCATTGGCATCTAGTGGATAGAAGCTTCTCAACATCCTACAAGGCACAGGACAGCCCCCTACAACAAAGATTATCCGGCCCAGATATCAATAGCACAGGAGTTCAGAAACCCAGCCCTAAGGGCATTGTTTAGTCTAAAGTTGGGTTGCGAAGGCAGATTACTGCAGCCTATATTCTTTCTCTCCCTTCCTTCTCTTTTCTCAACATCCTGGGGGTAATTTCCTCTACTCAGACTTTTTTTTTTTGCGGCACGCAGGCCTCTCACTGTTGTGGCCTCTCCCGTTGCGGAGCACAGGCTCCCGACGCGCAGGCTCAGCGGCCATGGCTCACGGGCCCAGCCGCTCCGTGGCATGTGGGATCTTCCCGGACCGGGGCACGAACCCACGTCCCCTGCATCGGCAGGCAGACTCTCAACCACTGTGCCACCAGGGAAGCCCTCTACTCAGACTTTTATTTCACCAGGTTATCAGCTGCTCCTCCATTTCTTTACACCATCTCCCTCCCTGGGAATGTCTCCCTCTCCCACTCTAGATCCAAATTTCTCAGACTTTCCACGAAGCTCCAGACACAAGAGAACATGATTCACAGGCAGTAGCCCCGGATTGGGGAAATGTTTCCACTGAAGTTGCTACAGAGTTCAAAGATACAAAGTAATGTTTTTCTTATCTTTATTGTGATATGTATCACAGGACAGTAGTGTATAAAATATATATGTGCAATTTTTTTTAAGTCAGAGGAAAAGAACATCACATATCCACCCCTGGTTAAAGACTAGAACATTGCTACAAACTCAGAAACCACGTATGAGTCCCTTGCTTTCACATTCCTCTCCTGGAGTAGGACAGTGGCTACTCCAATATTTGTTGACCGAATGAACTAGAAAATGAATGAATGAAGGTACTGCTAATGGTAGAGGGAAATTCATGGCTTTCCCCAGAGCCTGGGGATGTGGCTTACCACAAGTGTAAACTTTCTTTGGCATATTTTAACCTTGACAGTTCTTTCAAATTTTTCATTTAAATTATACGTTCAGGTCCATAAAAGTAGTTACTATCATGTAGTTTAGGGGAACCCATTAGTTATGTCTTTTGGTGGAGAAAAAAAAAAGACATCCATCTAAACAACTCTTCTATGAAGTGGCGCTTAGTGCATTTTTTTTTCAGTCTTTTTACAAATGGGCCAACGGGGGGTTGGTGTTTAAGTAATCACCCATAAAGTTGTAAATGGGAATTTCACCCCTAAAATGAAATACAGCCAATACCTTTCTCCTCTAACTATATAAAACTTTTGGAAGTTGGAGACAAGACTATAACCTTCTGGCTTGTGTGTTTATTCTTTCTCTTCTAATTAGTAAACATGGCCATTAGGTGGATCATGAATGAATATACTCTCAGAACCTTTTAGAAACATTCTGTATATTTTTCACTAAGCAGCCCTCTGTGTTGTCCAGATTTTTTTGCCATGTGATATTACCTATTAATTTTTTTTTAATTTTCAAAGAATCACTCAGTGTTTGATGATGTGCCTATGTATTCATTGACAAGGAAAGCAATTCAAGATATATTTTGAGATTAAAACACAATTCCACCTATACCTAAATATACACATTTAGATAGATGACGATTTTAAACAAAGTAACTAATGACTTCTCTGGAGACAATTTTTCTTTTTTGCTTCTATGTATTGTCTAAATTTTCTGCATTGGACATGCAGTTACTTATATAACAGTGAGAATCACTCAAAATGTTTTTCATTCTATGCCATAATATATGTATTTGTTTACAAAATAACATTCCTTTTCCTCATATTAACCTTGCTATAGCTCAGTAGAAGCTCCCTTAGGGGCAGGAAAAGGAAAAAAAAAACTACAAATGCTAATGTTCACTTTAGTGACAGGTTTGGAGGAGGAGAATATTGAAAAGTCAATTATTTGGATAATCCAAGGCTTTCAGTTGTTTACACTCTCCTCTGCTACTAGTTCCACTCAGAATTGGAAGCTGAGCAAATGAAATTCGGCAGTGTGCAGTCTGTGCCTGCGGTTTAGATTTTTAGGTCTTCCTCCTAAAGGTGAGATTTCGTCTTTCAGGGAAATGCTTGAAAAATGTTTGCTGTCAAGTGATGTGACGGTAGTTTAGTAGCAGGCAGTTTGTTGCAATGGTTTGGGATTGAAGAGACCGCGTAGGTAAGTTCTTTTGCATGAGCTCTTCAACCCACTGGAGGATATACAATATATGAACAGGATTGTCCCACTCCTCTTTACCGGCTCCGGGATACTGCGGGCAACATTTTGAAATTATTGGATTAGCTACCAGCCTTTGGATAAAGACATCTCCTTCACCAAAGACTTAGGGAGAAATAGCATAAGGCACAGTTTTAATATTTTCATCTTTCCAAAATGGACCAAGAAATCTTTCTCTTGCCACTTCCTCTCGCCACAAAATTCAAATAAAGAGCGGTAAAACCCTTCTTCCGCTTTTCTCTTTGGGCGAGAGTTGACGGACGTAGGTTTCTACCAATTGTACGAGGCCTTCTCGAGCGTGGTCCCGCCTAGTCCGTTTACGAAGGATCAGCCAATGAGAGCACCGCTGTTTCAGCCAGTGGCGACCAAAGAAAGAAGAAGAGAGGGTATTGGCCGCCGACTGGGACTGCTGCCCAATAGGAGCAGGCCGAGGCCGCAACACAGGCTGGCGGATTGAGCTGCACAACCGGAAGTGGTTGTTGGCGCCAGTCCGGCGAGAGTTCTTCGAAGGAGACTGCAGCTGCTCCGGGGGTCTCGCGAGTCTGACCGCGTCCTTTCGGTTTCAGGTGAGGTGGGCGTTTGCCTCTTCCCAGACCTTGGGCGTCTGGCTCCGGGATGACTTCTCGGGCTGGGTCCATGGACGCTGGGTCCATGGACGCCGGGCCCCGGGACGCCCCATGATGGGCTGCGGGCCGGCCTGGAACCCGGCTGTCTGAGGAAGTTCGGCCGCTCCGGACGGCCCCAACTGTCGGGGCTGAGTCTCCCGAATCCCCGCTCTTTTGGGGTTGCTGGTGAGGATGGGGACGGGGAAGGCAGGAACATCGGGGATCCCGGAAGGAGCCGACTTGGCCGCGGGGCCGGAGTCACAGGTACCGGGTTTGCTCTCCAGGCAGCCGAGCCTCAGACTCATCGTCTGCAAATAACTGCCGTCCCGTGGAGCGCCCTCTACTTGCATCACTTTCAAGTTGAACGAAAGACCTATTGTTCTGTCCAACTTTATCTCACAGCAACACTGTGACGTAAACACTTTTATTATCCCCATTTTACAGAGGAGCAAGTCGAATAGGGAACCTCCTAAGGTCCCAGAGGTAGGATGTGACAGAGCAGGGATTTGAACCCAGGTCGGCCCGACTCTCCGCCGGCGCCTCTTATTCTTTTAACTGGGAGCCATCATCCCGACTGGAGCGGACATTGGTTGAAATCTGAGTGACAAAGCTTGGGAAGATTACGGGAGGTCTAGAACCAGGCTGCTCACGGCCTGGGGCCGGGGGGGCGGCGGGGGGGACGGAAGCCGACGCACCGCTGCTCAGCCCCAGGCCTGGAGGGATTTGTGTTTCCCCACGTTGATTGGGAAGCTTTGCTCCAGTATGGCGCTGGTTAGAGAACTTTCTGCCGGGATGAACATGTTCTATATCTCTCGTATCTCTGTGTCAATATCGGGTGCTAATATGTTCTTAGTTGTTGGGGGATTTTTGGTTGGTTTTGTGTTTTTAGGTGGATGGTGGGTAATTCAGTAGATATTTAGCATCTGCTCTGTACTTCTTGCTGTGTAGGATACACCGATGAATCAGGTTTGGATTCGGCTCTGGGCCTTTCACGTGTCATCAGAACTGGTTGTTCTCTAATCAGAGTTGGCATATGATGGGAAGAAATTTCACTTTTTAATATTTAACCATACTGAGAAGTGCACAGAATAATTTTTAAAAGACCCGTGCATTCACCACCCAGGTCTAACAAATCTTGGCTTTGACTTTTTGATAGAATTCTTTTTTTTTTTTCCTTAAAAAAAAAAATTCTGTATTCAAAACCTCATGTGTACCTCTGCACCCCTCCTCTCCTGAATTTGGTATTTTTCATGACTGGGCTTGTTTTATACTATCTTATATCTATAAGTCCATATAGTAGTGTGGTTTTGCATATTTTATAAGTGTCCTAAAATTGGAATTAATAATGGAGGTTGTTCTGTAACTGATAAAATTTTTGAGGAAATTTACCATGTTGGGGTTCTTAGAAGAGAGTGTATGGTTACATCTTGACCAGACGTTTTGCTTCACTTTCTTCTCCATTTTGAGTTCTCTCATTCTTGTACTTCAGTTAATCAAGTATTCTAGCTTGAGCTTTTAATATTATTATTTTTTAACTGTCTTTTGTTTTCTGAAAGAGTTACTCAGGTTTATCTTCCAGTTCTTCTATTAAAGCATTTATTTTGGCTGTAAATTTTCTTTTTTAAGAGCTCTTTCTTGTTTTCTGATTTGATCTTTTTTTCCTTGGTATTCTTTTAAGTTTGGATTTGTTTATTTATTTACTTACTTCTGTTTCTTGCATTGTATTCCTTGCTTTTCTCCGAGTTTCTGCTCTTTGTCTGCTTTGGTCTCTTTCTCTCATGTTGGAGGCTTTTCTTGAATGTCAGTTGTTCTTTGGCTATTTGTTCATATTGAGGAGAGACCCCCAGAAAACTGATTGGAAGTTCTTTATGAATGACTGAACCTTACCAACCAATGGACTTTTACTGTTAGATGTATGGGCAGAGATCCAGCCATTTTCTTGAGAGTCAGAGCTGTCAGTATTTATAGATCTTTCCTCTTGAGCTGGTTTTCTCTAGGCAACAATCCTGTAATTTCCTGCCTTGAGGCATAGAGAATGTATGTAAACCAGAATATTGCGTTCTGGATTTGTGCAGCTGGGGAGAAGGGTTGGAAGTGTCTCACACTTGTGAAAGTTTGTAGACTTTCACTTAACTCTTTGTTTTCACTGCTGGTCTTAAGTCTGTCTGGTTCAAACCTACAGTTGTCTGCAGCATAGGGGGAGGGGTTTTTTGATTGTTTGCCTGAGGGACAGAGTAACTACTTTCACAGGCTTTCCATCTCCTGTCTTTCAATGCTATCTTCTTTGGTACATGGTTTTTACAGTCCCCTCAGTGGAAATTAGCTTGCTTCTCAACAGCACACAGTCCTACCAGTTACCAGTCCGAAAAACTGATTTGTGTGTCTCATACTCTCTTTGCCTTGTACTTGTGGATCCACTGCTTTCAGTAGTTCAGTCCTTATTTTATCGATCGATTTATTTATTTATTTATTTATTTATTTATTTATTTATGGCTGCGTTGAGTCTTCATTCCTGTGCGCGGGCTTTTCTCTAGCTGCAGTGAGCGGGGTCTACTCTTGGTTGTGGTGTGCGCGCTTCTCATCGTGGTGGCTTCTCTTGTTGCCGAGCACAGGCTCTAGGCACGCAAGCTTCAGTAGTTGCGGCATGTGAGCCCTAGAGTGCATGGGCTTCAGTAGTTGCAGCACACAGGATTCAGTACTTGTGGCTTGTGGCCTCTAGAGCACAGAATCAGTAGTTGTGGCACATGGGCTTATTTGCTCTGCAGCATGTGGGATCTTCCTGGACCAGGGATCGAACCTGTGTCTCCTGCATTAGCAGGCGTATTCTTAACCACTGTGCCACCAGGGAAGTCCCTAGATCTATTTTAAAGGTTAGTGCTGTGATCACATGACTTCATGTTTTCAAAAGGCAAACAGGAAAACTGGTTATAAGTACTTATTATGGGAAAAAAAAGTCGAACAAAATCATCTCTTTAAGTTTCTCAGTTTTGCCAAGAATGATTTTAAACAGAAATATTAAAGAACAGATATGATTAGATAAAACATGTCTTATAGCTGATATATTTTACTAATACTTACAAATATTGTTTCTTCAGTGATGGCTCATGAAGCAATGAAATATGATCTTCAGGTGCAGTTAGATCATGGTGCTGCACAACAGCCTGCTCCTCCTGAAGTGGTCAGCGGCCAAGGGGGACCACCCCTGCTCCAGCCTTCTCATACTGAGGTGGTCAGCAGCCAGGAAGGACCACCCCTGTTTGAGCCTGCACCTGCTGCAGTGGTCAGCAGCCAAGGGGGACCAGCCCTGCTCCAGCCCCCTCCTGATGAAGTGGTCAGCAGCCAAGAGGGACTGCCCCGGCTTCGGGCTGCTCCACAGGTATCCATTGATATGACAGAGGAGCTCTCAGGAGAAGAGACTGTGGAGAACATCAATCCAGGAGTTTCAGAGGAGAGTAGGCAGGAATCTGGTGCTAACCACACTGCCCAAGTATCTTCATTGGATCCAGTGAACAGCTTCATCAGTGGGCTGCAGAGACTTCATGGCATGCTGGAATTCCTGAGACCAACTTCGGACCACAGGGTGGGGCCGGTGAGAGCTAGGAGGAGGAGTTCTGCTTCACAGAGGGCAAGAGCTGGAGGGTCTCACAGGACAAACAGTGCCAGGTAAATATATGTATAAACAGTAGGATTAGTGCCAGATTGGGAATTATGAACCTTAGGCCCTGATCGTAGCCCCAGTGCTGCCAAGAATTGGCGTTGTGACTTGGCAAGTCAGGTGACCTTTCTGAACCCCCGTTACCTCATAAGTCAGATGAAAATAAAAGTGCTTGCCTTATTTACTTCACAAAGTAATGGAGGGGACAAGTTACACTGATATGTTTTGAAAACTCAGTGGTAGTTTGTTGGCAGCGGTTTCTGTAGAGGCTGGCTTTTCTTCAGATCGTTTGTCTCTTGTACATCAAAAAAATATTTAACTTGCAAGGCCACTCCACTCACCCATGTTTCATTGTTCTCCACTTAGTGGTGCAGTAGATTTTGGAAGATGGGCAGGCTGGATTTAGAGAAGCCTTGTGAAAAGTAGAGTGTGAATTAATTTAGAGCTTATCTGACTAAGTGAGAAACATTCTAGCCCTCTTCACCTGATACTGTGTTGTAGAGTTAAAAATAATTTTCTTCCATAGGTTTTGGTTTGAATTTGCCTCTTGAAGGGCTTAGCCGTCAGGTCTTGACAGAGTTATTATGAAGAACGACAATTATCTATGCCTTACCTGTTTTTTCACTTCCTCCAGCTTTTTTTGAAATACTTTGTTTCACATTTGGGCTTCTAAGTATCTTCATAATGTTGAGATTGAATTCAACCTTTTCATTTTAAATATGAAGGAAACTTGGACCCTGAGAGAGTGGTTTATTCAGGGTCTCATAGCGACAGCACTGAGGAGGTTAGAGCTGGTGTTGGAACTTGAATCTGACTGTTGTCAACAAAAACAGATAGAGGAAGCTTCAGTCAGACCCATTTGTTTTCTAACACTGTGAAGATAATGAGGTGACAATAAAAAGTGGTAGCTGGGCCATCTAATACCTATGTTTTACAAATGAGGAAGATGATGGGGTGATTTGTGATTTGACTGGGATAACTGTGGAACTGGACTGTGCCTTCTGATTCTGGATTTCAGCATCCTTTTCCATGGATCCTGCTGATTACTGTATCAGGGCCTGCTATTACTGTGGCTTCAGTCTCTGTAATGCCTGGTCACTGCTGGATGTGATCCATCAAGGGTGAGAGGTGCCTAGTTCTGTGTTGACAAGAGTTGCAAATGTATGCTACTCTGTTATTTTAAGATGCCGTTTACTCGGATTTTGAAAGCAAAGTAGGATTTCATACATTTGTGTCATAGGTGAAAGTACCTTGTAGTGCAATTTGGGGTCCCTGTTGAAGTAAGGGGGCTGAGAGTTGAGAGTGGTGTCCCCAAGAACTGTCAAGAGGCCTCTTGCAGTAGTCCTCACGCTTGGTTGTTCATCCACTCATGAGCAGGCGGGGGTGGAGATTGCTCTTGGTCGGGGACTTTTGTGTTAACCAGTTCACAGGAGAGTGACACTTATAAACCAGATGCCAATTTACAGAGAAAATTAGAAACACCACAGAGACCAAATTCTCTTGTTGGCATGGTCAGCATGATTCACCTAGGGGATGCTGCCACGCTGAAGCCAGACTCTAATCAGAAAATAGCTTGATGTGCGTAGAATCTCTGCTCAGGGACTGAGCTACAGAATTTAGATGTTAAATGATGTCAGTTAAGCTATTTGACTGACGGTCATATGTTTGTCTCCACAAAGAGAATAAACCTTAAAGGCAAGGAATTATGCAGTTCAGTGGAGAGAACATGGATTCTGGAGCCAGATAAATGTGGCGTTAAAATTTTTTTTCCTTTAAATTGTGTTGTAAACAAATTCCACACTAAATTCACATAAAAGTCTGAGCTTTTCCAGGACTTATTGCTTATACCTTCTGAATTTCTTGAGGTGAATTTCTCATTATGGTGTTTGACATTACTCACCCGACAGACCATTCCTGGGCCAGGTGCTGAGAGCCTGGGCCAAGGTGAGCAGCTTTTGCCTCAGACTCCGCCAAGAAGCCAAAATTGGGGAAACCTTCATAGTGGGATATTTTTCCCAACTACTTCTCAGCCAAGGTCACAAACTCCTTTCCTGTTTCTTTGTTTGAGGCTGCTTGATTCTGACAGCCAGCATCATCACTTATTCATCAAATATTTGTAACACTCCACTATGTGAGAGACTGAACTTTTGCCTTGAAGATATGTTGGTGAACAGGACAGATCAGGGTACCGTTTCTCTTGGAGCTTATGGAATCTAGGACTATAGAGGGTAAGCAAGGGGCAAGAACTTACTATACTGTTATTTAATTCAGAGATGATAAGTGCGGGAAAAAAGGAGAATTTCTTGGGTTCTAAGACTGTACTCCTAGCACTGCCTCCCAGTTGCTCTTCATAGTTCGTCTTTTATATGTCCCCGCCTGACCTTGGAAATGCCTCTTTTGCTATGTAAAAGCAATATTAATGAGTGATTTTTTAAAAAATAGTCAATCACTTAATTTTTTACTGGTTTCTATGCAGAATGTTATTGATATGCACGTAATAGCCTAACTTTATTATGTATTTCATTTGGTTAAAATGTTCTTAGGAAATACTGTTCTTATATTCTTATTCTCATGAGTAGCTATAGCTGCTGTTCATGCACAGTTCCTAAAATAAGTTTGTAAACTTCGTTAGCATTTTTTTTTTGAAAAGGAAACCTGAGTGACATCAGTGAAAACGGCAGAGTAAGGACCCCAGAAAATTCTCTCCATAAAATCATTGAAACAGGGCTTCCCTGGTGGCGCAGTGGTTGGGAGTCTGCCTGTCAATGCAGGGGACATGGATTCGAGCCCTGGTCTGGGAAGATCCCACATGCCATGGAGCAACTAAGCCCGTGTGCCACAGCTACTGAGCCTGCACGTCTGGAGCCTGTGCTCCGCAACGGGAGAGGCCGCGACAGTGAGAGGCCCGCGCACCGCGATGAAGAGTGGCCCCCGCTCACCGCAACTGGAGAAAGAAAGCCCTCACACAGAAACGAAGACCCGACACAGCCATAAATAAAGAAATAAATTTATTTTTTTAAAAAATAATTGAAACAACTGGCAAAATTTATCAAAATCAACTTTTCAGTACTCTGGAAATTAACCAAATACTTGTAGCAATTCAGTGAGTGATTCTCAAACCAGCTGAATCTCAGTAAGAACTGTAAGCTTTGTGGCATTCCCTATTCCCATCCCCTTCTTCAGCTTCATAGTAGTCTTTTTTTAAAAAAAAAAAATTTATTTATTTATTTGGCTGCGTTGGGTCTTAGTTGCAGCATGTGGGATCTTTCATTGTGGCACGCGGACTTCGTTGCCCCACGGCATGTGGGATCTTAGTTCCCCGACCAGGGACCGAACCCATGCTCCCTGCATTAGAAGGCTGATTCTTAACCACTACTATCGAGGGACTTACTATGAAGTCCCTCCATGGTAGTCTTGAAAACTAAATGCCTGCAATCACAGTGAAAAGGCAGCAGTCTGGAAGCAACTAGAGAGAGTAGAATGGAATTGGAGGTCCTTCAAAGCCTCATCCCCAGAGAATTCTCTTCCTTTGACCTGTTTGTTGGTTTCCTGGAAGATCCCACTTGAAAGGCAATCCCTGGCTTGTCCAGTTCGAAAATTCTAAAGCCTTTTCCCCAGGGTCTGCCTGTGGCAGTGGATGACCATTGGGGCAAACATTAGACTAACCAAAAAGTTTAAAAGGAAAAGGTGGAGAATGAAAAGTTCTGACATATTCCTGGGAATCTAGAAGGCCACATACATGCCCAGGGCTGTGTGCAGCTGGGCCCACAATCAGGAAAGACCTAGGAAGGCACTAAGCTCTCAACTCTGGCTGACTTTGAGGCTCTGCATAAGCAGGAAATGAAGGCTGAGGCAGAATTGTCACCTGCCTGGCTGATTATTGATGATGTGTCCCAACACACACATCAAGTCTCTCACCAAAGACTGGGAGGTGTACTGATTCCAAGTGTTTAAGGAAATCTCTATCTAGTCATGAACTGAACACTAAGCTAACCAAACAGAAACTTCAGTGGCCACACACAACAAAGAATGCAAACTTTATAGAATTAACTTCAGAAAAGTCACTAAACCAATAGTAACAACTATAAGAAATAGCAACAACAACAAACCCTGGGAATGGGTGAAATCTCATTTCCAGAGTTACCACATTATATTATTTGAAACGTCCCGTTTTCAAGAAAAAATAAGATATGTAAAGAAAGTATAGCCAAAACACAGGAAGAAAAAATAGAAACTGTACATGAAGAAACCAAGATGTTGGACTTACTAGACCAACTTTAAATCTGCTATTTAAATATATTCAAAGAACTAAAGCAAAGTATAAAACAACAAAATAGACAATATCAATAAAGAGACTGAAGTTATAAAAATGTACAAAATAGAAATACTGGAGTTGACACAGTAAATGGAAAAAAATCACTAGAGAGCTCAACAGCAGGTTTGAGCAGGCAAAAGAGAGAACTTTTGTCCTTCTTTGACATTTTTGACTTGAAAAGTGGCTCAAAATAAGAGATGAGACAATGATGACCATAGCCAGGCTTCATACCTTCAAAAGACCTTGGTCTTAGTAGCTGCAGAAGCAGAATCCCATGAGGCCATATTTGATCAATAGGGCCCTTTTAGGGCTTCCCTGGTGGCACAGTGGTTGAGAGTCCGCCTGCTGATGCAGGGGACACGGGTTCGTGCCCTAGTCCGGGAGGATCCCATATGCCACGGATCAGCTGGGCCCGTGGGCCATGGCCGCTGGGCCTGTGCATCCGGAGCCTGTGCTCCGCAATGGGAGAGGCCACGGCAGTGAAAGGCTGGCGTACCGAAAAAAAAAATAGGGCCCTTTTTCTTCTTGCCCACTCTCTTTTCAGCCCCCTAATATCAGCAGACAAATTGCTGAGTCAGCCCTCCCTCCCTCCCTCCCTTTCTTTATATTAATGAGTCATGTCTTTAAAAGGTATTGACAAAAGAAATGCCAGTAAAGTAGGATTAGCTTTTAGCAGAGGGGTCAGGCTTCAGTGTGGGCTAATGGAATACTTGAGTGGAAAGAGCATGTCTAGTCCAGTCAGCACCTGCCTGAATCTCTATTCCTACTTCAGCGTTCAAAGGCAGCATTTAATGGCCTGGTGATGCATTAAAATGACTAGGATTTACCTCCAAATTACTGTGGATTATTCTTGTGATGATGGTACATTGTACAAGAATTCTGTTGTCTTTCTGCATATATAGGTTGAGATCACCGCTGGATGCTTACTTTCAAGTGAGCAGGACGCAGCCTCATTCGCCAGCCACCTCTTATGGTTCAGAGACTAGGAATCCTGTCTCTGAAGACTTGCAGGTATCAGGTAGTTCTGACAGTGACAGCTCCACAGAGTATGAAGAGGGAGTTGTCCAGGCAGAGGAACCTGGAGCTGTTGTTTTAGAAGGTGAGTGTTTTATCCAGATTTGATCCACAAGGTAAACATCTGGAAAACTTAGACTCCAGAAGGCTAGAAACTCTAGACTAGTGTTTTAATACTTTGCCTTTTCACCCCGAATGTCATAGATTAATGCTTTATAGTACAGAGCTTTCACTGGCCATAACTATATAGAGAGGATTTGATCTGGCTTGCAATTTAATGTGATTTGTGACCCATTGAGTTGGTCACTTTATAATGGCATTTTACATTCCCTTTCGTTTTCTTAGACATTTGAGAAGGAAGTAGATTATTTAAAAGAAAAGCTTTGTAAATTCAGCACCCTGTCTAGTCAGGTACTTTTTAAGTCCTAGTGTAATGTTACGTGTTGTGCAAGTGGAAGTTTATTTAACAGTAGATGCGCAGAGACCCTTTAAGCATATGCTTGTATTAAAAAACTCTCTGGGGACTTCCCTGGTGGCACAGTGAATAAGAATCCGCCTGCCAATGCAGGGGACACGGATTCGATCCCTGGTCTGGGAGGATCCCACGTACTGCGGAGCAACTAAGCCCACGAGCCACAACTACTGAAGCTCACACGCCTAGAGCCCATGCTCCGCAACAAGAAAAGCCACCACAAGGAGAAGCCAGCGCACCACAATGAAGAGTAGCCCCCGGTCGCCACAACTAGAGAAAGCCCGTGCGCAGCAACAAAGACCCAACGCAGCCAAAAATAAATAAAATTAAATCTTTACCCAGAAAAAAAACAAAAACCAAAAAACCTATCTGATACCCTACACTGTGGTCTTCTCACACTAAAGGGGACCAAGGCTTGGAGAAATGGCTTTCCAGGTCTGTGATAGGAAATATACAAGATGGGCCTAGGGCATTTTATTGTGCTGGAAAGCAAGGAAGCCGTCTGAGTCTTACACAGTTACATCAGTAGGCACAGGTGCAACCTTGAAAGAGATCCTACTGGCCTAAGTTGGGACAGTTTGAGCATTAAAAAGAGTAATGAATGTATTCTTAGATTACAGATTGAAATACATCAAATCTGTGTGAATCTATAAATTCATAATTGTGCACTTTTTTTAAAAAAAAAAAAACCTTACTTATCACCATAATAAGTTATTAGAGCCCTAACTCATTGCTCTGAAAACTGTTGAATAGAGGATTAAGCATTTATCCTGCCTTTCCTATATGAACTGTATCCAGAAAACCAAATAGTTGATGGAGAAGGTCTTTTAAGTGTTTGTTTGTTTGTTTTTTGTTTTTGTTTTTGTTTTTCGATATGCGGGCCTCTCACTGTTGTGGCCTCTCCCGTTGCGGAGCACAGGCTCCGGACGCGCAGGCTCAGCGGCCATGGCTTATGGGCCCAGCCGCTCCGCGGCATGTGGGATCTTCCTGGACCGGGGCACGAACCTGTGTCCCCTGCATTGGCAGGTGGACTCTCAACCACTGCGCCACCAGGGAAGCCCTGTTTGTTTGTTTTTAAGACTTTTTTTTTTTAGAGTAGTTTATGGTTCACAACAAAGCTGAAAGGAAGCTAGAGAGATCTCCCATATGCACCTGCCCCCCTCCCTCCCCTACACATACATGCACTGCCTCTCCATTATTGGCATCATTCACCAGAATGGTGCGTTAGTTACACACTGTAATCACTCGAAGTCTTTGGTTTACCTTGGGGTTTACTGTTGGTGTTGCACATTCTATAAGTTTGGACAAATGTATAATGACATACATCCATCATTATAATATCATATACAGTATTTTCAGTGCCCTAAAGATTCTCTATGCTCTGCCTATTCTTCCCTTCCACCCACCCCCTAAGGAAGTTTTTTTTAATAGAAAACTTCCAGCTAGTAATTGTAGCATGAATGATAGGGGGGAAAATTATCATTTTGTGACTCCTAATGCATTGATGTATCTAGTCAAAGATCATCAGTGACTCTTCAAACCATTAGATTGGAAGGTTGGTGGGAGTCTTTTTAATAGAGGGACCAGGCTGACACCACCTGAACCCACTGATCAATCTTAGCATTTCAGAAAGTGAAACCACCAGATTTTATGTGCCTCTTGATGTGCTGCAATCAGAAATGTCCAGGGCTTCCCTGGTGGCGCAGTGGTTAACAATCCACCTGCCAGTGCAGGGGACACGGGTTCAATCCCTGGTCCGGGAAGATTCCACATGCCGTGGAGCAACTAGGCCCGTGAGCCACAGCTACTGAGCCTGCTCATCTGGAGCCTGTGCCCCGCAACAAGAGAGGCCACGACAGTGAAAGGCCCGCGCACCGTGAAAAAGAGTGACCCTCGCACCACGATGAAGAGTGGCCCCCACTTGCCGCAACTAGAGAAAGCCCTCGCACGAAACGAAGACCCAACACAGCCAAAAAAAAAAAAGACATCATTAAAAGAGTGAGATGGCAACCCACTGACTAGAGAAAACATTCATAATACATATATCCAGAAAAGGGCTTATATCTAGAATACATAAATAACTTCTACCACCTTATAGAAAAATGGGCCGAAGATTTGCAAAGGTATTTCCAAAACAAGATAGCTAAATGTCTAATAAATATATACAGAGATTTGATTAGTCATCAGGGAAATACAGATTAAAACCACAGTGTGGTAACTGATATGCACCCACTGCAACAGCTAAAATTTAAAAGACTGACAATATCAAGTATTGGGAAGGATATAAAGCAACCAGACCTCTCATAGAGTACTGGTGGGAGTGTAAATTTTTTTTTTTAATTCTGCTTGTAAGAGGTTCACTTTATTTATTTTTTTATTGAAGCATAGTTGATTTACAATGTTGTGTTAGTTTCTGCTGTACAGCAAAGAGATTCAGTTATACATATATATATGTATATTCTTTTTTTATATATTCTTTTCCATTATGGTTTATCATAGGATATTTATTTATCTATTTATTTATTTTTGGCTGTGTTGGGTCTTTGTTGCTGCACGTGGGCTTTCTCTTGTTGCGGTGCCTGGGCTTCTCGTTGCTGAGAATGGGCTGTAGGGCTTCAGTAGTTGTGGCACGTGGGCTTAGTTGCTCCATGGTATGTGGGATCCTTCCAGACCAGGGATTGAACCCATGTCCCCTGCATTGGTAGGCGGATCCTTAACCACTGCACCACCAGGGAGGTCCCTCTTCTGCCCTTTTTTTTTTCTTTGCATTTTTGAGTGTTTTATTTATATCGAATTGGATAAAATGTGTGTATTTCTCAGACAGAAAAGACATGTCGAGGTAGAAATGTACCTTTCAACTATTCATGGGTACACAAGTACACTGGGGAGATTGTAAAAGTGCAGATTGTGATTCAGTAGGTCCGGTAGGCCTGAGTTCTATTTTTTTTGGGGGGGGGGTTGAGTAATTTTTATTTAAAATTATTTCCTTGTATCTTTTTTTTATTTTTACTTCTTTATTAGAGTATAATTGCTTTACAATGGTGTGTTAGTTTCTGCTTTATAACAAAGTGAATCAGTTATACATATACATATGTTCCCATATCTCTTCCCTCTTGTGTCTCCCTCCCTCCCACCCTCCCTATCCCACCCCTCCAGGCGGTCACAAAGCACCGAGCTGATCTCCCTGTGCTATGTGGCTGCTTCCCACTAGCTATCTACCTTACATTTGGTAGTGTTTATATGTCCATGCCTCTCTCTCTCGCTTTGTCACAGCTTACCCTTTCCCCTCCCCATATCCTCAAGTCCATTCTCTAGTAGGTCTGTGTCTTTATTCCTGTCTTACCCCTAGGTTCTTCGTGACATTTTTTTTTCCCTTAAATTCCATATATATGTGTTAGCATACGGTATTTGTCTTTCTCTTTCTGACTTACTCTGCCCATTTTTTGATTGGGTTGTTTTTTTGTTGTTGAGTTGTATGAGCTGTTTGTATATTTTGGAAATTAAGCCCATGTCAGTCACATCTTTTGCAGATATTTTCTCCCATTCTGTAGGTTGTCTTTTCATTTTGCTTATGGTTTCCTTTGCTGTACAAAAGCTTGTAAGTTTGATTGGGTCCCATTTATTTAGTTTTGTTTTTATTTCTATTGCTTTGGGAGACTGACCTAAGAAAACATTGGTATGATTTGTTTTGCCTATGATCTCTTCTTAGGAGTTTTATGGTGTCATGTTTTATCTTTAAGTCTTTGAGCCATTTTGAATTTATTTTAGTGTATGGTGAGAAGGTGTGTTCTAACTTCATTTATTTACATATGGCTGTCCAACTTTCCCAACACCACTTGCTAAAGAGACTGTCTTTTTCCCATTGTATATTCTTGCCTCCTTTGTTGAAGATTAATTGACTGTAGGTGTGTGGGTTTATTTGTGGGCTCTATTTTCTGTTCCATTGATCCATATGTCTGTTTTTGTGCCAATACCATGCTGTTTTGATTACTGTAGCTTTGTGGTATTGTCTGAAGTCTGGGAGGGTTATGCCTCCTGCTTCATTCTTTTTTTTCAGGATTGCTTTGGCAATTCTGGGTCTTTTATGGTTCCATATAAATTTTAGGATTATTTGTTCTAGTGCTGTGAAAAATGTCGTGGGTAATTTGATAGGGATTGCATTAAATCTGTAGGCTGCTTTGGGTAGTATGACCATTTTAGCAGTATTAATTCTTCCAGTCCAAGAGCATGGGATATCTTTCCATTTCTTTGAATCATCTTCAGTTTCCTTTATTAATGTTTTATAGTTCTCAGTGAATAAGTCTTTTTCCTCCTTAGTCAGGTTTACTTCTAAATATTTTATTTTGGGGGGTGTGATTTTTTTCTTTCTTCTTTTTGGCCACACAGCATGCGGGATCTTAGTTCCCTGACCGGGGATTGAACTCATGCCCCATGCAGTGGAAGTGCGGAGTCTTAACCATTGGACTGCCAGGGAAGTCCCTTGTGGGTGTGATTTTTAAAAGGTATTGTATTTTTACATCCCCTTTCTAATACTTCATTGTTAGTGTAAAATGCAACTGATTTCTGTATGTTAATCTTGTATCCTGCTACCTTGCTGAATTCCTTTATCAGTTCTAGTAGTTTTTGTGTGGAGTCCTTAAGATTTTATATATATAGTATCATATTATGTGCATATAATGACAGTTTTACCTCTTCCCTTCCAATTTGGATACCTTTTATTTCTTTTTCTTGTCTGATTGCTGTGGCTAGGACTTCCAGTACTATGTTGAATAGAAGTGGTGAGAGTGGGCATCCTTGTCTTGTTCCAGATTTTAGCAGGAATGCTTTCAGCTTTTCACCATTGAGTATTATATTGTCTGTGAGTTTGTCATAAACAGACATGTTTATGACAAAAAACATGTTCTTGTTTTTTGAGGAAGGCATGTATCGCTTGAACTTCTCTGTAAGAACTGCTTTTGCTGCATCCCATAGATTTTGTATGGTTGTGTTTTCATTGTCATTTGTCTCAAGGTATTTTTTAATTTCCTGTTTGATTTCATCATTGACCCATTGGTTTTTTAGTAGCATGTTGTTTAGTTTCCATGTAATCGTTTTTTTCTCATTTCTTTTTCTGTGGTTGATTTCTAGTTTCATGCTGTCGTGGTCACAAAAGATGCTTGAGATAATTTCTAAAAATATCAATTAAGTCTAACAGTTCTGTTGTATCATTTAGGATCTCTGTTTGCTGTATTGATTTTCAGTCTAGAAGATCCGTCCATTGATGTGAGTGGGGTGTTAAAGTCTCCTACTATTATTGTATTCCTGTCAGTCTCTCCCTTTATGTCTGTTAATTGTGTTTTATGTATTTTGATGCTTCTATATTAGGTGCATATATGTTGATGAGTTAAAATCCTCTTCTTGTGTTGATCCTTTTATCATTATATAGTGTCCTTTATCTTTCCTTATGGCCTTTTTCTTAAAGTCTATTTTGTCTGATATGAGTATTGCAACCCCCACTTTCTTATCATTTCTGTTAGCACCATATATCTTTTTCCATCCCCTCACTTTCAATCTGTATGTGTGCTTTGCCCTAAAGTGGGTCTCTTGTAGGCAGCATATTGTAGGCTTTTGTTGTTTCTATCCAGTCTGCCACTCTGTGTCTTTTGATTGGAGCATTTAGTCCATTGACATTTAAAGTAATTTTTTTTAAAGAAATATACTATTTATTTATTTATTTGTTTGTTTGTTTGTTTATTTATTTTGCGGTACACGGGCCTCTCACTGCTGTGGCCTCTCCCGTTGCGGAGCACAGGCTCCGACGCGCAGGCCCAGCGGCCATGGCTCACGGGCCCAGCCGCTCCGCGGCACGTGGGATCCTCCCGGACCGGGGCACGAACCCGTGTCCCCTGCATCAGCAGGCGGACCCTCAACCACTGCGCCACCAGGGAAGCCCCCATTTATTTATTTTTTAATGTTACAGTTTCTTTATTATTTTCTCAATTTTTTTAATTAAAAAAATGTATCTTTATTATTATTATTATATTTTTGGCTGTGTTGGGTCTTCATTGCTGTGCACGGGCTTTCTCTAGTTGCAGCAAGCGGGGGCTACTCTTTGTTGCCATGCACAGGCCTCTCCTTGCAGTGGCTTCTCTTGTGGAGCATGGGCTCTAGACACGCAGGCTTCAGTAGTTGCAGCACATGTGCTCAGTAGTTGTGGCACATGTGGCACAGTAGTTGCTCTGTGGCATGTGGGAGCTTCCTAGACCAGGGATCAAACCCATGTCCCCTGTGTTGGCAGGCAGATTCTTAACTACTGCACCATCAGGGGAGTCCTTAAGGTAATTATTGATAGATATGTATTTAGTGCCATTTTAAACCTTGTTTTCCCATTGATTTTATATTTCTTCTTTTTCCCTTTTTTTCTTTTTGTTTTTCCTTTTGTGGTTTGATTCTTCTTATTATTAGTTTTTATTGGAGTATAGCTGATTTACAATGTTGTGTTAGTTTCTGCTGTACAGCAAAGTCAATCAGTTATACATATACATATATCCACTCTTTTTTAGATTCTGTTCCCATATAGGTCATTACAGAGTATTGAGTAGAGTACCCTGTGCTATGCAGTAGGTTCTTATTAGTTATCTATTTTATATATAGTAGTGTGTATTTGTCAATCCCAGTCTCCCAATTTATCCCTTCCCCCGATTATCTTTTGTATTATACTTATGTTCTCTTCTTTTTGGTTTTTGTGTATGTTTTTAATTTGTGGTTACCCTGTTTTTCAAGTATAGTAACCCTTTCCTATATCTGCTTGCCTTAGACTGGTAGTCATATGGGCTCAAATACATTTAAGGAAATTTTTTTTTTTAATCTACATTTTCTTACTCTCCTCCCCCACATTTTATGATTTTGATGTCCTCTTTTATATCAAAATGTAAATTGGTACAAACATTTTGCTAGTATTGTTATACACTCACTATATATATATAGAACCAGTGGCTCAACAATTTCACTTTTAGGTATATAGCCAAGGAAGTGAGTACATGTGTTCATGAACGACATGTATAAGAATGTAATAACACTGTTTGTAATAGGAAAAAACTGAAAACTATCCACAAACCCATTAGCAGTAGAATGGATAAATAAATGTTATATTTTTACGCAGTAAAACACAGAAGTGAAAATGAACTACAACTCCACACATTAGTATGGAAAAACCTTGCAAAGAATGTCAAACAGAAGTAGCAGAAAGTGGGTAACTCAGATGCCATTTATATATAAAAACAGGCAAAACCAGTCGATGGTGTTAAAATTTAGTAAAGTAGTTACTTTTGGGGGGCAAGGTCACCTCCCTGCCTGTCACCCAAGATAAAAGGAGGACATAAGGGTATAAGGGCCACTCTTAGGGTTGTTGGTGATGTTCTGGTTTATAGTTCAGTTTGTGAAAATTCACTAAAAATATTTATGGTACACTTTTCTGTATGCATATTACATTTCAATAAAAGATTTTTTTTTAAAGAGCCAATTTGAAGGGATTCTTTCTGGCTTACGATGGAACAATTTGAGCCTCAAAAAGAAAAATAACTAAAAATTAAGATTACTATCTTGACCATTAATGGAAGCTGTGAAAGGTTGTTGAGGAACCAGATAGTCTAGGGGTCAGACTGACATCACCTGAACCCAGTGTAAGCCTCCTGGTGTACTGCTATCAGAAGCACAAAACCTAAGTTTCTTGCTGCCCTTCCTCTTTCCAAAAAACAGAATTCAATCTACAAAATCATCTAGGTCTAATGGCCAGTTTATAGGAAAGGCAGGCAGTGAAGCAGTAAGTAAGGAATACCACGGGAAGCAATCAGCCAAATCCAGGATGTAGGACATTTCATAAGACAAATGACCAAATCTCCCTCAACAAATCAGTGACAAGGAGGGGATAGAAATAAGTGAAGGAGAATTGTTGTAAATGAAAAAGACTTAAGAGACATAACAATCCAAGCTCACTGTTTGAAGATCTTGTTTGGATCCTGATTGGAATAAATCTATTGTAAAGAGCAACTGTAAAGCAATTGGGAGGGACTTCCCTGGTGGTCCAGTGGTTAAGACTCTACGCGGGGCATGGGTTTGTTCCCTGGTTGGGGAAGATCCTGCATGCCTCACTATGTGGCCACAAAACAACAACTGGGAAATTTTGAGTACAAACTGGGTGCCTGGAATGGTATTGAAGGATTATTGTTAACTTTGTTAGATATAGTATTGTTAATTTTGTTAGGTATAGTGTTTATGTAAAAAAAAAAGTCCTTATCAGTGAGTGTTACAAAAGTTTTTACAAGTGAAACCACATTTTAGGGTTTGTTATTAGGAAAGAAAATAAAGGGAATGGGGGCTTATTTGGAACAAGATTGGAAAAATATTATTTTTGAAATTGGGTGATGGGTACTTGTGGGTTAGTTTACTATTCTGTCTACATTTAAAAATTAATTCATTGGGACTTCCTTGGTGGTCCAGTGGTGGGGACTCCATGCTTCCACTGCAGGAGGCTTGGGTTCAGTCCGCAGTCAGGAAACTAAGATCCCACATGCTGCACAGCAAAAAAAAAAAGGATTCATTGATGCTACTTGGGGAAATTGTCATTCCTTTTACATCAACAGTATCAATTAGAAATGGAAAGCTGTGGTGAGTCAGGCTCTCCTGCTAGCCTCATACCTGACTTATATCTTCTTTTATATATTACCTATCCCATCATTTCTGAAAACGACTTGGCAGAGCAACTAGGAGGTAACGACTTGGCAGAGCAACTCAGAGATATCTCAACAGAGCAAGAAGTTACATGTATTGGTGGAGGAGAGACTCTCCCCAAACAGGTAATATGAACATCCTTTTAAATGAGAGGTTTCTATTTACATTTAAAAAGGCAGCTGCAGATTAAAGTGGAAAACCCACAGACTTTGTAGGCAGGGGGTCCAGGTGTAGATCCTATACAAGTTACTCATTATTTGTGTGACTGCCTCCCCTTAGGTTTAAAAACATGGAGTAGGGGAAGATGTGAGGAGAATTTGTCCTGTCCACCTAAGAAGGTTAAGTATCAGTTTAAGTAGTAGATATGAATGCAGTTTATGAACTGTCTGGCAGAAAGATTGCTATGAGATAAACAGTTTTTATTTTTAAAAATTACAGATATCACTGTCCTCAATATGAGACTTATTTATACCAACTGTGGACCCTGCCAGTTCCAAAACATCATTGATTCACTTTTTGCAAGTTTCTATTTTTATTCATTCTCTCTAGAAAAGTTACTCTCATATAAATTTACTTATGTGTATAAATGTTGTTTCTTTATTTATTGAAATATAGTTGATGTACAGTATTATGTTAGTTTCAAGTGTACTGCAAAGTGACTTGACATTTGCATACATTATGAAGTGATCACCACAATAAGTTTAGTAACCATCTATCCCCATATAAAGTTATTACAATATTATTGACCACATTTTTCATGCTATGTATTACATCCCCATGGTTTATTATTTTATAACTGGAGGTTAGTACCTCTTAATCCCGTTCACCTATTTTGCCATAGCGCACTCCCCTTCCCTCTGGCACTCACCCATTTATTCTCTGTGTCTGTTAGTCTGGGTTTTTTTGTTTTGTTTTATTTTTCAGATTCCACATGTAAGTGAGATTATATGCTATTTGTCCACACTCCATACTGTTTCCTATAGTGTGTGCACCAATTTACATTCCCACCAACAGTGCATGAGTGTTCCTTTTTCTCCACATCCTCGCCAATGCTTGTTATTTGTTGTCTTTTTGATGATAGCCATTCTGATGGATATAAGGTGGTATCTCTTTGTGGTTTTAATTTGCATTTCCCTTATAATTAGTCATGCTGAGCATCTTTTCTTTTTATGTGTCTGTTGGCTGTTTCTTTGGGAAAATGTCTGTTCATGTCTTTTGCCCTTTTTTTTTTTTTTTTTTTTTTTTTTGCGGTATGCGGGCCTCTCACTGTTGTGGTCTCTCCCGTTGCGGAGCACAGGCTCCGGACGCGCAGGCCCAGGGGCCATGGCTCACGGGCCCAGCTGCTCCGCGGCATGTGGGATCTTCCCGGACCGGGGAATGAACCCGTGTCCCCTGCATTGGCAGGCGGACTCTCAACCACTGCACCACCAGGGAAGCCCCTTTTGCCCATTTTTTATCAGGTGGTTTTTTTGCTGTTGAGTTGTATGAGCTCTTTGTTTATTTTGGATATTATCAGATATATCTTTTGTTAATACCTTCTCCAATTCGGTAGGCTGCCTGTTCATTTTGTTGATAGTTTTCCTTTGCTGTGCAAAAACTTTAGTTTGATGTAGTCCTGTTTGTTTATTTTCGCTTGCTTCCCTTGCCTGAGGAGACATATTCAAAAAAAATACTGCTAGGACTGATGTCAAAGAGCCTATTGCCTATGTTTTCTTCTAGAAGTTTTATGGTTTCAGTTCTTATATTTAAATCTTCAGTCCATTTTGAGGTTACTTTTGTATATGATGTGAGAAAGTAGTCCAGTTTGATTTTTTTGCATGTAGTTGTCCAGATTTCCCAACACCATTTATTGAAGAGGCTGTCTTTTCCCCATTGTCTATTCTTGCCTCTTTTGTTCGTAAATTAATTGCCCGTATAAGTGTGGCTTTATTTCTGGGCTCTCTGTTCTGTTCCATTGATCTATATGTCCGCTTATGTGATAGTACCATACTGTTTTGATTACTGTAGTTTTGTAGTATAGTTTGAAATCAGGGAGTGTAATGTTTCCAACTTTGTTCCTCTTTCTTGAGATTGCTTTGGCTATTTGGAGTTTTGTGTTTCCATACAAATTTTAGAATTGTTTATTCTAGTTCTGTGAAAAATGTTATTCATATTTTGACAGGGATTGCATTGAATCTATAGATTACCTGGCGGGGATATGATTATTTTAACAGTGTTAATTTTTCCAATCCATGAGCATAGTATATCTTTCCATTTGTTTGTGTTGTCTTCAGTTTCTTTCATCAGTGTCTTATAATTTTCAGAGTACAGGTCTTTTACCTCTTCAGTTAGATTTATTTCTAAGTATTTTGTTCTTTTTGATGTAGTTCACAAATGGGATTATTTTCTTAATTTCTCTTTCTGATAGTTCATTTTTAGTGTGTAGAAATGCAACAGATTTCTGTAGATGAATTTTGTATCCTTCAACTTTACTGAATTCACTTAAATGTTCTATCTTAAAATTCACACAAGAGGGATTATATAATATCCTGTTCTGGGACTGGTTCCTTTTCCCCCAACTTACTGCATTTTGGAGAGCCTTTTAGTGTCAGTACATAAAATTGAATCTCATTCTTATTGGTAGTAATAGCTGCACAGTGTTTTTACATAGGAATACATTTTTAGTTAACTCCTCCCTTGCCATGTACATTATGGTTGTTCCCTTTTTCTTTATTTCTTTGTTGTTGCTGTTGCTTCCTAATAAGATCATGCTGCACTGAGCATCTTTGTACTATTGTCTTGGCAAATATTTGTGATTATATTCATGGGATATATTTCTAGCAGAAAGATTGCTATATCAAAGGAAAGATGTATGTATTTTTAGTTTTGATAGATAATGCCAAGTTGCTCTCAGGAAAATTTGTGCCAGTTTTACTTGCAGCAACAGTATGTAAGTATGCCCATTTCTCCCTCACCCTCAGTGCTTGGTGTCATCAGACATCTATTAGATGAAAAAGTAAAAATGTGGTCTCTTACTTGAATTTTCATTTCTTTATAAGTGAACACTTACCGACCATTTGTATTTTTGTGTGAGTTGTTTATATCCTTTCTTTTTTTCCTGGTATTTTTTTTTTCTTTATTCACATGAGCCAGGTATTTTATAGCTACTTGAATTGATTATGGACCTAATTTCCAATGTATAACAAACTTAATATTCCCTGTTGTTATTTAACTGGGTCACTTCTAGATTTGTTTTGTTTTAATATCTTCGTAAATATAGCTCCTTTTTGTCATTTGAATGAAAGAAAATCAAGAATTTTATAAGCTCAAAGGGTAATAATATTTTCATGGCTTATATTACCTTTGACCAGATTGCATTCTGGAAAGAATGGGAAGTGATTCATGGGTGTTGGGGTTTTTCTTTGGCATTTTCAATTGTGTTTGTATCATTTTTGTATATCTTTTGTTAATTTGATAGAGTTTCACATCTTCTTCAAGACTGATTTTGCATCTTCTCTAATTTGAATGTATTCTGGTTTCCATCTAGCAGTCTCCCCAGAAGTCTAATCCTCTTCTAGCTTCTGCTTCTGTGGATGAGGAAGAAGCGGACACTTGCACAATATGTTTGGAACAGTGGACCAATGCTGGGGATCACCGGCTCTCGGCATTGCGCTGTGGGCACCTCTTTGGGTATAAGTGCATTTCTAAGTGGCTCAAAGGACAGGCACGAAAATGTCCTCAGGTAAAGACCATAGTTAAGAACTGTGCATGTGCACAGTCAACATGTTAAGTCAGGAGGATTCCTAGAACCACACTTATTGTGTCCCATTGGGCTCCTTAGTGCAACAAGAAAGCCAAGCACAGTGACATCGTTGTCCTTTATGCCCGAACCCTGAGAGCTTTGGACACTAGCGAACAGGAGCTCACAAAAAGGTAGGTGGCAAGAGTCTGCCTAGCTGGAATATTCGCTTTTGGTTCTTTGTATGCACCTCTGAAAAGGTATGAGTCACTCTTAGTGTGGTTCTGAGGCTTTCCTTGGGCTGTGACTGGGGATCTCTGGGGATCATTGGCAATCTGTCTAACACTGTGATTTATGATACATGTCTGATCATCTGAAGCATGGTTTGCTCTCCATATAGCATTAAAAATGATGATCTGGGGCTTCCCTGGTGGCACAGTGGTTAGAAACCCGCCTGCCGTGCGGGGGACACGGGTTCGAGCCCAGGTCCGGGAAGATCCCACATGCCATGGAGCAACTGGGCCCATGAGCCACAACTACTGAGCCTGCGCTCTAGAGCCCACGAGCCACAACTACTGAAGCCCGCGTGCCTAGAGCCCATGTTCTGCAACAGAAGAAGCCACCACAATGAGAGGCCCACATGCCGCAAGGAAGAGTAGCCCCTGCTCACCACAGCTAGAGAAAGCCCACGCACAGCAACCGACCCAATGCAACTAAAAATAAATAATGAATGAATTTAAAAAATAAAAAGGTCATAGAGAAACCTTTAGCCATACAGTAATACCTCACACCTAGGCTGGGAAGCAGACCCAATCAGAAAGATAGCCTGGATTTTTTGTAGCCTGTCCAGATTCTTCCCTAGGGATTCATTTACTGCCTGCCTCTGCTGCTAAACACTGTGAACACTGAATCAGGGAATCCTCTGTCTTACTCTTTGTAGCCAATACATGGCCATCTAGAACACACTCCCAAGTCTCAATCTCCTTGTCACTAGAATAGACTTAATGATACTTTTTAAAAACTGAGAATTTTTGTTTCTTGTGTCCCTAAGCCCTCCTGCAACAGTACTCTGCAAAGAAGTCTCACAAATGAGGCTTTGCACTTGTCGTACAATGCAAGAAATTATCAAGATTTTGGAAGCCCATGAACAAATGCTAATAACACTACTTATAAAATATGCTCTAAGAACATTAAAGATTAAAAATACCTGCACTGGACTTCCCTAGCGGTCCTGTGGTTAACACTGCACGCTTCCACTGCAAGGGGCACAGGTTCAGTTCCTGGTCAGGGAACTAAGACCCCACATGCCTCGCAGCACAGCCAAAAAAAATAAAAAGAACCTGCACTGAGAGAGTACAGGGATGTGGGTTCGCTCATGTATTACTGGTAAAAATGTACACGGGCACAAACATTTAGAGAGGCCTTTGGCAATATGCTTCAGAAGTCTAAAAGTAATTCCGCTTCAGGCATTTTTTCTAAAGAAATGATTAAGGATATGTGCAGAGATGTACTTAATAAGACTTGATTTTTGGTTAATACTCTGAGGCACATATCCTAGTTGATATATGTAGCTCTAGTTGATTCATTTTAATTTCTATATAATATTCTATTTCTCTAATTAGAGTTTACTTATATGTATTTTGTATTGGTGGACAGTTAGGTGGTTTCCAGTTTTTGTTAATATAAGCCATGCTGCAGAGAGATAGGTGAGTTTCTTTCGGTCTAGAAGTGGATTTGCTTTATCATAGCGTACGTGTAATTTCAACTTTACTAGATATTGTCAAATTGCTCTTCCAAGAGGCTATTCCAGTATATACCAGCAGCAGTGTAAGAGATTTCTCATTTTTTTTCATACCCTCACCTACTTTATATTATCAGACTTAATTTTTGCCAGGTTCATGGAGTGAAGTAGTATTTACTTTAATTTGCTTTTCCTCAATTGTGGTTGAACCTACTTTTCTATACATTGTGCTCAAATATTTTGCTCATTTATATTGAACAAAATATATTGTTTCTTACTGATTTATAGTTCTTTGTTTTCCTTATACCAACTCTTTGTTGGTTGTATACCTTGCAAATGTCATCTTCTAGTTTATGGTTTGTCTCTTTAACTTGTCTATTGTATCTTTTGTTGAACACAAGTTTTTAATTTTAGTGTAGTCATTTATCAGTCTCTCGTTTTGTGTGTTTTTGTCCCTACTACATTACAATCATGGAGACATAATATCTTCTTTTAAATGTTTCTTTTTTTTTTTTAATAAATTTTTTCTTTTGGCTGCATTGGGTCTTTGTTGCTGCGTGTGGGCTTTCTGTAGTTGTGGCATGCGAGGGCTAATCTTCGTTCCGGTGCACGGGCTTCTCATTGTGGCGCCTTATCTTGTTGAGCACGGGCTCTAGGTGAACGGGCTCAGTAGTTGTGGCGCATGGGCTTAGTTGCTCTGTGGCATGTGGGATCTTCCTGGACCAGGGCTTGAACCCATGTCCCCTGCACTGGCAGGCAGATTCTTAACCACTGTGCCACCAGGGAAGCCCCTTTTAAATGTCTTTAAAAGCTTTAGTTTTTACACTAGTTTTTAGTCTACCTAAAATCTAGTTTTATGGATGACCACAATTGTATTAATTGTTAAAATTTAAAAACTAATAAATAATTTTAAATTAATAAATTAAAATTTATATAGAAATGTTCTTTCTATATAAATTTCCATTGCTACCTCTATCCTAAATTAAGTTTCTATATTATGAATGGACTACTCTGTTGTTCCGGGGTCTGTTTGTTAATTCTTGCACCAGTACTTCAATTTAGTCTTTCCAGCTGTGAATATTATATAATATCCTTTCACTTATTCCCTGTTTCATTTGTGTCTTTTATAACTGTGTTTTGCTTCTTAAAGGCCTTAACTTTATTCCTAGGTTGCTGTTGTTAGAATGCTATTTCGAATGAATTTTTTTCTGTTATATTTGCTAGTCAGTTATCTGGTATATGGGGAATGCTGTTGATCTAATTTCTTGATCTTGACTACAGCAGCCTTGCTGAACTCTAATAGTTTGTGGGTTCTCTTGAATTATAAGAGCCACTTTATCCCTTCCTTTCTAATTTTCATCTTTTTTTCTCTCCTGTCTCATTGCAGTGGAAATTTCTTTTTTTGCATTTCATATTTTGAAACATTCAGATTTATGATTTTTATTCCTGGTGAATGTGTCCTTTCATTACACATTGTTCCTCTTTATGCCTATTCATCCTTTTTAATTCTAATCAGTCTTTTTTTTAACATTCGCCTAGTGTATACTTTCTATCTTTTTAACTTAAGCCTCTTTTTAAATTTTATTTATTTATTTATTTTTGGCTGCATTGGGTCTTCATTGCTGCACGCGGGCTTTCTCTAGTGGGGGCTACTCTTTGTTGTGGTGTGCGGGCTTCTCACTGCGGTGGCTTCTCTTGTTGTGGAGCACAGGCTTCAGTAGTTGTGGCATGCGGGCTCTAGAGTGCAGGCTCAGTAGTTGTGGCACATGGGCTTAGTTGCTCCGTGGCATGTGGGATCTTCCCAGACCAGGGCTCGAACCCATGTCCCCTGCACTGGCAGACAGATTCCTAACCACTGTGCCACCAGGGAAGTCCAGCCTCTTTTTATAGTGTTCTTTAATTTGAGTATCTGATAAACAACCAGTACCTTATTTTCTTTTTATCCAGTAGATAACCTTGGTCTTTTAACAGGTCATTTTTACTCTTTTATAATTTGGCTCTAACTCAAGCAGTGAGCTTGGCTGTAATCCCTCATTTTGCATTTTAGGTCCCCATTCCCTAGTAAGAGCCAGATTCCTGGTCATCACTGCCTACTTCAACACTGAGACCCACCCCAGTAGGCTCATGAGTTCAGCCCTGCATGCTACTTTCCTGTAGTGTTTCTGGGTAGTGTTTCTGGGCTTGAGAGATTTTTCACTTGTTATATTTTATTCACTATCGTGACATATTTACAGCAAAGTGTATATCATAGCATGAATTTACTATGTCATCTTGATGCGAAGTCTTCTGTAGCCTTTCTAATCTCCACCTGTTGCTGGCTTTCCCCCTCTAGTTCCTTAGAAGAGGAGAAGATGCTAAGGAAGAAGGCTGAGTTAGAATCGGCACAGTGCCGGCTCCAGCTTCAAGTCCTCACTGAGGAATGCACTAAGCTTCACAGTCATGTTCAGGTAAGTTTGCCTTCTCTAATCCAAAGAACTTTTGGAGTAGGAATTAAGAAGGCATCTAAATATTATTTAGTTTCATCTCAGATACGAATAGGATTTGCCAGGTTTTTCAGGAAGTAAACATGATCAACTCTTTATTTCTGATTAGGGCTTATATACCTGCTTTATGATGAATTCTACTGCAGTGTGAATTATTTAAAAATTGAACAGCCACCTGATAATCAAAACTTGTTTAAGTCATTTCACTTCCTTGAATCTACCAATTAAATGAGAATTTCAGACAAAATGACCATTAAGGACTTTCAGTGCTTTATGATTCCATGCTCTCCCTATTTCAATTGCTTGTTGAAATATTGTGAAAACTGCAGCAGTTCTTTAGGATTCATGTTAACATTTTCTCGTAAAGGATAAGAAATATCCTTGTATTAGATCAAGGAATTGTGTATGAGGGGAATACCAAACGAAAAAGCTTCACATTTACAGAATCTTTTTCGTTTTAGGACTTGAAAAAACTTATTGTGCAGCATCAGAGTGAGATTTCACAGCTGACCGGGAGTTCCCAAGCACGTTTCCTAAGCAGCCTGTCCTCCAGCCAGAGCCAACACAAGTACCATTTCCAGAAGACATTCACAGTGTCTCAAACCGGAAACTGCCGAGTCATGACATACTCTGATGCTCTGAGCTGCCTGGTAGTATCACAGCCTTCTCCTCAGGCCTCCTTCCTTCCAGGTGAATAGTCCAGAACCTCAGGTGGTTTTGTTTTTGTTTTGTTTTGTTTTAAGGAACATTTATTTATTTTTTGGCTGCGTTGGGTCTTCGTCGCTGCACGTGGGCTTTCTCTAGTTGCGGCGAGAGGGGGTTACTCTTCATCGTGGTGCATGGGCTTAAGAGATGCAGTGGCTTCTCTTGCTGCAGAGCACGGGCTCTAGGCACGCAGGCTTCAGTACTTGTAGCTTGTGGGCTCTAGAGTGCAGGCTCAGTAGTTGTGGCACACAGGCTTAGTTGCTCCACGGCATGTGGGATCTTCACGGACCAGGGTTCAAACCCGTGTTGCCTGCGTTGGCAGGCGGATTCTTAACCACTGCACCACCAGGGAAGTCCCCAGAACCTGTTTCTATGTTCATTTTTGGACTCTATTTCTCTCCTCCCTTCTTGAAGAATCCAGGACTCACTAGTAGGTGAACACTGTCCACAGCCCACCAAATCACTTTTTCCTAGTCACTTCCCTGTTAATACAGATACTTTAGGGTACTGCAAAGATGTCTGTACTGTCTATTGATGTCATTCTGTAAATTTGTTCACCAAAAGGGTAGAGATACTGAACCATGGTAAAGTGAGAGAAGATGTACTTAGAAGTGTGGGTTGTCCAAGGATAAGAACATCATTCCTGTACGTTCCACTAAAGTACAGGTTCATTTTAGACTAGAAATATTTGAAAAAACACTACCCCAAGCTCTAATTCAAGTTAAAACAAGATTTAATGCTTATTTTCAGTAGTGTTCAAATTGACAAATTCCAAATAAAAGAATTTGGGAACATTATTATTTTATTAATATTATACTGCTTTTCTCTTTTTTGTGTGCTTTCCAAGCTTAATTTTAGGTTGTCTTAATGTTGAAAACCAAATCTCACATGCCCAGTGTTGTAGATGTTTTTCCTGCTGTCTTCAGCATATGATTTCTGTCAACTGTCAGGTCCCTTTGCTTCAGCCTGATTTCCTGTCCCCCGACTTAGAAGTTACATTCAAATGCTTCAAAACTACGTCCCCCACACTTAGGTATATATAGGATTGGTGGTGGAATCCCTAGATTATCTTATATTTCTCTATTCACTAATATTACCTATGAGTTGAGAGGCTATCAGGAGGCTCCAATTGAGGGGAAAGTAAAAGGATTGTTTATAATGTTCCTATATCCCATTCAAGATTTTAATAAAAAGATTTATCATCATATAAAACCTTCCCCATTAATTGGAAAAATACTTATTTCTTCCAGTTGTTTCCCCAAATTGGGTGTGATCTGTTCCTTTATTTCTTAATGTGTCTATTCCATACTGCACAGCTAGCTCTTCCTGATAGACTGATGATGCTAATTTCCTCTTGTTTCCTTTAATGATTAACTAGGCAAATACTCATGTTCCCTTGTTGATTTAAAGCCTGTAGTTTCTGTGTTTGTTTCTCTGGCTCTCCTAATTCTGTTTCAGGAGAAAACACAGTAAACTTTCTCTCACTTTTTCCCCTAGTGAAGCAGAAGTGTGATCTTGAATCTAGGATTTGACAAATTTTGTTTGTGTATAACTCAGGTAAAATAGATACTTGGTAAAAATAAATGTATTATCATAACCTTGTAAGAAAACAGAGTAACAAATTTAAAAGGACAAGTTTTTGGCTTTCTTTTCCTCTCTTGGAATGGTATACATTGATTAGCATACTTGATGTCATCTGTTTTCATTCTGTTTCAGAAAAATGTAACATATCTTGACCACCTGACACAGAAATTACTTATCTCCATTCTTTATTGTTCACTATCTGTTGTACATCTTGAGTATCTGTGGTTCAGGTGGAATAGTGTCTTTCTCTCTCTCTCTCCCCCAACAGCTTTATTATTAAAGTATAATTGATGTGCAATAAACTGCACATACTTAACGTGGTGTACCATTTGGTGAGTGTTGATATATATATACACTCCTGAAACCATCGCCACAATCAAGATAATCAACACATCTATCACCCTGAAAGTTTGCTCAAGCCCTTTTGTAATCCATCATCCACCTGTCCCTCCCTCCTCCCCATCCCCAGGCAACCACGTTCTGTCATGATAGATCAGTTTATATTTTCTAGAATTGTACATAAATGGAACCATACAGTGTTACTCGTTTTTTGTCTGGCTTTTTTCAACATAACTTTTTAAAGATTATCCATATTATTGTGTCTATCAGTAGTTCATTTCTTTTTATTTTTGGATAGTATTCCATTGTATGTATATACAGTGGTTTATCATTCACTTATTGATAGATATTTGGGATGGAATGTATTTTTTAAGATAAATTAGAACCCCGGGGAAATTTTATTATCTTTGTTCGACTAGCTTTTTCCCAGAGACATGCCAAGAAAGGTGAAGAAAGGACCTACTTGAAATGGTAGTTTGCTTTGCCCTAAATTGACTTTCAGTGATCTGTTTCACTCTCTCGTATCTTTGGCAGGCTTTGGTGTTAAGATGTTGAGTACTGCCAACATGAAAAGCAGTCAGTATATTCCCGTGCATGGCAAACAGATACGTGGACTGGCTTTCAGCAGTCGATCCAAAGGCTTACTTCTCTCTGCTTCCCTAGACAACACTATTAAACTGACCAGGTGAGTGCTTTGTGGGGAAGATGGGCCCTAGGTTGCCTAGGGTTGAATAGTGTGGAAATTAGTTATCTGTGTTATGATGACCTTGGCTTTTGTGGGGGTGGGATGGGAGATGTCTAAGGCATTGTCTTCTCAGATCCAGCTTCATTGAATTTAAAATGTATTGCTTTAAAAAGTGGATACAGCTGGTGACAAAACAGAACATGTGGTGTTCCATCTCCTTAAAATTATATATGTTACAAAATATATCTTAAGTCATGCAGATGAGAGTAACACCCTAGAGTTGGTAGAATGACAATATGGAGGGAGCCTTGGTACTGACACTGTGGAGTCACCATACTAGCTTGGGACTGCTTATTCCTTGTCTGTTCCCGGATCGTTGTGCCTAACAGAAATGCCTACCAGGAACTCATTGTCCTGGGTGCCATGATGACTGCTCTCATCAGTAACTACATTTTATCAGTAGTCAGTTACTACATTTTAATCTTTCACATGCTCTGCAAGTACCCTGAACCAGATCTGAGTGTGCTCCATGCCTTTATCTTTTAGAAAGTAGTTCTAACCCACACACCTATGGCCACCTAATCTATGACAAAGGAGGCAAGAATATAGAATGGAGAAAAGACAGCCTCTTCAATAAGTGTTGCTGGGAAGACTGGACAGCTACATGGAAAAGAATGAAATTAGAACACTCCCTAACACCATACACAAAAATAAACTCAAAATGGATTAAAGACTTAAATTTAAGGCCAGACACTTTAAAACTCTTAGAGGAAAACATAGGCAGAGGACTACCCTGGGGGTGCATAAGAATCTGCCTGCCAATGCAGGGGATATGGGTTCGAGCCGTGGTCCAGGAAGATCCCACATGCCATGGAGCAACTAAGCCCGTGCGCCGCAACTAAGCCCGTGCGCCACAACTAATGAGGCTGCGCTCTAGAGCCCGCAAGCCACGTCTACTGAGCCCGTATGCCACGACTACTGAGCCAGCACACCTGGAGCCTGTGCTCCACAACAAGAAAAGCCACCGCAATGAGAAGCCTGCACACCGCAACAAAGAGTAGCCCCTGCTCACCGCAACCAAAGAAAGCCCGTGTGCAGCAACAAACCCCAATGCAGCCAAAAAGAAATAAGTAAATAAATAAACTTATTGTTTTTAAAAAAACAAAAACATAGGCAGAACACTCTTTGACATAAATCACAGCAAGATCTTTTTTTTTTTTTCTTGGCGGTACACGGGCCTCTCACTGTTGTGGCCTCTCCCGTTGTAGAGCGCAGGCTCAGCGGCCATGGCTATGGGCCTAGCCGCTCCGCGGCATGTGGGATCTTCCCGGACCGGGGCACAAACCCGTGTCCCCTGCATCAGCAGGCGGTCTCTCAACCACTGCGCCACCAGGGAAGCCCGCAAGACCTTTTTTGACCCACCGCCTAGAGTAATGAGAATAAAAACAAACAAAAGGGACCTAACTAAACTTAAAAGCTTTTGTACAGCAAAGGAAACTATAAGACAAAAAGACAACCCTCAGAATGGGAGAAAATATTTGCAAATGAAGCAGCTGACAAAAGATTAATCTCCAAAATACACAAACAGCTCATGCAGCTCAATATCAAAAAAACAAATAACCCAGTCAAAAAGTGAGCGGAAGACCTAAGTAGACATTTCTCCAAAGAAGACATACAGATAGATGGCCAACCATGAAAAGATGCTCAACATCACTAATTATTAGAGAAATGCAAATCAAAACTATAATGAGGCATCACCTCACACTGGTCAGAATGGCCATCATCAAAAAATCTACAAACAGTAAATGCTAGAGAGGGTGTGGAGAAAAGGGAACCCTCCTGCACTGTTGGTGGGAATGTAAATTGATACAGCCACTATGGAGAACAGTATGGAGGTTCCTTAAAACACTAAAAATAGAACTACCATACGACCCAGCAATCCCACTACTGGGCATACACCCAGAGGAAACCATAATTCAAAAAGACACATGCTGCAGACTTCCCTCGTGGCACGGTGGTTAAGAATCCGCCTGCCAGTGCAGGGGACACGGGTTCAAGCCCTAGTCCAGGAAGATCCCACATGCCATGGAGCAACTAAGCCCATGTTGTACGACTACTGAGCCTGCGCTCTAGAGCCCGTGAGCCACAACTACTGAGCCCATGTGCCACAACTACTGAAGCCCACACGCCTAGAGCCTGTGCTCCACAACAAGAGAAGCCACTGCAGTGAGAAGCCAGTGCACCGCAACAAAGAGTAGCCCCCGCTCAGTGCAACTAGAGAAAGCCCGCGCACAGCAGCAAAGACCCAATGCAGCCAATAAATAAATTAATTAATTGAAAAAAAAGAAAGACACATGCACTCCAGTGTTCATTGCAGCTCTATTTACAGTAGCCAGGACACGGAAGCAACCTAAATGTCCATCAACAGAGGAATGGATAAAGAAGATGTGGTACGTATATACAATGGAATATTATTCAGCCATAAAAAGAAACGAAATTGGGTCATTTGTAGAGACATGGATGGACCTAGAGACTGTCATGCAGAGTGAAGTAAGTCAGAAAGAGAACAACAAATATATTAACACATATATGTGGAATCTAGAAAAATGGTATAGATGATCTTATTTGCAAAGCAGGAATAGAGACACAGACATAGAGAACAAATGTATGGATACCAAGGGGGAAAAGAAGGGGGTGGGAGGAATTGGGAGATTAGGATTGACATATATACACTATTGCTATTATGTATAAAATAGGTAACTAGTGAGAACCTACTCTATAGCACAAGGAACTCTACTCAGTGCTCTCTGGTGACCTAAATGGGAAGGAAATCCAAAAAAGAAGGTATCTATGTATACGTATAGCTGATTCCTTTTGCTGTACAGTAGAAACTAACACAAGATTGTAAAGCAACTATACTCCAATGAAAATTAATTTTTTAAAAAAAAGGTAGTTCTGATTAGATGTCTCTTAGTTGGCTTCTTATTTAATTTCTGCAGCTAAATCTGAGGGACATCATGATGCCTGCTCCAGGCCTGATATACCTTTTGACTTTTCAAGAATGCTTCAGCTTAATTTTACCCCAAAAATCAATGTACCGTTAGGTTTTATGTGTATCTATATGCTATGACTTATTTTAGTAGTGTTGAAAAATAGGGGGAGAAAGAAAGGTTAAATAACAAAGTGTTATTAATGACTACCTCTGGATGATTGGATTATAATTTATTTTTATTTTTCTTATATGTATTTTCTAATTTTTCAATATTAAATATTGATTACCTGTGTAATAGGTAGCTATGGAGAAGGTAATAAGGGTAGAGTAGGGAATGTACTGTCTATCTGTCCCTTTAACTTATTCTTTTACTTCCTTACAGCTCAGGAGGGAAACCTGTGTCCCCCAAAACAAATATTTTGGCATTAAAAGGAGTTATCTGGGCAGTCCCTAGGGGAAATTGGGAATCCAGATAGTTTTGGTGTGTGGTTATGTTCTTAAAGGATCATCATTAAAATGATAATCTTTACATCTTTCTTCTGTATTTGATTTTTGTAATGCATAGTTGTAAAAGTCTTTTTTAACTCCACAGCCTGGAGACAAATACTGTGGTCCAGACTTATAATACTGGACGTCCTGTCTGGAGCTGCTGCTGGTGTCTTGATGAAAACAATTACATGTATGCTGGATTGGTCAACGGTTCAATTCTGTTGTATGACCTTCGAAACACAAGCTCTCATATCCAGGAGTTAGCACCTCAGAAAGCTAGGTAGGGAGCCACCTGTAGGTAACAGCTTTCTCTTAGACTGTTATTGTATTAATCCTGTCTTTTGAGAGTGTTTCACAGTTGATCAGAATTCCTAACAGAGGGCAGTTCTCTGAGTCCACTGATCTATTCTCACTTCAGAATCAGTAACATCCTTAGAGTTTGTGTTCATGATAGTTCATATGGTAGAAAGTTCTGGTACCAAATATAACCAGATTCACCCAACATGCCAAAATGAAATCAGATCTATGTTCAGAGCCCAGCTCCACCATTTATGAGCTGTGTGACCTTGGTCACATTTCTTGGCCTGTTATGAGCTTCATCTGTGAAATATGGTTAGCACAGTCTTGCTTTAATAGACACATGTCTAACACACAGGAAGAGATCAGTAAAGAGCAGCCCAATAAAAAGTGATTTAAAACTGCCCTAATCCACAGCTGAACCATATTACTATGATTTATCCATTTATAATCCATTTATAGAGTTGGGAGGTTTGTGAAGTTGGCCCAGGTTCTGAGGATGGGTAGCCACCAGCATCACTTTGGCTCTTCAGAGTGTACTAAAAGGGGGGTAGAGCAATCTAAACATAAAGATATCACTATAGTAATAATTGTTTACTGAAACCTAGCCTCAACACTGTGGGGTCTTCTTTTCGTTTGGGTTGAGTGGAATCGTTCTTCAGTGATGTGGTTCATGGGCCTGAAGGTGACTGATGTAAGTTTATACAAATACGAACTCCAGGCAAACAAGGTGACTGCCATCGATATAGAGGATCCACGTAGAGTAGACAATAAAATACAGCAAATAGCAAGGGATGAATATGTATTCGTTTTTGTTTTAGTTTGCTTAGGTTAGCTTCATTATGACAAGGAAATGAAACAAAGCAGGCAATGTGATCACTTTGGCAGCTTCAGCAGAAACGAGTTCATAGGAACATAGTCTGTAGGCTAACATTTCTGAGAGAACTCTTGGCATGCAGTCTGGGTCATATGATTGCAGAAAGACATTTAGAAAATCTCTAAAGAAACAATCCTGTTTCTGAATTAAAATGTAGTTGCTTTAGGCTGTTTTGTTTGTTTTTTGGCCGTGCCACACAGCTTGTAGGATCTTAGTTCCCTGACCAGTGGTTGAACCTGGGCCCACAGCAGTGAATGCACAGATTCCTAACCACTGGACTGCCAGGGAATTCCCTAGGCTGGATTTTAATTGAGGGGGTCTGTCAACTACAGCTTGGAAGCTTTAGTTTATTAGATGTATAAGCTGAATTTCCTTCCTGACTTTTCTTGTGTATGTGGCTAACCCCATTTCCAGAAGCTTCACACCCATCAGATCTTGTGTTTGTAACCTTGTACTTTTAAATTTCCTAGTCCATTTTTTTTCCCGTTGCTTTTAGAGCATGTGGTGTCTCCTCTGAAACTGAACGTGGAATATTATATGTATGCTCTTTTGTTTCTGCAGAGTGGGTTGGTAGTTTTATCAGCTATCAGAGGATAGTGACCCTCAGAAGTTTTTTAACCTTTTCTATAGAGTTAGGAAAGTCCTCAAGGGCTCCTGGTAGTGGGGTCTGGAGCAATCCAAGTATTGGAAGGTGAGGCATGATTTCCTTTCTTTCCCTTCAGATGCCCGCTGGTATCCCTGTCATACATACCCAGAGCTGCCTCGGCTGCATTTCCATATGGTGGGCTGTTGGCTGGAAGCTTGGAGAATGCTTCCTTTTGGGAGCTGAAAATGGGCTTTACTCATTGGCCTCATGTGCTGCCCATGGAGCCTGGGGGCTGCATAGACTTTCAGACAGAGAGCAGCAGCCGGCACTGTCTTGTGACCTACAGGCCTGGTGAGTGTTGTTCGCATGTCCTCGTGGGACCTGTGGTTTGTTTGGGAGCAGATCGGTAGAGGGGAGAAAAGGAGAGCTTGTCCTAGCCTTCAGGTGGTACTGGTAAGCCCCTCACAGACTAATAGCTCTTGCTACTACAGTGAGGACAGTGGCCCCGAGTTCTTCCATAGAGCCTGCCTCCCTTTTCCTCACTTGTGTGAACTGGGACATATTTGGCCAGGTACTCCTTGGAAGTGAATTAGCCACTTTAGGAGCCCCTGTGACTTAAGGCAGTAGTGGAATGAGGAGACCTGCTCTTGAAGCCACTGAGCTACCCTTAGATCAGTTTCATGTTTTCTACTTGCCCCTCATTTCACTTAAAAGAAAGGCCCAGATAAGGGGAGTCATGTAGAGAGCCCAGACTCTAGGCTATTAGCTGTTCTTCCTTATTTGGGGCCAACAAACATAAGTAAAGAGTAGATGGACAACTGTAGTGGCCCGAGCCAGCTGAACTTCTCATGCCCTCCAGAACCAGGACTGCAACCCTCGACTAGCAACTATGCTAAAATTGACAGGTTTTTCCTAGCTGAAAGGTATGAATCTAAATTCCTGATGAGCTATATTGATGGTCAGGCAGATGTTTTGTAAGAGATAGTCATTAAAGTGCCCAGTAACCCTGTACTTTTAAATTTCTGCTAGTTGTGGATTGACCTAAGCATTTTAAGTTTTGTTTGAGCTGAGAAGCTGCTTCAGCAGACTCTTCTTTCCCTTTTGGTTTTAGTCATCTAGGTCCTCTATCTCCAAGGATTTGCTATGACTTTAGAAAGCTTGGGGATCCCATTTTGTTCTCTAGCTTTTGTTTGCCTCCCAGCAGAACCACTTGTATATGTTTCCCCTTCTGTAATAATATGCTTTCACTTTATATGTACAGTTCCGGGGATTATTGGGGTCCTGACTTGGGGAAGGAAAAAGCCTTGTAGTCAGAACCCTTAAGGAAGACAAAAACCCAAACAGAGGTCTGGCCAGTTACAGTGATTTTCGTAAAAAGGCTAGCTCATTCTCAGAATTGTATCCCTCATATACAAAAACCTATTGTAGATAACTTGCTTCATCCTAGCCTAGGGTTCTGAATTTCATTTATGATGTATTATTTTGTTCTTGTTATGTTTGCTCTGTAGCTATTCATGATGGTTTGATAAAATTGTGCCCTTTCCACTCAACTAACTGGTAACCAAGTTCATGTATTTGGTTAATTTCTTTGGACCATCCCCATGGATCAATACTGATTTCTCTGTCTCATAGATAAAAATCACAAAACCTTACGAAGTGTACTCATGGAGATGTCCTATAAGCTGGATAATGCTGGAGAGCCAATCTGTTCCTGCAATTCTGTACAAACATTCCGTGGGGGACCCACTTGCAAACTACTGACCAAAAGTGCCATTTTCCAAAATCCAGAGAATGATGGCAGCATCCTGGTGTGTACTGGGGATGAAATGTCAAATTCTGCCCTGGTGAGTAGTCTGTCAGTTTTTTATACTGACGTATATAAAGCAAAGAGCCAAAGTTCTCCATAATTGCAAGTATCTTCATACGGGTATGTGTGTGGTTGCTTAGTTTATTTTTTACACAAGTCACACTTTATTGATACATACTACTCTATAGTTTGCTCTTTCCCATTTAACTTCCTGTTTTGGATATCTTTCCATACCAATATCTTTAGATTGACCTCACTCTTTTTATGTGAGCTCTAGTGTCTCATGGGCCGTATTGTGAACCTTTTAAAAAAAGCGCTACTGAAACCTCTATAAAATAATTAATCAGGCATCAGCTTCATCAATTCAGGATGAATTTACAGTGGAGGGGTCAGCCTGTCACCACCTGAATACACTGATCAACCCTTGCATCACTGTAAATGGGTTAACCAGAAATAATTTGCCTCTTGATGTTAGGCAAAATGAAGCACACGATGCCTTCTGTGTGTTGTCCTTGAACCCATAGAGTAGCACTGTCCAATTATGTCACACGGGCCATGTGAGCACTTGAAAGTAGTTAATGTGAATGAAGAACTTAATTGTAAAATTTTTATGTAATTTAATTTAAATGTAAAGAGCCTTATGTGGCATACTGTATAACACAGGAAACTGCTTAATGCACTGTGGTGACCTAGATGGGAAGGAAATCCAAAAAAGAGGGGATATATGTATATGTATAGCTGATTCATTTTGCTGTACAGTAGAAACTAAAGCAGATGTCTTTTTTTTTTCCTTTGGCTGCATTGGGTCTTCGTTGCTGCACACGGGCTTTTTTCTCTAGTTGTGGCGAGTGGGTGCTACTCTTCATTGCGGTGCGCAGGCTTCTCATTGCAGTGGCTTCTCTTGTTGTGAAGCATGGGCTCTAGGCGCACGGGCTCAGTAGTTGTGGCTCACGGGCTCTAGAGCGCAGACTCAGTAGCTGTGGTACACGGGCTTAGTTGCTCAGCAGCATGTGGGATCTTCCCGGACCAGGGCTCGAACCCGTGTCCTCTGCATTGGCAGGCAGATTCTTAACCACTGCGCCACCAGGGAAGTCCCAAGAAAATGTCTTTTTTTTAGAGATGTATACTTATGTATATAAGGGTAAAATGACATGATGTCAGCAAAGAAAAAAGTAAAATCAATAAAGCATGTATGGTAAAAGCTTAGTAATCTGGGTGATGGATGGCTCATTGTACTATTGTACTTTTTATTACTTTAATCTTTTTTTTCCACAATAAAAAATTTTTTTAAAGGAGAAGAAAGCACCAGTTAGAATATAGGTTCCATGAGGACAGAGACAGGGACTTTTTGCCTTGTTGACCCTTTTTTCCCTAAAAGAGTTCTTGGCACATAGATTGAAGGAGTGAATACTAGGCTTGGTTTTCAGATCTACTCACAGGTAGACTAATTGCTGATTTTAGTAGGTGAGGCCATACGTGACCTGTGTCAGGTGTGTTGGCTTTGTGCAACCTTGTGAAGGTTAGGGACAGTCTGTTTTGCTCCTTGCAGTGCTTTCAAAGTTGTGTGATGATAAAGAATGCAAGTCCCTAGCTGAATTGAAGGGACCTAGCTGACCTTTATCTCTGCTTTTCTTTTTTAGCTGTGGGATGCTGGCAGTGGCTCGTTGCTGCAGGAACTGCAGGCTAATCAGCCTGTCTTGGACATCTGCCCATTTCAGGTGAACCATAACAGCTACTTGGCTACCTTAACGGAGAAGATGGTCCACATCCATAGGTGGGAGTGACCATGGTCTTGAAACTTGTCGGACATGCTGCTGGTTAATGTTAAATGTTGTTTGTTAGCACCTGGCAGCCCTGAGCAAGATCTGTGCTTAATGTCTGTGGCCTAGAACTTTTGGGATTGTGGCAGTGTCCATCAAAAGAGTCAGTGACTGGTACTCCATCACATTATACATTTCTTGGGGGTAAAAGCCTTCATGAATCTTCATTGAGAATCAATATTTTTGATCGAACTTACAGCTGAACCTTGGAGAGTATCCTCCCAGAAGTCATTTAGGATATGTGTGTGCACCAAGCATTTCCAGAGGATGTGACATCCCACCAGAGTGGTCTTGTCACTTGAGCTATATGACTTGGGAACGTGTATGTTCCTGAAGGGACTAATGGTCTTTCTGATGCTGCTTGGATGCAGCCTGGAGGCAAAAGAATCTTTCGTTGAACACAAGAGGGCACTGTAGAATCTTCCAAAGGATTTGATCTATTTCTGACCTTGCGGGCTGATAACCTTTTAGTAACTTGGTCTCATCCCTACAGAAGTGTGTGGTAGAGCACATCTGGTCTGCTTTGTGGCAGGAACAGTAATGTTCAGGTGTGCAGTGCTGGGATATTGGTAAACCCAGTGATGGTGGTGGCTGATGAGCTGTAGACCCTTCCCTAATGCCGAGTGTATGGAGTTCATCACATTGTGGGAGTCAAGGAACGAGACCAGTTGTTTGAGCAGTGAGGAAGACTCACTTTTTTTTCTAGCCAGCTTAGGATCTCAGGATTGGTTTTATATAAGCCAATGCTTTGAAGGCCACTCTTTGTCTCTCTCACTAGGAAAAGATGAGCCATATGTCAGAGCTCTTACTTGAGTCTCCTAGTATGAGAGATCAGGAGCAAGGGGCTAATAACCAAGAGAGGCCTACAAAAGAGAAGCTACTCAGACTGCTGTTGAAAGCAAAAAAAGGACTTGTCTTTTCCATTTTGAAAGAGTTTCTCTCTGAACAAAGTCAACCCCTTGGAGTGAGGAGCCATTCTTGAGCGTGTTTAGAATTCCCAGGTTAAATCCTTCCCCCAGGTGAAACTGATGTTTGATTCCAAGTTCCTCTGATTTGCCTCCCTTCCTAACTTTAAAAAAAAGTGTTGTTAGTTAAACAGTTATTCTCAGGAAGATAATAGTGGTTGGAGGCCTATGTGGTTTGCAGGGAGATGCCCACCAGCTTTCATTTCAGCCCTGGATTGTCCAACTTTGGGAGCTGTACTTTTCTCCAATAGAGGGCTCAGTTTATATCTGTTTACTTTGCTAAAGGCTGCTCTTCTAAACTGTTGTCCACAACAGAACATGTCTCAAGGTGTGTGCTCCTTGTTCTTGGGAGCAGGATGGCTAACAATGTGATTTTCTTAAATAATTGTAGAAATTTTATCATTTTTATTTTAAAACAGTTCTGACGGTGAACTCCTGAACTGTTTCCAGCATTTCTTACCAGCAAGGGGTTATTGCAGTAGATTTCCCCAGAGTTCCACATTCTAGTTGTGCTTTTAAAGAGTGGCCTCCTATTTAAGGACATCTTTCAAAAAGCCAGTTTCCAGAGCCTGGGAAAGAGCCCCCTTTTCTAGAGGAGGTGTTCCTTTTGATATGTTGATGACTAAGAATGACTACCCAGGCCTAGAGCTTCAGTGGCAGAAAAGGATTTGAATTAAAAAGCAGAGCTCGGGCTTCCCTGGTGGCGCAGTGGTTGAGAGTCCGCCTGCCGATGCAGGGGACACAGGTTCGTGCCCCGGTCTGGGAGGATCCCACATGCCGCGGAGCGGCTGGGCCCGTGAGCCATGACCGCTGAGCCTGCGCGTCCAGAGCCTGTGCTCCGCGACGGGAGAGGCCACAACAGTGAGAGGCCCACGTACCGCAAAAAAAAAAAAAAAAAAAAAAAGCAGAGCTCATCTGGTTTCAGCTGATGATAACAGAGAGGATGCAAGTGGTCAGGCCCTGGCTGCCTTTGTCTTTGGCAGAGGCAGAACCCAGGGCAGGGTTAGGATTTGACTAATGTTGAAGTACACTCAGCTGATGCTGATTAATCCCCCCAAGTGTAGGAACCAAGGGACTTGTATTACTAGGGAAGTTGGAAGAATCTCATGTCTTACCAATCCTTGCATTTCTCTAGTAAATTTAGATGTTTTAGAAGCAAGTTCTTGGGGCTGTGACTGATTTCTCCAAAGGAAAAAAACTTTGCCCCTGCCCCCACTCACCTCTGCCTGGCAGGAGAGATTACCTCTGTAGACCCAGACTCTGCCCCACCATGTTCCCTAACCCTGGCTCTAAGGTTGTTTTCCCATTTGAGGGTTTGGAGTTAAGCAGACTCAAAAATATTTTCTTGTTGTATATATCCTTGTACCTGCTTTGAAAACCGGACAATGGGATCTCTTCATGTTCTGTGTTTTATGTTTTAATGTTAATATGAAAATAAAGCATTTACCATGTGTACCTACTCCTGATGTCTTTTGTCTTTTTTTTTTTGGCTGTGTTGGGTCTTAGTTGCAGCACACAGGATCTTCATTGCCATGCACAGGCTTCTCTCTAGTTGTGGAGTGCAGGCTTCTCTTTAGTTGTGGCATGCGGGCTTTCTAATTGTGGTGCTTGGGCTCCAGTGGTAGCCCTAGAGTTGGCCATGACCCCAGTTCCTCTCATGAAGGTGGTATCCTGACGAGGTAGAGAGAGTGACAGTACTTAACATCACTAGGCAAACAATATGCGCCTTCCCTCACCTGAGTCACTTGCTGCCTGAGTCAAGGAAAGGAAACAAATACATTAGCAGATGCTAACATTTGCTTCTCTGATTAAGACCCCTCCCTCTCCCCCCCCCCAAAAAAAGAGACGTGAAATTCCTTTAGGAACCATAGTTTGTACAACTTGGCAAATTGTTGTAAGGGAGGTTGAACACCCACACTCCAGAATACTGGGTTCTTCTCTCTGGGTCTTACAACCCTAGACAATCTAGGGTTCTCACCCTAGACAATCACTGAGATTTCTGTGACAAACAAGTTCAGATCCCTTAGCTGGATAATTTGGAGTGCCTGGAAGTATGTTATTCCATTTTTCATCCCTTTACTCTTTTTTTTTTTTTTTTTTTTTTTGCAGTACGCAGTTCCTCTCACTGTTGTGGCCTCTCCCGTTGCGGAGCGCAGGCTCAACGGCCATGGCTCACGGGCCTAGCCACTCCGCGGCATGTGGGATCTTCCCAGACCAGGGCACGAACTTGTGTCCCCTGCATCGGCAGGTGGACTCTCAAACCACTGCGCCACCAGGGAAGCCCCATCCCTTTACTCTTGTTGGTATTAAGCAACTGCTGTCATTCCAGCTCAGTAGTCATACTGTTTTGTTTCTAAAAATTAAAAAATAATCAGAATAGTTCATTTTAGATTTATAATAACAGCCTACATTTACTGAGTATGTACCTAATGCTGTGGTATACCTTTTATATGAAAGGAACTCTCAGAGAAGTGAAAGAATTTGCCCAGGTGTGGTGGCCATGAACATGAGCCTTTCAGATCTCCGACCAAGGAGGGCATAATTGACTGCTGTTCCAGCTGCTGAGCTCTGAAATCCACTGCTACATCACAGCAAGGCCGCACTTTCCAAGGGTTGCTCCCAGCCAGTGACTGAGGATGGCAGGGATACTAAGGCAGGCCCATTTCTGGGAGACGCTGAATGCCTGACAGGCAACTTTAGCTTGAGGACTCTCCAGTGTTGTTGGCCAAACTTTCTTAGACTTGAACTTCAGTCTAAGTTGTTTCCACGTAACCATCCTTGCTTCCTCCCTCTCTATCTCTGCTTCACATGGGTAAGATCTGTATATTTGCTCTAATTGCCTCATCTCTGTGGAATCATGCAGTATTTGTCTTGTTGTGACTGGCTTATTTCACTTAGCATAATGTCTTCGAAGTTCATCCATGTTGTAGCATGTATCAGAATTTCCTTCCTTTTTAAGACAATGATGTTCCATTGCATGCATAGACCACATTTTGCTTATCCATTCATCTGTCGGTGGACACTTGAGTTGTTTCCACATTTTAGCTATTATGAACAATGTTGCTATGAACATGGGTGTACAAATATCTCTTTGAGACCCTGCTTTCAATTCTTTTGGGTATATACCCAGAAGTGGAATTGTTGAATCGTATGGTAATTCTCTTCTTAATTATTTGAGGAACTGCCATACTGTTTTTCCACAGCAGCTGTGCCATTTTACATTCCCACTAACAGTGCATAAGAGTTTCAGTTTCTCCACATCCTCTTCAACTCTTGTTACTTTCTTTTTTGGGGGGGGGGGGTTGTTTGTTTGTTTGACGGTAGCCATCTGAATGGTGTGAGGTGGCATCTTATTGTAGTTTTGATTTGTATTTACCTAATGATTAGTGATGTTGAGCATCTTTTCATGCGCTTATTGGCTATTTGTATACCTTCTTTAGAGAAATGTTTATTCAAATCCCTTGCCCACTTTATTATTTTTAAATTTATTTATTTTATTTATTTATTTTTGGCTGTGTTGGGTCTTTGTTGCTGCGTGTGGGCTTTCTCTAGTTGCGGTGAGTGAGGGCTACTCTTTGTTGTGATGTGTGGGCTTCTCATTGCAGTGGCTTCTCTTGTTGCAGAGCATGGGCTCTAGGTACGTGGGCTTCGGTAATTGTGGCACGTGGGCTCAGTAGTTGTGGCTCGTGGGCTCTAGAGCGCAGGCTCAGTAGTTGTGGCACACGGGCTTAGTTGCTCCACGGCATGTGGGATCTTCTTGGACCAGGGCTCGACCCCATGTCCCCTGCATTGGCAGGCAGATTCTTAACCACTGCGCCACCAGGGAAACCCCCCTTGCCCACTCTTAAATTGGGTTGTTTGGTTATTTGTTGATGCCTAATCCCATTTTGTTTTCTGCTTCCTGCTAGACCTAGATAACACGGGTATGCCAGGAGTGTTCCGGGAAATTTGGTAAGATGGGGATGATTGAGGCCCAAGAATAATAAAGACCAGGTGGCAATGCTTAACTTCCAGAAGCCAGGAGACCACAATTCCATTATTACCAGCAAGATTGAAGAGCTGACTAAGGGGTCTTGACCCGCAGGGAGTTGGGGAGAGAGTTAATAAAAGACAGCATCCCTAGGGGCAAAATAGACACAGCCAATGAGGGTGCTTTTTTTTTTTTTGCAGTACGCAGGCCTCTCACTGTTGTGGCCTCTCCCACTGCGGAGCACAGGCTCCGGACGCGCAGGCTCAGCGGCCATGGCTCATGGGCCTAGCCGCTCCGCGGCATGTGGGATCTTCCTGGACCGGGGCACGAACCCGTGTCCCCTGCATCGGCAGGCGGACTCTCAACCACTGCACCACCAGGGAAGCCCAATGAGGGTGCTTTTTAACATCTATAAACAAAAAATTCCATAAGAAAGGAGGGGCAGGAGGCTAAAGGTGGTCATCCCCAAAGGTCATGCTCCTTTGCTCAGTTTCTAGACCTGAGCCAATTTTCAGATCCAGAGCCCATTGATGAATAAGTAGTTGGGAGCCTAGGAACAAAGACCCTACAACACCATGCCAAGCATATGGTTCCTTCAGTCTTTCCCCACAGAGACTCAATGGCCATTTACTTGGGTGACTATACACTGACAAAAGAGAAATAACCAACTATTTGAGGACTATTGGACATTTGGTCCAAGTTGCCATTGATACTCAGACTAAAAGCATCATCATCGGTCCCTGGCCCCTGGGGACCTGGTACTATAAATGGAGTCCTGGCTAGATTATGGCTCACAGTGGCCCCACTGGTTATGTGGACCCATCCAGTGATCATTTCCCCAGTCCCCAAGTATATAACTGGAAATGATCTAGAATAATCCAGACCTAGAAACACTAGATCATTGTGAAAATGATCTGTAAACATGTGGTGTCTCTGGCCTGTGGGGTAAGAATTACCATTACAGGGACTTCCCTGGTGGCGCAGTGGTTAAGAATCCGCCTGCCAATGCAGGGGACATGGGTTTGATACCTGGTCTGGGAAGATCCCACGTGCCACGGAGCAGCTAAGCCCGTGCACCACAACTACTGAGCCTGTGCTCTGGAGCCCGCGAGCCACAACTACTGAGCCCAGGCGCCACAACTCCTGAGTCCGTGCACCTAGAGCCTGTGCTCCACAACAAGAGAAGCCACTGCAATGAGAAGCCTGCACACCGCAACAAAGAGTAGCCCCCGCTTGTTGCACCTGAAGAAAGCCTGTGCACAGCAATGAAGACCCAACGCAGCCAAAAATAAATTAATTAATTTTAAAAAAATACCATTACAGGAAAGGCCAAATGTAAACCTTGGAAACTGCTCTGCAATCACTGGCCAGGATAATAAATTAAAAGCAATGTTGGGAATTCCCCAGCAGTCCAGTGGTTAGGACTCAGCACTTTCACTGCCATGGTCTGGGTTCAGTCCCTGATCAGGGAACTAAGATCCTGCAAGACGCGTGGTGTGACCAAGAAAAACAAAAAAAAGCAGTGTCTTACTGGGGGATGGAGGATGGTGGAGATTAGTGCCCCATTAAAACCTACAGGATGCAAGTATGACCCTGAAAGACAGTGGAGAGTGAAAAATACTCCAGTGGGTGGAGCTGCAAGCTGTGCCCTAATCTTTCCACTTTGTATGGAAGAAGTGGTTTAAGGTGAGAATATAAACAGATTCCTGGGCAGGGTCCAGCAGCCTGGTCTGGGATAGTGGCATGTGGTTGGACTATATGGAGAAGGCACAATGTGTAAAGACTTTTTATTACAGGACAATGCACACCAGAACCTCTACCATGGAAGAGGCATTGAACAACCAAGTAGGCAAAATGACTCAACCAATTGACAGCCATCCTTCAGCCACTGTAGACCTGATATGTTGGGCCCACGAATGGAGTGGCCGCGGTGGCAGAGATGGAGGCTACATATGGGCCCAAAGTCTGTCTGGGAGAATGGACTGCCACTTACCAAGGCTGCCTCTTAATGTCCAACCTGTCAGCAACAGAGACCAACACTGAGTCTCTGATATGCCCTTTTCCTAGAGAAGATCAAGTAGCTACTTTGTGGCAAGTCAGATACAATGGGCCTCTTCCTCTTGAAAAGGCCAGCAGTTCTCCCTTATAGGGATAGATATCTATTCTGCGTGTGGATTTAACTTTCTTGCTCTCAGGGCCTCTGCCAGCAGAATGCCAGATTGAGGCACAGATTGCTACACAACATAGCATCTGACCCAGGGGACCCACTGTACAGTGAAGGGATTGCAGAAGTGGATCCATGACCATGGGATCTGTTGGTCTTGTCATATACTATCCCATCCAGAAACAGCCAGCTAATAGCCTACTGATAATGACCTTCTAAAGACATAGCTGAAGCACTAACTAAGAAGCAACACTCTGAGAGAATAGGGTGTCATTCTTCAGGATGCAATGTTAAGAGACCTCTGTTGGTGCTGTTTCCCCAGTAGGCAGCATACATGGGTCCAGGAACCAACATGAGGAAACAGGAGTGGCTTCATTTACTGTCACTCCCAGTGACCTGGGTGATTTTGTACTTCCCATCCCAGCAACCTGGGCTCCACATCATTGAAGGTCCTGGGTTCCTACAGGGGTGCACTTTGCCAGAGGACACAGCAAGGGTCCCACCGAACTATAAATTATGGCTGCTACCAGAGCACTTTGGGACCTTGTGCCCAGGGACCAATAGGTGAGAAGAGGAATCACCATATTGGCAGTGGTAACACCCTGATCAACAGGAGCAAGTAGGGCTGCTTGTACATAATGGGAGCAAAGAGAAATATCCAAGTGGTCCACTTGGATGCCTTCTGGTGCTCCGTTGCCTCTCTCTAACTGTGGACAGACATGCAACAATACCACAGCAGGATGAAAAGGTTATTATGCCCACTACCAACACCACACCTGAAATGAAGCCTTGGGTCACATCACCAGGTAAGCCACCAAGACTTCTGAGGTGCTAGCTGAGGGTAAAGGAAATTCAGAATGGAGGAAAAAGAGGATGAGTTCCACTTGCAGCCCTGAGATCACCAGCAATGATGGACATTAGTTTATCTCACTAACCTCCCTCTTCTGAGTTTTTCCCTCTGAAAAAGAGATCCATGGAAACTATAGAGTAGCTGTTCATCAAATTTGTGTAGAGAAATAAATCTGTGGGGCACAAGGGATGGAATATGATGGTCATGAAAATTTGCCTCTCATATGTCCGATTGTGGGGACTGTATGTAATTGGCCAGCTGCTGTGCTCTGAAATCCATCGCTGGGTTCACTCTGAGGCCACACTCCCCAAGGGTTCTTCCAGCCAGTGACTGAGCATGGCAAGAGATGCTAAAGCAGGCCTATTCCTGTGAGGCTTTAATCCTAATAAGTTTCTTCCACAGTGAATCCTGTCTGGAGATTGCTTCTCACAGAACCCAGAATAACCCACCAGGAGGCAAATGGCGGATTAGATAAACCCAGACAGTCCAGGCTGGTTCTTCTAACTACAGTGCTATCCCCAAGGCAGGAAGTACATAGGAGGTGCTCAGAAAAGAACTGCTGAATTATAAATGAATAAATCTAAAAATGGCATGTTGAAAAGGGGTTAATTTTCCTAGGAAGGCTTCAGAAATATTGAGACTTCTGAGCTGAGCATGAAAGGAGAAGAAAACAAAAATTTTAGGAAGAAAGTGTTAGAACTTCATGGGTCAATGTCACATCTACATGATCGTGAAATTTTGGATATGGCAAAGGTCAGGAGGCGCCTGAGGAAAGAGACCACTGATGCAGTCCTGCACTAGAGCAATAGTTGCCGAGGACTGGCAGGGACCAGTGCTGCCTTAGTTGTCAGGAAAGCATATTCCTGGATTCCATAATCAGAAACATTTGAAAATTGCTCCAGGTGATTCAGCTGCACAGTCAAGTTTGGGAAAGCATTCCTGTATTTTGGAAGCTGCCATAGTCCTCAAATGGGGAAGATGGTAAGAAGTCAGGGGAGGAAAGTGCTCTGCCCCATCACTTCTTTTCACCTTGCTTGCCCAAACAATGAGAAGAACAATTAGAGGGCTTCAGGGAAGTCACTTCAGCCACTCAGCGGTGGGAGGAGAAGCTTGGCCAGCTCAGTAAGCCTTCATTGATTGCCCTCTATGTGCCCAACATCATGCTGAGCACTGAGGGTACTTGTGAGGTGGTTGAAGACTCTATTAGCTCTTGCTTGGCGATTAAACCACACCCCGGCTGATACCTCTCCAACAGCTTCCCAATGCACTTAGATTTAAGTAGACTTAAACCTAGTGCAGTTGTTTTCTGTTTATCCTACGTGTTCTTTGTTACTTTATTCCCACCTTTTTGCCTTCTTTTGGATTAATCAAATGCTTTACACTTACACATTCTTGTAGTATTCTTTTAGTGTTTATCCTAGACTCCAGGGCCTAGCAGTTACAATCTGCATTCTTCTTTATATGCTATGGGAGTCATATATTTCACTGTTACATATGTTAAAAATCTCTCATTATCGTTGTTTAAAACAATATTAATTGTCCACATATTTACCCTTTCAGTGCTCTTTATTCCTTCCTGCAGTCCTATGCTTCCATCTGGGATCATTTTCCTTCAGCCTAGAGTAGTGCAGACCATCTAGCAATGAATTACCTCACTCTCTCAGCTTTAGTTTGTCTGCAAACTTAGTTTGTCATGCCTTTTTTAACTATTTAATTTATTTATTTAAATTTATTTATTTGTTTATTTATCTTTGGCTGCATTGGGTCTTCGTTGCTGCACGCGGGCTTTCTCTAGTTGTGGTGAGCGGGGGCTACTCTTCGCCGCAGTGTGCAGGCTTCTCATGGCAGTGTCTTCTCTTGTCGCAGAGCACAGGCTCTAGGCGCGCGGGCTTCAGTAGTTGTGGCATGCGGGCTCAGTAGTTGTGGCTCGCGGGCTCTAGAGCACAGGCTCAGTAGTTGTAGCACACAGGCTTAGTTGCTCCGCAGCATGTGGGATCTTCCCAGACCAGAGCTTGAACCCATGCCCCTGCACTGGCAGGCAGATTCTTAACCACTGCGCCACCAGAGAAGTCCCTGCAAATGTCTTTATTTCACCTTTTTTGAATGGATCTAATTACATTTTTTAAAACTTACTGAAGGGCCTCCCTGGTGGCGCAGTGGTTGAGAGTCCGCCTGCTGATGCAGGGGACACGGGTTCGTGCCCCGGTCCGGGAAGATCCCACATGCCGCGGAGCAGCTGGGCCCGTGAGCCATGACCGCTGAGCCTGTGCGTCCGGAGCCTGTGCTCCGCAACGGGAGAGGCCACAACAGTGAGAGGCCCGCGTACCGCAAAAAAAAAAACCAAAAAAACAAAAACTTACTGAGATCAAATTCATGTAACATAAACTCCACTATTTTAACAATTCTAAGTGCACAGTTCAGTGGTTTTTAGTATAATCACAATGTTTTGATTGTGATTATCTGATTCATCACTATTATCTGATTCCAGAATATTTCCATCATTCCCAAAGAAATCCCATACTTCTCAGTTCTCCCCTCCTCCCATCTCCTGGAAACCATTAATCTACTTCTGTCTCTATGGATTTGCCTTTTCTGGATATTTCATATGAATGTAATCCTACAACTGGTGGCTTTTTGTCTCTGGTTTCTTTCACTTAGTATTATGTTTTCAAGGTTCATCCATGTTGTAGCGTGTTATCAGTACTTCATTACATTTTTTTCTTTTTTGGCTGTGCCTCGCAGCATGTGGGATCTTAGTTCCCCAACCAGGGATGGAACCTGTGCCCCCTGCAGTGGAAGCACAGAGTCTTTAACCACTGGACCACCAGGGAAGTCCCTAGTACTTCATTTTTTTTTTTTTTTCCTAGTACTTCATTTTTGAAGTACAATTTCCCTGGGTGTAGAATTCTAGGTTAGCAACGTTTTTTTTTCTTTTGGTATTTAAATTATGTCATTCTACTGTTTTCTGGCTTTCATAGTTTCTTAATGAAAAATCAGATATGCCTGTTATTGGTCCTTTGAAGATAATGCATCTTTGTCTGCTTTTAAGATTTTCTCTTTCTCTCTTTGATTGTCACCAGTTTTACAATGACATGCCAAGGCTGTCTATGAACCAGGACGTGGGCTCTCACTGGACACTGAATCTGCCAGCACCTTGATCTTGGCCTTCCCAGCCTCTAGAACTATGAGAAATAAATTTCCATTGTTTATAAGCTATCCCATCTATGGTATTCTGTTTTGGGTTTTTTTTTTAGTTTTTTAAATCTTTTTTTTTGGCCGTACCACCTGGCTTGCGGGATCTTAGTTCCCCAACCAGGGATTGAACCCGTGCCCCCTGCAGTGGAAGCATGGAGTCCTAACCACTGGACCACCAGGGAATTCCCTATAGTATTCTGTTAAAGCAACCCACACAGACTAAGATATCCAGACTGCTGTTTATGTTATCTAATGAATTTTAGTTCAGTTCTTGAATGTCCATTTGATTATTTGTATAGAATCCAATTTTCTGTTGAAATTCTCTATTTTCACCTATTTTATCTATCTTTTATTTTCTATAGCATACCAGTCACAGTTATTTTAAAGTCCCCATCTGATGAGTCCAATATCTGAATCATATGGAGTTTTTGCTGACTTTTTGTTTTCGGTTATTTAGTTTAGCTTAGTTCAGCTTTGTTTTGTTTTTAGCATGCCTCATAATGTTTGATTCAAAGCTGGACCATGCAGATTAAAAATTATAGAAGCTCTGGATGGTATTAATCTTTCTCCAAAAAGGTTAATTTTTCTTCTTATAGACAGAGTACTGGAGGCTCACCTTGTCCCCACTGAGGCATGTTTTAAGCTTTATTAGGGTTGGCCCATTGTAGTTTTGTCTTTTCTTCTAGGGCAAGGTCCTTACCCCTGGGGTGTTGTCCTTCCTCCTGCAATATGGCCTTTGTTCCTAGGGTGTAACACTTCTGAGGCCTCAGTTAAAAGCCAGGGGTGTTTACCAAGGCCTCTACACCTCAGCAGGGTCCAAGCTCCAAGCTGAAATCTCTCTCAATTTATTGCTCTCTCAGCTATTGTTTTCTTCAGGATTTGTTGGAGTCTGACTCTGTGCATGCACAGCTTAGGAGTCAGTCAGCCACTTGAGAGAAATTTGTTCACAGATTTTTCGCTTTTTCTCGGTGGTTTCCTTCTCTCCAGTATTTTGACCCTTAAGTCCCAGCCACTTAGAGGATTCTGAACTCCTACCTGTACATTTTCAGCCCAATAAGATTACTGCTTTCTGCAAGGGCTCAATTCTTCTGGGCCACAATTTGGACAGTCCCCTCAGAAAAAAATCTGGGCTGGAGCTTCCCTGTGTACTTCTCTTTTCTCAAAGATTGTAGCCCCCCATTTCCTCACTGTATTAGTTACTTTCTAACCCCTCAAAAGATATTTTATATATTTTATCTAGTTTTTATGGTTTTATTTCAGCGTAAATACAAATTTGTATTTGTACTCGTATTTGGGATCAGAATCCTCCCCAGTTTCATGTATATATAGGGCCTGCAGGGCCTTATATGATCTGGCCCTTGATGGGTTCTCTGACTCCTTCTTCTAGTCCGCTCTTTCCTCATTTCAATGCAGCCACATAGGCCTTCAGTCTGAATGCTTATTCCCTTGTCTTGAACTTGCACTTGTCATTAACCTTTGCTTTTGGAACTCTTTTGTTATGGTCTAAATGTTTTTGTCCCCTCTAAATTCATATGTTAAAATCCTAATGCCCACTGTGATGGTATTAGGAGATGGGGCCTTTGGAGGTGCTTAGATCATGAGAGTAGAACCCTCATGAATGAGATTAGTGTTCTTATAAAAGAGATCCCACAAAGCTCCCAGCTCCTTCCGCCCTGTGAGGACACAGTTAGAAGTTGGCTGTCTGCAACCCATAAGAGGGCCTTTGCCAAAACCTGACCATGCTACCACCCTGATCTTGGACTTCTAGCCTCCAGAACTGTGAGAAATAAGTTTCTGTTGTTTATAAGCCACCCAGTGTGTGCTATTTTGTTATAGAAGTCTGAACAGACTAAGTATCTTTAGATCTGCCCCTCCCTTTTTTTTTTTTTTTTACAAATTTATGCCAATTCACTCTTAACTCAATGATCACTAGCTGCCTTTATATAAAATCTCCTCCCCACCCCAGTCATCCCATTTATCTTTTCTTTCTTTATTTATTTTAAAAAATATTTATTTATTTATTTGGCTGTGCCGGGTCTTAGTTGTGGCATGTGGGATCTTCATTGCAGCATGTGAGATCTTTAGCTGCAGCATGCAAACTCTTAGTTGTGTCATGTGGGAGCTAGATCCCTAACCAGGGATCGAACCCGGGCCCTCTGCATTGGGAGTGCAGAGTCTTAGCCACTGGACCACCAGCGAAGTCCCTGTCTTTTATTTTCTTCATAGTACTTATACTATCTGAAATTATCTTGCTCTTTATTCACTATCTTATTGTTTATCTCTCATATAAGCCAGTTCTTGAGCAATGCGTGACATATTAAAAAAAAATGCTCAACACATATCTATTGGATGAGTTACGGAAGTGAGGATCAAGAAACAAAGGGTACAGTAAAGGGTAAAATGAATTCCTAGTTTGTGATAGAGACAGTCTGTTTTTATTGAAAAGTCACTGAGTCCAGGCGACCCAGGTCAGGTCAACCCTCTTCTCACTGGCCTGTGGGTTTGTGTTTTCTGTAAAGTCTGACTTCCCTGACACAGCCTGAGCTGGCCAGGTTCCCAGATTTCTCTCAGTTTCTTGCTTGTTGGTCACTGTGATTTCAGGATAGGCACATACACTCGTCCCTATCTCCAGAGGCAGTCTGTGGCCGGGTCTAGGGTTTCCTCACTGCAGGCTGTGAGATGGGTAACTGCTGGCTTCTCTTAGCAGATTGTCAATTTCTGGCCTTAAACTGGCTTAAAAAATAAACTCCCACTTGTTGTCTGCACACATGGAGACCCATCATTGAAAATTAATGACCCTTATCCAGTGGTTAGGACTCTGTGCTTTCACTGCTGAGGGCCTGGGTTCAATCCCTAGTCGGAGAACTAAGGTCACACAAGCTACATGGCATGGCCAAAAAAAATTAATTAATTAAACAATTAAAAAAATTAATGACCCTAAGTGACTTTTCAAGAACTTCAGGTCTGAGATTTACCTATGCCACGTATCTGTTAAGGAACATGTACATTTATCTGTTCTACCCTGGGCTGTCTTGGTCAATGCTCAAGGTTGGCAGCAGCCTTAGCACCACATTATGGCAGTAGCAGGAGTGAGTTTTGGTAGAGATGTCAACATGTCCTCATTCCTAGAGATAGAGGCCTGTGTCAGCCACAGTGGGCAGTTTGTACCCCTAAAATATTCTCAGTCTCAGGGGTTCCTTATGAGGCTCATGAGCCCCCACCCGACCTCTCAGGTTCTAGCTATGTCTGGTCTTCACTGCCCATTTGTGGGTCAGGACAGCAGAAGCTGCATTTTTGAACACGGATGACCAGTGGGGATCACATGTCCCAAGCTGCCCTCACTCCCCAACATGGTATACTGGCAGAGTGGGATAAAAGTGCACCACGCCAACTGAGAGGCCAGGGGTTCTGGTCCCAGGCTGGCAAAGTTCATCCTGGGCAGGACATTTAACCCTGCTGTGCAGAACTGTTACCATCTCTGCCATTCTTCAGGTGAGTGAGAACCCAACTCAGGCCTGATGCATGGCTCAGATGACACAATAGATGCGAAGATGCTTTAGGAAGATAACATCTCTCCTATGGAAAAGGAGGGGACACTGGTGTTAAGTGAAACAACCATCCCTGCCTGTAGTGCTTGCTGAAGATGCTGCATGCAGGTCAGCAAGACAGTTATGAGGCACAGACTTAACCTGAGGCCTCAAAGACATGTTTTGTTATTTTCTTTCCCTCCTTGAAACATGAGTTTAAATTCTGGCTTAAAATCTGGCTCACATGCAAAGGGCTTCCCAGTTTATTCATAATACTGGCTATAACTTTTTTAATTCCCTATTGTGGGCCAGGCACTTTATTATTTCTAATCTTCACAATTATACATTAGAGCTCCTCCTTTTCTTTCTCAGACGAGAAAAATGAGGGTCAGAGAAGTTAAAGGACTTGCCTAGTCTGCCGAAGAGCAAGGAATATAACAGGCTCTTTTCTTATTCTGGAACCAGTGCTCCTAACCCTGATTCAATGCTGCCTCCTTTTCTGGGTAAGAGAGGCTTTTGGGGCTGGTGGAAGGAAGCAAGGAGAAATGCAAGAAGAGGTTCTTAGATGCCGGAATACACCTGATCGTGTAAAGTTCACCTCTACACATAAAGTTTTTATTTCAAGTCATTGAACGGATGACATACTCTACCGGCCATCTTGGTTGTGGCAATCCCAATCCTTTTTTATTTTTCTGTGACGACAACCAAGGGAATTAGGCAAAGCTGCCCTACCCAGATATCTTAAGGCGCACCAGGAACGCCCCCGGCAAAGAGCGCAGCTTTCCCGCCCGCCGAGGTCCGGGGCGTGGGCCATTCGGAGCTCGGCCACTCCCGGGCTTTGCTCCCAGCTGGCGGGTCTGCGCCGGCAGGAGAAGGGATCGGATGGACCCCGCCGGGCCCCGCCCGACTCCCCGCCCCCTCATTTAAATACGCTGCGCCGGCGGGTGCGTCGAGCTCGCCGCGGACTCAAGATGGCGGCGTGTGGACGTGTACGGAGGATGTTCCGCTTGTCGGCGGCGCTGCAGCTACTGCTGCTCGCGGCGGCCGGGGCCGACAAACTCCAGGGCCAGGGAGGCCACAGCCCAGGCCAGGGCCCGGGGGCCAACCTTCTGCCCCTCGGAGGGCAACCTGGAGGCGGCGCTCTAGGGGGTCAGCTCCAGCTGCCTCAGTCATCTCAGTTGCAGCAGCAGCAGCAGCAGCAGCAACAACCGCCTCAGCAGCCGCAGCCGCCTTTCCCGGCGGGTGGGTCTCCGGCCCGGCGGGGCGGATCAGGGCCTGGCGGGGCTGGCGGGGGCTGGAAGCTGGCGGAGGAAGAGTCCTGCAGGGAGGACGTGACCCGTGTGTGTCCCAAGCATACCTGGAGCAACAACCTGGCGGTGCTGGAGTGCTTGCAGGACGTGAGGGAGGTGAGGAGGCAGGACGGGGCCGGGAGGTCCAGGCCTGCTGCGGGCCCGAGGGTGTCGCCGGCCTTGGAAGCCGCTGACGACGGTCTGCTGCCTCTCTCTCTTCCTCTGAGCTGCGCTCGCTCCTTCCCTCTCTGCCCCTCGCTCCCCGGCGCATTCCAAGAAGGGGACCCCACCCCCACCTTTCATTACCTCTGGGTGCGGGGGTCTGGGACGCAGACCCCAGCTCCCGGCTGCAGTCGGCGAAGGCCCAGAGCGTGTTTATATTTGCTCCGGTCTTTTGTGTGATGCTGTAAGCGCGGTGGCTCCTCGGTGAAAACCTGTTTAGGATTTTGCCATCCGTTTCGACTTGGATAATTTGTAGCAACCCTTTTAAACATGAAAAATGGTTGGCGTACTTCAGCTGTTAAAGAATGCCCAGCTGTTTATTGGCAGTAGATAATGTTTGTTTAGGTAACTGGTTCTATTCTGATGTGTATTGTAGACAGCAACCGAATTTACTGTCTTTACCCTATTCTTTTGTAATTCAAAAATTCCTATTATTTACCAGCTGCTGAAAGTAATATATGCTTTTTTTTCCCCTTCTTTTTCTTCTTCATTTCTTTTGGTCAATTTGTAATGAATCTCAAGTGTAAGCTGTTACTTCAAGTGATTTAGAGTCCCAGAGCTTGAAAAGTTGGGGCAGTATTTGAAGATGGATTGTGGGGTCTTTGCCTTTCTGACGTCTGAATATGATTTTAACAGTACCTTTTAATGCAGTCTAGGTTTGATGTTGTTTGATGTGATTCAGTTAAGTAACAGAGAATTTCTTCTCTGGATTTAATGCTGCAGACTTAAGTGCATTTTTGACAGTTACCAAAGTTTGGGAGCAAATTTGGTAGGGATACTTTTTTTGTAAGGTTTAGGTGTATAGAATTAGGCCCAAAGGTTGACAGGTAGAATAAAGCCACCGCTGGATACAATTTTATTTGGGAAGTTGTTAAGAGAATTTTCTAAGGTGTTCATGGTCATAGGAAAACCACTGGCTTGTTGAAAAATGCTAGTCTTGGCAGGTTTTTTCCCCCTCATCCCCCTGTGATATTTGCTCTGGTATTCCACACAGAGTAATTCACAGGAGGAAAAGATATACATGCTCAGGAGACAGCGAGAAGGGAAATTTCTAGAGCCACCAGAAATGTGGGGCCTTAGATGACTTATCTACAATTTGAAAACTAGGAAGATAATCCCTTGTTATTCTTTATTCTGCAACTACTCCTCTAGTCGATAACAGCTATGATTCTTAATTCTGTCAGGCTTCCTGAAATTTTCTATTTGGCCTTCGAGGATATATAATAGATGCTGTTCTCTCAAACTAGGATCCTAATATTGAAGGCCAAACATTTGGTTAAGCAGTTTGTGGTAGAAACAGGATGTTATTAGCGAAAGTGGCAAAAAGTGACCCATTTAAGGAATACATGTCTCCTTACGTGCATTAGGGACATTTGGAAACAGTCACTCACAGGAGCAGTCTTCCTTTGTCATGCATGTAGAAGTGTGTAGCAGCATATATAATCTGTAAATAACTTAGCTTTGACCACTTTTGGAGTCTTTTTAATTTGGTAGGTACTATCTTTCTTGCATTAGTTAGTATAAAGATCCTGGCCTGAAAATGTAGTCCCTGCTCCACCTTTGACTGTAAGATTCTCAGCAAGGGTATTCTTTTGGTAACTACATTTTTCTTCCTTTATAGGGATTTAAACTCTTTGAAGGTAGTTACTAGGTCCTGTATTTCCTTTGTAACTTTTCAGAGTACCTAATTCAGTGCTGAGACTCAGTGAATAGTGTTGACTGATTGAAGGTGAGTAAGCTAATGGAGCCCGTTTTATGCTCTAGAGAAAGAAAAGGTGTCATGTAAATTGGAAGAGGCAGTTTGGGGGGGGGCAGGGGTTTCCAAATTTCCAATTTAATTAATTTTCCTCCAATTTTATATACATAAAAATTGAAAGAATAGTATCATGAACAGCTGTGTGTATTCTTTAGGAGGTGGAGCTATTTTTAAACTACTTCTTTTTTTCCTTTAAAGACAGCAAAATGAAATTTTATTCCACTCAGAGAATTAGTTAAATCTCAATTATGTGTTTGAAAGAGCATAACGATTAAAAAAGTAAACTAGCTAGGCACATTTGAAGTGAAAGTGTGGAATATGTTTTGTATGTGCTTTTTGGTAAGTAGGACAGTTTGATAGGAAAGTAGACATTTGTGCTTCTTTATCCCTTTGGATACATATTTGGGGAAGATTGTTCTCTGTGTTCTTGCTATTAGAATTATGAAAAGACAAAGCATGTGAGTATTTAAATGGTAGTATAGTAAACCACATTTTTATTTTGAAACAACGTGGGTAGGTTAAGTCTTAAGTTCAGATATTTTAAGGTTCTCTTTAGTGTTCAAAGTTATGTACTAATTCACTTAGAGAATCTATATGAAGGTATTTATACTTACCTTTAAATAATTTCAGTGGATACTTTCCGTTTGTCTAATGCATCATATGCCACCAAATTAAAATTTTATGTGTGAACTATATTGAAACTGTACATAGACTAAGATTAGTTCACAGCTTTTTCTCCTTTTGGCCACTATTTTAAGGTTATATGTTGTGGGGGATTCTTTTTTTAACTCTGTCAGCTGAGTCATACTTTTTAAAAGGTGAAGTATACCCAGCGAGTCCCCTGTTACATAGTGGGTATATTAGCAGTAATGATGGATAGTAGTCCTGGTTACGTGTGTGTGTATGTATATGTAGTTAGTAGTAGTTCTAGTCATAAGAATATATAACTAGAAGGTATAAGGGTAAAAAGGAAAAATACATCCTGGGCTGTTCTACCAGGTGGAGAAGTAATACCCAAAGTATTACTGTCTAGTATTTGATAAAGAGATAAGACATGCTTTATGTTGAGAGTAATTTTAAAATAGTTTATATATTTTTGGCTGAAATGACCAACAGTATCTTTTTCATTTTTTTAAAAAATAGATTTATTTATTTATTTTTGGCTGTGTTGGGTGTTCGTTGCTTCATGCGGGCTTTCTGTAGTTGCGGCCAGCGGGAGCTACTCTTCGTTGTGGTGCACGGACATCTCATTGTGGTGGCTTATGTTGTTGCAGAGCACGGGCTTTAGGTGTGTGGTCTTCAGTAGTTGTGGCGCACATGCTCAGTAGTTGTGGCGCACGGGCTTAGTTGCTCCGCGGCATGTGGGATCTTCCTGGACCAGGGCTCAAACCTGTGTCCCCTGCATTGGCAGGCAGATTCTTAACCACTGTGCCACCAGGGAAGTCTCGACCAATAGTATCTTGTGTTTAGAAGTTGCAGATGGAGATGTTGTTTCTTTAGAAGTTTATTAGTGATGTGCATAGTTTTTCTTAGGTTGTTTTTTTTTTGTTTGATTTAAAAAAAGAAACAAAAAACTTTCTAATATGGAAAATTTCAAACATAAACACAAATAGAATGGTATGATGACTCCCCACATACGCATCACACAGCTTCAGCTATCCTCACTTTTTTTTTTTAATCACACGGGTTAGGAGAATGTATATTTTAAAGCAAGTTCCAAACACTGTCATTTCTGTTATAAATACTTCAGTGTGAGTCTCTGATAAGGACTTAAAAAAAAAACCAGAATCTAATTGTTATTTTTTAGTATTTGAAAGCATTGTGAGTATTTTTTCTGAATTTCTTGGTACTTTGTCTTGATATATCAGTTTCAGGTTATAAATTTGTGACCACTATCTCTAAACTATGCACAGAGTGAATGCTTTGTAAATATTTATTTTAGATGGCCTATTTTACATATTGAACAGGAATTAATATTTCAACATTACAAACTTACTTTCAAACTCATAGGTGAACATTTTCTTATTCTATTCTTAGCCTTTCTCTTAACTGTACGTATCCTAAGATAGTATGCCATAATGTCCGTATTATCGCATTTATCCTGTGAGGTGAATAGTGTTATTATCTTAGTTGAGAAACAGGCTCAGATAGATGAAGTAATTTGTCCAGTGTTATATCCTAAGTTGTAGGGGTGGTATTCAGCAAGTTCTCTTTGACTTCAAAGATTGTATTCTTTCTAATCTGCCATGGATGGTTGCAGCTAGGGAAATTAGTATGTGGCTGTTGAGAACACCAGGGGTTCATAAGTGCACACAAAAGGAGAAGAGTCACCTGGAATTAGAATCTTCTTTTCTTCACTACCAAGAACAACTGGGTAGGAGCAGCATCTTTGCATTGGAGTATTGTCGATTTCTCAGGTGGACAGACTGGCATTATTAGACAAAGCTAATTTAATTACTAGTCTGAGTCCATTACAAGTAGAGTTTCTGCTTCATGAAAAGATTTTCAGATCCCATTTCACCTTAAGCAGAATTTGTACTGGTATAATGGAAGAATTTAGATATATTCCCCTACTATTTGTATTGAATCAATGGAACACCACAAAGAGTAAACTAGGACTAGAGCTGGCACTGCCATTAACTAATTCTATGACTGTGAGCAAGTCAGTTTACCACTCGAGTCTCAGTTTCCTCATGTGTTAAATGAGAGGCTTGGGAAATAGTACAATTTACAATTTCTAAGATTCCTATTATTTAACCTTTATCAGTTGTTTCCTGTGTATATTCCTGTATGTATGTATTTTATAGTTTCTAGGATTTATATATGTGACATCTCCTGGTTCCTTATTCATTCACGGGTGAAATAGTGAAATGGATAATGCAAACAGCAGTTAATCCAAACATCGTTTGGCTTTAGGATACATTATGATTGTTTTGTTTGAGCCAATATGGAATTTCCTCCTATGCTGACTCTCAGTGGTTGGAAGCAGTCTAACCACATAATCAAGGCATTATTTTATTTTTTATTTTTTATTTTTTGCGGTACGCGGGCCTCTCACTGCTGTGGCCTCTCCCGTTGCGGAGCACAGGCTCCAGACACGCAGGCTCAGCGGCCATGGCTCACGGGCCCAGCCGCCTCGCGGCATGTGGGATCTTCCCGGACCGGGGCACGAACCCGTGTCCCCTGCATCCGCAGGCGGACTCTCAACCACTGCGCCACCGGGGAAGCCCCTCAAGGCATTATTGATCCCCTATTATGCACTTATCATTGTGGAAGAACACTAGTACTTTAAGACACTACCATTGCTTACAGTTGGTTTGATAAATGGGATTGTGCTCAAGAAACAGTTATATAAGAGAGTGTTCATCACTTGGTGTCACACAGACAAGTAAATTCTTTAGGGCGATGAAAAGAGCACAAAATTAGGATTTAGACTTGGATGGAACTCCGCTCTGCTACTCTTGGCTTAAAAATCTTATCACTTTTTTTTTACCCTTAAGTAGGGACAGTTTAGCCCTGTTGTAAGTGAAGATACACATGAGTTCTTGAGTTTGATGTGCTAGTTGTATTTTTCTTTTTTATGTTAAACAAAATATGTTACCATTAAAGTAGGCAGTACTAACACATACCACCAGAAATCATCTTGCTTATCACCTATGGTACATGCTTTGGAACATTCTAAGAGTGGATTATCGCTTAAGATCCTTCCAGCTCTGGTACTTTGTGATTCTGTCATCTGTAGAAATACAAAACATTGCAAGGCAATCATAAGCACAAGTGAAAAGGGAAGATGCTTTGAGAAATTAAGGGGGCTGTACTGACTGTACTGAAGTAGAGAGTTTGCGAATTTTTTCAGAGTCCAGGTTATAAAGGGTCTTGCATACACCACTGTCTTATTCTCCAACTAAAGCCCAGAAATGGAATGTGTTTTTATCCCTGAGATAAAAATATTCCCCCAGATAAGTGAGTTACCTGTAAAATAGCACTGTCACTTATGGAAGGAACTTTTTAAGAAGCCTCTTGATAAGACTGCTTTACAGTATGTAGTTGCTGAATAATTTCATTGCTCTTTGGAAGAAAATAAAATACTCGATCAGTCCAAGAGATAAGATGATACGTTTCTCCTAATGTATTCAAAACAAATTTCATCAGCAACAATCCTCCCAAAAAACTTCTCCTGCTTATATGAGAAATGTATGTAGTATTTTAAAAAGAAGCAGTTAAAATGGCTTGTAGGATGTCATGCAAATTAATTTTTCTTCCTTCAGCAAACATTTATTGAATAAATACTGTGTACAAGACACTGTGCTTAGTGTTAAAGGTTACAAATATTGATTATAGCTAGCATTTATCGAGGGCTTTTTGTGTGCCCTGCCCTAAGGGACCAGATGTTCTCTAGGTGTTATATCTCATTTAATCCTATGAGAGATATATCATTAGTATTATTTTAATTATTACTATTTTTTAAATGAGGGAACTCCCTCAGGGCCAGTAAGTAGTGGAATTGATATTTGAAAGCAAGTCTGTCCAACTGTAAAATGGCTCTTTCCCCCTCCCCCTGTGCCTGTGGTAGTCACCAGCTATATATGTTGCTACTGAGCAGTTGAAATATGAGTAGTCTGAGTTGAGATGTGCTGTAAGTGTGAAATGCACACTTGATTTTAAAGACTTAGAACACACAGGAAGGTAAACTATCTCAATTTTTTGGGGGGGGTAGGGGTGCGCTGCACAGCTTGCAGGATCCTAGTTCCGCCACCAGCAATCGAAACCGGGACCTCAACAGTGAAAGCACAGCGTCCCAACCACTGTACTGCCAGGGAATTCCCGTCTCAGTTTTTATATTGATTACATGTTTGAATGATAATATTTTGGATATATTGGGTTAAAAACATTATTAAAGCCAGTTTTACTTTTTATTTTTTAATGTGACTATTAGAAGACATAAAATAATATATGTGGCTTCCATTATATTTCTGTTGGACAGCACTGATCTGGAAGAAGAAAAAGGTATCTTTATTAAAACTATAATACAAGTTATAAAGTAGTAAGTACCATAAGAGAAGGAGAAATTAAATGCTATGCGCATATGGTAGAGGAAATCGTTGGGAGAATCAGAAAAAAACTCTTCACTGCTTTTCAGTCTTAAATTGATGTTCATATCATGAAATTCTTAATTTAGCCACCTTAAAATGCCTGGTTAATAGATGGATGTCATTTTCCTCATGCCGACTTTATGAGTTGTAAAGGGGTACAGTAGCTCCTTCAGATTAAGAGGAGCTGAACTCATAAAACTGGAAGCCAGCAAGTGACTCATCTTTATTTGATTGAGTTAGATATATTTAAAACTTAAGAAAGAATGTCAAGTGATGGCCCTCAGAACTGTGCCAGTACTAACCCTTGTATCTGCATTAAAATAGAGTATGGAGGGACAAGAGTGTGGACTGGAATCTGAAAACAACGAATTAAGAGAACCAGACATGTATTTTCATTCAGTTTAAATAATTTTACTGAAATTAGAATATTATGTTAGATCGACTGCGTGGTGTTTACAGTACCTATCAATTCTCCTATTGAAGCCTTGAATAACATTATAACTCTATACAGGGGAGTCATAGTGAAAACGGGTACTTGGTTGAATTCCTCGATCTGCATCCTTGTAAAACAGAACAAAGAACAAACTCTTAAAACATTTTTGTGTTCCTTTAAAAAAAAAATAACAAATGTGATGTATAGTTAAAATCATAAGGAAGATAAACAGTGAAGTGAAATGATATGTGAGAGAAATTAACCAGGAGAATGTGTGTATGTTATAAGTCAATTCAAATGCAGAGTTACCAAAAAAAAAATGAAAGAAAAAAATCATGTTTAAAGAAAATGCTCTGATGTCTAGGAAGGTTTCATTTGTAATTTAAGTTAACATAGAAAGACAGACTGCAAGTCACTTAACAGAATTCCCAAAGTTCCTATGCTGGCCAAATCAGCTCCGTAATGTGATAAACACCATAAAGTGAACAAAAACTTCAAGGAGGGAGAAGGGAATGTAATGGAGAGTTTTAATCATGCACAAAGTCTGCCATTTGTTAATTAATGCCATCTACTGCGCATACTTGTTGCACATGAAATAATCAGCAGAGATAAGGTCCTGTAGTCATGTGGAGCTCATCATAGGAGGAGCAGTGTGGTGAGTGGTAAAGAGTGGGCTCTGGAACTGCAGTCCTGGATTCAAATCCTAGCTCACTTACCACTTACTGTGACCTTGGACAGATTTATCTCTTCAGCCTTCACTTTTCTTATGTGTAAAGTTGAGGTATGAAACCACTCCCACAGGGTTATGAAGAGGATGAAAAAAATTTAAATATATAGAGCATCCATCAAATTGCAGTTGCCCATCAGTGGTCTTTCTGCCCTTTGTTATTGCAGATGATGTCCTTCAAGATATGGCTTTATGTTCACTGTCTTAAGAGAAATCTGAAGTAAATTGTAATGTGCCACACCTTTTATTATAATCCTTCCAAGGCTTCTTCAAGAAAGCTGTAGTTGAACTTGAAGAGTAGTAAGGTCAAAAACTTTTTATAGGACTTCCCTGGTGGCGCAGTGGTTAAGAATCCGCCTGCCAGTGCAGGGGACACGGGTTCGAGCCCTGGTCCGGAAAGGTCCCACATGTTGCGGAGCAACTAAGCCCACGCACCACAACTACTGAGCCTGCGCTCTAGAGCCTGCGAGCCACAACTGCTGAGCCCGAGTGCCACAACTAGTGAAGTCCGCGTGCCTAGAGCCCGTGCTCTGCAACAAGAGAAACCACCCAATGAGAAGCCCGGGAACTGCAACGAAGAGTAGCCCCCGCTCACCGCAACTAGAGAAAAGCCCGAGCGCAGCAACAAAGACCCAAGGCAGCCAAAAATAAAAATAAATAAATAAATAAAAATTTATTAAAAAACAAATAATGCAGGTAGTATTTTAAAAAAAACTTTTTATAGAGTCTTTACCAGGTATTTAAAATGTGTACACTTTGAGGTTGTGGAGTGCAAAGGACTGAATTCTCTGGGTAAAGGAATTCAGTTCTACCAAATGTTCTTTCATTCTCTTGGCCTAAATGATGCCTAAATTTGGAATAAACTGCCTATCAGACAAAGGAAATCTCTGTTCTTTGATATAAGAGGGAAAAAATTAGTTCTTCTATTTCTGAAGACTGTGTTGCTTAAAACATCCTCCCTCTGTAGAATGGAATGACTAAGTAACTTTTATCAGCTGAGAAACAGAAGGCATTGATTGTTATCTTTTTGCCCTTTGTAAAACCAGATAAATATAAAAATCACTTAAACTTTCCTGAAAGCTGGCAACTTTTCAGAGGGAAAGTAATATGTAAGGACTTCTATGTTGCTAAGGTGGGAACGTTTTCTGGCCTATGAAACAGTCTATATTGAGGTATAAATACATAAATTAATCATACATTAAGGACAGCACAAAATATTCTCAGTATTTAAGCCTTCTTTCTGAGGTAATTAGGTAGTAGAGTTAGTTTTGAATAGTTTTGAAATAGGCAAAATTCCACAATCTCGGGACTTCCCTGGGGTCCAGTGGTTAAGACTTCGCACTTCCAATGCAGGGGGCATGGGTTCAATCCCTGGTCGAACTAAGATCCCACATGCCACATGGTGTAGCAAAAAAAAATCCACAATCTCTTATTCAAACTCTGATTTGCTAGGTTAGTACCTGACTGACGTGTGTATAGATAAAAGCTTTTAGTGTGTAGAGTTGTTGGTTTTCTTTTAAATCATTGTAAGAAGTTTCAAGAATTTATACGATTGTATATTGATTTTCAACTTGAAAGTATCATCTGAAACAGGAGAAATTAGAGCAGTGAAAGCGGAAGTCAGATGAGATTGGTATGGTTCCCTTCCTCTTTTGGAAACAAATTCACATTCTTTAGTCCATGGTCTCACGCTGCTTCTCCATTCTCCAGCTCTGCTTCCCACTAGCTCCCTACATGATATCCTACTGATCGCTACCTTTCCCCCAAGTCGTTTAATGGTATTGGCTTCCAGAGAGTGCCAGTTACAGCTGTTGAGTTTTTATAAATATTTTGTTGGCAGAGATTTTATATTCAGTGATTTGAGAAGTTTCTGCCCCAGACTGTTGCTCATTACCTTTCCCTTTGCACAGTCCACTGCCCCTACCCTCTACCAGTTCTCCTTTAAGCATTGTTTTCTGGCTTGTTTTTACTAGCAGACGGAACCATAAGAATTACTAATATTTGATCATATTTGATTTATAAAAAGCAGTTTCACATGGTTCAGTCTGTTGTTCATCTTGCTCAGATTTTGAGTAAGCAGTATATGCTTCTGTAGCAATATCATTGTTTCCTTTTGTATCATCTTAAACTCTAGAGACAGGAGAAATTTAGTCATTGTAGTGTAGGGCTTTCACCTTGGGAGTCTTCCTGAAATTTTTTCCCCAGCTTCTCATTTGGCTTATCTGCCCCTAGGACCAAAAGAAGAGAACCATTGTAGATTGTTTTATATTTTTACTCATTCATTTGTGAAATATTTACTGAGCGCTCACTGTAGGGGTTAATTAATAAGCAAGATGATTATTTGGCATTAAAAAAAGGTGACATGAGAGTTTTGTTTCTTAAAAAATAATGTATTCTGAAAAATTTTTCTTACCTCTCTTACAATAGGGGAAATGTGGAACCAGGTATAAATGTCAGGGAAGAACTCACCAAATATACTTGCTTTTTAAAACTTGAGTATTGACCTAACAACCTTCTCCCTAAATATTTAGTTACTCTGAGTTAAGTTGCTAGTTAACATTTAGTTTATGGAACCCTTTAAATCTCGTTTGCAGTTCTTGATAATGGTATGTGGTAGATAGGACAGATATCAGCCGTATTTTACAGACAGAAAAACCACAAGAATCAGATGGATTGTGATTTGGCCAAGTCTTGTAAGTATTAAGAAACAGAGCTTAGACGCCAACTCAAGCCTTTTTAAATTTAGAGCCTCTGTTTTTCCGTGCTACCACATTGCTTCTCTGATAATTTTCACATTTACATAAATGATATATTTTCATATTTTTGAATGTATTTTTATAGCCCATTTTTATTTAAATCTGCCAACAAATATTTGAACACATACTGTGTGCCCCTATTTCTTAAAATAATTTTTCTGTTCTCCTCTCCTGGGCGCTAATCTTACACAGGTTAAATTGCTTGCTATCGTCTCACAGTCATGAGGCTCTTTTCTTCACCCTCCTCTCCCCACCAACAGTGGGGTTGGGTTTTTTTTTTTCCCCTCTGTTTCATTTTGGATTATTACTATTGTTGTATTTTTAGGTTCATAGGTCTTTTCTTCTGTGGTTTCCAGTCTGCTGTTAGTGCCATCTGTCCAGTATATCTTTTGTTTTAGATACTCTATTTTTCATCTGTAGAAGTTTGATTTGGATCTTACATATATATTCCATTTCTCTCTTCGTTATGTTCATATTTTCCTTTACAACCTTGAATGCATTTGTAATAGCTGTTTTAAAAAGGTCCTCATCTGCTAATTCCATCATCTGTCATTTCTTGGTCTTTTTCCACTGATTAATTTTTCTTCTGGTGGTCACATTCCTACTTCTTTGCACGTGTGGTGATTTTTTTTATTGGGTGTTGGTCATTGTGCATTTTACGTCTTTGCTGAATTTGGTCGAATTCCCTTAAAGAGTGTTAGATTTTGTCTGGCACACAGGTTACATGGAGATCAGTTTGATCCTTTTGAGGCTTGCTTTTAAACTTTGTTAGGGCAAGTCCAGAGCAGCCTTTAGTCTATGTCTACTTTAATTCTACTGCTGAGATGTGACTCTTCTGGGACTCTACCCAATGTCCCAAGTTATGTGAGGTCTCTCCTTTCTGGTTGGTGGGAATGAACTACTCCCTGCCTTGTGAGCTTCAAGAATTATTTGACGTATTTGCTTTTCAGTGTTTCGTTTCGCACTGCATACACATAGGATAGGACTTGACTCAGGGCGATTCCTCTGAAGATCTCCTGTGTTCTTTGTACAGCTCTCCTTTCCATTACTCTCTCTGTCTTGCAAATTCTGGCCGCCTTGGATCCCCTGAACTTTGATTTCTCTCCTCTACTCAGCAAGTACACTAGAGTCTGTTTGGGTTCCTCCTCCCTGTGCTGCAGCCTAGAAACCACCTCCTGGCAGTAAGATGGGGTGATCGTCAGGCTCACATTGTTTCACTTCTCTCAGGGATCATAGGCTTATGCTGCCTGTTGTCCAGTTACTGAAAATTATTTCATATATTTTGTCTAGTTGTTAATTACTACGGGGGCAATTTCTGTGGTAATTAATAACTTTGTGAGCAGAAGTAGAAATCACTATCCCTTGAAGTTTAACTTCTGACCTATCAAATGGAAATGAATAGAAGAATTTGTTAGAAAAGGAGATTAAGCATTATTTATTAAAATTGCAAATGTATATATCTGTCTTTTGAGGTAACAATCCTACTTCTGAAAATTTATACATAACAGTATGATCAGTGTGTAGGAGGTATTTAATTGAAGTTTTTTTTTTTTTGGTAATAGCAAACAATTGGAAGCAACCTAACACCCTTCAATAAGGAAGTGATTAAATAAATTTATTGTACATCAATGCAATGAACTATTGTATTACTGTGGAAAAGAAACTCTTTATGTCAGGTATGGAAAGAGCTCCAAGATCTGTGACTAAATTAAGAAAGTAAAGTTACCACTTTGTATAGTATACTACCTTTTTTACAATCAAAGGGGAAAAATAATAATATTTATTAATATTTGCTTGTATTTGCATTAGAATGCTCCAGAAGGGTACAGAAGAAATTAAGGCTAATGGAGGATAAAAATGGGTGGGAAACTTTCCACTCTATTCTTAATATTTTTGATTTTTTTTCTTTTTGGCTGCACCATGCGGCTTGTGGGATCGTAGTTCCCCAACCAGGGATTGAACCCAGGCCCACGGCAGTGGAAGTGCCGAGTCCTAACCACTGATGACCAGGGAATTCCCTATATTTTTGATTTTTTAAAAAAATATTTGAGGTGTATGTATGTGTTACCCGTTTAACTTTTTTTTTTTAATTAAGATAAAGAGCTTTTTTCCCCCATTGCTCATGTTGACTAAACTATCTTAGTATGAGAGTTCCACAGGTATAATTTCATTTTGTGCCAAGGTCGGCTTGTTTGTAACTGGGTTGAGCCAAGCCTTTCACGAACTTAGAAGATAAAAGATTTCCTTAATGTATTATTTAGGGCAAAACTAACTGCCATACCAAACCCAAAACTACCAGTGGCTTAGCGCAAGAGAAGTTGTGGAAGACTGCCAGCCATCTGGTGATGGGAAACCCTGGTTCCTCCCAGCTTGTGGTCCTATTTCCTAGGACTTTAGAGTCTTCTGCTTTCAGGCAGACAAGAGAATTAGAAACCCTGCCTGCTGCTTTTTCTTTTTTTTTTTTTAAGTCCTTATTACCCTTCCTTCCATATAATTCACATACCATAAAATTCAACCACAAGTACTTTTTTTTTTATTTTTGGCTGCGTTGGGTGTTCGATGGTGCATGTGAGCTTTCTCTAGTTGTGGCGAGCGGGGGCTACTCTTCACTGCGGTGCTCGGGCTTTTCATTTCTCATTGCGGTGGCTTCTCTTGTAGTGGAGCACGGGCTCTAGGCACGTGGGTTTCAGTAGTTGTGGCTCATGGGCTTAGCTGCTTCGCGGCATGTGGGATCTTCCTGGACCAGGGCTCGAACCCGTGTTCCCTGCATTGGCAGGCGGATTCTTAACCACTGCCACCAGCAGGGAAGTCCCCCAAGCACAAGTTCTTAAAAGCCCTGGCCTCAAGGTGACCAACTCTTTTGTTCACATTCCACAGTCGAGAACTCTTCACATGCAGCACCTAAATACACGGGACTGGGTAATGCGCTCCTAGTGACAGCTCCCCACTGTGAAAAGGGGAGCACAAAATGCTAGCAAGACAACTAGCAAGTTGTATCACAGTTATCTGGGCAAGTCAGATCAAGTTCATGTGCCAGCCTTTTATTTGTCATATCAAGCAGTTATGTTCCTTCACATTTTCTCTAGGAAGATGACAGTTGTTTACAAGCAATCAGATTTTTCTTTGCTCTAAATGTGTGGAAATACTTCCATGTGATCAGTTTTCAGTGTTATGATCTCTTTGATTTAAAGTATGGAAGCAGTTTCAGCCTTGTGTAGTGATCTCAGTTCCAGTTTTATACTTGCTAAGGGTCAAGACCTTGTGTCCTATGCCTGGCATTAAGCCCCAAGCCCTAGGTTAATGGAACAGTCCCCCTTCTTCCTTCCTCTGCTTCTGGTGCCATGGTTTTTAATCCTCCCTCCCTCCTTTTCCTGGCACCTAGGGGATTCCTCTTTCTCCTGAGTTCATCTATGCCTTTGAAAGAACTTCATGTTTATTGTTGAAGACTTTTCAAGTTCTGAACATATATATTGCTAGAACCTGAAGTTCTTGAGTTCTGTGGCAGCTCATTCTTTGGATAAGTGACTTTGTTCAAAAGAGATGAGGAAGTAGATTAACATTTATTGGGCAACTGCTATGTGCTTGTATACATAATCTTATTTAATCACCACTGTTACTCTAAGAGGTAGATTTAGTTTTACCCCTCATTTTATTATGGAAAATTTCAAAGGTACAGAACAGTTTTAAAAAATCATACATTGATCACCCATATACCCGACCACTAAAATTTTACCATTAACATTTTGCTCTACTTGCTTTATCACATAAATACGTTTTAAACATTTACTGTAAGCTATATGAAAAAATTGTATTCCAAGTCAGTTTTAGTTCATAGCTTTTCTTGTGCTTAATAAAAACAAAACACTCTCCTACTGCCAGAACTTTAAAAAAAAAAAGAAAGAAAAGAGAAATTGTATCTTAGTCAAAAACAACTGCATTTATTTTGTGTTAGTCTTTTTTTTCTCCTCCTCAAGGTGGTTGGGAAAACCAGTGTCTTTTTCTGAAGCAGGTCTGCTCATTCTGCTATGATGAGCCAAAATCCTTAGACTTTGCTTTTTTCCTCAGTTTCTGAAGATGTTTATTTTCACTGTCATCTTTTTCTAGATCTGGCCTTTCCATTATTATAAGTTTATGTAACCTAAAAGGAATTCCAGATGATTCAAGATATACCAAGCTTGGGAAATTGAGCCGTCTTCTGAATGGCTGACCCTGCAACATGGCATGGCATTTCAAACTGATACATGTTGGAACTTTTGCTGAGTTTAACGATGCCATGCAATGGTGATTTATAGATTATATTGAGATAATAATAGATTCATTTTTTAGATTAATTAGAATGTAGCAAGTAGAGTGTAGCAAAAGCGCAGAGTGTTTGTTCCTCTGAGCTAGTATCCTCCGTCATCCAAAATAGTTGTTTAATAATTTAGTTATAATAATAACCTGTATAGGATGTTGTCAACCTTTTGATGTGTATGTTTAGTGTGCTTTTTAAAAAATTCCATTACTTTTGTTCTCCACTGGATGATTTAGAGCTCAGTCTTTTGTGATGATAAATCACTTCCATTGGCATGCTGAAGTCTGGACATAGGTTTATTCTTGCTGTGCAGCAACTATATTTCCTGGATTCAGAAGATGGCTGTCAGCTGGAGCTTTCTAAGAGTCAATTTAATATGATTGGCTGTATGTTAAAATGTTGTTGGTATTTGTAATGACTGCTTTTTGCCAAGAGGACGTTTAAGTTTTGTTTTTTTTTTTTTTTTGGCTGTGTTGGGTCTGTTGCGCACGGGCTTTCTCTAGTTGGCGGTGAGCGGGAGCCACTCTTTGTTGCAGTGCATGGGCTTCTCATTGTGGTGGCTTCTCTTGTGGAGCACGGGCTCTAGGGTGCACGGGCTTCTATAGTTGTGACTTGCAGACCCTAGAGCGCAGGCTCAGTAGTTGTGGCGCCACGGGCCCAGTTGCTCCGTGGCATGTGGGATCCTCCCAGACCAGGGCTCGAACCCATGTCCCCTGTATTGGCAGGCAGACTCTTAACCACTGTGCCACCAAGGAAGCCCCATGCTTTTTCTTTTCTTTTCTTTTCTTTTCTTTTTTAAATATTTTAAGAATAGTTTAAAAATAATTAACAATTTGTCACTCCATAAGGCTAGACATACTAAATAAATTTGTTTTAAACTGTTATGATCACCTTAAGAAACAAAGTATCTTGAAATTGTTGTCACAAGGCATTAATTAGCATATGTAGGAATTATAAGATAAAGTGTGAAATTAAGGACAAGCAATACTTTCTTTAAAATTTTTATTGGAGTATACTTGATTTACAGAATGGGTTCATTTCAGGTGTACAGCAAAGTGAATCAGTTACATATATACATATATTCACCTTTTTTTTTTTTTTTTAAGATTCTTTTCCCATATGGGCCATTACAGAGTACTGAGTAGAGTTCCCTGTGCTATACTGCAGGTTCTTATTAGTTATGTTTTCTGTATAGTAATGTGTATATGTGAATCCCAATCTCCCAGTTTGTCCCTCCCTCCTGAAAATGTTTATTATTAAAGACCTAATGAGAGATCATTATAATGGGATTAGCAAACAGATCTGCTTATTTCTGTGACATAAATTGTTAAAGTAGGACTGATAACATTGTATCAGGGCATCTTAGAATTTCAGGAATTTCATACAATTTTGGAACACTTCTGTTAATATATTCCTATATAAATATAAGGTTAAAAGATTGTTTTTCTTTAATTTTAAAAAATTTATTAAAAAAATAAAACATAATGGTACAAAAAGGTTGAAAGTAAAAGAATTGGAAAAGATATACCGTGCAAATATAAACCAAAAGGAAATTATATAATAACATATAGTAGACTTGAAAGCAAAAGCGTTACTAGAAATAAACAAGGGCACTTCATATCAACAAGTCCAATTTACCAGGAAGTTTTAAATTTGTATGTACTTAACTTCAACTTATATAGAGCAACAGAGCTACAAGGAAAAAACAGAGAAATTCACTATCATAATAGGAGATTTAACATACTGCTGTCATTCACTGATAGAGGATACTGCTTTCAGAACCAGGAGACACCCACCCCAAAAAATTAGTAAGGATATAAAAAATTTAAATAACATGAGCAGCAAATTTGATTCAACAAGCAGATATATAGTCATTATACTCCAAAACTTTAAATTATAAATTATTTTCAAGCACACTTGGAACATTTTTAAAACTGACCATATTGTGCTATAAGGCAAATTTTAACAAATTTCAAAGTTTTAAAATTATACAAAGTGTGTTTCTTGACTTGTAGTTAAGCTACAAATCAGTAACAAAAACGTAACTAGAAGTTATGAAATACACTACTTCTAAGTAACCCCCCAAAAAACAAATCACAATTGGAGTTAGAAAATAATTTGAACTGAATGATAATAAAAATATTACATACCAAAACTTGGATGTGACTAAAGCTGTGCTTACAGGAATATGTATAAGGACAAGCAATTCTCAAAATTATCCTTTCAGTTAGAAATGAAGTCTTTAGAGAGACTTCCCTGGTGGTCCAGTGGGTAAGACTCTGCGCTCCCTGTGCAGGGGGCTTGGGTTCGACCCCTGGTTGGGAAACTAGATCCCGCATGCTGCAACTAAGACCCGGTGCAGCCAAAAATAAATAGATAAATATTAAAAAAAAAAGAAGGAAAGAAAGAAAGAAATGAAGTCTTTAGAGTGTTTAATTTTCATCTATCACCATCATTGTTACATAGTCCTTGTAATGAATTGAATTTGATTCTGGATCAATTGCAGCAGACATTTCTTCCATTTCCTCCTGAGAAAAAGGCTGACCTTCTTCAGTCATATAGTTAATTAGTTCTTCCTTAGAAAGAAACCCATGTTTAGCTGGATCTAATACCTCAAAAGCTTGAAGAAGGAGATCTTCCAGAATTGGTCTGTATCTTCTTTCCAGTAGTACTTCAGTCATCAGGAAGAAATTTTTCAAATTCACTGTATCCAGTGGATTCTTCTTCCTCTACCTCTGCAATGAGATCATGTAGCTCTCCTTCACTAGGGCAGCTTCCTAGTGACCTGATAATTGTTCTGATCTCTCTGAGCCTTCCTTGTCTCTGTCGTCCACCATCTTGTTCTGTCTATGCTTTTTCTAATTCAGAGGTACTCGAACTTTAATAATGCAGTTTTTCAGTTCAGGAAGTTCTTTGTATTGAAGCATGCATAAAACTCTGCAGACATGGGATTAAATTACTTAGAAGTGTTATATGTGTTTTGAAAATAAAGAATCTTTTGAAAGCTTGTTAATATTTTGTTCTGTGTGGCTCTTACTATAAATGATGTGAATAATCTGTCTTATACTTACCTTTAGAAAACCCAGTTTAAATGATTGGACTTAAATAAGAAAAACTAAGCCACTTGATTGTATTACATACTATTATTTCATAAAGATTTTAGTATCATAGCATGATAACACATTATAGTTGAATTTTTTTCTTATTTTTAGGTATATATTTTGTAAATTTTATTTTGTACAGAAACTATCCCTTGAAAAAGAAACTTGAAGTTTCTTAATGGGCTATATTTTTTTAACAGATTTTTTTCCTAATGTTGAACCAGAGTTCATCTGTTATTTTAGATAGGTAAATTAATTTGCCATAATTTTATTTAGAATTTTGAATCTGTGAGCATTGGAATTTAAGGACAAATTTATAAAATGCAGCTGTCTGAAACTCTACTTGATAACAGTGTTGTAAATAATAATATTAATCATACTTGTAAGAAACACCCTAAGAGATAGTTTGTAAATGTTTTGCCAGCAAAACTTGGTTACTTAATGTTAGGCCTTTGTGATGCAATTAATAGTAACATTTTCAAGGTAATAATGCTGGTGGAAGTCTGCAAGGAACTTAAAATAAAGGAGAGTCAAAGAGAAGAATTAGTCATTGTTTTTCAATGCCATGGCCAATGGGAGAACTTCCCTGAGCAGCTGACATTAGTTGTTCTTGGCAAATTGAGCTCTTTAGTGAAATGTCTGCATTAGCTTAGATTCGTTTTTGAGGGAAATGGGAAGTCACTGAATATTATTGGGTAGGAGAATGGCATGGCAAATTAGTTAGGGAAATTATTATTATTTTTGGGGGGGAAATTATTTTTGTAGCAGTGTGGATTGAAGTAAGGAAGATCTGAAGGAACTCACTGAATAAGCTGCTTTTGTAATTGAACTGTGGACCACAGTGGACTAGTAGCAATGGAGATGGCAATGGGATTGAAGGGAGACTCATTACTTAGGAAAAATTGAGTGCTTTTGTTCATTCATTTGCCACATTTTGGATAACTGTTATTTACTACATGTCTGAAACTTAATGGTAGGTATTGGGAGTATGGAGATTATCATACCACTCATCTCCTACTCCTAAAAGGCATGATCCTTGTTCTCATGGGGCTTTCCATCTAGTGGAGGAGATAGCCATTAAAGAATCACAAAGTAAATGGAAAATTATAGCTACAATAAATGCTTTGAAAGAGATCTATGTGGACATTTGGCTAATCAGAGAGTCAGGAAATATTTTCCTGAGAAGACGTTGGCTGAGCTGAAGGAACAGTAGAATTTAACCAAGTGAAGAGAGGTTAAAGTTTAACTGTTAGGCTCCCTCCAAAAATATATAATTCTTAGCTTGTGTTGAATTTGAAGTGACAGCCAGGCATGTCAAGCAATTTCCAGTAAGAGGGTGTAAATTTGGAACTAGATCTTGAACTGAATCTAAATTTTAGTCATTCAGCTTAAAAGGCTGTAGTTGGAGGTATGAAAATGGTTGAGCCCTCTTAAAGAATGTATAAATAGAAGAGTATGATTCCAAGGACTGAGCCCTGGGGAATGTTCACAATTGAAGGTTGGAAAGAAGCTTGTTGAGGGAATTACAGGGAACAGAAGGAATGGTTGAGAGTTAAAAGAAGATTTAGAAGAGTTTTTAACTGTGGAGGCCAAGGAGGAAAATTTTAGTTGTGGGAACCAAGGAAAGGGACATTTGAAAGGAGGTAGTAGTAATCACTAGGGTAAATAGCACAGTTAAGATTAATGACTGAGAAAAGGGCATGGGTTTTTGTAAAACAGAGATAGAACAGGTTCTGCAGAACCCAGATTTGGACTATTTGAAACTATATTAGTCTATTTCAGAAGTGTGATAGTGACAAGAGGTGAGAATATCTGAAAGGGAGGCCATCTCAGTTAAATAAAGATATTTCAAGATTAAGGAAATTCATTTTAGTTTAAAGGCAGAGAGAAAGGAACAAGTAGAAGGTAAAAGGAGATGCTGGTGAGTAAGAAGGTAAATATAAATGCTCATAAAGAAGAAAGGAGGAGGAGATTCAAATCAGTTTGGTGTCAGAAAACATGATTTGTAATTTTTTGGGAGAACTTAAAGACTATAGCCCTTTTGAATTTCACAGACCTTACCAGTTCTCAAGAGAGTTGCTATCTTAGGTTTAACTTACAACCCACAGAGTAAAGATTATTCTGCTTTTCTTCTTTTTTTCCTTCCTCAGAACTGTTTCATTCCTAAATTAAATTTCAGTGAAAGTAAATAGAGATGTTTATCCCTATTGTTCAAAGTAATTGTGTAGTCATTTACTAAATTGTCACCATGTTGTTTAGTATTGCAAGGTAGTTTGGGGGTGGAGCCAAACACTTGGGGCTTTGTGCCCCACAAATAATATTTAGTAAACCTGGTTGCCTGTAGGAAAGTAGACAAAACAATGGTTTAAATGCCATTCTGGAATAGATGCAGAACAGTTGGGAAAAGCACCATAGTAGCTTCTGTAAAGAAGAATTACAGCTTTAGGAATGCAAAATGTCAGGACTGCAAGAGTGAACCTTCTCTCTCCAGCTAGAAGTTTTTCAATACATCGTAAAATGCCTAAACTTTATCAGTGTGTCACCTGATTTTGTGTCTGACTAGTACCACCTGGCCTCTTAGGCTCTGGGTGTATGTGCATGCTCACAGCAACACAACTGTTGTATTCCCATTTCCTAGCCGAGTGCATCTTATATGCTCAATAAATCCTGAATGAAAAAAGAAAGTAACTTTTTATTGGCTATGAGTAATTAGAAACTTAAATTATTTTAAGTTTCTCTGCCACTAATGCAAACAAGGAGTGTCTGGCTTTTGTATAGTTTGTTTTCTTTTTTTAAAAAAATATTTATTTATTTTGGCTCTGCCGGGTCTTAGTTGTGGGATCTTTTAGTTGTGGCATGCAGACTCTTAGTTGTGGCATGCATGTGGGAGCTAGTTCCCCGACCAGAGAGCAAACCCGGGCCCCCTGCATTGGAAGCACAGAGTCTTACCCACTGGACCACCAGGGAAGTCCCATGTATAGTTTGTTTTCATACTTGGCATCTACCCAACTGCTTGTTTTATTATCGTACCAGCAACATACAAGTTCAAAAAGAACCCAAAACTGTGTCGTCCATTTTTTTTATTGTGGTAAAATATACGTAACATAGAATTTACCATTATTAAACATTTTTTAGGTCTACAGTTCAAAATGAATTAAGTATATTCACATTGTTGTGAAACCATCACCACCATCCATCTCCAGAACTTTTCATCATCCCAACTGAAACCATAGCCATTAAACAATAACTACCCATCCTCTCTCTCCCTAGCCCCTGGCAACCACCATTCTGTTTTCTGTCTCTGAATCTGACTACTCTAGTACCTCATATAATAGTGGAATAGTACAATATTTGTCCTTTTATGTCTGGCTTATTTCACTTAGTGTCTTCAAGTTTCATCCATGTTGTAGCATGTGTCAGAACCTCCTTCCTTTTTTTTTTTTTTAAAGTTTTATTTTTTTTTATATTTATTTTTGGCTGTGTTGGGTCTTCGTTTCTGTGCGAGGGCTTTCTCTAGTTGCGGCAAGCGGGGGCCACTCACTATCGCGGCCTCTCTTGTTGCGGAGCACAGGTACCAGATGCGCAGGCTCAGTAGTTGTGGCTTACGGGCCCAGCCGCTCCACAGCATGTGGGATCCTCCTAGACCAGGGCTTGAACCCGTGTCCCCTGCATTGGCAGGCAGATTCTCAACCACTGCGCCACCAGGGAAGCCCCTCCTTCCTTTTTAAAGCTGAATAATATTCTGTTGTATGTGTAGACTACATTTTATTTATCCATTCAGCCATCAAGCAACTTGGGTTGCTTGCACCTTTCAGCTGTTGTGAATAATGCTGCTATGAACATGGGTATACAAATATCTGAGACCCTGCTTTCAATTCTTTTGGATATACATATACTTAGAAGTATCAATAGAATTGCTGGATAATATCATAATTGTTTTTAATTTTTTGAATGTATGACCATACTGTTTTCTGCAGTGATTGCACCATTTTACATTCCCACCAGCAGTGCACAAAGTTCCAGTTTCTTCACATCCTCTCCAACACTTGTTATTTTTAAGTTTTTAAAAATTTAATTAAATTAATTAATTTATTTTTGGCCATGCTCCGCGGCTTGCGGGATCTTAGTTCCCCAACCACGGATTGAACCTGGGCCATGGCAGTGAAAGCACTGAGTCCTAACCACTGGACTGCCAGGGAATTCCCTATTTTTTAATTTTTTAAATAATATTCTGATGGATGTGAAGTGATATCTCATTGTGGTTTTGATCTACATTTCCCTGATTATTACTGATTTGAGCATCTTCATGTGCTTATTGGCCATTTGTGTGCCTTCTTCGGAGGAAAGTCTATTCAAGTCCTTTGCCTAGTTTTTAGTCGGGTTACTTCTTGTTGTTGTTGAGTTGTAGGAGTTCTTTATGTATTCTCAATATTAAACTCTTATCAGGTAAATCATTTGCAGATATTTTCTCCTATCCCATGGGTTGCCTTTTCACTGTCGATTGTGTCCTTTGATGCACAGAAGTTTTTTATTTTGATGTAGTCCAGTTTATCTATTTCTTTTGCCATCATATCCAAGAAATCATTGCCAAATTCCATGTCATGAAGTTTTCCCCTTATGCTTTCTTTTAAGAATTTTATAGTTTTAGCTCTTACATTTAGGTCTCATCCATTTTGAGTTAATTCTGTACATGCTGTAGGGTAAGGATCCAACTTCAGTCTTTTGCATGAGGATGTTAAATTTTTCCAACACCATTTGTTGAAAAGACTGTCCTTTCCCCATTGAATGGTCTTGGTACCCTTGTTGAAAGTCATTTGACTATATATGCTAAAGTTTATTTCTGTCCACACTGGAGCAATTGTCAGTAACAGTTTAAGTGTTGCTGGCTCCAGTAGTGGGCTTCTTCTGGGCTTCAGCTTCCAGTAAACTGTGATTCCCTGTATTCACCTGTCTCCGATTTTGGGGCAACAGTTTGCCGAGTGACTTCAGGTCTGATGGATTTCAGAAGAGTTGTTGATTTTCAGTTTGTTCAGCTTTTTTCTCATTGTGAGGATGGGAGTGATGATTTCCAAGCTCTTTACATGTCGGACCAGAGACTAGAAGTTTTCCTGGCTCATCTTGTACTTTTCCAGTCCCAGACCTGGAATCAACCACTTCTCTAAGGAACTCTGTTTCCTTTTAGTGGAGAGTGGTCTTTAGAAGCCAAGGTCTGGGTGCTAGGTGTGCTCATTGCTACTCATGTGTCATTGCTTCAGCAGACAGAGCTAGAAAATGTATAGTGTCCTTGCATCTACATACATGCATTAATATAGACATATGCACACACATGCACATATGTGTATATACACAGACATCTATTCTTACCTGTGTGTATATATATAGACAAACATGTTAAAAGCTGATTTTTATTCATATTGATGCCTCCAGTACCACAAGGTTCATTCTAGCTTTCTCCCTTTCCATGTTTATAATTCCCTTCCATGACGGTGAAAAACTTGGTTCTTACTATCCACAAATTATTTATTTGATTGCTGAATCATATAATACACTTAAAATGGTTTCAGAATGCTAAACTATGTCACTGTGAGAAAGCAAACCTATAACTAGGGTACAGTATTTGTTTATAGCTCTTTTTGTCATTGCACTGAGGATATAAAGTCAAAATACTGTCTTTATAAGCCACTGGAGTGAGTCTCCCTCTTCCTTCCCCTCTCTCCCTTATGGTTATGGTATTCAGTTGAAATACAGTTAGGTTCGTTTGTTTTTCTTTGAATTGCATTTTTGCCTTCCCTCATTCTTAGTTTAAAAATTTTGGGGACTTCCCTGGTGGTCCGATGGGTAAGACTCCGTGCTCCCAATGCAGGGGGCCCGGGTTTGATCGCTGGTCGGGGAACTAGATCCCACGTGCATGCCGCAACTAAGAGTTGCATGTTGCAACTAAGAGATCCTGCATGCTGCAACTAATACCCGGCACAGCCATAAATAAATAAATGAATGAATGAATAAATAAATATTTTTAAAAAGTAAATAAAATTTTGAGTCACTAAAAATAACATGGTTCCAGAATTGCCTCCCTACTACACCTTTTACCCCATTCCCATCCTTCCACCCTTTTCTTCCCATTTGCAGGGTAGCCAGTCTCAGTTTTTAGTTTATACTTTCTCTTTCTTTAGGTACAATGAGCAGATACTATATGTATATTTTTTTCTTTCCCCTTATTTCTTACCCAGAAGATAGCATACTTGATACTCTTTTGTACTTTGCTTTTTTTCATTTAACCTTATGTCTTTGAAATCACTTTATATCAATTCATAGAGATCTTCCTTAGTTTATTCAGCCACTGTCCTGTGCATGAGTGTTTATTTCCTGTATTTTGCGGTTATGAGCAATGCTGCAGTGAATAGCCTTGCTTTTATGTAGTTTCATATTGTTGTAGATAATATTCCTGGAAGTGCAGTTTTGTTGGCTTTTGTTATTGCACCAACAGCATATCAGTTCAAAAGCAAACAAAAAATTTTTCAAGTTTTTTACATTTTATTGTTCACAAGCATTAGTTGATATTTTCAAAAACCTCTTAATAAAGGACTCCCCGGGTACTGCTACTGGGTGATGTAACCAGACAGAAAAATCCCACCTAACTGAATTGCTCTAAAAGTGAACATGGTAAAGTGGAACGGGAAGCATCTCCTTATCTCAGGTTGGTTAACTGCTCACTTGTAAGTCACAAAACATTGTATATATTTCATAGTGATTTTTCTTAATTAGTAATTCTTAGTTGGAATTTTTGGGAAAAGATTATATCGTGTACATCTCTGCAAATAATGTGAAGTACAAGCCTGTCACTCGTTAGGAAAAAAAAGCTAAACATATATTAACAATACTTATAATTTTTTATTTATTTATTTTTTTGCGGTACGTGGGCCTCTCATTGCTGTGGCCTCTCCCGTTGTGGAGCACAGGCTCCGGACGCGCAGGCTCAGTGGCCATGGCTCACGGGCCCAGCCGCTCCGCGGCATGTGGGATCCTCCTGGACTGGGGCACAAACCCGTGTCCCCTGCATCGGCAGGCGGACTCTCAACCACGGCGCCACCAGGGAAGCCCAACAATACTTATAATTTTAAAAAATGGGGCCTGATTAAAAAACAAAAACTTCGTTGTATTTATTATTAGTGTGGTTTTGCTTCTTAAGTACTTCCTATGATGAACTGTTGCTTTTCTCTTACCCAGCCCTTGGATATCCCATTTTCCTGATAGGCCCAGAAAAGCCTAACTAGTGTTTGTTCTTAACCCCATTTAGAGCAACATTTTCAATTTAGTTTTTTGATTTAGCATCTTTAAAATGTGATAGCCTTTAGGATTTAGATACGTGTTTTGGACAGTGGTGCAGCATGAGATTCAACTATTCTGGAAAAGTTTTGCTAATATCCTTAAATGACGATCTCTTGAGTTTTTAAAACAGTTTATGCATTTAATATCTCAAATCCTGGTACAGTATTGCTATTCAGCATTCCTGGGGCAGCCTTGAACCCTCTGATTCTGGATTCCAACTCATTTATGTGGATTATTAAGAACTGGCTCTTAATAAATGTAGAACTTTCAGGACACATCTACCTGTTTTCAGCTAGTTAAAGATTACTGAAATGCCTTCTTAGACCATGTTATCTTGGAAAAACATTGTTTCAAAGGTCTTTTCTTAAATCTTGTTTTAGCTGGTTGATTCAAGATAACCTATGCAAATGGTATTTTGGGGGAATTAAAACAAAACAAAACCAGCATCACTAGACCAGGTAACTTTCTTTGTGTACTGAAGCACAGCAGAGTAGAATTAGGAGTACATCTTAAGAAAATGCTCCCATATTCGCATGGATTCCATTTGTCCTGGCAGGCATATGGATTTTGTTTCTTCCCCTCCGTTTTTTATTCAGTAGTGCATATATAGTTTTAATACATAAAAATTAAAGTCAGAGCACAACCAGGTATATAATGGAAAAGTGTAATATTCTATTTTAGCTTTCCCTACTTTCAACTCTTAGTTCTTTATTTTTTTTATTTTTATTTTTATTTTTTTTTTTGCGGTACGTGAGCCTCTCATTGCTGTGGCCTCTCCCGTTGCGGAGCACAGGCTCCGGACGGGCAGGCTCAGCGGCCATGGCTCACGGGCCCAGCCGCCCCGCGGCATGCGGGACTCTCCCGGACAGGGGCACAAATCCGCGTCCCCTGCATCGGCAGGCGGACTCTCAACCACTGTGCCACCAGGGAAGCCCTCTTTATTTATTTATTTTTGCGATACGCGGGCCTCTCACTGTTGTGGCTTCTCCCGTTGCGGAGCACAGGCTCCGGATGCGCAGGCTCAGCGGCCATGGCTCACAGGCCTAGTTGCTCCGCAGCATGTGGGATCCTCCCAGACCAGCCATGGCTCACAGGCCTAGTTGCTCCGCAGCATGTGGGATCCTCCCAGACCGGGGCACGAACCCGTGTCCTCTGCATCGGCAGGCGGACTCTCAACCACTGTGCCACCAGGGAAGCCCCAGTTCTTTATTTTTGTATTTATCTAATTTTTAAGTAGAATACTTATATTCTCTTTTTTTTATTAGACATTATCTATTGATTTCTTACAAACTATCTACATTTTGTCCTTATAAAACACACATAACAGTATTTACTCTGAAATTGAACTTTGTAGAGCAAGAAATCCTACAAAGCTAAGGGGTAAAATAGACTGTGCCGCACCACAGACAGGATTCATACAAGTCACTGGCTTTAGAATGTGGCATTAATTGGCCAAGTTCTACAGAAAGCTTTGATCTACTCTAATGAGATCAATTTTGGTCCATTTCATTCTTGTCTCAGTCTCATTTATCAGTCATGAGTAATCAGCATACTCATATACTAAACAGTTTCTTAAAAAAGAGATCAGATTTATTGCTACTTAGGTCTGATTAGTTAAAAAAATAAAAGCAAACAAATGAAAAAACCTACAAAAATCCACAAAGTTGTGTCTTACTCATTTTTTTAGTTTTAACAGAATGGGAAGCAAGTCTAAGTCATTGCTGTAAGAATGTTTCAGTGTGAAGTCAGAATACTTCAAGCAACTATCAATCACCCCTTTGTGTTTTATGATTTTCATTTTTATATTTCTGTTATAGATTACAGTCTTCTGGCTATGTTTCTTTTGCATTTCTGGATCCACAGTCATGATGCATATTAACTCTGCAGAGTTCTTTCGTTAGAAAACATTTCTAGAGTCTACTTTTTGGTGATGATTTCCTTTGTGATTCAAACAATATCAAAATAGATTTACTTAGAACTTGTGTGAATCTGGTTTTTATTTTATTTTATTTTTAAATATTTATTTATTTATTTTTATTTTTGGCTGCCTGGGGTCTTTGTTGCTGAACGCGGGCTATTCTTCGTTGCGGTTCCCGGGCTTATTGCGGTGGCTTCTCTTGTTGCAGAGCACGGGCTCTAGCCACGCGGGCTTCAATAGTTGTGGCACTCGGGCTCAGTAGTTGTGGCGCACGGGCTTAGTTGCTCCGCGGCATGTGGGATCTTCCCGGACCAGGGCTCGAACCCGTGACCCCTGCACTGGCAGGCGGATTCTTAACCACTGCACCACCAGGGAAGTCCCTGAATCTGGTTTTTAAATTTGGAAAGGTTTTACTCTCCATGGGAACAGCTAAGGGTATATGTCTGGTTAATTTGAGACCCTCCTGAATTGGCATTCAGTTTTTAAGTTTCTCTTAATAACTACTGAAAACGCCATTTATATAAAACTCAGCAGTAAATTTATTTTCTCTTCTATAAACAGGTACATACTAGGCAGCACAAATAAAAAAACTCTTGCTTTGGCTTGGCTTTTCGCTAGTCCTAGAGACTTACTTCTCCTTCTTGATGGTTATCAGAGCCTGGGTAGGCTTTGCTATTAGCAAAAGTGAATAGGATGATCCTTTAAAAGTTATTTTTTGTGTATTTATATTTGAAGCCCAGGTTTTTGGAGGGTGGGGTCCCATGTATAAAGTATGATAGGAGTCATTAGAAATTTGCCCTCAATAACATCTTGACGTCTATTTTTCTAAATCAGAATTGGTACATGATTTCTTCTAAGAAATAAAAATAAAATATTTCTTCAGGTACTCATTCAGGATCATGAGTAAACAGAATGTTGTCAGTTATATTTTAAAGTGAAAAGAATAAAAAATAAACTTTATCTTCAGTAAGCTTCATTGTTTTTTGGCTTAGCAGTTCTTGTTAAAGCATTACTAAATAGCTATTAAATTGAAATCTAGAAGAGATCAGTTCTCTAATTTCTTCACAACCTTGTTTTATCAAGCACTCCTCTATGCCCATTTGTATCTTAGACTAGAAATTGGCAAACTACAGTCCATGGGCCAAATCCAGACCACAACCTGCTTTTTGTATGTCTCTGGAGGTAAGAGTTGTTTTTACAGTTTTTAAAAGGTTAAAAGAAGATACCACAAGACTGTAGAGATTGTTTGTAGCCCACAAAGCCTAAAATAATTACTCTATGTCCCTTTACAGAACAAATTTGTTTTAGGCTATAATATATAATGTATGTACAACTCTCTATTTGTATTTATTTATTTTGTGCAACTCTTTTTTTTTTTTTTTTTTTTTTTTTTTTCGGTACACGGTCCTGTCACTGCCGTGGCCTCTCCCGTTGCGGAGCACAGGCTCCAGATGCGCAGGCTCAGCGGCCATGGCTCACGGGCCTAGCCGCTCCACGGCATGTGGGATCTTCCTGGACCGGGGCACGAACCCATGTCCCCTGCATCGGCAGGGGGACTCTCAACCACTGCGCCACCAGGGAAGCCCGTGCAACTCTTTTTAAATGGTTTATAATCCATCTGAATTACCGTCACCTTCAGTAAGAAAAATGTCTTGCTGTATCTCATTACATATCCTTCATTTTTATAGGAATTCACCAAATTTGTTGGTTTTTATAGTTGATATGGACTTGAAATTTTTTTTATTTTTTGATTGAAGTATAGTTGATTTACAATGCTGTGTTAATTACTACTGTACAGTAAAGTGATTCAGTTATATATATATACACACACACACATTCTTTTTTTTTTTCTTTGTTTCTTTGACCACACCATGCGGCTTGTGGGATCTTAGTTCCCCGACCAGGGATTGAACCTGCACCCTTGGCAGTGAGAGCCCGGAGTCCTAACCACTGGACCGCCAGGGAATTCCCAACATTCTTTTTTAATATTCTGTTCCATTATAGTTTATCATAGGATATATAGTTCTCTGTGCTATACAGTAGGACCTTGTTGTTTATCCATTCTATATACAATAGCTTACATCTGCTCACCCCAACCACCCAATCCATCCCTCCCACAACACCCTCCCTCTTGGCAACCACCAATCTGTTCTCTATGTCCATGATTCTACTTCTGTTTCATAGATAGGTTCATTTGTGTCATATTTTAGATTACACATATAAGTGAAATCCTATGGTATTTGTCTTTCTCTTTCTGACTTCACTTAGTGTGATAGTCTCTAGTTGCATCTGGTGTGGACTTCTATTAATCAGAATCTGTATACATGACACTGTGGACTTTAATTAAACTAGCTTGGGATTTGAGACAGAAGGACAGCACCCCGCAGGTACTTGTGCTTACTTTTGTGCTTGCTCTTCGGTGCGTGCATTTTTGTGATGCTGCTTTAGGAATGGTAATGAATTTGAATATTGCCATTTCTTCATAGATGCAACATTTTCTCATTGATACATTTGCCTACTGCATAGAGAGTGTTATTTCTTTGAGGCTGTATTTTGTGGTACGCGGGCCTCTCAGTGTTGTGGCCTCTCCTGTTGTGGAGCACAGGCTCCGGACGTGCAGGCTCAGCGGCCATGGCTCATGGGCCCAACCGCTCCGCGGCATGTGGGATCCTCCTGGACCAGGGCACAAACCTGCGTCCCCTGCCTCGGCAGGCGGACTGTCAACCACTGCGCCACCAGGGAAGCCCCGAGGCTATATTTTGATGTTAAATTGGGTGGTGTGGTTGATTTGGCTGAGTTTTTTTTAAAATAAATTTATTTATTTTATTTTATTTATTTTTGGCTGTGTTGGGTCTTCTTTGTGGTGTGCAGGATTCTCTTTGTGGTGGCTTCTCTTGTTGTGGAGCATGGGCTCTAGGCACGCAGGCTTTGGTAGTTGTGGCATATGGGCTCAGTAGTTGTGGCTCGCGGGCTCTAGAATGCAGGCTTAGTAGTTGTGGCACACAGGCTTAGTTGCTCCGCGGCATGTGGGATCTTCCCAGACCAGGGCTCGAACCCGTGTCCCCTGCATTAGCAGGAGGATTCTTAACCACTGCGCCACCAGGGAAGCCCCACCTTAACATTTTGGAAATCAGGATGTATCTTAAATTTTATGACATAATTACAATTGGCAGTTCCCCCCACCGTGGTGCATAAAATAATGGTTCACCTTAAAATCAGTAAGGCATGGTTCATATATTCTACTCACTTATATTAACTGTTACGTGCATTGTTTTCTTGTTCCTTATATAAATTTTTAATAGGTTTTTAAAAATTTATTTATTTATTTATTTAGGCCGTGCTGGATCTTAGTTGCGGCACATGGGATGTTCCTTGCAGCACGTGGGATGGGGTTTTTTCGTTGCGACATGCGGACTTCTTAGTTGCTGCCTGCGGGCTTCTTAGTTGCAGCATGCATGCAGGATCTAGTTCCCTAACCAGGGGTGGAACTTGGGCCCCCTGCATTGGGAGTGTGGATAGAGTCTTACCCACTGGACCACCAGGGAAGTCCCTCTTTTTCCTTATATTGATTCCACCCCTTTTTACTTACTTGGATATTGCAGCCAAAATTCATTATTTTGGAAATCTTTAATCATTAAAGGATTTGTTTGGGGATTTATTTTAATTCTGAGATTTGTAATTTGAATTAGATAATAAGCATCATCATCCATATCTGGTCAACAGAGCAATTTAGGAAAATCCACAGTTAGCATAGTGTTTCTCTCAACTGAGATTCTTACTGCTTTACTTCATCTAACTTACTATAAAATAAAATGGATAACTATCCAGTGAATAAAGATCCCTAAAAATAAAATGAAACTCACAACTCAAATATTATGTAGTTATAGAAAAGTTTGCGATGTTTGAGATAAGAATTTACAAAGCTATTAAATCAGAGACCCTGGGTTCCTTCTAGTTTTGCTAACTATGCCAATTTTATGGGGGATTGAGGGAGAAATTGGTCAGTAGGAAAAGTAGAGACTCACCCTACTGATTCAAGTGTGGAGGGTAAATCTTCCTCCTACTAAATAAAGTACTTCACTGTTCTGAACAGTGACAATCTGAATACATTTTCTTTATGAGAACGTGATTAAGTTAATTAAAGACATATTATTAGGGTTGTTCTTATAAGTTGTTCCTATCTGCCTACATAATGTAAACAACCTACATACAGTTAGACTGTTAGTTTTAGCTCTGTTTTTACCCCTTGGCTCTAGACTTTAGGTTATTTTCCATATAACCTGCGTTACAGGGTGCTCCATACAAAAGTTGGTTAAATAAGGGCTTCCCTGGTGGTGCAGTGGTTGAGAGTCCGCCTGCCGATGCAGGGGACACAGGTTCGTGCCCCGGTCTGGGAAGATCCCACATGCCGCGGAGTGGCTGGGCCCGTGAGCCATGGCCGCTGAGCCTGCGTGTCCGGAGCCTGTGCTCCGCAGCGGGAGAGGCCACAACAGTGAGAGGCCTGCGTACCGCAAAAAAAAAAGAAAAAAGAAAAAAAAATTGGTTAAATAACGTGCTTGAGTTAGCCTCAAACAAAAACATACGTTTTGTGGAGAGAAGTCCATTTCTCCTAGTAAAAAAACTTTAAACTTTCTAGTAAAAGAACTTCTGGTATTTAAAACCAAGGTTTATAATGTGATAAAAATATTCAATATTGTTGACCGTTTCCATCATCTTGCTTTTCTCCTATAGGACTGTTTCACTTTCTTGTAGTAAAAGCAAAAGGGTATTTGTGTGTGTGTTTGTGATTTAGGAATTTAGAGTTAACTCACCAGCTTATAATTGTCCCTGTATGAATTAGTGACTGTTTTTCCACAGAAATTGTTTCTATCCTAGGCTAATTGTTTCTGAGCCATTGCTCAACCTGTTTTCAGAATGGGAGCACATTTTATTAATAATTAGCTCAAGAAAAACATAATTAATAAAGTTAATCTGTTGCTAAGTAAAACCATATGAAATTCCAAAGCAAAATACAAATATGAGTTTATGGGTTCCAAAGCGAGTTCCTTAGCGTAAGTAAGTGATAGAAAGCCCAGGCATGATCCTAGTTCTTGCTGTACAAAAAGGAGCTAGCAGGAGACTTTCTTCTTTGCCATCTTCTGCAGTATGTGAATTAAGAATACTAAGAATCTGGTTAACACACATTAACAGTTATCTTGATGTTATGCATGGTTATTTTATACAGAAATGTAAAAATAGTGGCAAATCATTCTTTGAAGAATAGAATCACATTTTAAATATATTGATGGAGTTAGTGATTTAAAGGAAATTTGTGCTAAGTTTTTTGTTTTTGTTCTGTATGGCAAGTCCCTTCACAGCATGAATAACAGACCTATTTTATGTTTCGTTGTCTGAAACAAAGCCACTAAACAAGACAAGATTATGATTTGGAATTTGGTGACCTGATTCAGTTTTCAAAGAAGGAAAAATTGTAATTTGTGAACTTTTAAACTACCACAGTGATCATTTGATCAGTATGTGAGAATAGTCCATTTAGTTAATATCTCCAAGCACAGCTATAACTGTTTTTTAAATTATTTTTTTCCTTTTTACCACAAAATCCTATAAAATAAACTGAAGGAAATTACATCTTTTTATATTAGCATCTCATCTTTATTGGGGTATCTGTCAGTAGGTCCACTGTTAAGCAGAGAGCTAATTAAAGTGACAAAGCAATGATGTCGTTGAATTTGCAAGTTGAGGAAATGAATATTAATAAGATCCATCCCATTAGAAAATAATTTTATTCATGCACTTTGCCAAAGTTCTTGGGTATAACTTAGTTCTTTCCCCGACTAGTCATTTTCATCCTGATTTAATGATGTCCCATCTGACTTTTCAGTGACCAACTGATATTTAGCAGTAATATATTCAGAAGAGTGTAGGAATCTCAACCGATTTATTGAAAAAATTCTGTCTTAAATATTTTCAAACAAAATAGGGTTTAAATAAATAGTACTGAGGAATTGTACAAATTGGTTTTTATTCCCCAGGACTGTTTTTGTGAGCATAGTAATTCCCAAGTATCTCTTTAAAGATCATTTTGTGTTGTACCTGGTTCTTAAAGACTTATGTTACTGAGGTTTAGCATGGTTGTAAACTATGTTGCCGTGGTTAAGAATGTTGGATGCATATGCTTTGGGTTGAAGGGTTTTTTTGGTTTGTTTTTTGTTTTTGCTGCGCCATGCCGCTTGCGGGATCTTCGTTCCCTGGGATCGAACCTGGGCCCACAGCTGTGAAAGTGCAGAGTTCTAACCATCAGGGAATTCCCATGGTTGAGGATTTTTAATAATCCCATGAGAAATCTAGATGGATAATTTGTATCTTTGTATATGTGAGTCCTGCTATTATCAGATGGCTACTTCTATAAAAGAGCTGTTTATTATACCAAATTATGGAATTTGGATATACAGTGAAAACTCAGCTTTTAACAGCTACAAGAAGACCAAAATAATGGCAAAGTGTAATAGGAACTAGAATGGAAACTGCTATGGAGTCCATATTTTAGAGAATGTTCCAGGAGATTCCTTGGCAGTCCAGTGGTTAGGACTCCATGCTTCTACACCGGGCCAAAAAAAAAAAAAAAGAATGTTCCAGAAAATTGCCGTTTGTCTAACTAACACTGTTAAGCTAGAATCTGTCGAAACAATCAAATTTTGAGCAAAGATAAAACAAGGTCCTGTGACTCAACCATGGACTTAAGTACAAATTAAGAGGGAAGATTTCTCTTAAGAAAGGGAGAATGGAGAACTCTCCCTGAATCTTTGCCCGCACCCGACTCTTCTGAGGTGTGGCTGAAGCAACACTGTAAAGGCATACCCCACGGGACACTGCTCACATTCTTCTGGCCCTTGTGCTCGAAGTGACCCGGCCTAGTTTTGATATTTTTTTAAAGGCAGTTGTAGAGGAGACTGAGCGGTCTACCTCATGCACACCACCGCTGCACTTCCACACTGGTGAATTAGCAGTGTGTTTACAAGAAACCAGGTTTGCCTCCTCGTTTTTTTTTTTTTTTTTCCACACACACATACTGTATTTTATTTTTACAAGAGATAAATAAACTGACACCAAGCATTGTAACTGGATGACCACAACAAAAGCAACAATGATTGCAGTTACCAAACATGAAACACACTCATACTATGTCATGATATTGACATTCAGTCCAGTAATCCTCCACTGTAACAGCTCCTTTACTTTACAGTGAAAATTGATTTGTATATTTTTTGCCTTGAGTCCTTGTGGGATTTTTTTTTTTTTTTTTTTTTTTTTGGTGGTACGCGGGCCTCTCACCGTTGTGGCCTCTCCCGTTGCGGAGCACAGGCTCCGGACGCGCAGGCTCAGCGGCCATGGCTCACGGGCCCAGCCGCTCCGCGGCATGTGGGATCTTCCCGGACCGGGGCACGAACCCGTGTCCCCTGCATCAGCAGGCGGACTCTCAACCACTGCGCCACCAGGGAAGCCCGGGATTTTTTTTTTATTCAAGCAGAAAGTCACAAAAATTATAATCATCCTCATCAGTTCACTCAGTCCCATGTAATTAATTTTTTTTTCACCTCCTCATTTTTTAAAAGAGTGGTATAATAAAATATATATTTGATCTTTGTCTCCAGTTCCTGGCACAGAGCTCCGAAAACCCTTGGAATTTCCTGAGTAATAGGATTTGTTACTTCATAACACGCCCCTTTCATTTCACTTGAGTTTATGCTAATGAAGTGATTTACAACGGGGCCCCAGGATAGCCAGAGAATGGGCCAGTCATCAGGAGTGATTAGAAGGTTGGAACGTTCAGTCCCACCCACCAGCCTCCAAGGATGGGGTGGGATGGCTCTCTGGAGACTGAGCGTTATAAAAACTCAAACTAGAAGACCTGGGGAGCTTCTGTGTTGGTGCACAGATCAAGGTGCCAGGAGGTGACGTGCCCTGTGTGGGCCTGAAGCTCTGTTGTGCCTTCCCTCACTTTGCCCTAGGCATCTCTTCCATTTGACTGTTCCTGAGTTGTATCTTATATAATAAACTGGTAAATGTAAGTAGAAGTTTTCCTAAGTTCTGTGATTTGGTCTAGAGAGTTATTAAACTTGAGGAGGGCGTCATGGGGACCCTCTAACTTGTAGCCAAGTCAGAAGAATTACAAGTGTCCTTGGGACCTGAGATTCACGACTGGCATCTGAAGTAAGGGCAGTCTTGTGAAACCGAGCCCTCAATTTGTGGGGTCTGCCCTAACTCTGGGTAGTTAGTGTGACGATGAAAATTAATCAGTAGTCAGTATATGAAAGTAGTGGAAAATTTTATTTGAGCCAGATTTGAGGATTATAACTTGGGAAGAGCATCTCAGAAAGCTCCCAGAACTGTTCCTCCCATTGGAAGTCAAAACACAGTTACATAAGTTTTTTTAGACAGAGGGCTGTACATTAAATGACGTATTATTGACAGTTTACACAATCCAGATCTAAACATGGCCCTTACAAGATCAAGAAGGAATGTTATCTTTTAAGGAGTTGTCTTATTGATTTTAGGAGAATGTTGCTCTTTGCTTCACTTGAACAGGTATTTCTTCTGATGGGGGAGGTTTGGTTGATGCATAAAGCAGATACACAGTAGGTGGGGAGAGAGGAGGCCAGAGGGCAGAGAAAATTTTTTATGTTTAAATTTTTCTTGTTTTGCCATAGAATATGAATTTTATTTCACAGTGTCAGAACTAAACTGACACCCAGTTAACGTAGGAGAATCTGAGAGCTGGTATCACAAAGAGTAAGCTCTGCTTGGGACTTCCCTGGTGGTCCACCTTCCAATGCAGGGGACACAGGTTCGATCCCTTGTTGGGGAACTAAGATCCCACATGCCGCGGGGAAACTAAGTTCGTGTGCTGCAACAAAGACTCAGCGTAGCCAAAAAAAAAAAAAAGCATAAATTCTGCTTTGTTTTTTTGTTTTGTTTTGTTTTTTAAATTAATTAATTAATTTTTTTGGGGCTGTGTTATGTCTTCTTTTCTGTGGGAGGGCTTTCTCTAATTGCGGCAAGCGGGGGGCCACTCTTCATCGCGGTGCGCGGGCCTCTCACTATCGCGGCCTCTCTTGTTGCGGAGCACAGGCTCCAGACGCGCAGGCTCAGTAGTTGTGGCTCACGGGCCTAGTTGCTCCGCGGCATGTGGGATCTTCCCAGACCGGGGCTCAAACCCGTGTCCCCTGCATTGGCAGGCGGATTCTCAACCACTGTGCCACCAGGGAAGCTCTCTGCTTTGTTTTTATGTGCTTAGTAGATATTAACATTTGCATTAAAAAATACATAAGAATAAATTTGCTCAAAGAAAGTGTCAACTGAAGAAAAATGCACAACCTAAAAATTGCAAGTTATGTTTTATTTCGGGACCTTGCTGAGGACTATAGCCCAGGAGACAGCCTCTCAGATAGCTCTGAGGAACTGTTCCAAAGAGGTAAGGGAGGAGCTAGGATATATAGGAATTTTTGCTGAAAAAGAATCATGTAGTTGAACATCAAAAGATTACTGCCAATCTCAAAAAAAAACCCAGACATTTCAAGTTAATGATTTTATTGCTTTTCTGTGTATGGGAAGAAGCTAGAGTCTGGGCTCATTGAAATTATTTCTTAGATACGCATCTTAACTATTTAGGGCCAGTATCCTGTTTTTTTCTCCATCCTGAATTCCCCTTATAGCACACTGTGGCACTGTGGCGGGGCGGGGGCTGCAGTGGCTGGTGGCTTGGTGGTGGCCACATTTGCTGTTTACTGGAATGACGGGCAACAGTGTTTGTTTACTGGAATGGCAGGCAACATCCTTTGTCCACAAAAGTAAAGATCCAACTTAACAGAAAGAGATAATATTCTTCCTAGATTTGGAAGACCTGCAGATCAGTTCAATGCAATCGCAGTCAAAATCCCAGCAGGCTTTTTTGGGGGGCTAGGTAATAGAAACTGACAAGCTGAGTCTTACATTTATATAGAAATGCAAGTGAGCTTGAATAGCTAAAACAGCTGAAAAAGAATAAAATTGGATGACTTGCATTACTTGTATTTCAGCACTTATAAAGATTTACTATAAAGTAATCAAGACAGTATGGTAGGGCTTCCCTTGTGGCGCAGTGGTTAAGAATCCACCTGCCAATGCAGGGGACACGGGTTCGAGCCCTGGTCCAGGAAGATCCCACATGCCACGGAGCAACTAAGCCCGTTTGCCACAACTACTGAGCCCACGCACCTAGAGCCCATGCTCTGCAACAAGAGAAGCCACCACAATGAGAAGCCCGCACACCGCAATGAAGAGTAGCCCCTGCTCACCACAACTAGAGAAAGCCCACATACAGCAACGAAGACCCAACACAGCCAAAAAAAAAAGACAGTATGGTATTGTCAGAAAGATAAACTTATAAACCTGGGGTTGACAAAATGGCTGTGTGTTTTGTAAGTAAAATTTTAGTGAAACAAAGCTAAACCTATTTGTTTATGTATTCCCTAGGGCTGCTTTTGATCTACAGTTACCAAATTGAGTATAACAGAGACTATATATGGCCCCAAGCCTAAAATACTGTCTATTCAGTGGTTCAGAATCGAAAGTTGATAAATAGGTCCACATATGCCTGATTGTTACCTGAAAACTGATTTCACCTCTTGGTGGGTGTTGAGCCAAAAGATACAACCAAGCCAAAGACTGGGAGAAGGAAGGATTTGTTACTTGCAGCAAGTAAGGAGGAGAACATGGGAGATCTTTCCCAAAGCAGTGTCTCCCTGAACAGCAAAACTGGGGAAGTTTTAAGCTAAGGGTACATGCATATTCATGAAGGGGCTTGAACAGAGGAGAATTCAGCATAGAACTGAGGCAGAGGTTGAGTCCAAGCTTTAGCTGATTAAAGTCATGAGGGTCAGAAAAGGTCACCATTATAATTCCTTAGATTCTGGCCAGTCTGGGGTTCTTAGCATGTAGTTGCCATTCTCCACCTGGATGGGGCCTTAGTTCCTGTTGAACAGCTCAAAGATATGTATCAGATTGTCATTTATATCCCTTGAGAAGGAACTAGGACTCTGTTCTGTCGCTGAACTATTGTTTCTTTCTTTTTTTTAATATTTATTTATTTGGTTGTGCTGGGTCTTAGTCGTGGCAGGTAGGCTCCTTAGTTGCGGCTCGTGGGCTTCTTAGTTGCTGCACGCAGGCTCCTTATTTGTGGCATGCAAACTCTTAGTTTCGGTATGCAGGTGGGATCTAGTTCCCTGTCGAGGGATGGAGCCCAGGCCCCCTGCATTGGGAGTGCACAGTCTTAACCACTACGCCACCAAGGAAGTCCCTGAACTATTGTTTCTTGACTGCTTTTCCTCTGTTCCTGCATTCCTTTGTTCACTTAGGATCATTAATTGCTGAGACCTGTTAAGGGCAAGCATTGTGGCCTGGCTTAGATTACAAAATGGCTTAGGCCTAAAATGGCTTCTTTTATGTCAAAAAAGGCTGTATCTGCTTCTTTTCCTCCGGGGATCCTATAACCTATCTGCCTACATGATCAAATGATTTTCAACAAAGATGCCAATCAAAAAGGAAAGGATAGTTGTTCAAGCACAATTTGTTGAGGAATCTGTTGTGTTTATATGGGAAGAAAATTAACTTCAGCCTTACATCACACCATCACCAAAAATAACTTGAAATGGATCATAGATATAAATTTAAAAGCTTTTTAAACAAAATTCGACTGAGTAAAAATGTAAAGATCTTACTGGCCTTATTCAGTGATTCATGAATAGGACAGCATCCCATCTAGCAAATAGAAAGGAGCTCGGAAGAGCTATACAAAATGAGTGGCTTCTATAGGTGAAAGGGGACAGAAAAAGGAAATTTCTAGCAAAGAGTGTGTTGTTTCAGGCAAGGTCACCTTCCTTTGGGGGACAGAAGGGGTCTCAGGCAGATTACCTCACTAGTGCTGACCAGTAATTAACCAGATTGACTGGTTAAAGGTTACATTCCTGGTAAAGACTGAAACTGCAGTTAGGTTAGGTATTGTCTTGATTTGCTGATGTGGGGCCATTTTGGGCCTGTCCTCTCTTTTTTTTTAACAAGCTAAAAATAAAAATTCTAGAAAAGATACAGAATATTCATCAACTCGGAGTAGGCAAAGATTTCTTAAGACATAAAAGCACTAACTATAAAAAGAAAAAATGGATAAATTTGATTACATAAAAATTAAAATTTCTGCTCTTTAAAAAGCACTATCGGGACTCCCCTGGTGGTGCAGTGGTTAGGAATCCACCTGCCAATGAAGGGGACACGGGTTTGAGCCCTGGTCCGGGACGATCCCACATGCTGATCCCACATGCCGCGGAGCAACTAAGCCCGTGCGCCACAACTACTGAGCCTGCGCTCTAGAGCCTGCGAGACACAGCTGCTGAGCCTGTGTGCTGCAACTGCTGAAGCCCATGCGCCTAGAGCCCATACTCTGCAACAAGAGAAGCCACTGCAATGAGAAGCCCACACATCGTGACGAAGAGTAGCCCCTGCTCGCCGCAACTAGAGAAAGCCTGCACGCGGCAACAAAGACCCAACACAGCCAAAAATAAATAAAATTGAAAAAAATAAAAATAAAAAAAATAAAAAGCACTATCAGAAAACGAAATGGCAACCACAGACTAGGAGAAAATATTTGTAAAACATATATCCATCATATGATGTGTCTAGAATAAATCAAGAAGTCTTAAAATTCAATAATAGTAAACTCAATTTTTTAAAACAAGAAAAAGATTTGAACAGTGCTTTACAAAAAAATGATATTAGTGGCCACTTATCACTTGGAAAAACTCTGTATATCATTAGTCATCAAGGAAATGCAAATTAAAACCATGAGATACCACTTACTATCCACTAGAATGGCTAAAATTAAAAATATGAAAAAAAAAACATGAGCAATTGTTGGCAAAGAGGTGGAGCAACTAGAACTCTCATGCATTGCTAGTGGGTGGGTTGTAAATTGGTGTAACCACTTTGGAAAATTGAATTAAAAAAAATTTTTTTATTGAGGTACAGTTGATTTACAATATTATATTAGTTTCAGGTGTAAAACATACTGATTCACAATTTATATAGATTATATTCCATTTAAAATTATTATAAAATATTGGCTGTATCCCCTGAGCTGTACAATATATCCTTGTAGCTTATTTATTTTATACATAGTAGCGAATTTTCTTATATTTCAACATACACTTAACGTATGATCCAGAAATTCCAGCCTTAGATATTTACCCAAAGTATACCTCGAAGTTGATTTTTAAAAAGAATTTTATTGAAAAATAATAAATAGGGAATTCCCTGGCAGTCCAGTGGTTAGGACTCTGCACTTTCACTGCCGTCAGCCTGGGTTCAATCTCTGGTCGGGGAACTAAGATCCTGCAAGCCTCATGGCACAGCCAAAATAATAAAGAAAAAGAATAAATAAAGAGCATCTCTTTTGCAAAAGTAATTTGATCACGTCTATTCCCTGATTAAACTCTTTTAACACTTTCTCACTGCATTTCAAGTAAAATCCAAATTCTTTCCTGACTTCTTTTGGAATGTATTTTCTGCCACTTTACTTTTCACTAGGCTCTGTCCATACCTGCACTCCTTAGTTGCTAAAACATGCCAGACTCTTTCCAATATGATGTTCCTTCTGCCTAGAATACTCTCCATCCACCCCCACCTTCCCCACCCACTTGTTCATAGCTACATCCTCTCCGTTTAGATCTAGGCTTAAATGACATCTCCACAGAGAAATTTTTCCTGCCCTCCTTACCTAAAGTAAAAATTTCCACTGTTATTCTTTATTCCCCAGTTTCTTTCATGACAAAATTAGCCATTATTTTAGTTGTCTGCCTATTTTTTCATTGTTTATCTCATCCTCTCGCGTGAAAGCTCCACAAGGTAGTGCCCTTGTCTGTCTTGTACAGCACTGTGTCTCCATCACCTACCTCAGAGTCACCTGGGCTTTGTGAAGGAGTGAACATTGTTCCCTAAGCCTGAAATCTCTCTTCCTTCTCATCTATTGTAACTCCCCCCTCATCTTTCAAGGCCCAGCTCAAATGACAACTATTCTTCAAAGCCGCCTTCCACTCCTTGTTTAATTCCTTAGTGTATAAGTTAGTGTTTGTACTACACTAAAATGTTTTCAAAACTGGTGAAGGGCGACTTCCCTGGTGGTGCAGTGGTTAAGACTCAGTGCTCCCAATGCCCGGGTCCTGGGTTCGATCCCTGGTCAGGGAAGTAGGTCCCACATGCATGCCACAACTAGGAGTTCTCATGCCACAACTAAGGAGCCCGCCTGCTGCAACTAAGGAGCTGGCGAGCTGCAACTAAGGAGCCTGCCTGCCACAGCTAGGACCTGGCACAACCAAATGAATGAATGAATGAATGAGTAAATAAATAAATATTAAGAAAAAAAAAAACCTGGTAAAGGAACTTAGAACCAAAGCAGAGGTTGAACACTGGCTTAAACAAAAGGACCTATAACTTAACGGAGTTCGTATCTTCCAAGTCAAGACATTTGAAAGAAAAAACGGTGATCTTTGGTGGAAAATATAGTCTATTTTCCACTCCTCCAAACTAGGTCATAGCAGTGTCTTAAGCTATACACACTTCCAACTTCTTTGGTTAAAACTTAACTCCTCAGGAGGATAGGTATAGGACTGGTAAGAAAAGAAAAACTGGAAAGGTGTTTGCCATTTTCTTTTAGTTGTAATTAACTTCCTGTTCTAGGCTAGCTTCTGTTGTGCCTACTTGGAGGAATGGGTAAAATTTTTAAGAGCCTGCAGGTGAAAATAAGTAGTTTTAAAAAGATGCCTTCCCCTTCTTCCTCCTCCTTTCTCTCCCCAATAATTCTCCTGGTACATGATTTACCTCATTCATTTGAAATTAGCTGTTTAACATCATTATAGCCTTTGCCATGACACCTAAAGGTGAGCCCCTCTGCCCCTGAACACACACACGTGCACACAAATCAACCGACTCTTTAAAGTTGGATTTTCTTTTATTAAAAAAAAAAAAAGGTATAGCATTTGAAGGGATGAGAAGATACAATTCTGTAAAACCCTAAAAGCATTTCTCGGATAATCCTGTCATAGTCCTCTGATTAATTTATGACTTCTAGGAATTAATATTCTCAGGAAGTTACAACAGCCAGTATGACAGAATAAACCAAAGTTGCTAAATTGCTTTTCAGCAGTGTGATCTGTATTTGGCATACTCTGTCTTTCTCATATCAGGAGTCCAAGTACTGTTACTTCAGTGGTTCTTAAACTCGAGCATGCATCAGATCACTTTGAAGCCTGGTTACAACATAGATTCAGTAGGTCCAAGAATTTGCAGATGCTGATATTGATGCACTTTGAGAATCACACAGTAGCTTATATGAATATTCCTACATATTTGGGTTGCCCAGACAAAAGCCCTCTTTAGGTGAATGTTATTTGAGTTTACAATTCACCTTAATCTAGATAATTTGTGTTTATTGTTGTTCAAGGAATTGAATGGGCAGGAAAATGGAGTTCTCATAATTTTAGATTTAACCTAGTCCTTATCTTAAAATTTTTCTTGCCTTATATAAAGCAGTTCATAAAACCTGTCTTGTCATCTCAGGCCAAACTAGAAGCTATTTTTATTACGTATAATTAACCTAATTCTCAGAAAAGGAGCAGGTGTGGGGGAATGGCCAGCATTGAAACAAGTGTGGAAGCTCTCAAAAATTGCTTTTCTGAAATTAATGTTACCAGCCTCAATATAGCATTTGAAGTTGTTGTTTTTAGAATCTTGGACCTAGTTACTCAAATCTAGGGCTGAGTTTGTAAGGGTTAAATAGTTTGTCTGTGGATTCAACATGAATATTTCCAAGGTTGTCCTAACTCCAAACGTTAGATCAGCTTATTTGAGAAGTTGGAGGTGTGTTACTATGCAGAAACTTGGAGAAGTAGTTAGAGAGAAATACAGAATCCATCCCATTGGTGAACCGTCTTTCAGCTTCTCACATCTACTGCCCGTGTTTGATGTTATCACAGCATAGTATTCCAGAAGCTGTTTCTATACATAGCATCTTTATGTTTATAGTATAACTATGGAGAAGTTTTGTTTAAATCTTTAAAAAAATTTTTTTCAAAGAATTGTTGCCAAGCTTATTCCCCATCTTTTGACTTTTGTTTGAATCTTTGTCTTATTTCAAAGGCTGAGAGCTGTTACCCAATTGAGCCTTGAATTATGAAAGTCCAATATTTTTGAAATCGTAAAATTAAAAAATCTTTTTTAATTAAAAGATTCTTATGTTTTAAATTTTAGACTTATCACGTCTTATGGACCAAAATAGCACATTCCGTTTTTGGCAGCTTCTGTCCTGCCCATGCCAATAAAAGCAGCACCATATGGTGTGACTGCTGTCCCACTAGGAAACCCACACCCTGTGGAGACGTTGCCTGCCATGAAGCAGAGCCGCTGCTCCCCATATGCTTATCTTTTTAAGCCAACATATTGACCAAGATATATTAAGATTCCAGGACATCCTATCAGTTGAGTCTTGTAGCCCTCTTTCCTACCAGCTTTAACATTTGACCACATTATGAAAATACATACTCAAAACTTTATGGAATCTCTTACCCAGCCTCAGAAAGAAGCTTTTGAATGACTACTGCAAGAAACGAAAATATGTACGTTTTAGAATACAGTCAGTAAGTGTTTCAGTGCTCCTTAACTGCTAGTACCCCTCCACAGCTATCTCCTCTCTTGCTCACCCCCCTCCCCTGACCAAACACCCAGAAGGAAAAGGGTTTGCAAATATTAATCTTAGGTGTTGGTGTAAGTGTAGGAAGATGGGCTGAAAGTTGTAGTTCTCTGTGATGGAAAGAGTTTAGAATGTGAAAGAAAGAGGGGATAATTGCTGTTCTACTCACTTCTGTGTATTCTGTCCTTTGTTGGATAGGTGTGCAGTGTTTTCCAAATAACCACCCTCTGCTGCCTGTTCTTTGTCTCTTTTATGCTGGAGCAGCCATTTAGTTATGGCTGGAGCAGCCATTTAGTTCATTGTAACCTTCATCCAAACACTTCTCTACCTTATAAAATTACTATTAAGGCTTTCCAGTATAAAATTATCTTAATTCTTCTGAAAATAAAGGCACACAGCTAAGTTTTGTTCATCATATAGATTATGTCTGTAGTTTTCAATAACTTTATTTAGTTATTCTTGAAACATGTATTATTGAGCATTTACTGTGTTAATTGTATTGGGCAATGTGTATATGGAATAGACAAAATTCCACCCTCCAGAAACATATAAGCAGGTTATAATACAGTATAATGCTTTACTGAAAAGATATGCAGTATACTATGGTTGTATCTTGAGGCAGCTCCTGAAATTAAAGTTTCTAAAGACTCAAAGGAAAATATAAAACTTTGGTGTTACAGCAAAGTGCTTATAAATGTTATTGCCTGGTCTGTCAAAAAAGTGCTTAAAGCTCAGAGAAATTTATAAGGCTGGTTCAAGCTAAGTGACAAATAACTGAAAAATTAAGTATCTTTAAATAATTTATGTTACAGTATTTCTAAAATTTGAACATCTAATAGTCATGTGCGATTTTTCAAAGTTAAAATTTTGGGGAATTATATTTTTAATTTGAATATGATGAAGTGTTTTGTTAGTAATGTATATGCCTTATATTTAAATTTCTAGAATAAGAATCTACAGATATTTTACATTTTGAGGTGTTACTAGATAGGAACGTGGTTTAAATCAGTGTTTTTCAGCAGGAATACTTTAGGCATCTTGGAGGAATCATTTCTCCTTGTGTAGTAGTGTCCTATACATTGAAGGACATTTAGTATACTCGGCCTCTTTTTATATTTTTTATATTCATATAAAAAGTTGAATGCCTTCTTACAGCTGTTTGACCCAATAACATTGAGGCTGCTTTTATTACGTATAAATGAAGACCAGTATGTATTTCTGATTTACTGTTTTTAAAAGCAGTAAATGATAGTTAAAACATTGCCCTCTAAATGCTAGTGTTTCTCCTCCTCCCACGTTGGTGTGATAAAGAAAAATATCCCTTCACATTTCCAAATGTACCTCGTTGGGAGTTGACCATCTCCTTATTACATAATACTTTCGCTTTCTGTACATGTGTACAAAATTTTACTTTCTGAACTTAAGAGATTTGCTCTGAACTTTAATAAATAAGACATCTCTCTTTTTAAAATTAGAATGCATGCTTAGATATGTATGGGAGGGGTTTCCAGCTGGCTTGGTGCAGGAGCGTATAATTTTGTTTACTGTAAATCTCAGCAAACATTTTCTCACACTAGGGACAGCAGCCACATCACACTGTGGAAGGTGCAATACTCAACCTGATCTTTTTTTTAACAGCTTTATTGAAGTGTATTTTACATATCACAGAATCCACCAATTTCAAGTTTACATTGATTTTTAGCAACTTTACTGAATGGTATAATCATCACCATAAATCAGTTTTAGAACATTTTTATCACCCCAGAAATATGTCTCGTGCCCATTTATAGTTAATCCCCATTCATTCCTTTACCTAGACTCTACTAATCTACTTTTATATAAATGGAATCATCAACATGTGACCATTCCCTTCTTAAAACATTTCTCTGTGGCTCCCCTATCAGACTGTTGTCTTTCACTCACCTCCTCAGTCAAGGGCTTGAATGTTCTATCCAGGGTTCTGTTCTCACTCAGCCTAGGTGATTTCATTCTGACCTAAATGTGATGATTACCATATCTCTATCACTAACCTAAATCTCTTTCCTGAGCTCCAGACACATATTGCCAACTACACCTGCAGGGTATGTCCACAAGCACCTCAGTCTCAACATCTCTGAAACTGAGCTCAATACCCGCTAATACAAGCCTAATGGGCCTGAATTTCACTTTTCAGGGAAGGTACCACCTTCCACTTTGTTCACCAACTTGTAAAGTAGGGCAGCCATCATCCTTCATTCTTCTTTCCCTCACTTCCACATCCAATAAGTTACCAACTCTGAAATTACCCTTTAAATACCATATACACTGAATACAGTCAACCTGAGTTTAGGTAGTATAAGTATGCCATGTAGTTTGGGTCAAGAATCTGTAGAGATTCTAAGCAAGATCAGGCCTTAACAGGAAGTGTAGTAAATTTTCACCCATTTTAAGTTTTGAGATTCACAAGAATAAACTCAGCACACTTAGTAACAAGGTATCTTTAAGAAGTTTCAGAATTCTTTAATTTTATTATAATTTTATTTTTCTTTTTTTAAGTTTTTTTATAAAAGTTACACATAAAGAATCAACAGATTCTACAGTGTTTCTTTTTTCCTAAATAAATTTATTTATTTAATTTTGGCTGCGTTGGGTCTTTATTGCTATGCGCGGGCTTTCTCTAGTTGCTGTGAATGGGGGCTACTCTTCATTGCGGTCCACGGGCTTCTCATTGCGGTTGGCTTCTCTTGTTGTGGAGCATGGGCTTCAGTAGTTGTGGATCGCAGGCTCTAGAGTGCAGGCTCAGTAGTAGTGATGCAAGGGCTTAGTTGCTCTGCGGCATGTGGGATCTTCCCCCACCAGGGATCGAACCCGTGTCCCCTGCATTGGCAGGTGGATTCTTAACCCCTGCACCACCGGGGAAGTCCCCCCTTTTTTAGGGGGGAAAAATTATTTATTTATTTATGCTGCACCCAGTCTTAGTTGTGGCACATGGGATCTTCCTTGCCACGTGTGGGCTTTTCGTTGCTACGTGTGGGCTCCTTAGTTGCAGCATGTGGGCTCCTTAGTTGCAGCATGCGGGCTCCTTAGTTGCAGCATGTGGGATCTTTAGTTGTGGCACATGGGATCTTTAGTTGCAGCATGCGGGATCTAGTTCCCTGACCAGGGATCAAACCCAGGCCCACTGCATTGGAGGTGCGGAGTCTTAGCCACTGGACCACCAGGGAAGTCCCTACAATGTTTCTTGAGGCATGTAGCAATCTGTATTTCCCCTTATAATTTTTTTTTAATTAAGGCTAAAACAGAGATTCTTTTGGCTTTTACATCCCCACTCCCAGATACTCTAAGTGAAGTTTTCCATTTTCTGTAGAACAGAAGAATAATTTACAGTTTTCTCACAAAACAAAATTGGTACTCGCATAACAAATTGAATGTCTATTTGCAGTGGTTTGACACAATTAGGTAGAGGCAGTTTCCTGTTCAGTAAGTAAATAAAAGAGTAATGTTTTATAACTTTACAAAAGAGTAAAGTTCCTTTCTATTTTATTAGCAGCAAATTTTAGTTGGATAAAGAGCATTTTAAATTTTATGTAAAATATTTGTTGACTTAGATTTTCAGGGTCCTCATCACAAAGACTGAGTGGACTTTGTGAAGAACATAGTGGAACATGGGATAGAATTAGAAATGAATTGTTAGACTTCAGTAGAAGCTAGCAAGAATGTCTTTTCTAAGCAGCTGTTAAGAAGCTAAGGAAAGGGGTTTTTCTTTCCATATAGGAGATGGCTTTCCCATTACTTCCTCTTCCCTTTTGAATTATTTTTGTTTGTTGTCCTAGGGAGATAATCAGTTTTTGCTCTTAGTTCTGTCTCTCTCTGTCTCTCCTCCAGATCTCATCGATTGGTGTTTATTCATATGAAATTTTTTCCTTAGTCATTTCTAAAAGCTTTACCTGAAGGATGAGCGGTTTCTCCTGAGGGAATTGGATTTAAATGAATAAGGGTGATGAATTCCTTTACAGGTGCGCAGAGGAACTCCAGAAATGTAATTCTTGATAATCCTTTCCTTCTCCATCCTAGTACTATTCCATCAGGAATCCAAAATAGTGGATTTAGTTTTCTGAGAATAGTGCTCTTTGACATCCTTATTTAATAATTTCTTGTCCTGTCCAGCTTAAATTCATTGCATAGTTTTGGTCTTAATTTGGGGATATCTTAGGGAATTGATGTTAAAATAAAAGGCCTGAAAAATAGACCAAAAAGGAAGAAGTTTAGGAGAAGCTGTGTATTTCATTGTGACCCCAGTGATTGACAGCCTGCCTTTGGAAGCTTAGAGATCAAATAGAATTTCTGTCAACCAAGTAACAAATATTTGTAGAATGCCAGTGTGTGCCTAGTATTGTGTAGCACAGGATGTAATTACTGCCTTCCAGGAACTTCCTTAAATATAAGTTATCTTAAGAAGAAAATTTTTGCCAGAGACTTGTGGGGGTTTGTGATCAACCAAGAATTTATTTTATTAGGATTTTAATATTTTTAGGAAAATTTTCAGGATAGATATAACTTGGAGCCAAAAATTATGTTTCATTGCTTGCTCTGTGATGTCATAGTTGCACCAAGTAAGAATTAGAACATAGATTTGAAATTCTTACTCAATTTCAGATTGAATAAAGGTATCCTGCAGCAGATATTTTTAGAATGGAGGATCAACTGAAGGGCCCAGGTTCTCATGCAGAAACTGATGTTGGGATATTGACTTTAAAACTTTGAATTTTTCACTCTGAATTATTTTTCTGTTCTGAAATGCAAGTTTAAGCTGTCATCAGTGGATTAAATCAATTTTTATATATATAATAAGAATACAACTTTTGATATGAGAGACAATTTAAATGATCCCCCTATTAATAGGAAGTGGATATTTTTCACAGATGTTAATTGAGTTGGTGATTATACTATCAGAATTGTCAGATGGCTTTAGATGGGTATGGCTTTAATTTTTATGGGAGAAAGGTTTGAAAAAATGTGTTTTTCTCTTTTCACCATACTTTAAAGCATTGTAACGGCAGAGGATGGGATTAATGATTAGCTCCTCCCAAGTCATCGTATGAGTTAACTGGTAGAATAGGGATAGAAATTAACAATTTCATAGTCTTAGTCAGTTGCTTTCCTCACCATACAAAAAGAAAGCTAAATGTGAAAAAAATGTCTTGAATTTTGTCATTAATGGAAACTGTAGTCTTAAGCCAATACACAGATATAAGACACTTTTGTTGTGTCTGATCTGTTTTGGTGGCAATTAATTATGTAAGTTAGATCTACTTAATCTTAAATTCTAAGGCAAAAGTGATCAGTCATCTTTGGAAAAAGAATCTGCTATTCATTATATCCTTTTTTTTACTGAGATTTTTAGAGAGGATGTATAATTATATTAAATAAGCTATTGGTGAAACAAGGAAAAGGTTGCAGAGATAAGTTATATTTTTAGGAATTTTTATGTTACTTTTTTATTAAATTTATTTATTTATTTATTTATTCGTTCATTCATTTTATTTATTTATGGCTGTGTTGGGTCTTAGTTCCGCCCACAGGCTTTCTCTAGTTGCGGCGAGTGGGGGCTACTCTTCATTGCGGTGCACGGTCTTCTCATTGCGGTGGCTTCTCTTGTTGTGGAGCATGTGCTCTAGGCGTGTGGGCTTCAGTAGTTGGGGCCCATGGGCTCCAGTAGTTGTGGCTCACGGGCTCTAGAGCACAGGCTCAGTAGTTGTGGCGCACAGGCTTAGTTGCTCTGCGGCATGTGGGATCTTCCCGGACCAGGGCTTGAACCCGTGTCCCCTGCATTGGCAGGTGGATTCTCAACCACTGCGCCACCTGGGAAGCCCTTTGTTACTGTTTTTTTGGGGTTTTTTTTTGCGGTACACGGGCCTCTCACTGTTGTGGCCTCTCCCGTTGTGGAGCACAGGCTCTGGACGCGCAGGCCCAGCGGCCATGGCTCACGGGCCTAGCCACTCCGCGGCATGTGGGATCTTCCCAGACTGGGGCACGAACCCGTGTCCCCTGCATCGGTAGGCAGACTCTCAACCACCGCACCACCAGGGAAGCCCTGTTCCTCTTTTTAATTGAGGTACTACCACCTCCAAGGGGCCTAGGGAGCAAAATAAAATCAGAAAAACTTAGGAACACACACACACACACACACATTCTTTTTATATTCTTTTCCATCACGGTTTATCACAGGATATTGAATATAGTTCCTTGTGCTATACAGTAGGACTTTGTTTATCCATTCTATATATAGTAGTTAGCATCTGCTAACCCCAAACTCCCAATCCATCCCTCCCCCACCTCACTCCCCCTTAGCAACCACAAGTCCGTTCTCTATGTCTGTGAGTCTGTTTCTATTTTGTAGATAAGTTCATTTGTGTCATATTTTAGATTCCACATATAAATGATATCATATGGTATTTGTCTTTCTCTTTCTGCTTACTTCACTTAGTATGATAATCTCTAGGTCCATCCATGTTGCTGCAAATGGCATTATTTCATTCTTTTTTATGGCTGAGTAGTAGTCCATTATATTATATACCACATCTCCTTTGTCAGTTCATCTGTTGATGGACATTTAGGTTGTTTCCATGTTTTGGCTATTGTGAAGAGTGCTGCTATGAACATAGGGGTGCATGTATCTTTTCAAATTATATTTTTGTCCGGATATATGGCCAGGAGTATGATTGCTGGATCATATGGCAACTCTGTTTTTAGTTTTTTGAGGAACTTCCATACTGTTTTCCATAGTGGCTACTCCAACTTACATTCCCACCAACAGTGTAGGAGGGTTCTCTTTTCTCCACAGCCTTTCCAGCATTTGTTATTTGTAGACTTTTTAATAATGGCCTTTTTTTTTTTTGCGGTACACGGGCCTCTCACTGTTGTGGCCTCTCCCGTTGCGGAGCACAGGCTCCGGACGCGCAGGCTCAGCGGCCATGGCTCACGGGCCCAGCCGCTCCGCGGCATGTGGGATCTTCCCAGACCAGGGCACGAACCCGTGTCCCCTGCATCGGCAGGCGGACCCTCAACCACTGCGCCACCAGGGAAGCCCAGTAATGGCCATTTTGATTAGTGTGAGGTGGTACCTCACTGTAGTTTTGATTTGCATTTCACTAATAATTAGTGATGTTGAGCATCTTTTCATGTGCCTATTGGCCATCTCTATAGGCCATCTCTATGTCTTCTTTGGAAAAATGTCTGTTTCGGTCTTCTGTCCATTATTCGATTGGGTTTTTTTTTTGTATTGAGTTGTATGAGCTGTCAGAAAAACTTAGGAATTTTTAATGGCACCAAAATGAACTTATAAGAGACTCTTTTAAACCAGGGAAGTCGGTTTCCAATTCCTATGCACTGTTTCTTTGTTTCGGAAGCAGGAACAATTTAGTAACCAGTCTAATAAATTACTTGGTAAGTCATGGATGTTGAGATCATTTATTCAGTGTCAAGCCTTCTGGAAAGGGAATATTAATACCTTCACTTATCTTTCTTTTCAAACTTCATTAACTGGCTGTTAGACCAACTATCCCATATTATTTGATGTTTTAAAATGTGTATTTGGTATTCACAATGTACTATGATGTAAAATAAACTCTTCTATACCTGAAAAAAGAAATGTGTATTTGATAATTTTGAGATGAAGTTTAAAAATTAAAATTCTGGCTAAAGGTTTTTAGTAAGTTACTTAATTAGATGATAAGATATCTCGTATGAATTATGTCCTAAATTTTTCTTTTAAAATCGGTCATGAATCACATATTTTGGCTTATGTATATGCTTCTGAATTCTTTATGTTAGTGGCATAACTAGCCACCAACATTCATAATGTTGTAAGATTCTTAACCAGACAGGTGACTCAGAGTAGACATAAAGGTGAGTACAGTACAGCTTACAATTGAAGTGTGTATTTATTTTAAAAAAAATTTTTTTTTAAGTCTTTATTGAATTTGTTACAATACTGCTTCTGTTTTATGTTTTGGGTTTTTTGGCCGCAAGGCATGTGGGATCTTAGCTTCCCAACCAGGGACCGAACCCGCACTCCCTGCATTGGAAGGCGAAGTCTTAACCACGGGACAGCCAGGGAAGTCCCCGAAGTGTGTATTTTAAATAAGTCTTAGAATGTTGCATTTTATGGATTTTATTTAGTCCATATTACAGAGAGAAGTCTCAGGTAAATGCTTGAATCTTTTCTTCTTGCATACTGAGGTGAAAATAAGGATCAGAGTCTAGGTAAAAGGTTAAAAATATTCCTTGGCACCAAAAGCAAGAGAGAAAGCAATCCAAAATTGACTTTCTACTGTTCCCCTCTCCCCAGTCTTTTTTTTTCTTTCTTCTGAAACTGAAACAAAAATATGTTTGGGGTTATTAGATATTAAGTCCTGCTTCTGAATAGGTATAGTTATGCCCTGCCTAATGCAGAGAGCCTTTCCCCAGTCGAGTTCTGTGATGTGGATTATTTAGTAAGATTTCAGTTGGGAAAACGCTTGTGTGCTTTCTGTGGCTCACTTATGTTACTTGTTCTGTCCTCTTTCTGTGGTCCATGAGGCATTTCATTTGTATCACATGTCAGAATTTAAAATATTATCTTTGAAATAGTGAACTTTCCTCCAGTCATAGATCCTTATCTTCTATATTTCTGGTGTAGACTAAAGATTCAGAGAACCTAAATCAAAGGCTTCTATTTTAGACATTAGATTTCCCAGTACTCTTCTGAAGAATAATAACTGTGATGATCAAAATTTTAAAGATACTGTTGTAAGGTCTGAGTGTATTTGAAAGAATTATGGTAGTGTAACCCTGGACCACTTTTACACTGCTTTGTACGATCTGTTCACAGGTGGCTGTCAGGTGATTTAAAGTAACAAACCCAGACAGATGCATGGCATTGACTGAATTGTCAAAGGCATCAGTCTTGCTTATTAAAATTGACAGTTGCTGACAAGCAGCATTTACTTTCACAAAATGAATCAGCTGGAGTTTGATGTGATGAGAGAAGTGCATTGATTGCCAGCAGTGGGCTAGAAACATTTACCAAGTAAAATTTAGAAAAGCGATTTTAGATGACTAAGAGCCTTGGTTTGTTTGCATATTTAAAGATACTTGCATCTAAACAGTTGGACTTAAATACAACCAAATACAGAGGTTGTTTGGAGCCTTAAAACAGTTGAGAGAACAAAATCAAAACTATTTAACTTCTGATGTTTACTTAGAAACAAAAACCTAAATGAAGTTCAAAACAGATATCTAACCTGGATTTGTATATGGATATTAGATTGAGAGATTAGAGTGAGGAGCAAGACAAATTCCACACACAGTTGTGCCGAGCAAACTTGGTGAAGTGATTTAAAGACTTTTCTTTCCATTAGGATAAGATTTTTCTACCTTAATTTCCTAAATTAATGTATTCCTTTACTCTAGTTTATCCTAATGTAATTGAACTACGTAAACTGAAGTTGCCTTCCTACAACAGTGAGGCCCGCATACGGCAAAAAAATAATAATAATTCTAAAAGGATCTGTGATTGTTCTGCCTGTCTCCTTTCACCTCTCCCAGTTATTTCTATAACAGTATTTCTCCTTCCTCAAAAAGGTAATTATCTGTTTTTCTTTTTGGCGGTACGCGGGCCTGTCACTGTTGTGGCCTCTCCCGTTGCGGAGCACAGGCTCTGGATGCGCAGGCTCAGCGGCCATGGCTCACGGGCCCAACCACTCCGCGGCGTGTGAGATCTTCCCGGACCGGGGCACGAACCTGTGTCCCCTGCACCGGCAGGTGGACTCTCAACCACTGCGCCACCAGGGAAGCCCTAATTATCTGTTTTTATAGAATCATATTAGTTAGCCAATTGGAGTCAAACTGTCTTGCTTTTTATTCAGTTTCCTACCTATTGTAACTGAAGTGTGGGGAATTATTATATATTCAGGTCATATAGTGATCATTGGCTCAACTGAACTTCCCAGCAAAAGAATCCTCCTGGTTTTTTGTTCTTTGCACTTTCGTTTCAAATCAATTTTATAATAGAAAATTACCACTTTAAAAGGCAAAGATGTGGTTTAGAGATTATGGATAATTCTTATTAAATATTGCATCTTTATTAATGTTTATATTAATTTTTCAATATTTCCCAGAGTAAGTGTTTAATTCTATCATTTCAGCCTTTATAGTTTGATATAATGGTAATTATTAACATACAATTAATGTACCTTTGTTCTACCGACTATAGAATGATATTATCTAAGCAAGAAGAAATATGGAAAACTTTTGAAGATTTCTGTAGATTTTATGTATATTACTGATGTTGTTAACCCCAGAAGATTGTTTTTAAAATATATCAATTTTTTCCCTGTTCAGCCCTAAATGCCTTTGAACTGGATGTTGAAGGATCTATTGGCATAGAACCTGATGAACTCCTCCAAATTTCACCAATCTGTTAATAAAGCAAAGCTGAATTTATTAGAACTTACTACAGTAAAGGAGAATACCACCTTGACAGGAAGAAGTAAAAAATGGGATATTTAAATGGCTTTGAGGTCTGAGGCCAAGTGGCTTTAATGGGATTTTTTTTTTTGGCCGTGCTGAGCGGCTTGTAGGATCTCAGTTCGTTGCAACACACAGGCTCAGTATTTGCGGCATGCGGGCTTAGTTGCCCCGCAGCATGTGGGATCTTAGTTCCCCGACCAGGGATTGAACCATGGGTCCCCTGCATTGGAAGGTGAATTCTTAACCACTGGACTACCAGGGAAGTCCCTGTTCAATAGTGATTTCTTTTGCCCTTTCAGTTTCTCCATGTGACTCTCTTTTGAGAGGAGACTATTTATGTGATAACTCTTTGCTGTTCCTCTACCACTTTTCAAGTCCATTTAAGCATCCACTGGTGTTAAGGTATCAGGTACTCTTCTTCCCCCATTCCAACTTACCATACTCAACTGTTCTTTTTTTGGCTGCATTGGGTCTTCGTTGCTGCACGCAGGCTTTCTCTAGTTGTGGCGAGCGGGGGCTACTCTTCGTTGCTGTGCGCGGGCTTCTTACTGCGGTGGCTTCTCTCGTTGCAGAGCACGGGCTCTAGGCACGCAGGCTTCAGTAGTTGTGGCATGCAGCCTCAGTAGTTGTGGCTCACGGACTCTAGAGTTCAGGCTCAGTTGTTGTGGCACACCCGCTTAGTTGCTCCATGGCATGTGGGATCTTCCTGGACCAGGGCTTGAACCCATGTCCCTTGCATTGGCAGGCGGATTCTTAACCACTGCGCCACCAGGGAAGACCTACTCAAATGTTCTTCATTGGGACTTCCCTGGCGGTCAAGACTTCGTGCTCCCGATGCAGGGGGCTCGGGTTCAATCCCTGGTCGGGGAACTAGATCCCACATGCGTGCCGCAACTAAGAGTCCGCATACCACAACTATGAAGTCCGCATGCTGCAACTAAAGATCCCTCACACTGCAATGAAGATCCTGCATGCCGCAACTATGACCCGGTACAGTCAAAATAAATAAATAAATAAGTAAGTAAAATATATTTTTTTAAGTTCTTCATCTCTCTCATTTAACTGAATTTTTATCTCCTGTGCATTCCTGCTTCAAAACTTGCACATCCTTCAGAATTATGCAATGTAGTTGCAGACTTAATTCAGATAGAAGGCCAGTCCCTGAATCACAGCTGTTCTCTTAAGCAGCACCAATCATCTGAAGTGGGTTATACAGAAAGGGTTCTGTACAGTTTGGCAATTCAGCCCTATTGGCTTCTTCTCATCAGGCCAGTAAAAGTAAACAGTGCACTCACCACTAGTCAGTATGGAAGAAATGTGGTATTTTTAGATACTTGGGTATGGAGCATGAGAAATTATATTTAATTTCAGGACTTTTTTTGCATCCTGTAATCTTATATCCATTTTTTGGTTTTATCTTTTCACAATTATAGAAGTAGCATAGTTGGATTGGAGGTAATGAGCTACATTGATAGAATCATTCCAGATCTACTGGGTATAAACATTAATAGTATTGTCAGATGTCTGGAAATTTTGTCTCTATTTTAGTCTCCTTTCCCACGTTGCATTTGGCTGTAGTAGCCACTGTTTTGACACATTTGTACCTATATTCAGCTGTTCCAAATCATCTGAGATGGCAAATAAAGAGTATAAAAGGTACCATATTAAAATTGACATTCTGTTCCTTTTCTTTCCCTTCTAGTTTTATTGAGATATAATTGACATACAGCACTGTATAAGTTTAAGGTATAGAGCATAATGATTTGATTTACATACATCATGAAGTGATTATCACAAAAGTTTAGTGAATATCCATCATCTCTTAGAAGTACAAAATTAAATAAATAGAAAAATTTTTTTTCTTGTGATGATAATCTTAGGATTTACTCTCAACAACTTTCATGTATAACATATAGCAGTGTTAATTATATTTATCATGTTGTACATTACATCCCTAGTACTTATTTATTTTATAACTGGAAGTTTGTACTTTTTGATTGCCTTTGTCCAATTCCTCTTACCCTCCCCACCCCCTGCCCTTCTTCTCTGGTAACCACAAATCTGATGTCTTGGGCTTCCCTGGTGGCGCAGTGGTTGAGAGTCCGCCTGCCGATGCAGGGGACACGGGTTCGTGCCCTGGTCCAGGAAGATCCCACATGCCGCAGAGTGGCTGGGCCCGTGAGCCATGGCCGCTGAGCCTGCGCATCCAGAGCCTGTGCTCCGTAACGGGAGAGGGCACAACAGTGAGAGGCCCGCGTACCGCAAAAAAAAAAAAAAATCTGATGTCTTTTTCTATGAGTTTGTTTGTTTATTTGTTTGTTCTTGAAATATAATTGACCTACAACACTATGTTAGCTGCTGTTATACAACATAGTGATTCAATGTTTCTCCTCATTCTAAAATGATCACCATGATAAGTCCAGTTGCTTATGTCACCATACAGAGATATTACATGGTTAGTGACTCTATCCCCCACACTGTACATTTCATACCCATGACATTTATTTTGCAATTGGAAGTTTATACCTCTTAATACCCCTCTCCTATTTCTTACTTCCCCCTACCCTCCTTCTCCCTGGCAGATATCTGTTTCTTCTCTGTATCTGTAACTCTGTTTATGTTTTGTTATGTTTGTTCATTTGTGTTTTTTTTTTTAGATTCCACATATAAGTGATATCATACAGTGTTTGTCTTTCTCTGTCTGATTTATTTCACTTAGCATAATACCCTCTGGGTTCATCCATGTTGTTGCAAATGACAAGATTTCATTCTTTTTTATGTCTGAGTAATATTCCATTATGTGTGTGTGTATGTGTGTATACCATATCTTCTTTATCCATTCGTCTGTTGATGGGCACTTAGGCTGCTTCCATATCTTTGTTATTGTAAATAATGCTGCAGTGAGCATAGGGGTGCTTATATCTTTTCAAATTAGTGTTTTTGTTTTCCTCAGGTAAATACCCAGGAGGAGAATTGCTGAATCGTATGGTAGTTCTATTTGTAAATTTTTGAAGAATCTCTGTACTGTTTCCATAGCTGTTGCATCGGTTTACAATTCCACCAACAGTGTATGAGGATGACATTCTTCTCATAATTCCTATAATGTTCTTCAGAGAATTTTGTTTTCATCTCTCATTTTAAAACTCCCATGTAACAGTTGACCACACTGGGAAAACTAGGCCAAAAATTGTTAATGTGCTTTTCTTAGAGTAGAACTACCAATGTAGGACTCTTTTTTTTTTTTTAAATACACATTTCTTCTTTCATTCATTCATTCATTTATTTTATTTTTGTCTGTGCTGGGTCTTCGTTGCTGTGCGCAGCCTTTCTCTAGTTCCGGTGAGCAGGGGCTGCTCTTTGTTGTGGTGCGCAGGCTTCTCGTTGCGGTGGCTTCTCTTGTTGTGGAGCGTGGGCTCTAGGTGTGCAGGCTTCAGTAGTTGCAGCACACGGTCTCAGTAGTTGCGGCCCGTGGGCTCTAGGGCACGTGGGCTTCAGTAGTTGTGGCTTGCTGGCTCTAGAGCGCAGGCTCAGTAGTTGTGTCGCATGGGCTTAGTTGCTCCATGGCATGTGGGATCTTCCTGAACCAGGGCTCGAACCCATGTCCCCTGCATTGGCAGGCAGATTCTTAACCACAGCCCCACCAGGGAAGTCCCCTGTAGGACTCTTAAAAGGGCCAGATTTCCACTTGCCATGTCCCAGAAGATGTTGATATTCTATATTTCCTCCCCACCACTACCCTATTTGGAATAGACAGTGGAAGAGAAAAAAAGAGAAAAATACGGACTGAGGAGGGTATATCATTAAATTTCCTCGGTGCCCCAACCATGAATATGTATTCCAGATATTTTCAAAGGTGTCTATGTTTATGTCTTAAAGTGGAATTATCTTTGATTTTTCTTCTTTTTTCTTCTTTTTTGCATGTGGTACATAATTCAAAAAGTGCAAAAGGGTATATAGTGAAAGTCAATATTTTTATGTGTCCTTTCAGAGATAGTATATACAAATACAATCAAATATGTATGTCATTTATTTTGAATTCTTATTCTTCTCCTGCATGAATTATGGGCTACTAGAAAGCAGTAATGTTGCTTTTGATGTTTATTTGATTAGATTATGTGCAGAGACTGAAGGGCCAGTATTATCTTATATTTGAAGGCCCTGTATAATTTTCAAAGGCCTTTTAAATAATTCTACTCATAACAGCCCTGTGAAGTACGTAAAGCAGGATTTATCTGTTTTGTAGACATGAAATTTGAAGCCTGAAGAATTATGTGACTTGATCAAGGCTTGCTATGCAATCAATATACAATGGAACTGGAATCAGAACTTAAGTTTTTTGGCTCCTAATCCAGAATTCTTTCTACCATGTTTCCTCTCAAACACGATGAAATGAGGGGATCTATTATATGGTGTCTGTTTTTATGAGGTATGAAAAATACTGTGAGTAGCTATTTCAGAAGAATTTTGGTACTGTATTTTTGTAGTGTTGCCATAGTAGTAGTAGTCATTGCAGCCTCACAGTTCAGAGGAAGTATGTCCTTTTTGATGAATTGTCTGCAAAATAGTTTATAAACGTTAGGCACTTTAGACTGAATGATAATGCTCTAGGTGCCACTCTTGTAACATGGGCACCAAAACTGACTTTATCCAGGAAACTGGGCAATGAAAAACAAGGTCTTTTATCTCTTTGCATCTGTGTGCCTGTCATGGCTGGAAGCCACGTTGACAGACCTGTCCAAGATTCTTTCCCTTGAAGGTTAAAGGGGAATCTGGCCAAGCATTTGATAGAATGCCTCTTTTTTCTTCCCCGCCCCCCCAAATTAGGACTAAATTGGATTCTGAATTTCTAAGTTGTCTCCTAGGGAGAAAAAAAAGAGTTGGTAGGAGGTAACTTTTTTCTCCTTGCTGATAGTAGGCTCTCATGAGGATGATTTAGTTCCAGAAAAATTCATTCACGATGGTGAAGTGAGGCAGAGTCCTTGCAAGGCCATAATTGGATTTTAAAGCACTTGTCACTACAAAACCATCCCTGTATTTCTTCAATATTAGGCAGTCCCAAATGGAAGGTTGATGAAAAGGTTGAATGAGCTCTGTATGTGAAAGAAATATCTCTAAACAATTCTTTTGAGGATGACCTGTCTCCTACAGTTTATAGGTACCTTTATTTCTGATTCATAATAGAAAAATGGGGGGGGGATGGGGAAAAACTTCACAATATTTCTTATAGTACAGAAAATTACTTGGTTTTGTAATTTACATTTTTTTTTTTTTTTTTTTTTTTTTTTTTTGCGGTACGCGGGCCTCTCATTGTTGTGGCCTCTCCCGTTGCAGAGCACAGGCTCCGGACACGCGGGCTCAGCGGCCATGGCTTATGGGCCTAGCCGCTTTGCGGCATGTGGGATCTTCCCGGACCGGGGCACGAACCCGTGTCCCCTGCATCAGCAGGCGGACTCTCAACCACTGCGCCACCGGGGAAGCCCTGTAATTTACATTTCCTAATAAACTTTAAGATTTGTAAAATGATAATCCAATGTGTATCCTTTGGGCCATAATGTAATGATGCAGTTTTTGTTCAGTAACTAGATTACTATATCCTTATTTGTCATTCCCTGCTCTGGGCACAGAAGATGATAAATTTTATTAATTTTGAGTGTTTCCATTTGGTCATTTGAACAAGTTTTAGAGTTTTCTTAGGCAAAAATAAGATGTAATTTGGCTTCTCAAAGTGAATTTTGGGGCATAGCATCTTCATGGATATGGATCATTCAGTCAGTGAGTCAAGAGTTGCTCGGTCTTGGTGTGTGAGCTGTTAAGTCCAGTAATTAGCCAGGTTGTTGTGCTTTAATATTTTTAAAATAGAGCTAAAGCCTCATTGAAGGTGAATGAATTAGTACTTGACAAAGCAGCAAGTCTTGCCAGTATTTTTTATCTATGAGTAAGTGTGTTACCTGAACCAGAGCAGAACCGTTTGCTAATTCCCACTATAATATAGATATGGAGATATATATATATATATATATAATTAGAATTAAAGGCCATTGAGGATATTTTTCATTTTAAAGGTATAAGACAAGTAAGTCTTGACCTCATCATAGTCCCCTGACTGTCCAAGAACCAGGGTTAAATGAGCCCTAATTTGTGCGTGTGGGGTCTTGCCTATTTATCTTTTATCCCTTTAAATTGTATCATGTTCCTATAGAAGTAACATTGAGTAACATTCTTGGTGTTGAGTTTTTGGGCTGTTTCTCTGAACTACACCTAAAGTAGTGCCCTGGTCAGTCGTCTGCTCCAACACCTTCGAACTGGGGAGGAATATGATGATGGTGAGAAGCCCCTTGATGTCTGTTACTCTTCGTGTTGCCAGATGGTCCTGGTACTGGACTGTCAGAGAAATTACCCATGAGTCCCCAGGATTGGTCTATGTAATTGATGCTGCCAAACACAGTCACAAATTTTGTAACACAAGTTGAAGATACTATGTATCTTTGGAGGCCTGAAGGTGTGGAAGGACAGCACAGGAAGAAGTGTACGAAGTGTAGACTGCCACTCTTCTGCCAGTCCCAGCTGAAGAATGCTCCCATGACCTCCATTGTGGATAGAGCAGTAGTCAGGTTTGGCCAGGGTTTTGGGAAAATGAAATACGTATACCCAGAAACAAGAGCCTCCTAAGAAGGTGATAATGACCAAATGGACTAAAGACATGGGCACATTCAGCTCTGTCACTATGTCTGCTATTGATGAAGAGGAAGAGAAGATTGAGGCTAGGGAAGTTGCTGACTTGTGTGCACAGAATGCCAAAGTGATAGAAAAACAGTTGGAACGCAAAGTCCTGAGCAACAGGCAGTTGCAAGAGCTAGCTGAACTAGAAGCCAAGAAAGCAAACATGAAAGGGACTTTGACTAACCATCAGTTCAAATGATCAGGACCTTTCTCTGAACCCAGCTGGAAGCAAACATTTAGATCAAGAGGAAAAAGAGCTTTTCTTAGACTACATGGACTGGTTCCTACCTTTATGCCCCAGCAGAAGGCTTTATGTTGTTTCCCTTTGATTCTCCTAGATTCAGTGAGGTCTGTGAGTCCATATGATCTGCTTTCTAGAAATGGATTTTTCTGAATCTTTCTGTATATAGGTCTTCTGTACTATTTTTTGCCCCTATGATGTACACTTCTTGAGCTGTGTAAAAGCTCTATGAATAGATCAGTGCTTGAGTGTCTCCAGTTTCTAAAGTAGCTGTTCTTATTCCTTCTTCAAAGTTAATAAAATGTTTAACGATTATTAAAAAGTAATTATACATTATTTACCTGTTGTTAACCCCACCACCCATTGGGGGAGCACAGAGGTAAATAACAGTAAATTGAAGCACCACTCTCTGCACTGAGTTTACCATAACATATTAATATGGATGATGGCAAACCACCGTTAGACCAATGTTGGGATTTTATTAAAATTTTGTAGTTATCTCACTGTGTATTAGGAGATGCCAAATATGTAAGCCTAAGAATGGTCACCACAGAGTTCCTCACTTTCTTGCTCAAGCCTCTGCCCTCTGTACAGAATATACCTTTCAAACTCCTCCACACCTAGTGTTCACAGCCCCCCTCTCATCTGCCTCAACCTAGACACAGTATTACATCACCAAATCACAACCTCCTTTTAAGACTGAACTCAATTGTTCCCTCTTCCATTAGACTCTCTCTGATTCTATCATCCTAACTCATGAGGGGTGGTGGTACTTCTTTCGTTCTTTAAGATATCAGCTCCTTCAACTCCACATTCAACTTTGTGTGATCGTTAGGTACAGACTCACGTTTTACCTCCTCTACCACAGTAATTTACTTGAGAGCCAGCATCTGTAACTCTGTTTCATACCTTTTCTTTTTATTTCGCACTGAACCTGTACATAAATCCTTTCTGAAGAGATGGATGAATGTTAAAGAATCATACAAAAGCAAAACTCTTTAGTGAATCAGAGCACAGTTGGAGGGCATGAAGCTTATGTTTATCACTGTTCTTTTGGAAAAACAATACTTAGCAGCTATCCCGGGTACAAATAAAAATTAATTCTGGGGGACTTCCCTGGTGGTGCAGTGGTTAAGAATCCGCCTGCCAATGTAGGGGACATGGATTCAAGGCCTGGTCTGGGAAGATCCCACATGCTGCGGAGCAACTAAGCCCGTGCACCACAACTACTGAGCCTATGCTCTAGAGCCCATGAGCCACAGCTACTGAAACCTGCGCGCCTAGAGCCCATGCTCCGCAACAAGAGAAGCCACCGCAATAAGCCTCTGCACCAGAATGAAGAGTAGCCCCCGCTTGCTGCAACTAGAGAAAGCCCGCACGCAGCAATGAAGACCCAATGCAGCCAAAAATAAATAAATAAATAAATATATTAAAAAATTAATTCTGACTCAGCCAGAATAAGGCACTAAAGGAACTTAGTTATGAATCTGACTGAGGGTTAATATTCAGTTTACACTTGCTCAGGGGAAGTTTACCCAGACTAAACGACTGAGTTTATCTAATCATTACCAACTATATTATTTTCAGTGTGCTTTTTTGGTGGGCAAGAGTGAAGTGGTTTGGGCCAAGTTAATAAATGAATTGCTTATATGATTGGAAGTTTACGGGGTTTTTAATGTAACTCCCAGAAGAAGAATTTACTTACTACTGTAGCAGAATGTTTCTAATCAGAAGGAGGCATCGCGCTGTTGCTCAGCCTTCAGATTTTTGCAAGGCCGTGAAAGCACCAATGCTACTGATTTCTTGTTTTGTTGTTTTTTTGTTTTCTCTTAGTGATTAATAAACAGTCTCTTGCCACTTAATTTAGTATCAGGTGTGATCTGGTGGGTAGTTCAACTTCAGTGGATGTGACTATAGAATGTTTCATATTTTAGACACAGTCTAATTCCCAAGATTTCTGTTTCAGAAACTGGGACAACTTCCAAGTCAGTGTTGTGAATCCTTTAATTTCTCCTGCCAGACTCATTAACTCAGCCTGTTCGCCTTTGGGGAAATCGTAGTTCCAGACTTCTACTCTTTGCAAAAATCATCCTCTTAAGTGAATGTGATGGTTGAATTAATTGAGAACATCGAGACTCAAGCTTTTCAGCAGTATATTCTGAAACCTGTTTGTTGTGACTTTGACCAGCATAGAATGATTAAGATGAAGTAGTAGGAAACCATAATCATAATACAAAAATTACCTGCATTAAAAGGTGTGGAATTCAACAAATACTCTATTTTTGTGTTCCACACCTCAGCTTTTATAGACTCAGAAAGCTGGAAAGAATCTCGACCATCTTAGACCCGTGTTTCTTTTTTTTTTTAAACCATAGTGTGCATTTATTTTTAAAAATCCAAATATAAGTGGACCCATATAGTTCAAACTCATGTTGTTCAAGGGTCAACTGTACTTCAGTGCATTGTTGGCTTTGATTATTATTCTGAAGACTGCCATAGTATTGTCTTGAAGGCTGTCCAGTGTTCTTTTTTTTTTTTTTTTTTTTTTTTTTGCCGTATGCGGGCCTCTCACTGTTATGGCCTCTTCCGTTGCGGAGCACAGGCTCCGGACGCGCAGGCTCAGCGGCCATGGCTCACGGGCCCAGCTGCTCTGCGGCATGTGGGATCTTCCCAGACCAGGGCACGAACCTGTGTCCCCTGCATCGGCAGGCGGACTCTCAACCACTGCGCCACCAGGGAAGCCCTGTCCAGTGTTCTTTTGTTTTTAACTTTTCATTTTATATTGGAGTATAGTTGATTAACAATGTTATGTTAGTTTTAGGTGTACAGCAAAGTGATTCAGTTATACATATACATGTATCTGCGCTTTTTCAAAGTCTTTTCCCATTTATGTTGTTACGTAATATTGAGCAGAGTTCCCTGTGCTATACAAGAGGTCCTTGTTAGTTATCTATTTTTTTATTTTTACTTATTTATTTATGTATTTATTTATGGCTGGGATGGGTCTTTGTTGCTGCATGCGGGCTTTCTCTAGTTGCAGCGAGCAGGGGCTACTCTTCCTTGTGTGCGGGCTTCTCATTGCGGTGGTTTCTCTTGTTGCGGAGCACGGGCTCTAGGTGTCCGGGCTTCAGTAGTTGTAGCACACGGGCTTCAGTAGTTGTAGCACACGGGCTTCAGTAGTTGTGGCTTGCGGGTTCTAGAACACAGGCTCAGGAGTTGTGGCGCACGGGTTTAGTTGCTCTGTGACATGTGGGATCTTCCTGGACCAGGGCTTGAACCTGTGTCCCCTGCATTAGCAGGTGGATTGTTAACCACTGCACCACCAGGGAAGTCCCTGGTTACCCATTTTTAATATAGCAGTGTGTACATGTCAATCCCAAACTCCCTAACTATCCCTCTCCGTATCCCCCCCGGTAACCATAAATTTGTTCTCTAAGTTTGTGAGTCTGTATCTGTTTTGTATCTCTGTTTTGTGTCTTTTTTTTTAGATTACGCATATAAGCAATATCATGCTATATCTGTCTTTCTGACTTACTTATGGATCTTTTTGAGATTATGATGACAGCTGTGGATTCTCTTCTCAGGAAAATATACTTGCACACAGAAGTTTGTATTCAGTTTCAGGACAGTCTCACTCCTAAGTCTGTCATGGATCCTAGGTGGTGAAATCCCTGTTATAGTCCAAAGCCTGTCCTTGGGAGTCTAGAGAAGTGACCCATCTAAAATCACAGAGCTTCTAGGGACTTCTCTGGTGGTCCAGTGGTAAAGAATCCACCTTCCAATGCAGGGGATGCGGGTTCAGTCCCTGGTCAGGGAACTAAAATCCCACATACCATTGGGCAACTAAGCCTGTGCACCGCAACTACTGAGCCTGCGTGCCTCAACTAGACAGCCCACATGCCGCAAACTACAGATTCCACGCACCCTGGAGCCTGCGCGCCACAACTAGAGAGAGAAAACCCTCAAGCCACGACTAGGGAGAAGCCCATGTGCCGCAACTAAGACCCGACACAGCCAAAAAAAATAAAGGAGAAAATAAATAAATAAAATAATAAATAAATATTAAAAATAAATAAATAAAATCACAGAGCTTCTATAGCTAAATACTTCTACTAGTCTATTGTTCTTTCTCCACAGTTCTATCCCTTAAAGCCCATATTGAGTTTACAGAACTAGAGGAAGGGCTTAGGGGTATTAAGCCTTAAAATCAACTGTTTCAGCTTAATTTACCCAGTTAGGAGATTAAAGTACAATAATACCCCAAACATTTAAGTCATTGATTTAGAAAAGCCAAATAAACTAAGCAAAGTTTTTTTTTATAATCTGTTGTGGTTATTCAAAGAGCTAATCTAGATCCCTAGTTGATCTAATTACCAGTTTCTTACCCAAGCTGTGGGCATCTGAATTCATTAAACAAATCAGTGTAGAGCACTAGTTCTGTTTATTCATCCTGTCTACCTTTCTTTGGTTTTTGGGGGGTTGGTTGCTTTGTTTGTTTGTTTTTAACATGTATATTGGAGTATAATTGCTTTACAGTGTGGGTTAGTTTCTGCTGTGTAACAATCAGCTATATGTATGCATATATCCCCATATCCCCTCCATCTTGCATCTCCCTCCCAGCCTCCCTATCGCACCCTCCCTATCCCACCCCTCTAGGTGGTCACAAAGCACTGAGCTGATCTCCCTGTGCTATGCGTCTGCTTCCCACTAGCTCTCTGTTTTACATTTGGTAGTGTATATATGTCATTGCTACTCGTCCCAGCTTACCCTTCCCCCTCCCTGTGTCCTCAAGTCCATTCTCTATGTCTGTGTCTTTGTTCCTGTCCTGTCCCTAGGTTCATCAGAACCAATTTTTTTTTTTTGAGATTCCATAAATATGTGTTAGCAACGGTATTTGTTTTTCTCTTTCTGACTTACTTCACTCTGTATGACAGACTCTAAGTTCATCCACCTCACTACAAATAACTCAATTTTGTTTCTTTTTATGGCTGAGTAATATTCCATTGTATATATGTGCCACATCTTCTTTATCCATTCATATGGCAGTGGACACTTAGGTTGCTTCCATGTCCTGGCTATTGTAAATAGTGCTGCAGTGAACATTGAGGTACATGATTCTTTTTGAATTATCGTTTTCTCAGGGTATATGCCCAGTAGTGGGTTTGCTGGGTCATATGGTAGTTCTAGTTTTAGTTTTTTAAGGAACCTCCATACTGTTTTCCATAGTGGCTGTATCAGTTTACATTCCCACCAACAGTGCAAGAGGGTTGCCTTTTCTCCACACCCTCTCCAGCATTTATTGTTTGTAGATTTTTTGATGATGGCCATTCTGACTGGTGTGAGGTGATACCTCATTGTACTTTTGATTTGCATTTCTGTAATAATTAGTGATATTGAGCATCTTTTTCTGTGTTTGTTGGCCATCTATCTGTATGTCTTCTTTGGAGAAATGTCTATTTCGGTCTTCTGCCCATTTTTGGATTGGGTTGTTTGTTTTTTTGATATTGAGCCGCATGAGCTGCTTGTATATTTTGGAGATTAATCCTTTGTCAGTTGCTTCATTTGCAAATATTTTCTCCCATTCTGAGGGTTGTCTTTTCGTCTTTTTTACGGTTTCCTTTGCTGTGCAAAAGCTTTTAAGTTTCATTAGGTCCCATTTGTTTATTTTTATTTTTATTTCCATTTCTCTAGGAGGTGAGTCAAAAAGGATCTTGTTGTGATTTATGTCATAGAGTGTTCTGCCTAAGTTTTCTTCTAAGAGTTTTATAGTGTCTGGCCTTACATTTAGGTCTTTAATCTATTTTGAGTTTCTTTTTGTGTATGGTGTTAAGAAGTGTTCTAATTTCATTCTTTTACATGTAGCTGTCCAGTTTTCCCACAACCACTTATTGAAGAAGCTGTCTTTTCTCCATTGTATACTCTTGCCTTCTTTATCAAAGATAAGGTGACTATATGTGTGTGGGTTTATCTCTGGGCTTTCTATCCTGTTCCATTGATCTATATTTCTGTTTTTTGTGCCAGTACCATATTGTCTTGATTACTGTAGCTTTGTAGTATAGTCTGAAGTCGGGGAGCCTGATTCCTCCAGCTCCATTTTTCTTTCTCAAGATTGCTTTGGCTGTTCGGGGTCTTTTGTGTTTTCATACAAATTGTGCAATTTTTTGTTCTAGGTCTGTGAAAAATGCCATTGGTAGTTTGATAGGGATTGCATTGAATCTGTAGATTGCTTTGGGCAGTATAGTCATTTTCAAAATGTTGATTCTTCCAGTCCAAGAACATGGTATATCTCTCTATCTGTGTGTATCATCTTTAATTTCTTTCATCAGTGTCTTACAGTTTTCTTCATACAGGTCTTTTGTCTCCTTAGGTAGGTTTATTCCTAGGTATTCTTTTTGTTGCAATGGTAAATGGGAATGTTTCCTTAATTTCTCTTTCAGATTTTTCATCATTAGTGTATAGGAATGCAAGCAATTTCTGTGCATTAATTTTGTATCCTGCTACTTTACTGAATTCATTAATTAGCTCTAGAAGTTTTCTGATAGAGTCTTTAGGATTCTCTAGGTATAGTATCATGTCATCTGCAAACAGAGACAGCTTTACTTCTTCTTTTCTGATTTAGATTCCTTGTATTTCTTTTTCTTCTCTGATTGCTGTGGCTAAAACTTCCAAAACTATGTTGAATAATAGTGGTGAGAGTGGGCAACCTCGTCTTGTTCCTGATCTTAGTGGAAATGATTTCAGTTTTTCACCATTAAAAACGATGTTGGCTGTGGGTTTGTCATATATGGCATTTATTATGTTGAGGTAAGTTCCCTCTATGCCTACTTTCTGGAGGTTTTTATCATAAATGGGTGTTGAATTTTGTCAAAAGCTTTTTCTGCATCTACTGAGATGATCATGTGGTTTTTCTCCTTCAGTTTGTTAATATGGTGTATCACATTGATTGATTTGCGTATATTGAAGAATCCTTGCATTCCTGGGATAAACCCCACTTGATCATGGTGTATGATCCTTTTTTTTTTAAGTTTTTTTTTTAATTTATTTTTTAATATTTTATTTATTTATTTTTGTCTGTGTTGGGTCTTTGTTGCTGTGCACAGGCTCTCTCTAGTTGCTGTGAGTGGGGGCTACTCTTTGTTGCAGTGCATGTGCCTCTCACTACAGTGGCTTTTTCTGTTGCAGAGCATGGGCTCCAGGTGTGCGGGCCTCAGCAGCCATGGCACATGGGCTCAGCACTTGTGGCTCGTGGGCTCCAGAGCGCAAGCCCAGTAGTTGTGGCACATGGGCCAGTTGCTTCATGGCATGTGGGATCCTCCCGAGCCAGGGATTGAACCCGTGTCCCCTGCATTGGCAGGCAGATTCCTAACCATTGAGCCACCAGGGAAGTCCCTGTATGATCCTTTTAATGTGCTGTTGGATTCTGTTTGCTAGTATTTTGTTGAGGATTTTTGCATCTATGTTCATCAGTGATATTGGCCTGTAGTTTTCTTTTTTTGTGACATCTTTGGTTTTGGTATCAGGGTGACGGTGGCCTCATAGAATGAGTTTGGGATTGTTCCTCCCTCTGCTATATTTTGGAAGAGTTTGAGAAGGATAGGTGTTAGCTCTTCTCTATATGTTTGATAGAATTTGCCTGTGAAGCCATCTGGCCCTGGGCTTTTGCTTGTTGGAAGATTTTTAATTACAGTTTCAATTTCGGTCCTTGTGATTGGTCTGTTTATATTTTCTATTTCTTCCTGTTTCAGTGTCGGAAGGTTGTGCTTTCCTAAGAATTTGTCCATTTCTTCCAGGTTGTCCATTTTATTGGCATATAGTTGCTTGTAGTAATCTCTCAGGATCCTTTGTATTTCTGCAGTGTCAGTTGTTACTTCTCCTTTTTCATTTCTAATTCTGTTGATTTGAGTCTTCCTTTTTTCTTGAAGAGTCTGGCTAATGGTTTATCAATTTTGTTTATCTTCTCAAAGAACCAGGTTTTAGTTTCATTGATCTTTGCTGTTGTTTCCTTTTATTTCTGAACTGATCTTTATGATTTCTTTCCTTCTGCTAACTTTGGGGTTTTTTTGTTGTTGTTGTTGTTCTTTCTCTAATTGCTTTAGGTGTAAGGTTAGGTTGTTTATTTGAGATTCTTGTTTCTTGAGGTAGGATTGTATTGCTATAAACTTGCCTCTTAGAACTGGTTTTGCTGCATCCCATAGGTTTTGGGTCATCGTGTTTTCACTGTCATTTGTTTCTAGGTATTTTTTGATTTCCTCTTTGGTTTCTTCAGTGATCTCTTGGTTATTAAGTAGTGTATTCTTTAGCCTCCATGTGTTTGTATTTTTTACAGTTTTTTCCTGTAATTCATATCTAGTCTCATAGCTTTGTGGTCAGAAGAGATACTTGATACGATTTCAATTTTCTTAAATTTACCAAGGCTTGATTTGTGACCCAAGATATGGTCTATCCTGGAGAATGTTCCATGAGCACTTGAGAAGAAAGTGTATTCTGTTGTTTTTGGATGGAATGTACTATAAATATCAATTAAGTCCATCTTGTTTAATGTGTCATTTAAAGCTTGTGTTTCCTTATTTATTTTCATTTTGGATTACCTGTCCATTGGTGAAAGTGGGGTGTCCCCACTTAAAGTCTCCTACTATTATTTTGTTACTGTCCATTTCCCCTTTTATGGTTGTTATTAGCATTTGCCTTATGTATTGAGGTGCTCCTATGTTGGGTGCATAAATATTTACAGTTGTTATATCTTCTTGTTGGATTGATCCCTTGATCATTATGTAGTGTTCTTTTTTGTCTCTTGTAATAGTCTTTATTTTAAAGTCTGTTTTGTCAGATATGAGAATTGCTACTCCAGCTTTCTTTTGATTTCCATTTGCATGGAATCTTTTTCCATCCCCTCACTTTCAGTCTGTATGTGTCCCTGGGTCTGAAGTGGTGTCTTGTAGACAGCATATATATGGGTCTTGTTTTTGTATCCATTCAGCCAGTCTGTGTCTTTTGGTTGGAGCATTTACTGTGTTTACATTTAAGGTAATTATTAATATGTATGTTCCTATTACTATTTTCTTAATTGTTTTGGGTTTGTTATTGTAGGTCTTTTCATTCTCTTGTGTTTCCTGCCTAGAGAAGTTCCTTTAGCATTTGTTGTAAAGCTGGTTTGGTGGTGCTGAATTCTCTTAGCTTTTGCTTGTCTGTAAAGGTTTTAATTTCTCTGTCAAATCTGAATGAGATCCTTACTGGGTAGAGTAATCATGGTTGTAGGTTTTTCCCATTCATCACTTTAAATATGTCCTGCCACTCCCTTCTGGCTTGCAGAGTTTCTGCTAAAAAAATCAGCTGTTAACCTTATGGGGATTCCCTTGTATGTTATTTGTTGCTTTTCCCTTGCTGCTTTTAATATTTTTTCTTTGTATTTAATTTTTTTAATAAGTTTATCTTATTTATTTATTTTTGGCTGCATTGGGTCTTCGTTGCTGCAAACGGGCTTTCTCTAGTTGCGGTGAGTGGGGGCTACTCTTCGTTGCAGTGTGCAGCCTTCTCATTGTAGTGGCCTCTCTTGCTGCCGAGCTCGGGCTCTAGGCACGCGGGCTTCAGTAGTTGTGGCCCGTGGGCTCTAGAGCTCAGGCTCGGTAGTTGTGGCGTATGGGCTTAGTTGCTTCGCGTCATGTGGGATCTTCCCAGACCAGGGCTTGAACCCGTGTCCCCTGCATTGGCAGGCAGATTCTTAACCACTGAGCCACCAGGGAAGCCTGTTGTATTTAATTTTTGACAGTTTGATTAATATGTATCTCTGTGTGTTTCCCTTTGGGTTTATCCTGTATGGTAGTCCCTGTGCTTCCTGGACTTGATTCACTATTTCCTTTCCCATGTTAAGGAAGTTTTCAGCTATAATCTCTTCAAATACTTTCTCAGACCCCTTCTTTTTCTTGTCTTCTCCTGGGACCCCTATAATTTGAATGTTGGTGTGTTTAATGTTGTCCCAGAGGTCTCTGAGATTGTCCTCAATTCTTTTCATTCTTTTTTCTTTATTCTGCTCCCTGGCAGTTATTTCCACCATTTTATCTTCCAGCTCACTTATCTGTCCTTCTGCCTCAGTTATTCTGCTATTGATTCCTTCTAGAGTATTTTTTATTTCAGTAACTGTGTTGTTCATCACTGTTTGTTTGCTCTTTAGTTCTTCTAGATCCTTGTTAAATTTTTCTTGTATTTTCTCCATTCTGTTTCCAAGATTTTGGATCATCTTTACTATCATTACTCTGCATTCTTTTTCAGGTAGGTTATCTAGTTCGTCTTCATTTATTTGGTCTTGTAGGTTTTTACCTTGCTCCTTCGTCTGTAACATATTTTTTTTGTCATTTCTTTTTTTTGTTTGTTTGATGGGTGGTACTGTAGTCCTGTCTTACTGGTTGTTTGGCCTGAGACATCTAGCACTCCAGTTTGCAGGCAGTTAGATAGAGCTGGATCTTGGTGCTGAGTTGAGGACCTCCAGGAGGCCTCACTCCAGTTGATATTCCCTGGGGTCTGAGGTTCTCTATTAGTCCAGTGGTTTGGACTCGGAGCTCCCACCACAGGAGCTCATACACAACCTCCGGCCTGGGAACCAAGATCCTGCAAGTTTCGTGGCATGGTGAAAGGAAAAAAAAAAAAAACGAAGAAAGAAAGAAAAAAAAGAGCTGTACAATATCAAAGAATAAGAAACAAAATAAAATTAGAAGGATAAAAAATATATTAGGAAAAATAAAACTATAATTGAAACAACTGCAGTAAGGTAAAATAAAACCACAGCAAAAAAAAGAAAAGAAAGAGGGGGGAGGGCAACAAGCCAAAAGGAGAGATCACTAACAAAGTATAAAAAATAAAATAAAATTAGAAAAATAAAAGATTTATTAGGAAAAATAAAAATATAAAAGAATCAACAACAATGAATCAACAAGGTAAAACAGAACCCCAATCTAAAAGAGGAAGAAGGAAAAGGAAAAAAATAAAGAAAAAAGCCTTGGCTATGGGGGTGGAGTTTAGGAGCAGGTGGAACTTAGGCAGGGGTGGGGTTTTGGGTGGGGCGGGGCCTAGGCAGGTGTCGGGGTGCGGGGTGATGTTTGAGCGTGGAGTGGGGCCTAGGCGGGCACGTTGCAGCGTGGGGTGGGGCCTCTGCTTAGGACCTGGGGAAGGGGAGAGGCAGCACATCCAAAGGAGGGCCTCTGGAGTGTGGGGTTCCGGAGTTTGGAGGTAGGGCCCTGAGTGAGGGTGTGTGGGTGGGGTTTAGGCCCAGCTCATTGGACGGGGTCTCCCAGTGTAGAGGTGGGGCCCGGGGTGGGGGTGTAGGGGCGGGGCTTGGGCTCTGTGCACAGGAGGGAGGCTCCGAGGGCAGAGGACTGGGCCCGGGAGCCCAACAGTCTTCCCGGTGCCTAAGAGGACAGGGGACGCACTGGCCACGTTCCCTTCTGTTTCTCTGTGCCCCTCCCCCACCTTCTCTCCCAGGTTCTCGCCCCCTAACGGGGGTGGGTACCGCTTGGTGTAGGAGCTCCTCACCTCCCCCAGCCGCCCCTCAGGGGTGCCGGTCCTGGAGGTCCGGCCTTTACTTTTACTCCGCCTTGCCTTCCTCCTACTCCCTCAGGACCTGCACAGCTGGAGGGGGCCTCTGTGGGCAGAGGATCAGGCCTGGGTCTTCAGCAGTCTCCCAGGGGCCCACATGGGCATGGTAAACCTGGCCATGCTCCCTTTTGATCCTCTGCCGTCCCAGTGGTTCCCCAATTTCCCCTTTCGGGCGTGGGATACCTTCCCCTCCCACAGCCACCCCTCAGGGGCGCCAGTCCCATCCCGCCTCCGCTTCTTCTCCCGCTTCACTACCCCCACACCCCACGTCCTACCCAGTCACTAGGGGCTCCTCCCGTTCCCTTAGGTGTCCGTGGTCCCCCACCAGTGCCTGGTAGGTGCCCTAGTTGTGAGGAGACGCGAATTCTGCGTCCTCCTAGTACACCATTCTTGATTTTGCCCCTGGTTTTTTTTTTTGCCGTACGCAGGCCTCTCACTGCTGTGGCTCCCCCGTTGCAGAGCACAGGCTCCGGACGCGCAGGCCCAGTGGCCATGGCCCATGGGCCCAGCCACTCCACGTCACGTGGGATCCTCCCAGACGGGGGCACGAACCCACGGCCCCTGCATCGGCAGGCGGACTCTCAACCACTGGGCCACCAGGGAAGCCCCCATCAGATTCTTTATTGGAGTCAGGCAGGTGTCTCCAAGTACTTAGGGCTTGTCTCTCCTACAGTGCTATTGCTGCATCATTCATTCAGCATTAACTGAGTTCCTTCTCTATTTTAGTCACTGCTGTGTTTGGTTGGGGGGATGCTTCACATTTTCTTTTTTCTCTTTCCTCTATTCATAATCATTTCTTTTTTGATATTAATATAGGTAACTTCAGCAGTCCCTTTTCCAAAATTTGATCATTAATTTAACAAAGTTATTTGTGAGCCTTTTCATAAAATTTTCTCCTCCCAGTTTTCTGTTGTTAAGAGGACAATTATTTTAATTCCAAAGAGGAAACACTTGATGTAAGAGTCTTTTCAAAGTCCAGATTTCTATCTCCAGAGTAATAGAGAGCAGCTAATAATGTGGCAAAGCTTAGCTTCTAATTTACTGCTTCCACAGCTAGGAACCTTCGCTTTGCCTCTGATTTGAAGGGGTAGGGATGGGGATAGGACTCCTAAACTGGTGAGAAGAAAGGTTTCAACTCTTAGTTTTCTATCTTGATCATGTTCTTACCGTTTGAAAAAATTACTAAGCATACTCTAGTAGATATATATTCATAAAATATTAATTATTCTAACATATATTATAAAAACATTAAAGTGTAAATTAAAGCATGAGCTTTTCAAAAAAGAGAGGTCCATTATTTTCTTCCTGAGCCCCAGGGGATCATCTAACTTGCATCCCCTTTGGAAATCATTCTTCTGTCTAAACCTTCAGGCCTAGTCAAGTCCCTGCTCTTGCTTACTTGCTTGATTGCACCATTTTATTTCTATAACTGGATTGTAAACTACCTGAGGTTAGGGACTATTTGTGTCTTACCTTTCTTCTGTATCCCACAACAATGCCTAGCACAGTTTTGGGTAGTTCATAATTATTCAGTTTTTACTTGTTGATTGATTTCTTGGGATCATTTCAGAGTATTATTTCACTGATTGTTAATAAAAGGAAAAAATCCTCAGCCTTTTTTCACCTTAGTAATTCTGGTGTTAGTCCTCATACTATTCTTATTCTAAGATTAAAGGTCATCAAGCCTATCTGCATTTACAGATTTGCAGAAATAGATAACGTCTGATGAAGTGACTTGATTGGGACCTCATGGCCATGGTGTAGGCTCAGAACCAGACCTGTGTCAGCACCCATGTTTGTTTTTGTTCCTTGAAATTTCTGTCTTAGTTTCTTATCAAATGGCTGAGTGCCAAACCATAGCATTTTCTCTTTATACTTTCTCTAGTTAGTTTGTGCTGGCATTATTCATGTTCCCACTGTTTGGGTATACTACTTTATATTTTATATTCTGCAAGTCTCTTTTCTGTTCCTCTGAACCACTACTTTGTCCTTTGATTCTAAAGACTCATTTAAATTTATAAGAGTAATTATTCATAATTACACTTAGAAATTCTTTATAGCTGTTCAGTTCAGTGAGTCTCAGTGGCTTAACATCATAACCTTGTTCTCATGGCAGTCCTATATTGTCTTCTCTCTGTGGGTAGAAAAACTAAATCTAGAAAGAAAAAAAATAAGCCAGTTTATTGTCAATTGCAAATTGATACAGCGAGAGAGATGAAAACCAAACACTGACCTCCACATTTGCAGTTCACTTATGTCTCTGTGGACTGTGTCATTCCTTCATAGAAGGTGTAGTATTCTGTACTTACTAATATAATTCGCTAAATTAAACCATTGCAGTTACCAATTACGACTTAAAGGTTTTGAGATTTTTCTTATTTCATTTGCCTGATGGGCTTATTAGTCATTTTTTTCTTCATTACAAACACCCTCAAAATTTCAAGGGCTTATAACGACAAATATTTATTCTTCTTGCTCATGGCTGTGCAGGTCAGTTGGGGTGGCTGTGCGCTGGGCTGCGGGTTAGGTTTAGGTCTGCTCCACGTGTCTCTCCTTTTCCTTGTACTAGCAGCTCTCTGTACATGTTGTTCGCATCGGGAATGTCAGGAGTGCGAGAGTACAAGCCAAACCACCCAAGCACATTTAAAGCCTCTTCTCATATTATGCCTGCTAAAATCCCATTGGCCAAAGCAAGTCAGTGGCCTAACCTAACATCAGTGGAGCAGGGTATATACTCATTCCACAGCAGGAGGCTATGCAGAGTTACAGAGCGAAGGATCTGGATATCAAATTGTATTAAAGAAAAGTAGAAAACTGGGGGAAATAATCCATTCTATCACTGTAGGAAAGTAAGACGTTAAAACACTCATTAATTTGCTGATTTAAGTCCTATGGACTGAAAACATGGCAATGCTTTTTTTCCATGGGTAACTTAAATGTTCTTTGACTACTTTACTTTGAAGATTCTCCAATGCTCTGAATTTCTTTCAAGAATGCCCCTTTAATCCAAAGTTATCATTTAATAAAAATGAACACAAGTAGAGATGCTAATGGTATTGATTGCTGTCTGTGCTTTGAGAAAGAGCTAGAATTACTGATTGATTGGAAAAAATTGAAAGGATAGATTAAAAGGGGATAAGGCAGAAAACTGCCTGTACAAAATAAAGTATTCTTGCAAATAAACTGTTAAGGGCTATAAGTTGAGCACTTGGAATTTCAGTGAAGGGAACAGAGTTAAGCTAGATTAACTCATAGTATGGAGGCTGACTTCTGAGATTTAGGAAGACACTTCAGAAAGACATTAAAATATCTATTCTTACTTAGACAAGGAAGGAGAAAGTTCAGAAGTGGTGTGTTATAATCTCACGATTGCCTAGCAATCTAATTAAAGTCCATTTTAATATAATATTTTATAAGTAAGTACAAAAATGAGTTTGTACATTAGAATTAATGCCTGCTAAATAATGTAGTGGAATGAATAGTTCCCTGGAAACCTTTTTCTTCCTAAAGTGATGCTAGGTGTGTCTGCTTAATTTGTTAATGTTTACTGTTTTCTGTATTGCCTTATTTCTATCCTTGAATAGGGAGAATCTTTTTATTTTGAAAGTGGCATCTTTTAACAGCCTATGTCAGGAATATTTCATAGAGGGGACGCAATTTACTTTGTTTGAGCAGGTTGGAGTACTATGGAATCTCAAAGGAAATAGTGCTTTATTATGGCGTACATTATGACAATTGTATCTCCTTTAACGGTGTGAACAAGGAAATTAAAGGAGAAGTGTATGGCAAAGGTATTCAATATAAGGCCTAACCTAGTCTACTTTTTTGTCACAGAATTGAAAGTTCATTTTATCTCTGTTATATGTACCTGGCTTTATGAGCGAATGTATTCATGGGAATATATAAATAATTTCTGTTTTTTTAAACTTTGTATTTTTAATCATAGACCTGCAAGATTATAGACTGATAAGAAGTTACAAACATAGACGTAGAGGTCCCATGTACCCACCACCTCACTTCCCCTAATGGTGACATGTGAGACTAATTTTTAAATCATTGTCAGACCTTTTTTGCCCTCTTTAATAAGCCTTCTTTTTTCCAGATATCTAACTTTCTTTAAAGCGAGGGCACCTGTATTGTGCCTGATCCTCTTCAGCTTTCAGAATTATGAAGTATTATGTAAGGATCCTTCTGTCACTCTTGCTTTATGTCTTTAGTACATCCTTCTCCATTTTCCCAATTTCCAGATTGTACCATTGATTGGGAAGGGACTGTGTCTCATCCTTTTCTGGTATATTTCTCCTCAGCAATCTAAAAGATGTATAAGCCCCATTTTACTCCTCATATTGAAGTATTATATTCAGTTGAATATTCAGATTTCTTGTCTTGAGTTTATTTTGGTGGTGTTTGAAAACTTGAGAGGATGTTTTTTTTAACATCATCTCTTCTTTTTTTTCCTTTTAGCCTGAAAATGAAATTTCTTCAGACTGCAATCATGTAAGTATGGATTTTCCATAATTCACCTTACGTGCTTTATATATATGATGATAGATATTGGGATGCTTTTCCTGTTGTTCTGGGAAGCATAATGTTTTCTTAAATTCACTTAATCTTAGCAAGAGGGTGATTAACCTCATTTATGGTAAATCTACACCTACTCACTCCTCTATTGTTGAAGTCAGTAGGCTCTGCCACATAATATTAATATACTTAAGTTTAAATTTTTCTTCAGTTACAGCTACCATATGAAATTGTTTCTTTGCATGTCAGGCTTACAATTGTAGAGTTTTGTATTTTAAAGTTGTTTCATTTAGTCATCATACAGTCATCTACTGTGTGCCAAACACTGTGGTAGAAATTAAAGACACACAAATAAGCACCTTGAAGATAGAGACATATATTAGAGTTAGCAGATAAGAACCCCAGAGATAACTACTATTAATACATTCAATGTCATATATATGTGTCATATATATATTTGTAATACATTCAGTGTCTATATATCTCCCCATATTACATACAGTCTGACATTAAAAGGAGAGTGACGTGAAATCAAATCTGTGCAAAAAGTACCAGGTGCTTCAGCAGAAACTTGTAAGAGTACAATGGGGACACAAGAGTGAATTTTGCCCAGGTGGGTTGATGTCAGGAAACACTTAATAGTGGAGATGATACTTGAGTTGTGTCTCAAAAGAGGAGTAGTTATATATCTGAAATCACTCTGTGTCCACATTATTTGATAGTTTGAATGGGAGACTGTAAGAATAGAGAAGCAGGTTGGCTGCCTAAGTTGACTACTTATTCTAAAGAAGGTCTAGATAGGTCAGAGATTTAAAGTAAAAATAAAACCACAAGAGTAGTAGAAGAAAACATGAACAGAGGGTAGGGTTTTTAAAACATGATACAACCTCAAAAAATATTTAAAGAAAAAAAAAGATTTATAAATCTGATTGCATTAAAAACCTCAGAAAAGGGGACTTCCCTGGTGGTAAAGACTTCACCTTCCAATGCAGGGGGTGAAGGTTCAATCCCTGGTTGGGAGCTAAGATCCCACATGCCTCGTGGCCAAAAAACCAAAGCATAAAACATAAAGCAGAGCAATACTGTAACAAATTCAATAACAACTTTAAAAATGGTCCACATAAAAAAAAAATCTTTAAAAAAAAAACTCAAAAAAGAGATTTGAGGGTTTTTTCCTCAAAAATATTATGTAAATTATGAAAAAATATTTGCAGTGCAGATGAAAAGGACTACATTCTTTAATAGAAAGTACTGTTAATAAACATAGAAAACAGACATAAATAGACTATTCACAGGGAAAGAAAAAGATGTCCAGTAAACAACAAAAATTTCAATTCTTTCATAAAGTGTGAAAATTAAAAGAAAAATGAGTGCACTGTTTTTATCCATCTGATTAACAAATATTAAAAATTTGATAAATATACAGTATTGACAAGCATATGAAGATTTAAGCATTCTCTAGCCCACCAGTCAATGGCTACCCATTGGCCAAATCCAGACCACTGCCTGTTTTTATGCATAAAGTTTTATTGGAACACAGCCACACTCATTCAGTTACATACTGTAGCTGCTTACCATGTTATAATGGCAAGGTTGAGTAGTCACAACAGTGACTGTAGTTTCCTGAAAGCCTAAAAAATTTACTTTCTGGCCCTTGCGGGAAAAGTTTGCTAAACTCTGCTCTAGCCTATGGATAGGAATATAAATAAGAAAAACTTCTTTATAAAGCATTCAACTTAAAATGATATTTGTTATGGCATTATTATGGCATTATTTATTAAGCAAAAGATTAGGAAAAAATCCTCAAAAATCTATTAATAGACTGAATCTGACAGAGAGGAAGCCCAGAAAGAAGCTCCAGAGGGGTGGAGAAAGAAGCTGATCTCCAAAGGACATTACACCGCTGAAAATGGGGACAAATAGTATACAGAAAACGGAAAGATTTATGTCCTAATAAAGAGAGATTAGGGCACAGACACAGGAGAAGATGGACATCTACAAGTCAAGATGAGAGCCCTCAGAAGAAATTGGTACTACTGACACCTTGATCTCAGACTTCTACCCTCCAGATTTGTGAGCAAATAAATTTTTGTTGTTTAAGCCACCCAGTTTATGGTATTTTGTTACAGCAGCCCTACCAAACTAATACACTTGGGTTGGGATGGAATGCATTATAATTTTTCCCATTAAAGTTTTTATTTTATTTTTATTTTTATAAATTTATTTATTTATTTATTTTTGACTGTGTTGGGTCTTCGTTGCTGTGCGTGGGCTTTCTGTAGTTGCAGCAAGCAGGAGCTACTCTTCGTTGCGGCACGCGGGTTTCTCATTGCTGTGGCTTCTCTTGTTGCGGAGCACGGGCTCTAGGTGTGTGGACTTCAGTAGTTGTGGCACGCGGGCTCTAGAGCACAGGCTCAGTAGTTGTGGCACACAGGCTTAGTTGGTCCGCGGCATGTGGGATCTTCCCAGACCAGGGCTCAAACCCGTGTCCCCTGCATTGGCAGGCGGATTCTTAACCACTCTGCCACCAGGGAAACCAAGTGAATTTAAAAGTAAAACTATTTAAAATAGCATATAAAGCATCAAATACATAAGAATAAATCTAACAAAAGTATGTAAGACATCTCTACAGATAACTATAAAATATTACTCAGAGAAATTTGAACACCTAAATAAATGAAGAGATATATTAATATATACTATGCTAGTCAGTTGGAAGACTAAATATTATAAAGACATCAGCTCTTACCAAATTATAGATTCTGTACGATCCCATTTTTGTTGTTTCAAAAAATAGTAAGCTGATTCTAAAATTTACATGGGAACACAGTTTTGACCAATAATAGCCAAAAGTCTTGAAAAGAACCAAGCAGAGAGAATTCACCACCTGATTGAAGACTTAAAGTAGCAGTAATTAAGGCAGTGTGGCAGAGGCACAGGGGTCGACAAGTAGACCAGTGAAACAGAATGAGTCCAAAAACAGACTCATATATAGATAGACACTCGAATAAAAAAATCTTAATCCTTACTGCACACCATTCACAGAAATCTATTCTAGATGCATTATAGAGCTAAAGGTGAAAAGTATAATAAAACTTCTAGAAGATAACATAAGAGACTATGTGGGATAAGCAAAGATTTAATAAATGGGAAACAAAAAGCAGTAAGCAAAAGCAAAAGATTGATAAATCAGATTATATTAAAGTTTGTTTCATTAAATATAGTATTCAGAGTGTGAAAAGACAAGCCATAGAGAAGGAAAAAATATTTTAATCCTTATCTGACAGTATGTGCAGAATATATGAAGAATTCATACAAAGCAATAAAGAAAAGACAACAGGGCTTCCCTGGTGGCGCAGTGGTTAAGAATCCGCCTGCCAGCGCAGGGGGACATGGGTTCGAGCCCTGGTCCGGGAAGATCCCGCATGCTGCAGAGCAGCGGGGCCTGTGTGCCACAACTGCTGAGCCTGCTTTCTAGAGCCCGTGAGCCACAACTACTGAGCCTGCAGGTCTGGAGCCCGTGCTCCATGGCAGGAGGGGCCACCGCGGTGAGAGGCCTGCGCACCCCAGTGAGGAGTGGCCCCTGCTCACCACAACTGGAGAAGGCCTGCATGCAGTAATGAAGACCCAACGCAGCCAAAAATACAAGATAATAAATAAAATAAATATTAAAAAGTCTTAACTATTAAAAAAAGAAAAGAATCCCCCTGCCAATGCAGGGGACACGGGTTTGAGCCCTGGTCTGGGAAGATCCCACATGCTGTGGAGCAACTAAGCCCGTGCGCCACAACCACGGAGCCTGTGCTCTAGAGCCTGTGAGCCACAACTACTGAAGTCCACGCACCTAGAGCCCGTGCTCCGCAACAAGAGAAGCCACTGCCATGAGAAGACCGCACACCGCAACAAAGAGTAGCCTCTGCTCACCGCAACTAGAGAAAGCCCGTGCACAACAACAAAGACCCAACGCAGCCAAAAATAAAATAGATAAAATAAATTTTAAAAAAAAAGAAAGAAAGAAAAGACAACAGAATAGAAAAATGGAGAAGATAAATTTAATCAAGGAGGTGAAAGACGACCTGTATATTGAAAACTACAAGACATTACTGAAAGAAATTGAAGAAGACATAAATAAATGAAAAGATATTCCATGCTCATGGGTTGGTAGAATTAGTATTGTTAAAATGTTCATACTACTCAAAGCAATATACAGATTCTGTGCAATTCCTATCAAAATTCCAATGACATTTTTCACAGAAATAGAACAAACAATCCTAAAATTTGTTTGGAACCATAAAAGACCCCAGATAGCCAAAGCAATCATGAGAAAGAAGAAGGAAGCTGAAGGCATCACACGCCCTGAGTTCAAACTATATTACAAAGCTATAGTAATTAAAACAATATGGTATTGGCATAAAAATAGACACATAGATCAGTGGAACAGAATATAGATCCCAGAAATAAACCCATGCATATATGTCAGTTAGTTTACAACAAAGGAGCCAAGAATATGTAGTGGGGAAAAGAACAGTCTCTTCAGTAAATGGTATTGAGAAAAGTGGACCACTGCCTTACACCAGACAGAGAAATTAACTCAAGACCTGAGACCATAAAACTCTTAGAAAAAAAAGGCAGTAAGCTCTTTCATAGGTCTTGGTGATGGTTTTTTGAATGTGACACCAAAAGCAAAAATAAGGCGAGGCTATATCAGACTAAAAAGCTTCTGCACAGCAAAGGAAACCACCAAGAAAATTAAAAGGCAGCCTACTGAATGGGAGAAAATATTTGCAAATCAAATCTCAGATAAGGGGCTAACATCCAAAATGTATAAAGAACCCATACAACTCATACAACAAACAAAAAAACCCAATTAAAGAATGAACAGAAGATCTGTATAAACACTTTTCCAAAAAAGACATACAGATGGCCAATAAGTACATGAAAAGATAATCATCAGAGAAACCAAATCACGAGATGTCACCACAAACCCGTTAGAATGGCTGTCATCAAAAGGACTAGAAATAACAAGTATTGGTGAGGAGGTGGAGAAAAGGGAACCTTTGTGTACTATTGGTGGGAATGCAAATTGATACAGCCACTGCAGTGTGGAGGTTCCTCAAGAAGTTAAAAATAGAACTACCATATGATCCACTTCTGGGTATTTATCTGAAGATAATGAAAACACTAACTCAGAAAGATATGTGCACCCTCATGTTCATTGCAGCATTATTTACAATAGCCAAGATATGGAAACAATATAAGTGTTAAATGGTTAAGAAAATGTGTGTATACATACATACACACACACACAATGGAATATTATTCAGCCATAAAAGGAAGGAAATCTTGCCACTTCAAACAACATGTATGGACCTCGAGGGCATTATGCTATTGAAATAAGTCAGACAAAGACATATACTATACGATCTTTCTTTTATGTGGAATCTTAAAAACAAAACAAAAAAAACACCAAGCTCATAGATACAGAGAACAGATTGGTGGCTGCCAGAGGTGGGAGAAATGGGTGAGCTGGTTTTTGTTGTTGTTGTTTTAGTTTAAATAAATTGAATTTTTTAAAAATAGAAATTGTTCCTTAAAATACAATATAACTACTGGATGGACAAATTTAGGATAAGCCCTTAATTAAAAACAAAAAGAAAGAAAGAAAAGAAAAATGGGTAAGATACTTGAACATCCATATGTTAAAGATGGCAGTTGAATGATCTACAAATAAATGGAAAGGTGCTCATCCTCATTAATAATCAGGGAAATGGAAATTAAAACCTGAGTGAAATACTAGTATCTACATTCACCATTAGAATTGCTAAAATTCAAAAGACCGACAGTGTTAATACCGAGCATTACTGTGAATATAAAATAAGGGAGCTTTCGTGATCGTTTCGGCAGCACATATACTAGAATAACGGAGTTTTCAAATACTGATAGTGATAATGTAAATTAGTGTAACTACTTTGAAAGCTGTTGGGTATTACTTAGTAAAGCGGAACTTAGGCACAGTATATAATACAGCCTTTTCACTTCCAGGTACTTACCCCACAGAAATGCTTATGTATCTGTCTATACATGTAAGGAATATTTATAGCAGCTCATAATAGCCCTGTGAGTAAACAGTTAACAAAACCTTTCTTTCCCCTTCAGGAGAATTTCAATCCTGTTAACTATGTAGCTCAGTTCCCTGGTGACCTAGTAAGGGTGAAATACCAACTAAGGTTCAAGGCAGTATTACTTAAGATAAAAATGACCCTGATTGGTAAATTCTATATGGATTGGGGAGAACTATAAATGAATTATAAATACTCATTGGGGGTGCCATACTATAGGTTTCCCTGAATGTGGTGACTCTTGTACCTGGGTGTGTGTGTTCCTTGCAGGGATCCTGGAAACTATGCCCAGAGGGCTGTTTCAACAGATAATGGCTCGCATGGGGCTTGAGGTTTCTAAGCCAAAACTGCCTCTTCCAGTGCCTGTTGGGAGTGTTGTCTTCTCACACCTGAGCTGTCATTTGGAGAGAAGATACCGCCAGATGGCTACATAGACTGTTGCCATGACTCCCATTGGAGAGGAACAATTGATGCTGCCCTGCTGACTGACAATTTGTGGTTCCTGTCTTTTATCCAGCACAGACCTTTCCACAAACTCCAGACTCCAAGTGCTGATTTCACGTTTCTACGCTATCTCACAGTCATTTCTAGAACTGAACTCTTGATTTTCTACCTCTAAACCTCTCTTGTTACAGTCTTCCCAATCTCAGTTCTTCCCATTGCTCAAATCAAAAACCTTGAGTCCTCTTGTCCTCTTATATCCCACATTCAGTCTGTTAGCAGCCTTGCTGTCTGGCGCTCCTTTTGAAATGTGTCCTGAATCTGACCATTTTCACTGGTACCCCCTGGTTCAAGCCATCGTCAGTTCTCTTTTGTGCTTCTTTAATAGCCTCCTAAGCAGTCTCCCTTCTTCTGCCCTTGTCCCTCTACAGTCTATACTCCATGCTACAGCCTGAATGATTCCTCTAACAGTCAGGTCATATTACGTCTCTGCCCAAAACCCCAGAAGCTTTTTTCTCACTTATTAAACTCCCAGGTCCTTAACAGTGGCCTACAACACATGCAGAGAGTAGAGACCTGCTCCTTGGCCTCTTCTACCACTGTCCGCCTTGATAACTCTACTTAGGCCACAAGCAGCCTCCTCGCTATCCCTCAGATATTCACAGAATATGCCTGACTTAGGTCTTTTGCATTTGCTGTTCATCATGGAACAGTCACCTTTTCAGGATGTTCATTTTCCTTGTCCTCCTCTATTAAAGCACCCCTCACTCGTCACTTCAGTTCTTTTATACTAGCTTAATTTTCTTTATAGCATTCAATACCTGATCTATTTATTTGATCATTTGCATATTATCTTTCTCTCCTTCATACAGTGTAAACTACTTGAGGGCAGGGATTTTGCCCTTCTTTGCTCACATCTGTCTTGAGTGGTACCTGGTATATATTAGCCACTCCAAAAAAAAAGAAAAAACTTGAATGAAAAATATGAGAAAATTTCCAAGAACTGAAGGATGAGTTTCTAGATTAAAAGTGCCCATGAGTGCCTCACACCATGGATGGAAAGATAACCCAAACCAATTTTAGGGTTCTGAAAAGAACCCTGGGAGTAAATAAAAGATCTCAAAAGCTTTCAGAGAAAAAAATAATAATTAAAGTACTGGGAGTTTGAGTAATATGATACTTCTCATTAGCATTACTGGAAACTAGAAGAGAGTAGACCAGTGCCTTTAAAATTCTGAGGAAAAATTATATTTAGTCAAGATAATACAAAATAGACATTTCATACATAAAATTTTTCAAGACATTTACTACCCATACATGTTTTCTCATAAAGCTACTAGAGGATGTGCTTCACCAAAATGAGGGAATACAGCAAGACAAAGAAAACTAAAGAATCCAGTAATTAGTGCATCAGACTAAGAAAAAGCAAAGGAATTCCAAGGATGATGGTGAAGGATGACACCTGTGCAGAGGCTTAGATGGCAACCAGTCCTGACTGAAGCAGGAAGACGGAAGACTCCAAGAGGAATGTCTCACCTGAGAGATCACTTGAAGCATTTGAACATTTTGAGAGATTTGCTTTTCCAGTGAAGAGATGGGGGATTAATTAGTAATGGGTATATCGAAAATAGGCTGATGAAATAAATGACTGTTAACTATATGACAAACTAAAAATTGAAAGAAATATAATATTCTATATGGCTCATTATATATAGTATTTTTACATAATCAATAACGTAAATACTGAGTATCTAATGACATTATGATTTAACTATATTGGGAGGATTGGGATCAGGAAGAGGGTGTAAGAGTTCATTCCTTACCTTCTATAGTATAAAGCTATTATACAGTATCTAAAACTAACAGGTCAGGCAATTTTAAGCAATTTAATAGCTTAAAAGTATGGAGGTAATTACCATAAGAAAAAGGTAAAAGAATTGTCTCTGGGTAATGGGTAGGACTTTAGAAAGGGACTTTGTGGGGGACTGCTTGTTTGTTTAGATTGACTACCTTTGACTATTTAACTAAACAGACAGCTTTGATTTTAAAAATTTTAAGGATGAATGGAAGAGTAAGTAGATTAAATAAACTTAGACTATACTTTAAAGGAGCTTGACTGTGAAGGAAGAATTTTCCTTCATAAGTCAGACAGAGAAAGACAAATATCATATGATATTGCTTATATGTGGAATCTTAAAAAAAAAAGGGTACAAATGAACTTACCTACAAGAAAGAAACAGAGTTACAGACGTAGAAAACAAACTTCTGGTTACCAGGGGGCAAGGCAGGGGAGAGGGATAAATTGGAATATTGGGATTGACATATACACACTACTATATATAAAATAGATAACTATTAAGGACCTACTGTATAGCACTGGGAACTCTACTCAATTCTCTGTAATGGCCTATATGGGAAAAGAATCTAAAAAAGAGTAGATATATGTATATGTATAACAGATTCACTTTGCTCTGCACCTGAAACTAACACAATACTGTAAGTCAGCTATACTCCAATTAAAATTAAAATTAAAAAAAAGAATTTTCCTTCGCTCCCCACACCCAAATCTTGTCATTATTCTAAATAAATATCTCAAATATATCCCATCTTCTCCCATCCAAAAACTCTTGCCTTTTAACTGGCCTACTAACCCCCTCAGTGTAGCCCTTCTCTATACAACCAGAGTTCATCTTTTGAGTTCTCTGATTAAAATTATCCATTAGCCTCTCATTTCCTTTAAGGTAAAATCCAGATTCTTTAATATCAGCTACAGTAGTGTGATCTAACACCCCTTCTCCCCTGATCTTTCATACCCTCAACTCCAGCCATTCTGAACTATGGGATTCCCAGAAGTTATCATTATTCTTTCTGTCCTTTCTACGCTTGCAGTCCTAGAACCCCAGTCTTCCTCAGTTCATCTGACAAAATTCCTTCTTACTCCTGGCCCAGTATAACTTGACCACCACCAGCCTCACCTATCCCTCCTCTACAATCACTGTGATATGTTCTTTCCTTGTGTTCCCATAATATCTTCTGCATTCTTCTGTTACCACATTTATCACACTGTGTTTTTATTGCTTATTTTCTTCCCAGTCGAACTCTTCCATCTTTTGTTTCCTGTGGTTGAGCTTCTTGAGTACTAAGACAGTGGCTTTTTAAATTTTTTTTTACTTCCACCTGTCTCAACTTTGTCGCCTAACACAATACTCAGATTATAGTAGTTACTCAGTACATATTTGGGGGAGGGAGTTGGGTGCGTAGATGGATTCAAAGATGAGAGTCTTAAATTTAAGGAAATTGAAGCTGAAATACATCATGCTAACCAGTAGTATTTATTGTCAAATTGCAGTTATTTTTCTTAGTTGATTATAGCCACTCAGAGGAAAGGACACCTATCAAATATGGTGTAAATAATCACCTCTCAGTAATCAAGTGTAATGTGTGTTTATCTGTTTTCTAGAGGAAAATGTACTTGTGGCAACCTATGTTGAATTCCCTTTTAACCTATATTCCTGAAAGAGAATAATAAAGCGTTAATAAGTCATATTAAAAGTGAAAGACCAGAAAGTAGATTAATGGTTGTAAAGGATGGAAGTAGGGAGGATGGCGAGTGATAGAACAGGCATGGGGTTTCTGCTGGGGTGATGAGAATGTTCTTGAATTAGAAAGTGGTGATGGTTATGCACCCTTGTGAATACAGTTGACCCTCGAACGACACAGGTTTGAACTGCACGGGTCCACTTATACACAGGTTTTTTTTCAGTAGTAAATACTGCAGTACTGCAGGAATCTGAGCATGGGGAACTGTGGATACAGAGGGCCCCCTATAAATTATACTCAGATTTTCAACTTCACAGAGGGTTGGTGCCCCTAATGTGGCCGTTGTTCATATGTCAACCATATACTAAAAAAACACTGAATTGTACACTTTAAAATCGTGAATTTTATGGTATGTGAATTATAACTGAAAAAGTGAAAAAAAGACAAGAGGTAGAATATTTAGCATTAGACAATAGTATCATAGTTATCTGGGAGGAGTCCTGTTCGTAAGGAAATTTACACCTATTATCAGAACGAATAAGGTTCCAAATTAAAAGTTAAAGACATTCAAAAGATCTAAATGATTATCTGATAGGTTTTTGTCAGAAAATCTGTTTCTAGCCCAATCATAGGACATCTGAGTTTGTATTAGATAAAGTAAGGAAATACTCTGTCGTTTGTATTTATTTTTTTTGACATTTGTTGCTGTTCACTCCAACTCTAAGTACCAAACAACTTTTTTCTTTCTTGCATTTTCCCTTTTCTTCTTTCTTTCTCTTTCTTTCTTTTTTTTTTTTTTTTACATGGAAGAAATGCCATTGGGTCACCTGCAAGTCACTCAATAAGGAGGACATTTTTAATCTGTCTTTGGTTTGATGTACATATATAATCAGAATGTGTTGCCTTAATTTTAAAATATAACATTTAATTACCATGTAGTACTGACTTAGATATATGGTAATAGATAAATAGTAAAATATATTTGTCCAGTTCTAACCACATCTTTTGAATCATGGGATCTACTTCTGAGGAGCCAGGAGGCCTAAGATGCCTTCAGTTAGAACTAAGCTTCTCCTATATCTTTTCTCAGTTTGGCCTTATATGTCCTATTGGTTGAACTTATCATGGTATAGATTTGTTATTTTGTTGATCCATTCAACAGATACTTATCAATGCCTGTGTCTTACATGCACTCTTCTAGGCACCGGGCATATAGTAGTTAACAAGGCAAAAGTCCCATCCTCTTAAAACTTTCATTATAGATAGTAGCCAGATTCTTAACCCTTTTTCTAAAAACTCACTTATTGATGATAGTTGGGCGATTAGAATTTTTTACCGCTTTTCTTTGTTTTTTGGTTTTGAGGAGGGAGGAGAAGAAATCCTCCTCATCCTTTATATTTTATTTCTTCACAAAATCTTCCTCAGCACTCTTATGCGGAATTTACTGCCTGTTTCTGTGTTGTTCCTAATGCACTTTATATTAGCTTCTGTTCTACTTCTAAACAGCAAATCCGGTCATGTCACTCCCTTATTTCCCTTTTAGTGACTCCCCATTACTCTTGGGTTAAAGTTCAGACATGACTTACAAGGACTTTATGATCTGGTCCTGGCCTGTGTCTCCACAGTCAATCCTCCATTGGACTTTCAGTTCGTCTAACATGCCCTGCTTCCCATTCCAATGAGCTTCCATGCATGCTGCTTTATTTACTTAAAACAGTCTTCTTACCCTTTTTAATATGGCTAACTGCTACTAATTTTTCAGATTTCATCGTAGATAGCACTTTCTCTGGTAAACCTTCCCTGACCAAACCCCCTACTGCAGTGTGGGGTACTCCTCCCCTGTACTGCTGTGGCACCTTGTGATGCCATTAACCAAATACACATTACCTGCTATTACCATAGCCACCACTGGACAGTGTTTGTCTTTCTCCTCCTGTTTTAACCCCCAGTTCCTAACACAGTATGTGCTCAAACATTTGCTTCTGTTTCCTGTAATAACCTATGAAGCCCTTGAGATTAGACTGTGTGTGGTACATCATAAGAAGTGCTAAGCAGATGTTTGAATAATCAGTGAATGAGTGATTGTATTCTTTAGTCTTGGAGTGCAGCCATCTGAAAGAAAAGCTTGTGAACTGCCCCTCCACCCCCCAAACCTCTTCATGTTCTACGTCGTACAAAGCCCCTGCTCTGTCTCTCCATCCGAGCAGAGTTTAAGAGCTCATTTTTGCTACTTTTCAGGAATTGAATCATGTATTGAAATTTTTTAACTGAAGCTGCAAAAATAAAGTAATATTCAGCCCTCGCCCATGAATAGTAATGGATTTAGAGATTTCATAGCTTAAGACATGTTAAAACAGTTGTGTAAAATAGACCTTATCGTGTATATGTCAAGTTGAGGGTTTTAGAGGAATAAAGAAAGATGTGTCAGGAAACTAGACTCTGGACAACACTCCTTCATAAAAATGATGTGTGAAAAGCACTGTTGATTGTGAAATCTGCAACTACCAATTCTTGAGCTCCTGGGTTAGACTTTTTGATTTAAGAATTTTGCGTATACAACCTATTTATATTTTCTCTGAAACCCTTATCAGGAATTTTCATTTTAATTATTTTCCTGACTTAAAAAAAAATTTGTCCTTAAGTAAAAAGAGAAAAATGTATGTCCGAATGGTAGTGTTTTATTTTGTCTGCACATTTTTTCCTTTTATCTGTAAATACAGTGACATTTTATCTTTTTGTTTGTTAACTGAAGTGTGAATATGTTTTATCTGACTCTGTATAATGGAATTTTATCATTTATAGTAACCATTGATGTTAAATTTCATACTATTCTAACTGGAGTTTTTTTGGCTTTTTTGTTTTGTTTTTCTCTTATACCTAGTTGTTATGGAATTATAAGCTGAACCTAACTACAGATCCCAAATTTGAATCTGTGGCCAGAGAGGTTTGCAAGTCTACCATATCAGAGGTAGGTTGTGAAAGAAAGAATTTTGTGCATATTTAATGACTTAGAAGCGAAAATTACATCTGTTGACCAGACCAGTCATTAAAGGAGGAATGACTGATTCAGTAACTTTACTTTTCTTGGAATTAACATATGTCTTGGCTCAGAGATAGGCTAAAGGGGTGTAATTAGACTTCTTTTTCTTAACATTTACCTACACTTACAGTAGGATACTGTTGATTCAGACAAGTTGGAAATCAGGCTCTTTTTGTCCCCAAATGGAGAATACAATCACTTCTGTTATCAGTCAGTGCTCTCACACATTGTACAATCTGCTTATGACTGAGGCGTTATCAGAATGGTTTCCCCAGGAGGCTGATAAACATTCCTAAGTGTTTTGGCTATGCACTTGGACCAGTTGAACCACAGGGCATATGCTTCAAATAATAGGAGTTAGCATTAAAAAGGTTTGTAAAAAGATTGTATATATTGTTATAAATGGATATTGAGTATAAAAATAAAAATAATTACTAAAAATGTATAACATTATATGGATGCTAATTGGTGATATTTTTCAATCATTTCTCTTGGCTCAGTGTAAATATCAAATAATATGAGTGAAAATTGTGGTATTGAAATTTTTATTTTAATTTATTTTATTTTTTAGAATTAGTGATAGAAATTCCATGAAGCTGGGGATTTCTTCATACTGAAAGAATCACAAAGAAAATAGTTGCTATTTTTTTTACCTCAAAGTTAATAATCACAGATCTTGCATCATATAGATTTGTCCCCAAACTACCCTATTGATGACTTAATTCAGGACCATTTTCTCCTGAGGTCTTAAGGAAGACGCTACTCCAACCAGATAAGTCCTCAGCTTGTGTTCCTAACTTTCGTCATTATGGGATCTTGTGGAACCTGTTTTCTTCCTCAAACTTTCTACTACTGAATCAGATATGATTTATTCTTTTAAAGCTTTCTTCATATGCGTTGGGGCTTCAGAATAGAATAGCTTATTTTAAAACATTGATCTTCAGCTTCTAGGTTCAGTATCACGCACCTCAAACTCCCTATGTGACTCATGTACATACCCGTTTGAGTGCCATGTGGAAATTTAGCTCATAGACTATGCAGATTCATCAGAATAATCTCCCCCTTTGCTGGTTTTATCCATCTGTATTTATAAAATGAAACTGGCTTCCTTGTAATGTACATGTTATGTTATGGCCCTCTTGTAACCTTTTGGGGTGTTGTGGTTTTATAAAAGATTAATGTAACAGGGACACTTCTCCCTCCCTAGAGGGAGATTATACTGGAGTCAAGAAAATTAAATATCAGGAAGAACATAGTTGCCAACAAAACATTTTATTCTACATCTCCCTCTTATCTTCTTTCTTAATTTTGGAATCCTTCCAAGGAGGAAAACAACATCATAAGAATACTGAAGACTGCCAGCCAAACTTTTTATTTACTCTCCATGATTGAGTCAAATGTTGCCTGCTTTTCTCCTGCCTCATGTCAAAAATAGAGTGACTATAGCATTTTTTAATGGCACCTTAAGCATCTGCTCCCCAGCCACTTCAGAGTTTACTCCCATTCATAAATATGTTGACGATTTAATGCTGTTTTTTGCTGTTAATCTTAGAAATTTCTTTTATTAGACTTCTCTCCAATAGAGTGGTTGAAGAAAAGCATACACTTTTAATTCAGACACTACATCTGGTTGTAATTGGTGGTGAACAAATAGGTGTTTCAGTAAAATCTCAGGTGATGGAAGCTAAATATACATTTAATTTCTTATTGAGGCCCCAATGCAAAATGTCTCTTGGTCTTTCTTCAGAGTTTTAAACCATTGATTGCCCAGTATTAGAGCCTATACGAATACTTCTACTTCATTGTTTTAAAACCCAGGTGTCTGCCACTAGTCCTGTGTTTTTCATGCAGGGTTTTTCCAGTGGTTGAATTACAAATGCTGAGATGTTCAAGCAGCTATTTCTCCTTTCACTTTTGAAACTTACCTCTGTTTTGCTTTAAAAAAATCACAAACAAACAAAAAACCCTTTTCTTGGAAATACATTCATGGCCCTCTCTTTAGGCATCACCCAAAAAAAAGAGCTCAATGTTAAGCTGAAAACATTACATTCAGCTTGTTGACTGTTGAAGATCTCTGCTGCCTCTTGAAGCCAGTGTGAGGCTATTTAAATTTCCAGGTTTGCTTCTTTAAAAGTAAACACGATTTCCTCTCTTGAACTGAGTCTTTGACTTGCTCTGGATTTAATCCTGGGGTTAGACATGAAGAGACCCATCGGCCCATAGGACAATTAGTATGTGGTATATCCTTCACCTAGCACCTTTTGGAAAAGGAGATTGTATTTATCTTATCAAGTGTACATGTTTACCGTAGGTGGTGTAATAGTAGAGAATGGTCTCTATTGGTTTCAAAAAAACCGGTAAAATATTCCCTTCTCATTTTTTTTTCCTTCTCATTTATATTGGAAACAGACATTTACATTTGGCTCCTTCCTCTTGTCAAAACTGCCTTTTTTTTTTAATTGCTCCAAATGCAACAGGCTTTTTCTAAACAACCTTCTCTGCTTTATAATTCAAGCTTAAAACCGTGTAAGTAGATTTCACTTTTTTATGCCTGAATTTCAACATTTTGGGGCTATTTTCCTTCATTAGCGCTTGTGATTTTGTGTACTTTGCAGGAACACTACCCATGTGGAGTCACGCTGTGCTTGATCCACTAGATCATATGTCTAAACCACCCAAATTAGACTTGCAATGGCCTTCGCCTTCCCAAACTTCTTGCCAGACTGCACTGAACATCATTTTTTTTAAATAAATTTATTTATTTATTATTTATTTTTGGCTGCATTGGGTCTTTGTTGCTACGTGCGGGCTTTCTATAGTTGTGGTGAGTGGGAGCTGCTCTTTGTTGCGGTGCGCAGGCTTCTCACTGCAGTGGCTTCTCTTGTTGCGGAGCACGAGCTCTAGGTGCGTGGGCTTCAGTAGTTGTGGCACTTGGGCTCAGCAGTTGTGGCTCACAGGCTCTAGAGCGCAGGCTCAGTAGTTGTGGCGAACAGGCTTAGTTGCTCCGCAGCATGTGGGATCTTCCCAGACCAGGGCTGGAACGCGTGTTCCCTGCATTGGCAGGCAGATTCTTAACCACTGCGCCACCAGGGAAGTCCCTAAACATCATATTTAAACATATTTCTGTTCTAGACCACAGTGTTGAAGCTGGGATTCTACTAGGTTCAAAAACATATGTCCAAATCCATAGTTAATTCAGAACACATTAATGTCATGTCAAGAGGTAATAGTACGGCTTCCTCCCTCCCTCCCCTTGGTCATTAGGTTTACCTAACATTAATAGTTTGCTGTGTAGCTTGGCTTGGGATATGCAACTAGACTTTAGTTCTGCACCTGTTTTTCAGACCTATTCCTTAGACTGATCTTCTCACTGTCCATTGTGTTCTTTGCATGGATAAAGGGACTTCTCAGTAGAATCATTATAAAAAGAGCTGTCAAAAGCTCTTTTCAATAAATACATTTTAATCAACTTTCTCAACAAAGCTGAAAATTTTTAAAAAGCTCTTTACTCCATTTAAACATGAGTTCTACCTAAGCATTTGTATATGTATGTATTTTCTCGCAAAGCATATTAATCAGGTATTTCCTAGAAGGTGCAACGATCTGAGTAGGCATGGCACACGATTTTCTTTAAAACACAAGCATTTCTAAGTGTTTTCCTTTTTCTTCCCCGGAAGAAGAAACAAGAAAATATCATTCTCTCTTTTGTAAAAGTTGTTTGGTAAGAGAATAGTATAATTGTGTAAAACAGCCACTTTCCTTTGAGCAGATCAAAGAGTGTGCTGATGAACCAGTTGGAAAAGGTTACTTGGTTTCCTGCTTGGTGGATCACCGAGGCAACATCACTGAGTACCAGTGTCACCAGTACATCACCAAGATGACAGCCATCATTTTCAGTGATTACCGTCTGATCTGTGGCTTCATGGATGACTGTAAAAATGACATCAACATTCTGAAATGTGGGAGCATTCGGCTTGGAGAAAAGGTATCTACTACACTGCCTTCACCAAAGGGGTCTTACAGACTCGATGGATGAAAAGCTTTGTATGACTGGCATGGAAAAATTTAGGGCTAGAGGTAGACGTAAAGTTGAGGTCCAGACAGCCCCAATATCTAAGGCTAGTTGGCCTGTGGGTACACTTCATCTGTTTGTAACAAAATGTTTCGATACTGTATGGGGGAGTAGAGGAATTAATATCTGCTAAGATTAGTGTTAGCTTCAAAATGCAAAACCAGCTGCTGGTTACCTATAACGTTCCTCTGGAAAAGTATTCAGTAGTCCTTTGGGAAAAGTAGTTGGATTAGGAGGGACTCAAGTTCTCTAACCTTTCTTTGCATATACCTCACTGTTGCCATAAAAAAAAATTACTTAGTAAGCACACCAGTATAAAAGAAGATAATGTATTTAAAAATTAGAAAATTTAAAAATATGGAAGGTACTCTTAGCTTCTCAGAAGAAAGCTACTCTGTAAATGTTATATATGTTATGTTCATCTCAGGAGAACTAGTTTTAGTAAAGACAGGAAAGAAAATAACTACCTAGGTTCTTCTTCCTTAATTATATCTGATCTTGTTTTTGTCCTTGTTAGTCTGTTGTCCAGAGGGTCACAATGGAGGTTCAGCCAGGATAATGCTGAATTTGTTTGCTTAGCAAAAATGAAAGAACTCCTAAAAAGTAGCAGATGCCGGTGGGAGAGGTAGTCTGAGACCTATGTATGGCATCAGCTGTTAATTGCTGCTGCTCATTAATCTGCTGTTCAGGAAGTACGAGAGAAAGCAAAATCCATTTGTGCCTTTGCCCTCTGTTCAGAGCACTGTGACTTGCAGGCTTCCATCCCTGACTGGGGGGCGTGGTGTTAGAATTCTGGAACTGCACACACCAGTTCAAATGAAGGTTTGAGCGCTGGTTATTGTCTGGCTGTCACCAAATACCCTTTGCTTCATACCAGCACAGGGCTCGCCCTTTCACAGGGAACCTCTGAGTCAGTCTTGAGAGCGCCGTGAACTGACATTTAGCTTTCAGGCAGCTAATGAAAGGCCAGTTTTAATAAAGAAGGGTGATTCTTCACTTTCCCAGCACACTGTAGAAATGGAACAAAAGCATTTAAGTCACCCTGATAGTTCAGGAAGCGCCTCTGACTTTATTTAGGGTGTTGAGGGTTATATCCAGTTCCAAACCTCGCTCTTAAAAATCTTCATATAAGTGTAACAGACACACTTTTCAGGACTCAGTGATGACACATTTTCATTTTTGTGGTTAGTGATCCATGCTGTAGAGCAGACCATTACAATTCACCTCTCTTTGTAGTAGTTCTTCCCTATTGCCCACAAAGATCATCGCTGGTTAGCTTCCCACTAGCAATCTGAACTGTTAGTGTAAAACCTGCTTTCAGCTGCGTGTACAAGTTACTAAGTCTGCACTGACTTGAACCATGGTAGAATATAACAGTGCCAGAGCCCAAAGATGTGGCAGTGAGGATTGATTTTTCAGCTTAGTTAAAATAACAAAAAATGTTTCCATGGACCATCCAAATGCACATTTTTGTCATTTTCATCTTTGGCTCTACCTGCCAGTTAGATGAATTTCTTTTTACTCCAGACCCCCACCCTAGCACCCTAGAATGACTCATGCCTGCACTTCTGAAAAAGCATGTTCCTTTCTATGTAATCCACCCTATTGCTACAGCCAAGTTTAAAAATGATAGCAGTCTGTCCTCAGCCCTTCTTTGCCTTTTTCTAACTATAGTTTACTTCTCTGAAGCCAAGTTATTTAGTTTTGAAAATTATCCTGAAAATTTATAAAGTCAGCTTCTGACCACAGAAGAGAACACACTCATCAGTTTTAAATTTGTTGCCCTGAAGCTTGCAAACTCCTCTGTGACTAGCTTTGAACTCACCTCCAAAGGCCAGAGGAGAGGGGTCATGGTTAATCTGTTTATACCCTGCCTCTGTATGAACATATAAATGTCATAATTTCAAAACTATAATGATTCTTTCAGAATGTTAATATATGTAAATTTTTAGAACAAAGACTATATATTTAATAAAACATTTAGAATTTTCTAAATAAATATTTTTAAAATGAAAAGGCAGATCTCCAAAAGTAAATGTAAATAATTTATATCATTTGAAGAGAAAGTAGAATGTGGCATCCAGTACAGGAACTTAATTGCAGACAAGTGCCCCATATTATTACTACTTTTATACTTTTCACACACTAGTTTTATCATTTTATCCTTTTCTGCTTTTAACCAACTACTTTGAATAGTTCAGACATTCTTTTTCTCTCTTTACCTATGGAGGTAGATCACAGAAGACATTACAGATGTTGAAACGGAGAATGGTTAATAGCAGAGATGAAAACTGAGTTCTTGCCCACCTTTTTGTGATTAGTGTTATCCTTCTCTGGTCTTTCAAAAAATTTTTTTAATAAGGCAAGGTGTATGGAGAAGAAAAAATATTACCTATTGAACTGCTAAAAACTGATCGGGACCCTAGAAATAGTTTGTTGGGGGTTTTTTTGTTGTTTTTTTTTGTTTTTTTGCGGTACGCGAGCCTCTCACTGTTGTGGCCTCTCCCGTTGCGGAGCACAGGCTCCGGACGCGCAGACTCAGCGGCCATGGCTCACGGGCCCAGCTGCTCTGCGGCATGTGGGATCTTCCCGGACCGGGGCACGAACCCGTGTCCCCTGCATCGGCAGGTGAACTCTCAACCACTGCGCCACCAGGGAAGCCCAGTAATAGTTTTAAGACAGACATTTGTCTCACCACAATAAGAATTTTAAAAATTCATTTTACATCCATTTACAATATCATTTGTTATTCATATGTCAAGCCTGCATATTAATAACTTTTTAAAACCTAACCCTAAGTAATTTCATTTTCTTGTAGGTAATGTGCTGCTGTACAGTTCCTTGCTTTCATTCATATTCAGTAATAACCCTACAGTCTTCTTTGTCAAATATTTGCATACATTTCAGTTGTATAACTCAAATGGGCTGAACTGAAAAGCTCAGAGACTCTGGGAAACTGAAGAATTCCTGAAATATCTTTATTAGAAAAAATTGTCTAAAGTTATGATGAATGAAAATATCTAATGGAGGTGATGTTATGGCACAATACTAATATGTGGTGCTACAATTGCTATAATTAAAATTACATCTCACATTCCGTAGAGGACTTCAAACCAAACCATGGTGCTGGTGCATTTAAACAGTTGTAAACCCTAAGTATACAGGGAAACACTTAGACTCATTACAGGGAAATCATTTCTTTACCCTATGATGTCAGAACTGAAGGGTAAGTCTAAATCGTGAGTTGACTATCATGCTATTATTTTCAACCTCTTTTATGTGATTGTGACCTAATTGCTAGCAACCTCTCAGTAAGTTATTATGAGCTACTAAAATTTGGTATAGGACATTATTTCATTAACACAAAATCATGTTTATAATAATCTCTTGTAAACTGTAAATAGTAAGTGACTGATATGTTTCCAAATCTTTGTTATCACAGGTTTGTTTTTCCTTTGGGAAGTGGAAATGGGTAGGGCTCTTCTAAGTGGGCCAAAGTCAGACACATTTTAGTGTCACTCATAAATTAGGAAGAAAAAATAAGCCTTACTCTGAATTTCTGGGGTTGTGTCCACTTTTCTCTCTGTCCTTATCTTTTTGTCACTTGTCCTTCAGAGTTTTTTCTCCCTTCAGAATTACTCTCTCAAAAAGCTTTTTGCTCATCTCAGGTTTCTAAGCATTGGATGGAATCATAAAGCTAGTGAGAAAGTTTGAGGTACAGATAGAAAATAGGAAAGCACGAGAATCTGCTAGTATAGTGTGCTTCCTGATCTTTTTTGGATCAGAAAACCTTTTGAAATTTAATGAAAGCTATGAACTCTCCTCGGGAAAAATATACAAAACCCACATACAAATTGTAGGAGTTTCATAGCACTCCAAGATCTAAAAAATAAATGGTGGACTGTTAGCTAGGTGCCTTATGTTCTGCAACTTGGACAAGTTGATAAACTCCTTTAGGCCTCTGTTTACTCAACTGCACAATAGGTATCACAGCTCGTAGCCCCTTTCACAGGTATATTAGGAGAGAACATGAAAATTTTCATGAAAATACTTGGAAATAAATGTGCTGTGGAACAAACCCTATTACAACAAAATGGAAAAAAACTATATACATTTTTTGTTGAATTGAAATTTTAGTAAAATAGACGTTTCCCTACCTAGTTTTAGGAGTCTTATATACAGATGATTTCATAAACATGGTATTTTACTATAATGAGATTTTATATACGTGCGTGTGTGTGTGTGTGTGTGTGTCAGTAAAATGATAACACTGAATTTTCTGCTGCTTTGGTTTGGTATATTTATGGATATACCTCTCAAGTTTTTGAAGCATATCTTCTGAGTATAGGAAATTAGGACTCTTGAATAGAAAGTGTTTAGGGGAAATTTTTCATATTTTGAACGATTGAGTGCTTGTGGTTGCTATGGGGTAGATGCAATGTACAATTAAAGATAATTGGATTAGGAAAGCTCTCAAAAGCAGTTTGTATAAATGGTGGTAATCTTGTTAAATCATATTAAGATAAATCCAGAACATCAAAGTGAACAACATTACACTAAAGATTGGGGTCTTTGCGGACAGTATAAAATAGAAAAAAGAGAAAGAGGGTCTCTATAACATATTTTCTCAATGAATTTTGAGGTTTGTTGTTATTTTTTAAACTTGACTAAAGCACATTTGAGAAATACCTAGCCCTTAGAGGTAAATGAACAGATATTTCTGCAGTGTTCTATCAGTATTGACAATGAACTGTGATCACTACATTGGGCTGATGTAATTTCTTTAAAATTTTCTGACATTTTAAACTCTGAAAAGTCAGGTTCTTGTTTCTAGTGCAAACTAAACTGACTTAAATTTCCCAGGATCTGTATTTTCATTTATAGCTTGCAACTATTACATTCTTACCAAAGATTATCGAGGGCATTTTCTGTAACTTTCACAATGTGGTTGGTTCTCACCCTATTTCTCAATAGAACATTGATAAACAATTGTGTGTTGAGTTGATTTTTTTGGTTTTTTGTTTTTAACCAAATGATGTTTATTTGATGCTCATGGTGGTGAGAGTTTTTCAATGTTAGTATCCTTGCTGTTTTAGGATGCACATTCACAGGGTGAGGTGGTATCATGCTTGGAGAAAGGCCTGGTGAAGGAAGCAGAAGAAAGAGATCCTAAGATTCAAGTCTCTGAACTCTGCAAGAAAGCCATTCTCCGGGTGGCTGAGCTGTCCTCAGATGACTTTCACTTAGACCGGCATTTATATTTTGCCTGCCGAGATGATCGGGAACGTTTTTGTGAAAATGTGAGTCAGCTCAGAAACTGTTCTTCTTTGCTGCCTTTTCTTCCTAAATATTTTTTTATACTTGATTCCAAAATTAAACCAACACAAGCTGTCACATGTAGAAAAGTCACTGAAATGGAAGGTGGAGTTGGTCCCAGGATAACAGAAAGTTATCTGGGTACTGGATACGGCTCCTCAGCCTTGAGGTAACATCTAGTTAACACTTGGCTTCGAACAGTCTCCATACGTTGTTTTTTCTACTCTATCTCACTTCTCAATTTCAGTTCTTGGAAGTCTGTTTTATATATAGGAATCCTATCTTACCAGGGAATCCCATTCACATATATTCCGTGGCTAAAAATTGGCCATATTACGTATTTATATTTAACTACTTTTGGCTAAGACGAAGGAAGCAACAGGTGGCTAACTTTTAAAACCAAATCCTTGGTTACTACCTGCGTACCCTATAGAAGACCTTTCCAACCCTTTAGGCAGAAATAATCTCCATCTTTACCGCAAAGGACTGAGCGTGACTTGTGTACACTCCCACTCTGCCTGCTGTTTTGAATTAATAGCTTTAACTATCAGAACCACTGATCAGAGCCAATGCTAGAGTTTTATTGACTCTAGCATAAAGTTGTAAGAAGAGAGACTCATTGACGCTTCTCTTGGTTTCCTAATTAACAGTATGTCTGGGAACACATGACAGTGTATTCAAATACCATGGGAAATTTTTTTTCATCTTTACTGCAATCGTTACTTTCTTTCAAAGGCTACTAAATTTTACAAATGGCTGAGCCATATGTTCAAAGGTAGTCATCATTATAATAATTTAACAGAAAGTTCTTTATAAGATTGTGGATATTGCCCAGCGTAACTACTTAGCTAGTGATGATGATGATGTTATATTCCATCTTACAGACACAAGCTGGTGAAGGCAGAGTATATAAGTGCCTCTTTAACCATAAATTTGAAGAATCTATGAGTGAAAAAGTAAGTATTACTTTGAAACAAACCAGCATTTTATTCATTTTCTTAAAAGCTTTCTCAAATCCTCTCAAACAATATTCTTATAAACTCATACCAAAATATAAAATACTGATACAGCTTGTCCTTTTCAGGGGTAAGATACTTGGCTTTTAGTAGGAAACCAAAGCATATTTCACCTAAACCAAAAAAATTAAGCTTCTCGTGATATCTGGACTTTGGGACGCCAATGGGGAATCAATTTGGGGAGTAAAATCAGAGAATTTTATGTCAGAATTACACTGAAGCCATCCCTATGTACTCAAGAAGTTTAGACTAACCAAACCAATATGCTTCATAGATAATTAGCGATTTAATTTTTCAGCAACTGTGTCATTAAGCTTTCTCATTACTGTTAGTTCTTTGTCCCTGGATGAATGCAAGAATCTTTCATGACTTTTGAAAGTCGTTATTTTTGGCTTTGCTATCCTGTCACTTACTTTCCTGTGTGGCTGAAGAAATGTTTTTCATTTCACTTCCTTATATCATTTAGTATTGAATAATTATATTTTAAAAGTATAGTAGAATGGAGCTTCCAGAGTGTTATGTCAGTTGCCACTTTCATTCTGGTGGAATTTACTTTAGGGATATTGTTGAAGAGGAAAAGAATACTTTGTCAAGTTAATGTATTAGAATCTACCAAATATTTATGTGTTTTGGACAGTTGCTGTTGTTGCAACAATCAGCAATTCACCATAGAATTCCAGGCTTTCCTGCTCATATACCCCTGCTTCTTGCTACACTAGTTCAGCACACTTGTGCTCAATTTTAACCAAACCTAAACATAGACATTTTGGTAACCACTGCAGTTGTTTACTGTACTTGGCCATGAGCCTCTGCTTGTCTTAGAGGTACATGTACTTAGAGGTACATGTGAACGGCTCAGAGGTACATGTGAGCGGTCTCACAGCTCCCTTGGTGCCCTCTTTTCTCAGTGTCGAGAAGCACTAACAACCCGCCAAAAGCTGATTGCCCAGGATTATAAAGTCAGTTATTCATTGGCCAAATCCTGTAAGAGTGACTTGAAGAAATACCGGTGCAACGTGGAAAACCTTCCTCGGTCCCGGGAAGCCAGGCTCTCCTACCTTCTGATGTGTCTGGAGTCAGCTGTGCATAGAGGTAAGAGTTAATTTCTTTTTATCCTTTTCGCTCCTTTTTGGATCGTCTCCTGCTATGTGGGCTCTTTTGAGTACACTTGTACCTTGTGACTCAGGAGCCTTTCTTTGTAAGCAAAACTCTAGGCTGAAGGCTTGGTATCCCTAAGTCTTATTGAAGCCCCTTCCTCTTAACTCAACAGCCCTAAATTTTGTTTTTCTTTACATCCCAGCCTTTTTAAAGTAAGGTATATTTCTCAAATCCAATTTAAAAATTTTAAAATGCATGTCACACAGCAATTTTAGGAGAGTCAGGGAAGCGTAATGATTTAGCATATGAGCTTTGGGTCAGAGAGACGTGACTTCAAATGATGGCTCTATCACCATACTAACTGCCTGGGGACCATTATTTATGTTTCTTAATCTCTCCAAACCTCATTTTTCTTATCTATAAAACAAAAATATATTACCTGTGTTGAGGAGTTCTTGTGAGGATCGAATGACGTTTTTTGGCATAGCACGTAACATATGGTAAGTGATAAGTAAGTACTGTTATTATTCTAACAGTGTTGATATAAAGAAATGAAGCAGTGAAAGAAGGAAGGATTACCTTATAAGGTCAGACTCGGGGTCTGTTCAGTCCAAAAGTCAATCCCTGATAAAGGAACTAAGAAGGATGTATAAAAGGTCAGGGTCATTCAGAAAGAATGTTTCTTAACATGGGCTATAGGATGTAAAAATGAAATTTCTAGCTGTCGAATGAATGATGCTAGGACAATTGCCTAGTGATTAAAAAGTTAAGAGGAAAAAGATCAGTTGTTAAATAAAACTCAGAACTTTTTGTTGAATTTTTTTCTCATATCTGGGTAGTGAAAGACTCCTAAGCTTAAAAGCAATGGAATAGCAACCAGAGACCATGCCTGTTTGGTATTCATGCAAACGAAGGACATTTTGGAGGAAATTGGAGAATTTTGATTATGGTCTGGGTGTTTGATGAAATTTTCTTGAAACGTAAAGGCGGAGATTGTTGACTACTAAAAGCATATTATAAAGCAGAATGCAAAACATCTAATTTTGGTATTTAAAAAATAGAGAGTTTATCTCCTTAAACTGCAAATTAACAGGAAACACAAAAAGACTCAGCAAATAAATGGTCAAAGGATATGAACAGATAATTCATAGAAGTTATACAGATTTTTTAATACTAAAAAGTCTGACCATGTGAGTGTTAGTAGGATGTGAAAGAACTGGAACTACACTATTGATGGGAATTTTAAATTTCTACTTCGGAAAATAGTTGGCCAGTTTCTTAAGAAGTTCCGCATACATCTAACTTATGACCCAGCTGTGTAAATCCTAGGTTACCCAAGGTATATGAAAGCATATATCCATATAAACTCTTGTGTATGAATGCTCATAACAGCATATTTGTAATAGCCCAAAACTGGAAATAACCCAAATGTTCATCAGCAGTTTAAGGGATAAACGAATTGTAGTATAGCCACATAATGGAATCATATTACTTAGCAGTAAAAAGCAACGCACTGTTGATTTGTGGCTGAATCTCAAAAAGTCTGAAAGAAGTCAGACAAAAAAAAAAAGAGTCCATAGCATATCATTCCATTTATATGAACTTTATTTATATGAACTTCTGAAAACTGCAAACTAGTAAAATAATGTGTAGTCACAGAAAGCAGATCATTGGTTGACTGGGCATGGGGTAGGTGGGTAGAGAGGAAAGGAAAGGAGGGATTCTAAACGAACATGTGGAAGCTTTTGGAGTTGATGGTTATATGTTCGATATCTTGATTGTGGTGATGGTTTCATCGATGCGTACATATGTCAGACTTATCCAATTGTATGTTTTAAAAGCGTAGTTTATTATATGTCAGTTATACCTCAGCAAAGCTGGGTTTTTTTTTGGTTAAATTTCATAAGTTTTCCCAGATGGCATTGACAGCTCAAAGAAGAGTTGGGGAGCTGTAGTGAGTATTTGAAGTGAAGATTTTTCCACACGCTTAAAGGGTGTAAGCCAGTAGGGATTTTCCTGGCTTTGAGTTTTACCCCAGTAGTTATCTTATTGATAAGACTTCTGTTGGCAAAACATACGCATTACTAGTTCAGTAGTATAAAATTCTGTATAAGGCAGAACACTGACAGGATAAACCCTAGTCTTTGGAGTATTAAACTCATTTTATGCTGATAAAGCTTTTGCTAAGTTCTCTGCTTTTCAGTCTAGATAATAGCATGACTGGTATATTCTAGGGAAAAACTTGTACTTTTAATATGTGGTAATATCCGATCCTGTAGCTCACCATCCATAATGTTGTGACTTAAATCCTAACAGGGCGGCAAGTGAGCAGTGAGTGCCAGGGCGAGATGTTAGATTACCGCCGCATGTTGATGGAAGACTTTTCTTTGAGCCCTGAGATCATCCTGAGCTGTCGGGGGGAGATTGAACACCACTGTTCTGGATTGCATCGAAAAGGGCGAACCCTGCATTGTCTGATGAAAGTGGTTCGGGGGGAGAAAGGGAACCTTGGAATGAACTGCCAGCAAGCGGTAAGGACAGATTTTCCGCTGCCGTTGTTAATGTTACAGTTTATCAGCCGAGGAGCCTCTTCCTGACGCTGTCCCAGCTCATTTATCTGGATCATTTGTGACATCACAGTGAACCTTAGGTATTAAGAACTAGACACAAAATACTGTTTCTTCAGGCATATCAGAGTAAAAACGTGGAATTTGCTGCAGAGCAGAAGTTTGAGCTCATAATAAATAAAAAGAGCTATACAGTAAACTTAAAGAAATAGATTAAATGCATTGTTTACTGGAGTGTTTAAAGAAGAGATATCTGGCTAGATTGTATTTACTAAGGCAAACCGGGTTCTGGGAAATCAGAAAAGGTCTTCCAGCAAAAGAGAATGTGCCTCTCCCACCACTTTTGATTGAGTTGAGGCTGAAAGAGAGCTGAAATGAATTGAAACTTTCTAAGATTCTCTTCGTGTTACTGATATGCAGCATGGCATGAATTCCTGGCCTGAAGGATCAAGAAAGCATGTCGTTTTCAAAATCCCACCATCTTTTCTTGTTCAACAAGGGCAGCTGTGCATGGGAGGGTCTGTCTTTCTCTACCGCCAAACTCTACAGTCAGTTCTGTAAACATAGTTGGAAAAAATTAGTGTGCTTTGCTTGAGAAGATAAAGTTGTTCTTGATTCAAGGTTTATAAACAGTTGAGTAACTATAGATCAGGTACATATTATAATTTAACAAAGTATTATAATAGATACAGTGCATCTGTTTCATTACCATTATCCATGTTTATTGCTTTTTACCGAATAAGAGTCTTTGAGCAATTTACAATACGAAATGTAACAGTGGCATCCTGTACAATGAATTCTGTGGTTTCCTATACCTTCCTTTAGGAAGCACAGAAGATAGAGTTTAGCCTTATACTCTAAATTAGAAGGTTGAGATTCTCTCCTAAGTGAAACTTCAGAAAACTGCAATTCATTAGTCTCTTATTTTTGTTGTTGGCATTTTTTATTAAAAACAGAATATTAATTGAATTTGATTTTCCTCCTAATCAGGTAAAATCATAATTTTACAGTCTGAAACACAAAATTTCCATAGAATTTTGACATGGAGTAAAATTTCATCTTAGCTTCTATTACTCACCCTGACCCAGAGTGGACAGTAACTTACACATCCCATAGTGGGGAAAATAGACAAATGTCGCCTCTTATCCAGAATACCAAGCCTAGCTAGAAGGAAGGCTTCTGGATATAGTTCCTCAGGAGCAGTCTTTGCTGGTGATTGTCCTGGGAAACTTCTGTGACAGTGTGTGTGCCTGGGCCCCAGACCAAGAACGAATCAAGACATTTCATCCTTAATGCAGCATGCAAAGGGGAGGGTGGTGGTCAGGACTAAACTTATATTTTTCCTGAGGCTACACTTTGTACTAAGGTGTACAGAAAAAAGAAATTAGTCTGATTTTGTTTGGAAGCATCTAGTTTACCTCCAGGGCTTTTTGAAATTTAGCTTGTTGAGAGAGAAATAAATAGCACCCACCTCATGCTTTGTGCCCAAAAGAAAAGTGCTTCCAAAGCTAGAGGTTAGCCTCAAAAGGTAAAATACGTGGTTCTGTCCACATTAAGTTTGGCTAAGTGGGCAAGAAACACTTCATTTTGTTTTTTATGGACCTGTGGTCTTTAGCCTTTGCTCACAAAAATTGAAGATAGGTGATCCAAAGGGAGAAAGTTTTCCTTAGTCATCTACTTCATTATCCATCCTCAGTCACATGGAGGAATGTTTTGTAATAATTTGCTTTTCAAAGTTTCTTTCCTTGATACAGTAGACTTCCATATTGGTCTGTGGTTGACCATTAATTTTCCCTTGTTCTCTGCTTGGTGGTGCTTTGATTTAGTGATCTCTCAATAAATAGTAAAGCGAATAAATAGTGAAGCATAAGAATAATTATTATCTTAATGAGTATATACTCTTCCAAACACACTGTGATCATGAACTTAAATTCTTTTCAGTTATGGCTGAACAAATCTGGGCCCAGTCTCACCTAGGCTGAGGAGACTGCTGTCTATTCTCTAGACTAATTGTTTGGAAGCATTTTCTCACGTTTTCCTAAGCAATCAGGGCAGGAATAGATGTATCATCATGTACTATTTCACGTACGTAGTGTTTATTTCCCACACCTCTGTCACTGGATTCCAGAGTAGCAGTGATCCCTTGAGCCTTTGACCTCCTAGAGTCTGTAGGGCATTCACTGTCTTCTTTTAGAACCTGCAGTCTGGTACATGCACGGAGAATTCTCAAAGTTTGCCTGTCAGTCATGGATATTTAACTAAGTTCTTAGAGAAACTTCCAGACTCCCATGATGCTTATAATGTCCCTCAGAAAAAGAAGTAAATATTTTGGTCTTTGTCAGCAAATTAAAATTCGTAGTCATTTGACAGTAGTAGTAATCTTCCTACTAACTAACCACTGCATTTTGAAGCTTCTCCAAATTGCACCGAGAATTGGTATAAGTTCCATCCCAGAATATTAGATATCTTTCATACTTCTCTCATCTTGATTGTTGACTTCTTTTAGGAGAGACAAAATTGGGTTTTTCTTTTGATCTTTGTTCTCTGATCAAGTGTGTGATGGGGTCAGTGCTTTCATATGAGCCTCTATAGGATTGTAGGTCAAACGTATGAGGATCAGACAAGGCTCCTACAGAGGCTAAATCAATGACACAAAAAGGGCTCCAATTCTTTAACTTGGAACAAAAGGAACCCCAACCAGAAGCACCGTAGTTTTCAGATTTGCTTTGTGTTATTTAAGATTCCCACCCCAAACACCATCTGCTGCCCATCTGTAGTAATAATGATCTTTTACATCTGTAAAATGCTTTGCAGCTTACACAACCTTCTATATATTATTCTTCCTTATAATTCTTTGCAGTTAAAGAAACTGGAACTTAGAGGTTAATCAACTTGCCTTTGTTCTCAAAGCTAGTATCTGGCAGAGACAGAACTATTAATAGAACTCAGGTTGTCTCATCCTTGATTTAGAGCTTTTTCATCTGTGCCCCGACTGCTTTCTCCTCAGACAGGAAAAAAGAATCTGAGGCACATCTTATCATGCTTTCACTTTATTCTATGACAGAGTGTGGACCGAGCAAAAGTAAATGTTAAAGAATATATCCTCATTTTCAACTGCATAGTGACAAGTATTTTTCTGTATTACTTGTAATGAACAAGCTCTGGTTCATCTCTTGGTTATATAAAAAATAGTTGAGGAAAAATAGGAAATTATAAATAATATTCTTGTTTTTTGTAATTGGTATTTCTTGCAACTGAAATCTCACATCTCTTTTTAATAAAGCAGAGTATACTTGTTTTATGCCATTGTCTTTGCAGCAAAATTCAAATTCTAGATTTTTAAGACCAAATTAGATCTCTAACTGGAAATGTCTTCTGTTTACTCTTCTCCACTCAACTCTGCCTTGGCACTGAGTGTCAGATTTAGTAATTTGATTAACAGATGTGAGGAAAGAGGCAGCTTTTATATTGTAAGGTCCTCTTGTTTTGCACACATCCAGGGATGGTTCAGACAGGTAGGCAAGCTATACCTACAATGAGTTAAACAGAAAAACTTGCAAAGTAGAGGAACTAGTTGGAAAGTATTTGACAAGAGCCGTTGAGCTTGGCCAGTGACAATTGTAGTACCTTGTTAAGAGTACATTGTGATATACCAGACTGAGAACTGATTGAAGACATGACGTTGCTCATCCTAGATGTATAAGTGACTTTCTTTCTTCCTTCTTAATTTTTCTTAATCCAGCTTCAAACACTGATTCAGGAGACTGACCCTGGTGCAGATTACCGCATTGATAGAGCTTTGAATGAAGCTTGTGAATCTGTAATACAGACAGCCTGCAAACACATAAGATCCGGAGACCCAATGTAGGTTATCTTACTTGTGGTATTGTATTGTATTTGGCAGTGCAGCATGGGGAATATATCCCCAAATGACTTTCAGACGGTTTAGCAACTTAACTGAAATTTTGTTAAGCAGGAACACATACCAGCTTTTGTTAAAACTAGTATTGGGATGGAGACTTGGGCTCTGCCTCATCCATGATGTAGAGAACCTAGACCCAGCATTGTGATGATGTGTGTTGACAGTGACTGAGCATATACAGTCCTAGACATTAGGTCACTGAATAATCCTACTTAATGGTCAAATAAAAATCGGAGAGAAAAACTCACAGGATAAAATGAAGCATGCTTTGGCTCTATACTTTTCATCCTATGTGTATATTGTCTCATATGCATTGGCAACTTGATAATTATTAGAGAGTAATTAATTATAATTGAAATAAAGCACAAAATGTGGTGGTTGGAGGGGGTAATCATGGACAAAATGAACTCTGAAGTTATATCCAAGATCTAGGAAAGCTGTAAAATGCTGTAATAAAGCATTTGAGTCTCATGTATTGGTTTTTTTCCATATGATGTGCAAACAGCTCTTAAAACCAGGTTGCAAGTAAGAACAGGTTTTCCATTCTGCAAAAATCTTTATAGCCTGCAGCTGGCCGTACCCAACTGTGTGAAACAAATGCAGTCCATGTTTCTCATCATTCTCCTGTGCATATACTCCAGATGTTCATGCTGTGGTAGGAGGTTAAAAAAAAGATCTTCTTCCTTGAAGCTCTTTGTATGGTTGGTGGAGGTAGACAAACACTCTTAAGACTGATTAAGACTATTTACCAATATGAAAATAACTGTGTCAACTATTAAGGGAGCAGGGGAGAGGGAGGAAGGAGGGAACTGCTACAGATTAAATAGATTTGAGATACTGTCAGTTAAATGCAGGTTATGGACCTTTTCTGGGTCCTGTTTTGAACAAATGTGAAAAGGCATGAGATAATTGGAAAAATTTGAAAGCTGACAGGATATTTCATGATATTAAGGATTTTTAGATTTACTTCTTTGGTGGATAATGGTATTATGTTTTCATATTATAGAGAAACATGCTGAAGTATAATATTTACAAATGAAATGATAGGGTATCTGGGATTTATTTCAAAATATTAGCAAGGAGGGTATAGGGTTAAAACAAACTTTGTCTTAAAGCTATGGGAAGGGAAGATGGATATTATATGATTCTCTACTTTTGTATGGTTGGAAGTTTCTCATAATAAACAGTTAAATATACAGCAGCTGCACACAGCTCTTGTGTAAGCTGAGTCCTAAGTGCTAAGTGGCTCTAAAGTTGATAGAAGGCATAAGCACTGTTAGGTTGAGTTAATTTGAGTGATTCTCAGGAAAGTAAGTCCCTGATTGCCCTAGGAAAATAGCTAAATGGCTTTTTCTACAGACCAAGCAATACTGGTGTGAGAGTTCTGAATCCATTGTCAGAACTTTCTCTAGTTACAATTTCACCCCTGTTTTATGCCCAGGATCCTCTCGTGCCTGATGGAACATTTATACACAGAAAAAATGGTGGAAGATTGTGAACACCGTCTCTTAGAGCTGCAATATTTCATCTCACGTGATTGGAAGTGAGTATTTTGTTTTGTTTGGTCGGGGGGTTTTTCTGGCCACGCGGCATGTGAGATCCTAGTTCCCTGACCAGGGATCGAACCTGTGCCCCCTGCATTGGAAGCGCAGAGGCTTAAGCACTGGAAGTGAGTATTTTGAAGCCATAGTAAGGTAAGCCTCAACCTGTTCTCCTGTGTAGTCACTATCCCTTGTATTTTTAAAAAATAATCAGTAGGGCTTCCCTGGTGGCGCAGTGGTTGAGAGTCTGCCTGCCGATGCAGGGGACACGGGTTCGTGCCCCAGTCCGGGAAGATCCCACATGCCGCGGAGCGGCTAGACCCGTGAGCCGTGGCCGCTGAGCCTGCATGGGCCGGAGCCTGTGCTCCGCAATGGGAGAGGCCACAACAGTGAGAGGCCCGCGTACCACAAAAAAATAATAATAATAATCAGTAGTAATTTGTTTTTGTTAAGTTGTGGGATAGCTGACACTCTAATCTCCAGAAAAATCTCTTTCTTGCTTTCAGAACAGTATCTAAAAGCAGAGACAGCCCCTGCAGGTCTATTCCCAAGTGGCCCCATTAACTACTACATTGAAAGTCAGGGTCCAGTGTTTCTGATACCACAAACGTCTATCTAGAAAGAACTTGGGCAGCGGTGGGGCAGCAGAAGCATCTTCAGATATGTCTCTTATAGTGATTTTTATTTTTATTGATTTGTCCTGGGTATGGGAGTTTGCTTTATTTCTTTTACTATTCAAAGTTATTGAATTTATTCTGTCTTAAGAAGCTCTTCTCGGTAAATGACAACTTGATTCTCTTTTCATCCTGTTAGCCAGAAAAAAGGGAGGAGGTAGATGAAATAGAAGTATATCTCTTATAGTCAGAATAACTGTTTATTGGCTGCAATCCCTCCCTCTTTCCATGTCTTATTTTCTCTTCCCACCTCCAGACCAGGCTGTTCCTCCTGCCTCCCAAGTTCAGCTGCTTCCTGATTGTTTTAAGCCACTGTACTTTGGTCATTAATTATTTTTCTGGTGATTAATATATGTTTTACCCCCATACTTTACTGGAAAAAGATTACTTGAAGACTCAGTGTGTCTATTTCTGTTTCCTCAAGTTAACTCTTGAAAAGACTTCAGAAACTTGGGTGGGAATTTCCCTGTGCTTACTCTAGCTATCTAAACCGAAATAACAGACTGTTTACTGAGTTTATTACCTTAAAAAAGTATGTTTTTTCCTCTCCTGTAATTCCTTCATCCATGATCAAAGGATGCTTTCCAATCTTTAAAGCTACTTAAATATTAGCCTTTTTCCTCCCATTAAGTAGCCCTCCCCCAAGGTTGATAGTATAATATAGACAGAGTGAAGTATCCATTGGTCTGATTTGGAGAGGCAGCAGGCTCGTCACCTAATCCACTGTCTCCAGAGTCAAAGTTAAATGTCAAGTTTTTTTAATTGATAAGCATGTTCAGGTAAACTAAAAATATAACTGCCTTACCTTGCATGGGAAAAAGAACTGGAACAGTTTTACTAGAAAAGAACTTGAGGAGGAGACGGTTTATGTTGTCCTTTCCTGATCTTAATGAACCTAGTATATCAGGTAAGATTGACTTTTACTCACAGAAAAAGTACTGAGTAAAAGTTGTGAATTGCCTGGTGATTGCTACAACCCTTGTCTCATTTCAGCTAGGGCATGTTAATGCTGAGTCTATTATTGTAATGTTGTGTGCCTTACATTGGGAAGATACCATCTTTTTTTTTTTTTTTTTGCGGTACGCGGGCCTCTCACTGTTGTGGCCTCTCCCGTTGCGGAGCACAGGCTCCGGACGCGCAGGCTCAGCGGCCATGGCTCACGGGCCCAGCCGCTCCGCGGCATGTGGAATCTTCCCGGACCGGGGCACGAACCCATGTCCCCTGCATCGGCAGGCGGACTCTCAACCACTGCGCCACCAGGGAAGCCCGCGAAGATACCATCTTTGAGGCAGAACTTAAATCTTCTATATTAAGGATTAACAAACTTCTACAGATTAACCACTGTGTGTTCATGAAGAACAAAATTCAGGAATGTACTTGTGCTCACCTGCCGTCTCCATTCCCCTAGAAGTGATTGTCAACGGGTACACAAACAAGCACCTTGCAGAAACCCTTAGCATGTCTTGGGAGGAAAGGTATAGTAAGAGTGGTTATCTCTTAACTCTTAACCTTATAGGCTGGACCCTGTCTTATACCGCAAATGCCAGGGAGATGCATCTCGTCTTTGCCACACCCACGGTTGGAATGAAACCAGTGAACTTATGCCTCCTGGAGCTGTGTTCTCATGCTTATACCGACATGCCTACCGCACTGAGGAACAGGGCAGGAGGGTATGCACTCAATATTGACTTCATTTCTTCCTGTCGTCATTCAATTCATTTGCTGTGAATTGTTGTGATTCCTATCATCCTAGGAAAACTTTGTTAGTATATCTGGCGAGGAGGGGTTGCTGCACTACTAGAAGCTTCTTCAGTGAGTGTACATAGAATTGTTCTACCAGCTTCCTTCCATCTGATTTTATGTTTTTAACGAAATGAGGGGACATTTCCAGTTTTTCTTAAAATTACCAAAATCTAAATCACAAGTAGACAAATGCCGCTACCCTAACTGTATTTAGCGTTAAAGATCCATTAGAAGCTCTTAGCCAAGGTGTAAATGGTTTTTAGGCTTCTGCCCTTGGCAGCAGAGCCCATAGTGCGTGTATTGGTGAGGCCCCTCAGACAGCACACGCGTTGGAGCTACACCCTCCACGCCCCACTCCCTTGGTATTTGTCTGCCCTGAGTACTGCCTCTTGTTGGGATGTTCGTGTCTGCTTGGCTCTCAGGTGACATTTGTTGCCTTCTGGTCCCATACTGACATGCTACTTGCTCTCCAGGGTGGCCTTTTTAAGCCTTCTGAGATACTCTATTGCATTTCAGCCCTGCATTTGTTACAGAAAATATAGATGGTACTATTTCACAGGCATGTTTGCAAATACCCCTTCTGAGCTTAATGCAAAAGTCTGACTGTTTAGGATTCGGAATGAGGAGACTCAGAAAGAAATGTCATACTTTAGTTACTGCAGTATTAACCCAGTTTTTATATTGCTACGTAAGAAAATATGGAAATTTGTTGTTACTTTTTTCTTCGTATAACGAGCCTGTCATTAATCACAGGAGCTCCTAAATCCTAGCGTCTTGGTAGTAACTATAGTAGGAGGTTCCTTGTCTTTGTAAATAAAGAAAGAGTTGGAATCTGGTATGCTGTCCTTTTAAAAAATAGGCTTCTTTTAAAAATCGAGGTTAAAGTCACATAACATAAAGTTAATCATTTTAGAAGGAAAAATTCGGTGGCATTTAGTACATTCACAAAGTTGTGCAACCACCACCTCTGTCTACTTCCAAAATATTTCCATGTCTCTGAAAGGAAACTCCTGTGCCGATTAAGCAGTTACTCTCTATACCCACCGTACCTCCCTCCAGATGTGTTGGCTCTTTTAGGAGGAGAGGCTGACTGTACCTGTCAATGACAGCTTTCTCACAACTCTCCCCAAAATATTAGTTTTAATATGTTTGACCCTCTGCTTAATTCTCATTAACTTATCTAGAAGAGTCGGGTTCTGACCTGAAGTAACTCTCACCTTGTTCCGAGTTTAGGTAAATTTGAACTCAGTTCTCCTCACCCAAGTGTTTATTCTCTCTTGAATCAGACCCAGTATTCCACTCTACATTCATAGAGTAGTGGCAAATTAATTTTCCTGAACAAAAACCTCTCTACCTCATCTGAACAAATCCAGTTCATTTTTTAATTGAAGTATAGTTGACCTACAATATTATATTAGTTTCAGGTGTACAGCATAGTGATTCAGTCCTAATTCACTTTTATCAGGATACTCTGAGAAAAGAATATTGTTTCATACAGTATATATATTAGAAAATGCCTAATGTATTTATAATCACATTCCTAGAGATACAGGTGTTTAGAAGCCTCATAGAACATTTAATTTTTATTCTGGAAGAGATTCGAGGCTTAAAGTTTGGTTCAAATAACTGTCAACTTATTTGTTATTTTCCTGACAATGGATTTGTTCTATCTGGTGTCTTTTGGTTTTGGTACCTTTGAAGTATTTTGCTTATTATTTCTCATGTAGCTCTCACGGGAATGCCGAGCTGAAGTCCAGAGGATCCTACACCAGCGTGCCATGGACGTTAAGCTGGATCCTGCCCTTCAGGATAAGTGCCTGATTGATCTGGGGAAATGGTGCAGTGAAAAAACAGAGACTGGACAGGTAGGTGACAAAGCTACCTATTTATGGTGCAGTAATAATAATAATGTTCACGATTAACATTTTATGTCGACTACAAACACTGTAAAATCCATCTCCATCAGCTTCACAGGTGTGTGATTTGTTATATTAGTCACTGTTCTTCCTATAAGAAATCCTGAGGAAAATGTTCTCTTTGGTCTCTATAACTGTACTTTTCCTAAGCAGTTAGTTTGTTTGAATGTTATGGTTATTATGGTTTGTAATTGATTGTTTTCCCTCTTTGTGCTGCCTCTTGAAAAGCCTCGAGCCAAAGATATGGCGTGCCTCTCGCAGGTGTATTAGATTTTGTGGTAGGCATTTTGTGTACTAACTTACTACTGGCTTCATTCCACTTTCCTTAACATATTTTCTTTTTCCTTTCTCTTTTTTACTCATTTTTAATTGATTTTATCTTGCCCTTCTTTTTTTTTCTTTTCTCATTTTTGTAAGCTACATTAGGTCCTTTTGAGGGAAGGCAGAGTATAAATATATACATCGATATGTGAATACTGATATGCATGAATAGTACGCTTGCCCTACGACAGTCCTAGAAGAGATGTAGAAATGGAATTATTTTTTCCATTTAGTAATTGATACACTTGAGGCTCAGAGAAATGAAGGGTATTGACTTAACTTACCTTGAGCTCAGGTCTAATCCTAGCCAGGCATTTGTTCCATTTTATTATAACCTCTCCGTACAGGAAAGTGTAGAAAAGGAGCAACCCCAAGAATTAATGTGCATGCTATAAATGGTTTCTTAGGATTTTGTGCCTAGTTAAAAAAAAAAAAAAAGATACGTTGTTGCATTCTAGCAAATTATGTGGGAAGGTATCTTGTCTTTTAGATCAAGGCAGAGGAACCATGCAGTGAGGAATAGCTACTTATTTAAAGGCCCATTAATACTAGAAGGAGGCATGAACGGTTCCATTTGTACCACTCCAAAACACCCTCTGGGATTAAACTAATGAAAGTCACATGTGCAGGAATTGGACATTTTTTAAAAGCAACATGATGCCTGCTCAGATCTGTTGGGCCTGGGAATATCATTTTCAGCAGTCTGTTTCCTGGGCCTGCTACAGTTCTGTCGAGTTTATTGTTAGGAAATGCCATATAGTTTAGCTTGCTGTTGCCTCTGTCTAATGAAACAAGGGATGTAGTCATATGGAATCCCATGAAACAGTTTCCTTTCATACGCCCTGTAAAGTAACAGTGAGAAAGCTGCACTACATTACAGCCCATCCCTGTGAAGCTAACTTAGGAAAGGAGTCCATGAGTGGAATTTTTCCCTTAGCTATTTATCTCCTCCCAAAAGTTGTATGCATTTTCCTTTAGGGTCCCCACCCCCCATTCCCTTTCTGGCTCTTGTATAATTCCCACAATCCTTCTCCTCGCTTCCCATTCTAATTCTGAAACAGAGATTCTTGCAGAATAGTCAGTAAGTTAAACTTGATCCTTTAACAGAGCCCTTTGCTGAGAAATAGCTGTTCGTGTTCTTTGGGAAAGTAAGCTAATGTAAAACTTAAAACCTCTAAGTCCCTAAAAGGAATAGCAATAGACTGATGTTACAAGGTAACTCCAGCTCAGTTTCCAAAGCCCAGGTAAGATAGCTTTTAGATACTCAAACCCTAGTGTGCTCACTTGTTTTACAGTTACCCTCAGAGGATCCTTTTATGTGGGTTAGGGTTAGAATCCCAGATTTGATTTGCAGGAGCTATCAGCTCTCTACTGTGTTTCAGACCCTGAAACTGGGTCCCAACTTACTTGCCCACGAAGAGTCGTAGAACGTGCCGTGTCTTTCACTGTGAATATTTTGTCCAACGATAATTATCAAAATGCAGATTAGCAAGGTGTTGACGGAATGGAGTAAAGGCCTGATGAGATTTTTAGACTCTGAGGACACCTGAACATTGATTCTTGTTGGACTTATCAGTTTGGCCTTCTGGAGGATTTGCATGGCGGTTGTACCCCCTTGACCCTCTTAACCACCCTGATACATCAAATAATCATCTTTTCGATGATTATTTGATGAATCCCAGTTTGGGGACTCAAATAAAGCTCTAGCATTCTGTTCAGTGAAGTTGTTTAAAAGAAAAGAAAAGCAAGACCACTGAAAAGGAGGTGGACACTGGTGTCTCATCTACCCTTGACTATTTATATAACTGACAGGTGCTAAGAGAGTGCCTTTTCATTTGCAGGAGCTTGAATGCCTCCAGGATCATCTTGATGACTTGGCTGTAGAGTGCAGAGATATAGTCGGCAACCTCACCGAGTTAGAATCCGAGGTAAGCAGTTTGCAGCTCATGGAAGGAGAGTGCCCTGTCGGCAGCTTTTCTTTTCTTCTTAGTTCTTTCGTTTCAAGACTCTTGAGAATTCAGATTCCCTGTAGAACAAAAGAAACCTTGTCAGATTCTCTGTTTGCTTTTTAAAGATGAATATCATGATGCTTCTTGAACCCCTTTCCTCATTTCTGTAGCTAAACACTGCATTTAGCCCTTCGGTTTTCTTCATAAATTAGAATTATCACAGTGACAAGACCAATCTTTTTTCCCCCTTTAAGAAAAGATAACAGCTATACTTCACATCCCTTAATCACATTCAAGAATAGTCCAAGCATTCCTATTCTGTCATCCTTAGCTTTTTCAATTAGGTCATTTGGTAATGTCTTTTTGTTTCGTTTTTTTAACTTATTTATTTATTTTTGGCTGCTTTGGGTCTTCTTTGCTGCATGTGGGCTTTCTCTAGTTGAGGCACGCAGGGGCTACTCTTGGTTGTGTCGCGCAGGCTTCACATTGTGGTGGCTTCTCTTGTTGTGGAGCACGGGCTCTAGGCGTGCGGGCTCAGTAGTTGTGGCTCACGGGATTAGTTGCTCCGCGGCATGTGGGATCTTCCCCGACCATGGATCGAACCCGTGTTCCCCCCCATTGGCAGGCGGATTCTTAACCACTGTGCCACCAGGGAAGTCCCCATTTGGTAATGTTTGTGTGTGCACTGAAATAAAATAAAAGCCTGAGATTTGCAGTAAAACATGGAAGATTGAATATTATTGCATGTTTATACCTGTTCCATCCTAAAACTCACTAAAGTACAAAAAATGAGATTAAAAAGAAACCTCATAAACATAGGCATACTATTTGAAATATAGAGAGTATTGGGGGGGTGGCAGTTAAAATGTGAAAATTGTCTTGTAGGGCCAGAAATCAGGGAAACAGTGAATGGCTATTTTTTTTTTATGTAAACCTTTTAGAACTATTTAAGTTGTCAAAATTGGCAATACATAAAATTACATTTCTTAGGGTCTTTATTTTCTTTCTGTTTTTCAAAAATGCATTGTCTTCTTTTATCTTGTGTCATCTCCTGTCTCATTCTCATTGTCCTTGTGGGCTGATGAGGATGTTCTGGGGTGTGTAACTCTTTTTTTTTTGTGGTGTGCGGGCCTCTCACTGTCGTGGCCTCTCCCGCCGCGGAGCACAGGCTCCGGACGCGCGGGCCTAGTGGCCATGGCTCACGGGCCCAGCCGCTCCGTGGCATGTGGGATCTTCCTGGGCCTGGGCACAAACCCGTGTCCCCCGCATCGGCAGGCGGCCTCTCAACCACTGCGCCACCAGGGAAGCCCCTGGGGTGTGTAACTCTTTAAAGGAAGATGTTATTTCAGCAGCTAATGCTGCACAGCAGTTAACTCTGCTTGAAGGCAGTTAGCGTGTGTTCCCGAGAGGTAGTAGTTTGTCATCTGGTTCGAGGACAGAATGATAGATGTCAGTTACTCCTGTTTTCATTTTGAACTGCTTAGCTTTGGAGAAAAATTCCAAAGGCTTTACGTACTCTAATATTATTTTTATTTTTTTTTTTATTTTATTTTTTATTGGGGTAGAGTTGTTTATACTCTAATATTATTTTTGAATGTTTTTTTCTACCCACAGTTCTTACTTCTGTCTTCTCTCTTGCTCAAGCACGAGGGGAATCTGCCTCTAGAAAACTTGCCTTTCAAAGTATAATGAAGGAGCGTTAGAGGAGTAGCGTAGAACTGCTGTTCTGTCTGTGCTGGGGCTATCTAACCGAAATACTGGAAGAGTTTCCAAATGTACATATTGGACTATTTACCCATCAGATGATACTGATTCAGAGAAAGAAACTGCTCCTCCCCCACCCCTGGCTCTTTCTAAAGCAGAATTACTGATATTTTAGCTGGAGAGGGTGTGGAGAAAAGGGAACCCTTTTGCACTGTTGGTGGGAATGTAAATTGATACAGCCACTATGGAGGTTCCTTAAAAAACTACAAATAGAACTACCATATGACCCAGCAATCCCACTACTGGGCATATACCCTGAGAAAACCATAATTCAAAAGGAGTCATGTACCAAAATGTTCATTGCGGCTCTATTTACAATAGCCAGGACATGGAAGCAACCTAAGTGTCCATCGACAGATGAAAGGATAAAGAAGATGTGGCACATATATACAATGGAATATTACTCAGCCAGAAAAAGAAATGAAATTGAGTTACTTGTAGTGAGGCGGATGGACCTAGAGTCTGTCATACAGAGTGAAATAAGTTAGAAAGAGAAAAACAAATACCGTATGCTAACACATATATAGAGAATCTAAGGGGAAAAAAAAAGGTCATGAAGAACCTAGGGGCAAGACGGGAATAAAGACACAGACCTACTAGAGAATGGACTTGAGGATATGGGGAGGGGGAAGGGTAAGCTGTGACAAAGTGAGAGAGTGGCATGGATATATATACACTACCAAATGTAAAATAGATAGCTAGTGGAAAGCAGCCGCATAGCACAGGGAGATCAGCTCAGTGCTTTGTGACCACCTAGAGGGGTGGGATAGGGAGGGTGGGAGGGAGGGAGACGCAAGAGGGAGGAGATACGGGAACATATGTATATGTATAACTGATTCACTTCGTTATAAAGCAGAAACTAACACACCATTGTAAAGCAATTATACTCCAATAAAGATGTTAAAAAAAAAGAATTACTGATCTTTTAATCTTCTGCAGGATATTCAAATAGAAGCCTTGCTGATGAGAGCCTGCGAGCCCATAATTCAGAACTTTTGCCACGTAAGTGACGTCTAGAGGAACAAGGGTTAGAAACAGAACCAGTTTCTCTGGGGCTCTGGCCCCCACGTGTATTGAACTCATCTCTGTCTTCAGCTCACATTGCTCCTAAGTGATAACCAACTTTCACCAGTTAAAGTTGAAAATGCAAACATCAAGAGGGGCCACCGTCCTGGGAAACTATTTGCTTACCCCTCGTAGGTAACCAGATCGTTGGTTAACAGCACTTGCTGAGATGCCGTCTGTAAGGAAAGAGGGGAGGGGGAAGCCCCATTTGTAGGGCTGAATTGCTTCTGATAACATACAGCCGGGATTTGTTAACAATAATGTGGCTTCCCCTTCCAGCTCTCTCCTTGTACCTGATGTTGAGGGAATTCCGTTACTTTATTACTTTTAGTCACTTACTGAACTACCTAAATTGTGGGAGTGAAGCACACCCAGTAACCCTAAGGATCTGACCATCAGCAGACAATGTTAGATGTTATCCCTAAAGCCAGCTGCCGGCATCATATAAGGAAAAGAGTTAAGAGACCTGCATAGTACATGTTCTTGTTGGAGCTTCACGCAGTGAGGGCAACTTGCTGCGTAAATTTTATTCCCCTGAGTGTTGATCCTTTGTAATGTCTCAGACTTACTTTGACATAATTTGTGATGTGTCTTATTTGTAAAGGCTCTAGAATCGATCTCGTTTGCATTTTTTGTATGGGCTGGGGTGCAGGCTTTGTTCATTAACAGTTACAAATGAAGGGTAAATGTGCACTGCCTTCCCCAGGATGTAGCAGATAACCAGATAGACTCTGGAGACTTGATGGAGTGTCTCATACAGAACAAACACCAGAAGGATATGAATGAGAAGTGCGCCATCGGAGTCACCCACTTCCAGCTGGTCAGTAACACCTGGCACATCCTTCTCGTCTTGACTGCTTGGATGGTTACTGAATCCCTTCCTCTTTCAGAACATCAGGGCACCTCTTCTGTGAAAAATCATTTTTTCCAAATATCTGTTCAGTGCAGCAGCCCAAGTGTGTATCAGTACACTAGAATCTAAGCTTTTTTTTTCTTTTAAATCATACTACCCAGGTCTGGCATTTGAATAAGAAGGTTAAACCATAGTCTTCGTAGTTACCACATGTCTAAAGGAAGTATTTCTGATAAAGCAAGCACTTCCTTCCTAGAAGGGTGAAATCCAGTCATCTATGTAAAATTGACCTCTTCTTGGGGCACCTAGCCTCCCTGACTGCCATCCCCAAATGGTACTGAGGGCCTCTGGACTGTGGGCACTGGGAGACAGGGGAGAACAGACAAACCCTGCTGTTGTTGACTTGTTTACATTCTTGTGAAAGAAAGATGCAAAGGTACATTTACAAATATATAGTTTCAGGTGAGCCTGTGAGGAAAAATAAAGCAGTGTAAGGCCTGCAGGGTGATGGAGAAAAAGGGACTTGAGAAGGAGGTGTTTGAATAGAAGCGTCAAGAAAAGTGAGGGAGCAAACCATGGGAAGATCTGGGGGAAGAGTCACAGCCTGTGTGTGACTGGAAGCTGGTGTACGCGGAGCAAAAGGTGCCGTGGGCAGCTTAGCAGGTCATGAAGTCTGACGAGACAGAGTTGCGCAGGCGTGAAAAGCTAGCTGCTGCAAACGGTATATGAATACACTTACACCCAGCGCCGCTGATGAGACCTCGTCACAGAGCTTCTGATTTTCTTTTCCATCATCTTTTTTAGGTGCAGATGAAGGATTTTCGGTTCTCTTACAAGTTTAAAATGGCCTGCAAGGAGGACGTGTTGAAACTTTGTCCCAACATAAAGAAGAAGTATGTAGCTTTTAATTGATTCGTTCTGCTTCCCTAAAGTCCCTCTTAGCTACTGAATGAGTATCCAGGATGTCAGATGGCCTGCTGCTCTCTGACAGGATTAGGCCTGCAGGCCTCCTACACCCTCCTTTGGTAGTATGGCCAAACACTTGGATTGTCTAGACATATCCTCTTTATAGCAGCCTGGAGCCACACCTGGTGGTGGTAGTTCTGATATGGAGAGCCTGTGTCCTAAAGGAGCATTTTTAATTTTTCCAGGTTCAGGCTATCTAACTGATGAAGCACATACAGATTGTGTACTTAGAGGAGCACGTTGCAGTGTGAATAAGATGTTAACTGATTTCCTCCGAACGTCATTCCATTGTGTCATCTCTTCAGGGAAGCAGCAGAAGCTTTCACTGAGTTAGAGATGTAGTAAAGAAACAAAAGCTGTATTCATTTAAGAATTAGGTGTTAATGAGGAGAGTGATGAGCTTTTATAGCATGGCTGCCCAGATTCTTCCATGCTGCTCTTTGCAAAGGTGCATTTCTAGAACACAGTTCCCCTCATAGAAACCAAGTTCCCGTGTTTGCTTAGATTTCTGTACTTTTCAGGAATGATTTTCTCAGTATATCAAAGACACTGTCCAGAGTTAAGAGTAGAGTAGCATTCCTCTCTGGTCACATGTTTTCATCAAAACAAGTGTTAAACTGTCCTTGCACACATGTTCCCTCTCTGGCCTCCCCACCAGCCAGGAATGTTGTCAGCATTTGAGCTGTGGCCCAACTTTTATGACATATACAGACAAATTGCTGCTTTTAGCTCTCTGAAAACACAGTGAGACTTACAGGAAAGGCATTCAAAAACATGGTAAAGGGGTTCCTGGGTTCTGGGGGGATGGTGTGGCCCCTGCCCCAGCCCAGTGCTCGGCCATCTGCCTTTGTGTGGCTCCAGCCAGTCTCAGGCCTCTTCTTTCCTTGGCAGGGTGGACGTGGTGATCTGCCTAAGCACCACCGTGCGCAACGACACTCTCCAGGAAGCCAAGGAACACAGGGTGTCCCTGAAGTGCCGCAAGCAGCTGCGGGTGGAGGAGCTGGAGATGGTAACGCTGCAGAGCACAACCTCTGGTCCAGAAACCACAGGGCAGGGCTTAGAGAGTTAGGTGAAGGGTGAGGGCAAACTGAAAGATTTCAGCCACAAGCGTGATGGTTAAGACTTGGAGCTGCGTGCTAAAATTTTACCATAGGACGGCTTCTTGTTTCCCTTTTTTTCAAGGATAAAGTATTTTTTACCACACATAACTGGAAGTCCAGCTGTAAGACAGGCTGTAAGCATGTGATGTAGTCATTGCATCAATAATGTCCTCGAGGATCGAGGGTCTCTCCCTCTCCAGTCTGCTGCCTTGGACACCAGCTTCATTGTTAAGGCTGGTTTCCCTCATGGCCGCACAATGGCTGCCTGCAACAACTGGGCCACCCGTTGCAATATTCATCTCCAGCAGGAAAATAGAAACAAGAGAAAACTGCCCCCAGCCTGAAATAAAGGTCCTTCTCCTCAATTTGATTGTGTCAGTTTGAGATCTGTGCCCCGTCCCCCGTCAGGGGATGCAATCACTGATGAGCTTACTGATAATCAAGGGGAGGTGGATGTTGGGAAGCCACCCACAGTGTGCACTATGAGGGGACACTACTTTTCACTTTACTTTTGAGGATAAGCCTAAGCCACATAAGACGGCTAAAAATATATTTTAATATGTTTTGTATTGTGAATCATACTTACTTCACCTCAGTCTAAGCAAAAACTAGTAATGGGCACCAGGTATTAGTAATATCCCCAAAGTTGCAGTACGAGATTTTCATATACAGAGGTAGTGATTCTGTGGTAATTATATTTAAGTGGAACTGGCCTAAACATACTTCTATAATAGGAACTTTGGGTCCTCAGATTTGAACCTGGCTCTTTCAGTAACATGATAATAATAATAAAAGTAGAGTCCTACATCTGTATAATGGTTTTAGCTTTCAAAGTGGTTTCCACATCATGCTATCTTATTTCATCGCACAGCAGTCCTGTGAAGGGGTCAGAGTAGATGGTAGCATTTCATTTTGCAAACAAAGGCCAAGGCCTTGTAGCTAGGTAGTGGCAGAACTGAAACTCAATCCTACTTCTCCGTTTACTGCAGTGACCACACTGCTGCCACTTAGCTGTGTAGAAGTTATGGCCACCAGACAAGATCCAATCAACAAATAAATATGTAGAACATTTGATCTCTCCAGCTTAGAGTAAGCTCACTTTTCCATGCCGGTTCCCCCTCATACAGACAGAGGACATCCGTCTGGAACCAGATCTGTATGAAGCCTGCAAGAGTGACATCAAGAACCACTGTTCCACTGTGCAGTATGGCAATGCTCAGGTAACTTTTTGTTTTTATTTTTTAATTGTAAAGGTAACGTGAAGGTACCTTTTTAATAATTAATTCAGTGCTGGTGAGATAGGCCCCATCACATCCTATCCAGCCTGATCATCCCTTCTTAAGGTACACCAGGCTGCATTTCCCAGACAGACTACTTTTGCTCACCTTCATTCCTCTTTGTCACCTATTCATTCTCTTCCCTCTTTCAGGTTACCTTGTCCTCCTCCACCTTGTCTGCCTAGTAAACTCCTAATTATCCTTCAAATGCCTCCTCCTCTCTATAGCTTTCCCAACACTCTGCACCTCCAAAATTAATTATTCCCTCATACGATCCCATTGCACAGAAGTTCTTAACTAGAGGTCACGTAAGAACCATCATGGGAGGTTTTCTTACCCTAATTCACAGAACAGGGCCCTACCCAGAATCATCAGGAATGAAATGCAATCAAGTGGTTTTTTGTTTTTGTTTTTAATGTTCTTCCATTGACTCATCTACCTCTTCTAGTTCAGGGCATTGCCAGGTACTTTAGCCTTTGAGATAGTGGCTTCGTTGTCTTCTAGTATCTGCTGTTGGTGATGCAAAGTCTGATGTCAATCTGATTCTTATTTCTGTGTAGTTAATCTACCTCTGAGTTTTCTCTTTATCTTTAATGATCTGTAATTTCACTGTGATATAGTTAGATATGGTTTTTGTTTTCATTATCCTGGTTGGCTCATTCAGTCTCAGAATTCATGTCTTACTTCAGTTCTAGGAAATTCTCAAACCTTTCAAATATTGCGTTCCTTTTCCTTCCTTCTGGAACTCCTGTTAGACACTTGGAGCATCTGCATCTGTCCTCCATGTCTCTCAATTTTTCTTTTATGCTTTTCATTTCTTCATCTCTCTGTACTACACTGAGGTAATTTTTCAGTTGTTTCCCAGCTTCATAATTTATCCTTTAGCACTTTCCATCCTGCTCTTTAGAGAGACTACCAGTTGGGTTTTATTTTTCATTTCTTTTTTTTTTTTTTCTCATATAGTGTATGCATTTTATTAGAGAGCATTCGCAATTCCTTCCACCCATCCCTTGTGACATTGCTATTATTCATTTTTTATGCATATGCTATGATCACCCAGTACATTGTTATTAGGCAGTTATCAGATCAATTGAGAATAAGAAAAATAAATCATTTTTTTCACTTTTTTTCCTTCTCTAATGCTCTTCCTTGCTTTATGTAGATCCAAGGTTTTGACCTATATATTTTCCCTTCTGCCCAAAGAACTTTTTAACATTTTTTTTACAAGGTGCATGTATGGGCAATGAATTCCCTGTTTTTATTTGTGTGAGAAAGTCTATCTTCTCTTCATTTTTTTTTTTTCCTTTTTTTTGCCATACGCGGGCCTCTCACTGTTGTGGCCCCTCCTGTTGCGGAGCACAGGCTCCGGACGCGCAGGCTTAGCGGCCATGGCTCACAGGTCTAGCCTCTCTGTGGCATGTGGGATCTTCCTGGACCGGGGCACGAACCCGTGTCCCCTGCATCGGCAGGTGGACTCTCAACCACTGCGCCACCAGGGAAGCCCCTCTTCTCTTCATTTTTGAACAATTTTGCTGGATATAGAATTCTAGGTTGCTGGATATAGAATTCTGGGTTGCTGGATTTTTTTTTTCTTTCAATACTTTAAATATTTCACTTCACACAGTTTTCTGCATAGTTTCTGATGAGAGGTCCACTGTAGTTCTTGCATCTGTATATGAGTTTCATAGAGCTGCCAAATTACCACATACTGGGTGCCTTAAAACAAATTTATTATTTCACAGTTCTGGAGGCCTGAAGTCTGAAATCAAGGTGTTGGCAAGACTGCTTTCTTTCCTAAGGCTCTAGGGCGGAATGCTTCCTTGCTTTTTCCATCTTCTGGTGGTTCCAGTCCTTGACTTGGGGATGCATGATTCCAGTCTCTGCCTCCATCTTCTCATGACCTTCTCCTCCATGTCTCTCCTTTGTGTATTATGTATATTTTCTTATTCTTATAAACTTATAAAGACATTTACATTAGATTTAGGGCCCATCCAGATAACTCAGGATGATCTCATTTTGAGATTCCTCGCTTAATTACTTTTGCAAAGAATTTTTGTCTCAAATATTCACATTCACAACTGCGGGTTTAGGACTTATACATATCTTTTGGGGAACCAAAATTCAAGCTACTAAAATCTCTTTCTCTATAGATGAGGTGGTTTTCCCCTCATATTGTCATTTATTTAGGTTTTCTTATTGGTTTATATCTGCAATGATTTTTAGTTTCTGGTGTACAGTTTTTCTACATCTTTTGTCAGATTTATCCCTATGTACTTTATATTTTCTGATGCTATTTTATCTTGTAGTTGATTTCTAATCTCACAGTGTTGTGGTCGGAAAAGATGCTTGATATGATTTCAATTTTTTTTAATTTACTGAGGCTTGCCCAGCATGTGGTGTATCCTGAAGAATGTTCCATGTGCACTTGAAAAGAATGTGCATTCTGCTCCTTTTGGATGGAATGCTCTGTAAATAAAAGTTAAGTCCATCTGGTCTAATGTGTCACTTAAGGCCTATGTTTCCTTATTGATTTTCTGTCTGTCCATTGACGTTAAGTGCAGTGTTAAAGTCCCCCACTATTATTGTGTTACTGATGATTTGTTCTCTTAAGGCTGTTAGCATTTGCCTTATAGATTGAGGTACTCCTATGTTGGGTGCATATATATTTACAATTGTTATATCTTATTGTAGTGACCCCTTGATCATCACGTAGTGTCCTTCTTTGTCTCTTGTAGTAGTCTTTTTAAAGTCTGTATTGTCTCATATGAGTATTGCTACTCCAGCTTTCTTTTGATTTCCATTTGCATGGAGTACCTTTTTCCATACCCTCACTTTCAGTCTGTATGTGTCCCTAGATCTGAAGTGGGTCTCTTCTACACAGCATATATATGGGTCTTGTTTTTGTAGCCATTCAGCCAGTCTATGTCTTTTGGTTGGAGCATTTAATCCATTTACATTTAAGGTAATGACCTATATGTATGTTCTTATTGCCATTTTGTTAATTGTTTTGGATTAGTTTTTGTAGGTCTTTTTGCTTCCCTTCCTCTTTTGTTCTCGTGATTTGATGACTGTCTTTAGTGTTGTGTTTGGATTCCTTTTTCTTCTTTGTGTGTATATCTACTGTAGATTTTTGGTTTGTGGTTACCATGAGGTTTTGATATAGCAGTCTATATATATACACAAGATTGTTTTAAGTTGCTCTTGTCTTAATTTCCAATGCATTTCCAATATCCTGCATATGTACTCTTCTCTTCTCACGACTGCTGGTTTTGATACCATATTTGTGGATGATTTCCTACCTTTACTGTATGTTTGCCTTTCCTGGTGAGCTATCCCATTCATATTTTCCTTGTTTCTAGTTGTGACCTTTTCTTTTCTGTCTAGAGAAGTTCCTTTAGCATTTGTTGTAAAACTGGTTTGGTGGTGAATTCTCTTAGCTTTTGCTTATCCAGAAAGCTTTTGATTTCTCCATCAAATCTGAACGAGAGCCTTGTTGGATAGAGTATTCTTGGTTGTATGTTTTTCCTTTTCATCACTTTAAATATATCATGCCAGTCTCTTCTGGCCTGCAGTTTCTGCTGAAAAATCAGCTGATAACCTTATGGGAGTTCCCTTGTATGTTATTTGTTGCTTTTCCCTTCTTGCTTTTAATATTTCCTGCTTGTCTTTAATTTTTGTCAGTTTGATTAATATGTGTCTCAGTGTGTTCCTCCTTGGGTTTATCCTGCCTGGAATTCTCTGCATTTCTTGGACTTGGGTGTTAAGGAAGTTTTCAGCTATCATCTCTTCAAATATTTTCTCAGGCCCTTTCTCTCTTCTCCTTCTGGGACCCCTATAATGCAAATGTTGTTACATTTCACGTTGTCCCAGAGGTCTCTTAAACTGTCCTCACTTTTCATTCTTTTTTATTTTTTTAACTCTGTTCTGCAGCAGTGATTTCCACCATTCTGTCTTCCAGCTCACTTATCCATTCTTCTGCCTCATTTATTCTGCTATTGATTCCTTCTGGTGTATTTTCATTCCAGTTATTATATTGTTTGTCTCTGCTTGTTTCTTCTTTATATCTTCTAGCTCTTTGTTAAACATTTCTTGTATCTTCTCAGTCTGTAACTCCATTGTTTTTCCGAGATCTTGGATCATCTTTACTATCATTACTCTGAATGTTCTTTTCAGGTAGATTGCCTAGCTCCACGTTACTTAGTTGTTCTTCTGGGGTCTTAGCTTTTTTCCTTCGTCTGGAACATATTCCTCTGCCATCTCATTTTGTCAGACTTTCTGTGTTTGTGGTCCCACTGGCTTCAGGATTGTAGTTCCTCTTGCTTCTGGCTTCTGCCTCCTGGTGGGTGAGGCTGGGCTAAGAGGCTTGTGCACGTTTCCTGGTGAGCAGGGCCGTGTCAGTGGGGTGTGTTTAGAGGCGGCTGTGGGCTCAGGAAGACTTTAAGCAGCCTGTCTGTTGATGGGTGGGGCTGTGTTCCTGCCCCATTGGTTGTTTGGCCTGAGGCGTCCCAGCACCGGAGCCTAAGGGCTGTTGGGTGGGGGTCATGTCTTGGTGTCAAAATGGTGGCCTCCGGGATAGCTCACGCCAATGAGTACTCCTCAGTACCTCTGCCACCAATGTCCTTGTCCCTGCAGTGAGCCACAGCTACCCCCTGCCGCTCTAGGAGACCCTCCAAGTCCAGCAATGAAGTCACTGCTTTTCCCCCTGGGTCCTAGTATACACAAGACCTTGTGTGAGCCCTCCAAGAGTGGAGTTTCTGTTTCCCCCAGTCCCGTGGCATTCCTGCGATCAAGCCCTGCTGGCCTTCAAAGCCAAATGTTCTGCGTGCTCCTCCTCCTGATGCCAGACCCCCAGTCTGGGGAGCCTGAAGTGGGGCTCAGAACTCTTACTCCTATGGGAGAACCTCTGCGATATACTTATTTTCCAGTTTGTGGGTTGCCCACCCAGTGGGTATAGGATTTGATTATATCATTAATGTGCCCCTCCTACCATCTCACTGTGGCCTGTCTTTGGAAGTAGAATATCTTTTTTGGTAGGTTCCAGTCTTTTTTGATGGTTGTTCAGCAGTTAGTTGTGATTTTGGTGTTTTTGCGAGTGGAGGTGAGCTCAGGTCCTACTACTCCACGGTCTTGTCCCCTTCACTTATTTTTCATTTGTAACATCTCTAATTGGTTCTTCTCATAACTACCTGTTCTTGACTCTTATTTACTGTTTTCTTCTCTGTTGTTCTGAAGATATTCAATATACGTTTGATTGCTCTGTTGCCTTTCCCCCTCAGTTCTGAGGCCTTGATTTATTTTGTTTATCATCTTTCTTACGGTATTAGTGTCCCTTAACTGCAGTTGACCCTTGAACAGCATGGGGTTAGGAGTGCTGCACGTCCACATAGTTAAAAACCTGTGTATAGTGTCAGCCCTCCATATATGTTGGGCCCTCCCTATCTAAGTTCCACATCCACAGATTCAACCAGTCACAGATCATGTAGTCCTGTAGTGTTTACTATTGAAAAAAATTCTCATATAAGTGGACCTGTGTAGTTCAAACCCTTGTCATTGAAGGGTCAACTGTATTTGGTGATTCTTGGTTGTGCCTTGAGGATTTCATAGAAGTCTCATGACTACATGCTACAGCCCTAGCTACTGCAGCTTCCCATCTGCTTTCTTTCTTTATCTTTTTTTTTATAGTAGCTAAAAGTTTGTTGTAGGGAAGGGGAGGTTTTAGGATACACCTAATTCAGTCTCTTAAAATCTATCCCATGGCATTTTATTCTTTTATGTTAAGTCACTCATCTTTTTTATTGTAGTTGTTTATTTATATAACTGCCCTGTGAGACTGTATAGTCTTCAAAGGTAAGGATTGAGTCTCATTCGTAGCTGGCATCTAATGCTCTGTTCTCATGTGGTAAATGGTGAGTTGAACTGAACTTCCTGGCTTGTGCTTGCTGTCGAGTCAGGGTTATTGCTCCAGGGAAAGGCAGAGAGCCTGATGTATGCTCCAGAAGGGATCTTGACAAGGAATAGCCCTGGAAGGAAGAAGAAACCAGGAATCTTGAGAGGGTTTCCTTCCCCTTAGACTCCAGTACAACCTGCTCTTTATCCATAATGTTTATACATTTGGTTTGCTATTAGCCCTGGGGTTGTAAATCTATTATAATTCTCCTTTGTGAGGAAATCCTGATTCCTATTACCTAGGAATTAGAAATGAAAGGTACCTGTATAGAAAAGTGAGGAATGTACTAAGAACTTAATGCTTCAGCCAGAAAACATGGATTATCAATACCTGATCCACCTCTTAACTTGCCCGTAACTGTTATGCCCTAGATTATTGAATGTCTGAAAGAAAACAAGAAGCAGCTGAGCACCCGTTGCCACCAGAAAGTCTTTAAGCTGCAGGAGACAGAGATGATGGACCCAGAACTAGACTATACACTCATGAGAGTCTGCAAGCAGATGATAAAGGTAAGGGACCCAAAACCAAGGGTTGAGCACAGGGTAAGTCAACATAACAAAAACACAAACTTCTTTAAATTTCAGAGAAAATTCATATAATCTCTCAATGTCAACCTGTTTTATACAGCTACGGCTGTGGTTCTCGAAGTCTGGTCCCTATACCTGCAGCGTCAGCACCACCTGGGAACTTACAAAGTCTCAGGCCCCACCCCGATCTCTGAGTCAAGCTCTGGGAGTGGCGCCCTCTGTTTTCACAAGCCCCCGGGGGTTCCAATGAAGCTCAAGTTTCAGAATCACTAAGCTAAGATAGCTAACCTCACTTTGACCTGAGGAAGAAGTAAATAGATGTCCATTAAATATGTGATTGGTTTTCAGCGCGGTTGGTGGTAGGTATACTGAGGAGGCCACCATCAAATGTCCTGATCATCCATCTGTCACCATCAAAGGCTTTTTTTGTTCTACAGGTTGTTTTGCTTCATTTACTTCTTCAATAAATGCCCCCTGCAGCAGGGCTGACTGGAGAACCTGGATGTCAGTTCCTTTATTTGTCCACACGTACAAAGAGATTAAACTTACACCTTACTAAATAAGGTGCTAACCCCTTACTTCAGCTTCCCTTTAAAATAAAATGATACTCCTCACCCTATCAATAAACTCCAAAGAGAACTGTGAAAGTTAGAAGTCTCTTTAGCTGGGTCTGGAAGAGTTGAGTCCTCTGTAAAAGTGGAAATGTCAGGCTCTGATTTGAAGGAGGTTTGTAAGATTTTGATGACTTCTATAAAAATCAGTCAGCAGGGGCTTCCCTGGTGGCGCAGTGGTTGAGAGTCCGCCTGCCAATGCAGGGGACACGGGTTCGTGCCCCGGTCTGGGAGGATCCCACATGCTGCGGAGCGGCTGGGCCCGTGAGCCATGGCCGCTGAGCCTGCGCATCCGAAGCCTGTGCTACACAACGGGAGAGGCCACAGCAGTGAGAGGCCCGCATACCGCAAAAAAAAAAAAAAAAAAAAAAAATCAGTCAGCACTCCATGTCCCCATATTAAGATAACAGTGGACTATAATTAATAGACTGTGGATTAGCAGATATAGATAGAGTTTATCACTAGTCCAAAATGAATCTCTGACTTCAAGGACACTAACAAGTGTACGGGGGCTGGCTCCGCAGGATTTGGTAGGATTATAGCCCCTCTGGTTAAAGGGGTGAACCAGATAGGTCCTTCCCCCACATCCCTGTTCACACTGGTTGCTGGGTAATTCCTAAATTTCCCATTGGGATTGGGTAGATGTGGCTTGAGGGCTAGGTGGTCACCTGGTACAATGTTACGTTCATGCAAAAACAGTATGTAAGCTTATGAGAGGCCGTGTGATGCAGCATAGCCATGTAAGTAGGGAACGCATCCTATCCAAAATAGGAAGCAGGTAGTAGAAAGAAATGTGAGAAATATAGTAGAGAATAGATAAAGGGGAACTTGAGGCTGGGTGATTATTCAGGCTTACCATTTCTCGTCCCAAGTGATGCCTTTAGGTTCTGTCATAAGCTCCCCAAAAGATGTAAGAGTGATAAATATGGTGTTAATTGCCATATTTGGGTAACTACTTCTATAAAACTTTGTTTCTTTGCAGAGATTCTGTCCAGAAGCGGATTCCAAAACGATGTTGCAATGCTTGAAGCAAAATAAGAACAGTGAATTGATGGATCCCAAATGCAAACAGATGATAACCAAGCGCCAGATCACCCAGAACACTGGTAACATTTTGGCGTGGCTTTCCTGGTCCTGCTGGGTATGGCTTGAAAGGAATTGAGTGGGCATATACTTGCCTAATTAAACTAAAGGTGCTTTGTTGCTCCTGAGTGTTAAGGGAAGAGTCTGCATGTGATGAGCAAAGTGACTTACTTCTTCCTTGAAGAGCATCTAGAAGAACAGAATGAAAGTCATGGGAAAGAGGAGGCTGAAAACATAGGAAACTTGCCTTTGAAGGGTGTACAAAACGAATTAGGGCTAAAGTTCATTGAAAAGTCTAGAAATTTAGTAGAACTTCACGCATGTGGCCGAGAATATATGGGTAATCTGTTTTAGAACAGAGAAATTTAAGCTCTGAGTTGCAAGACCTTGTAACTTAGTGGTCAAGTTGAGTTGAATATTCTGTTCTCAGAATTTTCAAAAATATGTATCATGGGGAAGGTTGCTGATGTCTGCTAGATTTTTGTGAGGACTGCTTAGAATGTTGGCCTCAATAGATCCTGCAGAGATGCTGCGGAGTACATTTCCTGGGGGTTTCCACGTCTGCTCTTCCACCACAGTATATTGCTGATTTAAAACAGCGTGTTGAGGGAGTTCCCTGGTGGCCTAGTTAGGATTCTGGGCTTTCACTGCCATGGCCCGGGTTCAATCCCACAAGCCGCAGGACATGGCCAAAAATAAAATAAAACAGTGTAGTGAGAGCTCAGTAAACATTTACCAGATAAACAAATCAGTGGTGTATTAGTGGTCGTTGACCTAATATGCCCCCTTTGGGTAAGTGGATCTCAAAACATTTGTGAATCCAGGTGGAGTGTTTTATCCTGTGCTTATTCCTTTCTGCTCTAGATTACCGCTTAAACCCTGTGCTGAGGAAAGCCTGTAAAGCTGACATCCCTAAATTCTGTCATGGTATCCTGACTAAGGCCAAGGACGATGCGGAGTTAGAAGGTCAAGTCATCTCTTGCCTCAAGTTGAGATATGCTGACCAGGTAAACTGCCCTGGGCTTTCCACAGAGTGCACTTATGGAACCTCCACTAGTCCTGGCAGTTTTTTCTTTGGAGGTCCGTAGCTTGCTGCTACTTTCCCCAAGACCTTTCTGCACACCTTCCCCAAGCCAGGGCCCAGATAAAAAGCTGACATGTTCTAATAGGCTGGCATACTCTCCCTTGTCACATGTAGCGCCTCTCTTCAGACTGTGAAGACCAGATCCGGATTATTATCCAGGAGTCTGCTCTAGATTACCGACTCGATCCTCAGCTCCAGCTACACTGCTCGGATGAGGTAGGATCTGGGGACAAAACGGGTTGTGAACAGAGCTGGTCAGAGAAGTTTTTACTGGAGAAAAGTTCTTTACTCTGTTTCCCTTCAGCCCTGAATCCAGGGCTCTTCTAGGCTCTCCACTGTCTGAGTTCCTGGTTCTGTGTAACACTGAATTTGGTTTGTCCTTAGTCCTATCACTATTCAGTTTTGATTCCATATTTCTCTATTGAACAGCATTTTTGTTTATTATATCTGTCTACGTCTAGTTTGTCCTTCCCTCTCCTTATTCTGATGTTCAACGCAGAATACTCCCAACACTTGCCAGAAGGATAAAAGTGCTCCTGCAATGCCTCTGCCCAAGTGCCAGTTCTTGGATATTACTTGACTTTCTAGCTAGAAAAGGTCATGTAGTGAACCTTGTTCAACATATGTCCATTTTATGGGAACATGGCTAAAGATATTTCAAAAAAGCTTACAAAGCTGTCCAAAGAAGGTTAAATTTTTAACTGTGCTGCAGGCTATGTGTCAGGACCCCTTTGTGTGTGTGTGTGTGTGTGTGTGTTTCCAAGTTGTGTAGCTGGGTTGACTCTGAACCTCTGTCAATGTCAAGCATTTGCTTTTAGGATTTTACTTGGCTGTATGACCTTCCTCTTGAGGAATCAGAGAGTAGCCTTCTTTGTGACCAGCCCTGGGACAGTCTGACTCAGGTCTTGGGGTTGACAGCATGAAGATACATGTATTGACTGTTTTTCAGTTCTGTGCCAGTCCTTGTGAAGGAGAACAGAGCCTGGCATCCCATATGGGAGGGAGGGGAGTGAAATCCACCAGGAATCCGTTTGATCCGTTTGAGAAGAGCCCCGGGCACATGTGTGGGAGGATCTCCAATCGACATGCTTCAGAGACCAAGGTGTCTCGTGAGAGTAGGGGTTCCCTTGTTTTTTGTGTGTGTCCTGAACAGATTGCCAGTCTATGTGCCGAAGAAGCAGCAGCCCAGGAGCAGACAGGTCAAGTAGAGGAGTGCCTCAAAGTTAACCTGCTCAAAATCAAAACAGAGATGTGTAAAAAGGTAACTCCCATCAGTCACCATTTTCTCTCACTTGCTTTTCTCTGCTCTTCTTCCTCTTAAAGCTATAGTCTGTACATCTTAGTGATCAAATCTAAACCTTCCTTCCCAGAATTCTATCTTGTTCCCTCTTACCAAACTAATTTGCCTTTTGACCATTAATTGTCTGTAACTTAAATAGTCTTTCACATGTACTAATTACTTGTGAATATGTCTCATCCCCATGACTAGACCATTGTTTAAGGTCATTGTTTAAGTGCTATGCCAAAGTAAAATGTCAATTCCAATATATCAGTAAGCGTACTGCATTTGTAAAAGTCAATGAAACTACAAATTCAGTTCATTTCAGAAACATCACATAAAAACAAATTTATCAAAATATGATAGCTGGACTTCTCTGGTGACGCAGTGGTTAAGAATCCTCCTGCCAGTGCAGGGGACACAGGTTCGAGCCCTGGTCCGGGAAGATCCCACATGCTGTGGAGCAACTAAGCCTGTGTGCCACAACTACTGAGCCTGCCCTCTAGAGCCCACAAGCCACAACTGCTGAGCCTGTGTGCCACAACTACTGAAGCCCACGCGCCTAGAGCCCATGCTCTGCAACGAGAGAAGCCACCACAATGAGAAGCCCACACACCGCAACAAAGAGTAGCCCCCACTCACCACAACTAGAGAAAGCCTACGTGCAGCAACGAAGACCCAACGCAGCCAAAAATAAATTAATTAATTTTAAAAAAAAAAGATAGCTAAGAATGCATTATCTTACAAAATTGAAAGTGAAATAATGTATTTGATCTTTTTTAAAAAACTTAATCTCTTTTTGGAAAAGTGTTTCAATGATATTACTGAGTCACTGTGAATATTGTGTGCAGATATTTTCATCTGCTAAAAATGTTTCTAATTCCACATGGTCTGAGGAGTGGCAGAAGTTGGCTAAAGGCTAAATCCAGATATTTTCCTTTGAATACTTTTTCATCAAATTATCCCATTTAACTTCAAGGAGGACTTTTTGAACAACATTTCAGGGTTTTTTTTTTTTTGTTTTTGTTTGTTTGTTTTATTGTTTTACAGTCTGTGAAGCACAAAGTAATTTTTACTTAAGAAAGCAATTTTTGACTGTCTTTACCTGCTATAATTTCATCATGTATAAATGGAGAGTCTGCAGAGTTGATTTCAGTTCTATCATGTTTATATTCCTGTTGTTCAGAACATCTTTAAACTCAAATAAGAATTATTCTTGCAGTAGAAGTTATGCTCTGTCAGTTCTTTCTTTCCTTTTGAGGATAATGGAAGTAAAGTGAAACATTTTGCAAATGCACCTTTCTGTTTGGGAATTTTAGTATAGCTTATTACTCTGATTTTCAATTTTCACATTTTCAGACATATAAAGTAACAAAATAACTGCATTAAATCAATATAAACACTAACACTTAGTATTTAATAATATAGCATACCAGAGTGCCCAAAACCCAATTCTGATCTTAAACTTGCCTCGCTTTGCTTATTAGCAAACAACTCTGCATACGCTAGGTCCCCAAATTGTATTTATTGAATTAAATTGGATGCTAGCCGTCTGCGTTCTTTGCATCATCACCACATTGCCACCTATCTCAGAGTAGCCTCTGTTGGCTTAATCGTCCCTCCTTGACTTTTTTGTTTGTATGTAAAGTATTTACAGACAACGGATCTGATGTATTTCCTCTATAAAAGCTCTGTCTATGATCTTCCCTTCTTAGGAAGTGTTAAACATGCTGAAGGAAAGCAAAGCAGACATCTTTGTGGACCCAGTTCTTCATACAGCTTGTGCCCTGGACATTAAACACCACTGTGCAGCCATCACCCCTGGCCGAGGGCGTCGTAAGTCACGGTGTTCACTCTGACCCTGTCTGAACTATCTTGGGAGGAGCAAAGACTCCCTCTGAGACATCAGTTCCAGCTACTCTGTTCTGTAGCTGCAGCTCAACCATAGACAGCATCCACTGGGGGCCTGGTTGATGCCTTTGTGGCAAAGTGAGTTTAGGAGTAATCCTGCTGCAGGTTTGAACTGATAGAGCCATGACCCGAGGTAAAGATTTGATGACAAGAGGAAGTTGAGTTATTTATCAGGGAGGCAAAAGTTAAGCTATCCTCATGGCCCTCTTCCCTGCCTGTCCAACCTTGAACAGCTTCATCAGCTTCCCCAGTGGCCACAGTGGGCTCAGCAGACAGGTTCTGTGTGAGGTGGAACCTGGGCAGGTATATGGTTGTTTCTGAGCCATGTGTGTCCAATGAATAAAATGAGAGAGGTTTTAAGAGAGACTCTGGACAGCCAACCTTAAATATTCTTCTCCATGGTAGCTCTTGGGTTAAGTGTCCTTGAAGGGATTTAACTTTGTATAGCCTCCAGATCTGAATTCTCTGGTGGTTAGGTACCCTTCTCCCCATCCTTACCGAAATTTCTGTTCTGTACAGCTTCAGACGCTTCTTATCCCTTTCCGTTGCACAGAAATGTCCTGCCTTATGGAGGCCCTGGAGGATAAGCGGGTGAGGTTACAACCTGAGTGCAAAAAACGCCTCAATGACCGGATTGAAATGTGGAGTTACGCAGCAAAGGTAATGACCACGAGAATCACCTGATGTGGCGTCTCCTCTGTCAGTTTCCCAGGTCTCTTGGAGATACTTCACTGGCCTCCTTGTCCTTGTTGTGAGACTGGCAGTAGGTTTATTTGAAAAAATCTCTCAGTGCACCATAAGACGCCTGGGCTCTGTGAGCCTGGAGCCATCATCTCCAGGTAGCACAGCAGAGACATTAATTAGTCCCTTCTTTCGTCATTGGTTTCCGCCTTTGAGCCGCCAAGCGTTGCTTCAGTGACTCCACTGCTAGTTTTCTGTTGGCAGATGTTGGTGCTTAAATCAGATTAATCTGGAGCCTCCTTGCTCTGTTCCGAGTACATGGATGAGCACAGAAGCAGCCCAGACCTCTCTGGGCTGGACCCTTTTCAGCACCCAGGCTAAGTTGAGACTCAACGGAACAGGTCCGTGTGCACCTGGGGAGCCTTTTGGTCCTGATTCTGCTATAGTAGCCTACCACAGAGGTCCACTGGAGAAAGCACTGAGGAAAACTGAGGAGGAAAACTGGTTAGACTCTGAGTGTCCACGATTGGGGGAGTGATTAAGTATATTCAGTCAGCATAAGTCATGTTTGCAAGTTGTTTTTGGTGGGGGGCGGATGCTGATGATATGATGGTGAGTGAAAACAAGTCACGACAGAGAATTAGCACCCGACAGAATCTCAGCTTTTCTCTTTGTTTTTAAAAAGACAGCAACGTGAAGAAAATAAATCAAAATATGTAAGAACCTGTGACCTTGTGCAAGTCACTTGACCACTTCCCACCCCTCGGGCCTCCGGGCCTTCATCTGTAGCGTGGGAGTAGTAAAATGTATGTCCCAGGACTAATGTGAGGACTAAACGATTGAAACATGCTGAGCCCTTTGCCAGCACACCATCAGGTCCTCTGTGAGAGCTGTTACTACGTGGGCGGCAGTGATCACTGTGATGAATTGTATGATCGGGAAAAACAGTTGTAGCTCGGTGTTTGATTTTCTTGCCCGTTGCCCTCCTCTCTCCCCAAAAGAAATGACCTAAGTTACAGTAGCAGTCCAGGGGGGCAAGTTAGAGCAAGCATTGTCCCAGCCCACTTCTCTCCGAGGATGATGCCCCTGTGTGTTTTCCAGGTGGCCCCCGCGGATGGCTTCTCTGACCTCGCCATGCAAGTGATGACATCCCCTTCAAAGAACTACATTCTCTCTGTGATCAGTGGGAGCATCTGCATACTGTTCCTGATTGGCCTGATGTGTGGACGTATCACCAAACGAGTGACACGAGAGCTCAAGGACAGGTAGAGCCACCTTGAGCACCAGAGGAACTACCTGTCCAGTGCCCAGTTTGTACAGCCCTCCTGTATAGCGTACCCACCCACCTCGTCCTTCTGCGAGGTGACACCAACACCCATGTTAGAGCAGCAGCAGGTATCCACCGCATTGTCCCGTCTCAGACTTCACCCGTGTCCATGGTATCCTCCTCCTCGACCATTTGTGCAGCAGCTGGCCGCTTTGGGTATTGCCTTTGTTGGCAAACTCGGGTTTACCTGCCCATAGACAAGTCTCTCATACCGATGGAACTACCAGTACTTCCAGAACCAACTCACCTGACCTGCAACTCAAACGATTTTTTTTTTTAAAAACACCAAAAAAAAAAAAAAAGAAATTTTTAAAGAAAAAAATGTATATAGTAACACATCTCCTCCAGGCTTGATTTGAGCAATGGGGTTATTTCTTCTGTGTGACAGTGTGAAATGAAGGCAGGACTTTAGAGGGGAAACACACCACCCAACATGCTGTAACTGGGATGTCTTGCTTACTTCTCAACAGCACCTTTGGCCCATGTCAGGGCCATGGACTTCACCGAGTAGTGGGAAACGACTAACCAGCCCACTTTGGGTCTTGTTTTCTTCTGCTGAAACAGTGATGCCTTCCAGTTCCTACCCTAGTAGAGCCACTGCTGGTCAGGACCCCACAGCCGTGGGCATTTGTGTGATCTCCTCACCTCAGTGGAGTAGAGCATGAGCTTCCCTAGGCCGAGGGCAGGTGGGTTGGAGAGGGGATCAGAAGTGTGTGCAGCTGATCTGTCCACTGATCTGCATGGAGAGGCTGGACCCTGAGGCCCAAGGCAGAGTGCCCCAGTGACCTTCCTCCTCCAGGGCACTGCAGGACTCAAGCCGCGTTCGGATTGATCCTGCTGGGGTGGCAGTTCCTCCAGAAGCCCTCCGCTTCACCGGGAGGCCGTGACTCTGGGGGCCGGAGCTCAGGGCAGGAAGGAGGAGCGGGGTATTGATTGACTTTGCTTTACTTCCCAGGTGAGACAATGGCTTATAAAGACTTAGCCTGGTCTCAGGGTGTGACTGGCAGTCCAACCTGACCTTTCTGCAGGTTCAAGACCACCTTCCCAGACAAGCTCCTTTAGACCTCTACATGGAGAGGGTGTGGAAAATTACTACATTAAAAGATGGAGGCGTTTCTCCGTTTTTTCTTTCTGTCCGTTTGCTGCATATACCCACTACAGTAGGCATTGGCTAAATGTACTTTGATGATTCATCAGTCTTTCCTGAATCTGAGCTTTATGGAAGCAATATTCCTGACCATCCCTCGTCCCTCCAGTGTAGAGATGACAGGCTTGGAGTATAAAAAGGGAGGAGTGCAGGCATCACAGTTCAACCTGGTGCACCTGGACTTGAGTTTGGGGCATGGAATCCAGTGGCTGCACAAGAGGGCGGCGTGTACAGTAGAAGATATATTTATATAATATATATTTTATTAACCTGTTAGACTCCACAAAGTATTATAAATCACGTGCCTAAAACTGTCCACGTAGACCATGCTCCATCCCTTGCCCTGTGCCTCTTTGCCGCTGTGCACACGTGCTGAGGGACCTCCCCACATCTGTCTTCCCTGGAATGTGTTCAGTACAAAGTGGGTCAGTTTGTGGCTTGGTTGATCCAAATGACTCCTTGTCTAACCTGACTGACATATATTTGAATACTGTGGTTTTCTTCTTTTTCTTTCTTTTTCCTTTTTACTACCCTTCCTGGAGGCAGTGGGTTCCAGAAGCTGCATATGCCCCCTGCCTAGGGTACTCCAAGTCATGAAGGGGAGCTTCCAAGCTGCTTGGTCCCCCAAGTCCTGCTCTTAGGGTCTTCCTGATTCTTAGCAACTGTCCTGGGGTTCTTCAGCCTCATAAAACTTGAAACTCTTGGAGTCCGAGCAGCGCCCCCTCCTACCACCACTTTTGGACTGAACTGAGCTGATCTAGATAGTCCACCTCCAGGGGCTCCCCCCTGGGTGGTGGGGTCTGGGATCGAGGACCGGGGATATATCTGTACACAGGCCCCCACTGACATGTCTGATGTGGTTTACAGGATAGAATGACTGTTCCCTGTTTGATGAGAGTGGGAGTACCATTCTCCATCTCTGCAGTCTCCCTCCCAGTGTATGTAAAACATCTCCGTGGTTTAATGTGTCTAGATACTTTCGTTCTTTCTGAACTGAGAGATGATCTCAATTGTCTGCAGCAGATCTGGAAGTTTGAAAAGGAGTTTGATTCTTGAAACATTTGTCATCTTTAGAAATGATCCAGATAGATAGAAGGGATAACTCGGCCGGTATCTTTGATTGCTCGTTGTCAGAAAACATTTCACCATCCGACTTGGAGTAGTTTCAGTGACTGGTTTTTAGAATAGTTTCATATGACTGAGCAGTTTCCTGCATCCAAGGGGCCCAGCACCATCTGAAACTACGGCCCAACTATATCCATTTCTGTACCTCATTGGTGTAACAAAACAGGTTCTGGGACACCTCTGGTTACTGGGCTCATAGGTCACTCTTGGGTAAATCAGCTAGTCAAGAATTAGTCAGGAAGAAACCATGGCCCTAGTGGAGCTGATGACAGACCTGTGTCCTTTTTCTCTTCTGATGTCTAGCCCATGAACAATAACATAAGCAGCAGGTAGGGTTTTTGGCCAAGGCCAAGGCTCCAAGCACTTGCTGAAGATTCCAGTAGCCAGAGAACTCATCAGGCCTTGTCAGCTCACACCAGTGTGTCAGAGACTCAGACTTGGTGTCTCTACAACACCCCAGAGGTGCCAGGAGGTCAGTCTCTGGGCTGGAGGCCCTGCAGTGCAGGAGGTCAGAAATCTGAGCAGAACGTCAAGAGCAAGGCTGTCTTCTCCCTGCATTGGAGTTTCTCACACAGAAGGGTGGCTGTGGGAGTGAGACCTTGACCCTGGTGCATCCCTGGCCTTCCTCTGCTATTGCTGCTGTCCCAAGAGAAGTCTGCTAGCAAGATGCTCTGAGGTGGGAGCCATCGCTCGGGCTTGCGTTCACTCCAGCAGGAAAGCCCTCCTTCTTAGCGTTCCCTAAAATTCTGGTACCACTACCAGGCCCAGTGCTGTGGATCCCATCAGCTTGTTCTGAGCCAGTGCACCCTTAGAAGCGAGGGGAATTCTAATACTGAGTGAGCAGGTGTTGACTTGCATTCATTGCAGGCCTTTGACCGTCTCACATCCTGCACGTATTCTTCTTGGGGACGCTGGGAAGGAGGGAGATTCTGCTTTCCTAGGTGTGCCAGGAAATTACCATCAGATTTCATTTCTTCCTGTTTCCTGAGGTCAAGTAACAAGAGAAGCCAGTCGTAAAGAGTCGTAGGCTCGTTTACGTTTTATCAGACAGAGTGCTGACCTCCCGCCACCTTCCCAAAGGAAGATTCACTCTCCTATATCAGCCTCACTTCTGTGCCACCTCCAGGCTTGTGGTACCACTTCTATCCTAAAGAACCCCACTAGTGTGAGTCACCCAGGGAGGGGTAGGTTGCTTTGTGGGACCTCCTTACCTGGTCTCAAGTTCCTCTGAGAAAAGGCCTCCCCATCCCATTTCTTCCCCTCCCCCACCAAAAAGTAAACGTTTTCTGCATATAACTTACTCTAAGCAAGCAGATACGGAGAAGGAACCTGGAGCAGGGACCCTTAGAAGCCAGCCAACACAGCCTGACACATTCAAACTAAATTGGGGCCGTAGAATAAAAAGAAGAATATGGCTTTTTGAATCATGTGCATTTTGGTATGTTTACTTATATTTCTGATTCTTAGGAAATTTGAAAAACCTCAAAGACTCCTTTTATTTATTCTCACCATTTGGACAGCACCTAAGTAATTTTATAAAATGCAGCATTCCAGTGCCCTGAGTTTCCCCGAGGCCTTTAGGGATACTCCACTCCTAAGTCCCCTCTTCCGCACTGGTCTTCAGTTCCCAAAGGGCCTGGGGCCAGAGCTGATGTTCTGGTCTCCGTCTCTCTCTCACGTGTCTTGGTTGGTCATCTCTCCCACTACACTCCTCTTGGTCCTCCTCTCCCCTAGGACCAGGGTCACATGTCAGGGCAGTCAAGTTTGAAGCCGAATCCCCCTTCCTGCCCAGACCCCAGACAAAAGATCAGTCATTAGCAAACCAGGACTGACTCTTCAGAGTGACAGGTTCATCCAGGCCATCTAGTGAGATCACTGTGGAGACCCAGGGAGCACAAAGGTAGGACTGTCTGCTCGGGCTGGTAGTGACAGGATCCTGATGGTGGCTTCCTCTCCTTCTCCCTTCCCAAGAGCTGCCACAACGCACAGGTAGGGGTTTTGGGATACATGCAGTGGAGGAATCTCCTTGGGCAAGGAGAAAATTCAGATAGTGCCTCTATATTCTGTTTTGCCTTCCCCCCCAACATAGAATTGACAACTGGACCCCAGAGCCCAGCAGGCCCTGTACCACACACGCTAGATGGTTTGAACAGGTCCCTGTCAGACTGAGGGGCACTAGAGTGAATGACCGACGGGAGGGGCTGGCAGCCCGAGGCTTCCTGAGCGGCTTCTCCCAACACCATGTTCCCAGGTCAATCGAAGCAGGAAAACAGACTGTACAGCAAATGCTGTGTGAGATCTTAGGCCTTTAACTTTTTTTTTTTAAGAAGGAAAAAAAGAAAAGTAAAACTAACAAGCCTCTTTTGTAAATGGTTTTCCTTTCTATGTATAAAATCCTGGAAGTTTCTTGTTTTTACATGTTCATGCTGTGTAATTTTGAGATGTTACTGAGATTCTGAACATAATGTGCATTTTTTTCTGTACAGATGAAATGGGAGAATTTAATAAAGAGTTTGCAGGTTTTTACTTGTTAAATTTTCTCTGTGGTGACTGGGAGGACTCTCCTCCAACCACATGCTCTGCTGGAAGAAGTCTTCGGAGCTGTGAGTACTGACTGTAAACTTGCCACTGACGCTCAGAAACTTACTGTTAGAATGTCCGTGTTCTTGGCTAATTAGGTCAAACAGAGTAGGACCATAGGCCTTTACAGGAGAGCTGGAAGCCATATCTGGGGTTTTCTGACTCTCAAGCTCATGTGTCCAGACTTGTTCATTCTACTGATGTGTTTAAGCCATGTGATGAGGCTCCTTCCTGGGGGGAACACATACCTGGAACTTCTCCTTATAGATGTGACACATGGATGGCACCTGGTCTCTGATGGCCGCCTTCCCATTCAGGCCCAGAACTAGGCCACATTTATTTTCTGGGCCCTGCTATGTCCGCGTTTAGTCAGTGCTTGCCTCCCCCTTCCAACAGCCCACCCCTGAGGTCAGTGACCTCATGACACCCTTCCCGAACCTTGTCTTCTACCTCCTCTACTCTCAGCAAAGCCAATGTGCATCCGGCTGTTAAAAAGTAACAGCTTAAGGAATTGCATGGTAGCAAGGATTTCTTTAAGTAGTAATGGCTGTACTAATATTCAAGTAATGAAATGGGATGTTCAGTGAGAAAGGAGGGGTAACCTGGAACCCAGGGTTTCTCCTCAGAACTCCTCAAATCCATTTTCAGCAGCTGTCACTTAGGAGATAGTAGGCCTATGTGTACAGTGGACATGGGAGAAGGTGAAGAGTAGAAGAAGAAAGGAGGGAGCGGTTGAGGGGCATTTTGAGTCCCAGTGTGAATATTCCTTTATCTAGGAGGCTCAGGGCAGCCGTCAGCCCTGAATGCATGCCCTGGAGAGGCTACCTGGCTTTGGTGTAAGTGTAGGACTTGAGCTGTGGGTTCAGGCTCCTCGTCACCTGTATCTCTACAAGGGAGAAGTGGCTCGCCGGCCAAGCTGGCCTCAGCCCCCCGAGGGGACACCGCAGCAGTGAATGGCTTACGTGTCGCCTGGCTGACACCTTAGCAGTCTCTGAATGAATTGCCCCACTCCCAAATTCTGTGTGTGATTTTTCTGGTAAAAGATCCTTGGCCAACTTCAATCCTCAGAGGCGTTTGGCCTCTGTTTTCCAAAGGGACTAAGAACAAAAGAGTTTTAGCCGAAAAGGGAGAAGGTTAGACTGTCCAAGTCTCTCACTTAGATGAAAAAGTGAGGTGCAGGAACTTCCCTGATGGTGCAGTGGTTAAGAATCTGCCTGCCAATGCAGGGAACTACGGGTTCGAGCCCTGGTCCAGGAAGATCCCACATGCTGCGGAGCAACTAAGCCCGTGCACCACAACTACTGGGCCTGTGCCCTAGAGCCCATGAGCCACAACTACTGAGCTCATGTGCTGCAACTACTGAAGCCCATGGTCCTAGAGCCCATGCTCCACAACAAGAGAAGCCACCGCAATGAGAGAAGCCGTGCACCGCAACGAAGAGTAGCCCCAGCTCACCGCAACTAGAGAAAATCTGCGCGCAGCAATGAAGACCCAACGCAGCCAAAAATAAATTAAAAAAAAAAAGAGAGCTTCCCTGGTGGCGCAGTGGTTGAGAGTCTGCCTGCCGATGCAGGGGACACGGGTTCGTGCCCCCGTCCGGGAAGATCCCACATGCCACGCAGCGGCTGGACCCGTGAGCCATGGCCGCTGAGCCTGTGTGTCCGGAGCCTGTGCTCCGCAATGGGAGAGGCCACAACAGTGAGAGGCCCGCGTACCGCAAAAAAAAAAAAAAAAGAAAAAGTGAGGTGCAGAGGCGGGGAGGGGCTTGTGTTCACATACAGCTGATTAGCTGCAAAACGAGAGTGTTTGCCCTTGCCTAACCAGATTGGCTTCGGGACCTGTGTGACCAAACTGAAACTCCAGCCCCCATCCAGCTCTGGGCAGAGGCTGCTGACCTGACCCCAGAGCCTGCAGACCCTGGACAGGCCTCCCTGGGGAGCTCTTGACCTTGTTCCTGGGTTCCCACCTCCCCTGCTCAAAACAATAACCCTCAGCACAGCAGTGTCTTCTCAAATTACTTGTTATCTACAGAGAGAAAATAGTAATTCACAGTGGAGAAAACACAGCTAAACCACGTGATCCACGTTAACATCAAGAGGAGCAGAATGAACAGACATCACGTGCCTCCTGATATAATGTACTGAGGACACAACATCCTTTCGTCTCCCTGTCAAAAGAGCAGAGCCTGAATCCAATCATAATGAAACATCGGACAAACCCAAACTGAGCAACATGGTACAAAATAACTGCCCTGCACTCAACACTTATCAATCATGAAAGATAACGACTAAGGAATTGTTCCAGATTAAAGGTGGCTGAAGAAGGACATAATAACTAAATTCAGTGTGTGATCTAGACCAGAAAAAAAAAGTTTTGTTACCTAACACACATCTGAGGTAACCTTTTTGGAGAATTGGGTCACTAGGTTTTTAAGGCTGCCTCTCCACTACGGAGACCAGGGGGCCAACAGCAGTTCTTACTTTGTAATACTTTGATGCAACCAATAAAGAAGCCTTGAACGTGGAAAAAAACACTTTTTTTGACCATTGTATTGTGTTACACTAAGACTGATGGCTGACTTCGAATCAGAAATGATGGAAGTCAGAAGACAGTGAAAAGACATATTTAAAGTCCTGGGGTGATAAAAAATGCCAATGTAGAATTTTTTTTACCTAATGAACATAACCCTTAAAATAAAGATGTTCTCAGATAAAAGCTTAGAGAATTTGTCACTGTGAGACTTGCACAAAAGGAATCCGAAAGGAAAATCTTCAAGTAGAAGAGAATGATCCTAGATGGAAACACGGAAATGCATGAAGGAGGAGCACTAGAAAAGGTAAATATGTGCTTAAATATTAGCAAAAAGTGAAATTAAAATATATATGAATTTTAGTGAAATAAATTTAAGATTAAAAATAAATTTTATTTTTTTTGATATGTAAGAAGTGGATTTATTTAGAGGGAAACACACTCCACAGACAGAGAGTAGGCCATCTCAGAAGGTGAGAAAGGCCTAAATTTTTTTAATTAAAAAATATATAAATATTGTACAAAGCAATAGAAATGTCTTTAACATATATGTTGACTTAAAATGTCTTTAAAAAAACACACAGGGGTTCCCTGGTGGTGCAGTGGTTGAGAGTCAGCCTGCTGATGCAGGGGACACCGGTTCGTGCCCCGGTCCGGGAAGATCCCACATGCCGCAGAGCGGCTGGGCCCGTGAGCCATGGCCGCTGAGCCTGTGCGTCCGGAGCCTGTGCTCCACAAGCGGAGAGGCCACAACAGTGAGAGGCCTGTGTACCGCAAAAAAAAAAAAAAAGCCCACAAACGTTGGTAGGAGGCAAGTGAAGTTGAAGTGCTCTAAAGTTCTAGCCTTACTGGACAAGTGATCAAAGTAATGTATTAGACTATTAAGTCAAATGCTTTGGTGTGGTGGGGGTGTAAATTAGGAGTTTGGGGTTAAAATATACACACTATATAGAATAGATAACCAGCAAGAACCTATTGTATAGCACATGGAAGTATACTCAATATCTTGAAATAACCTATAATGGAAAAGAATCATATATATCATGGAAACTGAAATGCAGACTACAGTGAGATCAGCTGCACACACACCTGAATGGTTAAAATGAAAAGACAGAATGTTTCGTTTTGGCAAGGATGTGAAACCACTGGAATCCTCGTACAAATGTATTTTATCTGTTTTTGTTCATATTCCAAAATCAGAAGGAAATATTTGAAACCATTAATAGTAGCAGAGTGTGGGTTTATGATTATGGGAGGTCTTTTAACTTTTAATATTTCTCCTCCTGTTTTAATTGTATTTTTCATGCTTTAATCAGACAAAAATGTTCAAGTTTCACATTTTGAAAAGAACAAGCCCCTTCCGCACCACACACAAACACCAAGGCCCAGGACCAAAGGACGTCTCACCTTCATCTCTCCCGGCCTTCCAGCCACGCTCATCCCTGATGCCGCCGGCTCAGAACCTCGCGAGTCCTCCCCACCCTCCTCTCCCTACCCCCTCCGTCACCCCTCCAGGGCCCTCTGTCTTAGTTCTTGGCCTCTCTCTCCCTCACCCTCTCTCCCATCAGGGTCAGGGTCCGTCTTTGCTGAGGGCGGCTCAGTTTCCCCCGGTCTCAGTTCCCGAAGGAGAACGAGGAACAGACCCCGCCCCCTGCCCCTTCGTAGCCGGGCTCCACCGGCACGCGCCCTCTGTCTCCGGTCCTGCAGATTCCTCTCCCATCCAGCCTCCCTCCACCGAAGCCTGCGGAGCCCAGGTCTGCTTTGCCTGCCGCCTGGGTGGCGCCCAGCCTCCCTGCTGCTCCCGCTGCCCCCACTCCAGCTCCAGCCCATCCTCCACCAGAACTCCACCACGTGCGCCAGGCCCACCCGCCCAGACCTGCAGTGGCTCCTGTGCCTGCTGGCCGCCGCCCCTCCCCAGGTCGGCTCCCCAACCTGCTAGCAGTGTGACTGTGGATAACCCCGTCTCACCTATGCAGTGAGGGGTGTAGAACCTACATCACAGACTTGTCAGAAAGGTTAAAGGAGAGAACGTCTAGTGCGAGGTGGCTGTCTAATCAGTGTGGCCCACTTCTGCCATTTCTGTTAAGCTTCAGTGGACAGCATTGCAACAAGGTGGCCCCCACTGCCCCCCCGGAGTACTGCCTCTCTGTGCCTGCTGCTGTTCCTCCACCCTTCAACTGCCCTTCCAGGCCTCCCCCAGCCCGTCCATCCAGGTCCAGCCCTGGTGACCTCTCCCCTGCCCGCTGCGCTCCCATCCCTCAGGCCTGTGTTCTTCATGGGGGGTGGCAGTGAGGGGCCCACGGGGTTGTGCACCAGGATTCTGCCCTCCAGCCCATGGCCTCTGATACCCTCCCCAACCTAGGAGGCCCCTTCTTTATTGGCTCCTAAACCAGGATTTGTCTCTTGGGCAACCCCCCCACCTACCCCCCCCCATTAAAAAGGAGAAAGAGGCTAAGGATCTGGGGGTGGGGGGCTGGGAAACAAGGACCTCGCCTGAGGCAGAGAAGAGCAGCCGAAGCCACAGGGTCCAGCCAAGCCGGGAGACTGTGGCTCCTCTCAGAAGCTTTCCTTGGGTTACCATCTCCATATCTGCCCCGGGACAGAAGGCGCAGCGCTTCTCGAACTGAGCCGTCCTTGTCGGGGGCTTGGTATCTTCTTCCTCCCTAGGTAGGGAGGGTAGGGGACAGACACAGGTGCCTCTCAGTTCAGCAGCCGTGCCCCAGCCTCTGCCCGCAGAGCCGCCTCCTCACTGCCTCTCCGTGTCGCTCTCTAAAGGGCGCCTCTGCTTCCTGATGGGTCCGAAGAAGTGGGCAGCAGTTTCTCTTACAGCTCAGTGGTAAAAGCCCCAAGGTTCGGTCATCGGAGACCTGAGACACCCTTTCCTCCCAGGGACCAAGACCTCATGGTTCTGTGATGACAAGATCATCATCATCATCATCACAGAAGATAACTGGCCACCTCATCTCCCCCTTGGGTTGGGTTGTTGGGAGGACTCAAGGACAGTGCCTTGCCTGTTGGAAATACTTGGTGAACGAGGTAGGTTTGTGTTTTCCAAGATGGCCACCACAGCCTATCACCTCCCATGTGCCTTCTTTCTTTTTTTTTCTTTTCTTTTAATTTTTATTGGAGTATGCTTGATTTACAATGTTGTATTAGTTTCAGGTGTACAGCAAAGTGAATCAGTTATACATACATCCACTCTTTTTTTAGATTCTTTTCCCATATAGGCCATTACAGAGTATTGAATAGAGTTCCCTGTGCTATACAGTAGGTCCTTATTAGTTATCTATTTTATATATAGTAGTATGTGTATGTCAATCCCAAGCTCCCAATTTATCCCTCCCCCCTTAACCCCTGGTAGCCATAAGTTTGTTTTCTACATCTGTGACTCTATTTCTGTTTTGAAAATAAGTTCGTTTGCACCCTTTTTTTAGATTCCACACATAAGCAATATCACATGACATTTGTCTTTCTGTGTCTGACTTACTTCACTCAGTATGAAAATCTCTAGGTCTATCCATGTTGCAGCAAATGGCATTATTTTGTTCTTTTTTTGTGGCTGAGTAATATGCCATTGTATATACGTACCACAGCTTCTTTAGCCATTCCTCTGTTGTTGGACATTTAGGTTGTTTCCATGTCTTGGCTATTGTAAATAGTGCTGCAGTGAACACTGAGGGCATTTATCTTTTCAAATTATAGTTTTCTCTGGGTATATGCCTAGGAGTGGAATTGCTGGGTCATATCGTAGCTCTATTCTTAGTTTTTTTAGGAACCTCCATACTGTTCTCCATAGTGACTGTACCAATTTACGTTCCCACCAGCAGTATAGGAGGGTTCCCTTTTCTCCACACCCTCTCCAGCATTTATTGTTTGTAGATTTTTTGACGATGGCCATTCTGACCAGTGTGAGGTGATACCTCATCGTAGTTCTGATTTGCATTTCTCTAATAGTTAGTGATGCTGAGCATCTCTTCATGTGCTTTTCGGCCATCTGTGTGTCTTCTTTGGAGAAATGTCTGTTTAGATCCTCCACCCATTTTTTGATTGGGTTGTTTGTTTTTTGATATTGAGCTGCATGAGCTGCACATGCCCTTCTTTCCTTTTCCAACCTAGTATTTGTTATTTTTAAAATTGGCCCACTGTAAACTGCACATATCTAAAGTGTACAATTTGGTACAGTTTAACATGTATACACCTGTGAAACCGTCACCACTATCAGGGTACTGAGCATATCCATCAACCCTAAGTTTTCTCATGCCCCTTTGTCATCCCTCCCTCTACCCCACCCCTAGCATCTCCATGCAACCACTGGTGTGCTTTCTTGTCACTACAGGTTAATTGCATTTTCTAGACTTTTATATAAATTGAATAATACTGTGCATACACTTTTTTTGTCTGGCTTCTTCCACTCAGCATAATAATTTTGAGAGCCATCCATGTTGTTGCATGGATCAACAGTGAATTCATTTTTTTTAATTCAAAAATTTTTTTTAATTAAAATTTTTTTTTAAATTTTTTGGCTGCATTGAGTCTTCATTGCTGTGCTCGGGCTTTCTGTGGTTGCAGCGAGTGGGGGCTACCCTTTCTTGCAGTGAGCGGGCTTCTCACCGTGGTGGCTTCTCTTGTTGCGACTCTAGGCACATGGGCTTCAGTAGTTGTGGCACATGGGCTTAGTTGCTCTGTGGCATGTGGGATCTTCCTGGACCAGGGATCGAACCCGTGTGCCCTGCACTGGCAGGTGGATTCTTAACCACCACGCCACCAGGGAAGTCCGATAGTGAATTCATTTTTATTGCTGAATTGTATTTCTCTGTATAGCTATACCATAATTTACTTATCCATTCGCCTATTGATGGACATTTGGGTTGTTTCTCATTTTTGTTTACTTCAGATAAAGCTGCTATGAACATTCATGTGTAAATCTTTGTACGGACATCTGCATTCATTGCTCTCAGGTAAATAGCTTGGAATTGCGTGGCTGGGTCATATGGTAAGTGTATGTTTAACTTCCAAAGAAACTGCCAAGGATTTTCCAAAGCAGTTGTAGGAGAGCATCCTTGACAACCCTGGGCGTGGCAGGTCATTTTTATTTAAACATTCTACTAGGTGTGTAGTGGTATCTCATTGTGGTTTTAATTTGCATTCCCCAGTGACTAATGATGTTACCTGGGGTCATCAAGCTGGGAAGAAGCCAAGCATCGGCAGGGAGAAGCCCACATGTAGGTGTGCTGCTGACGACCAGCCTCAGCTTGCAAGTGAGCAAACCCTCAGATGATCCCAGCTTCCAGCCTTCCAGCCACCCCTGCTGGTGCCACATGGGGCAGAAACAAGCTGACCCCACGAAGCCCTGCCCCAGCTGCAGATTCATGGGCAAAGTAGATGATGGGTGTCATAAGCCTCTCTGTTTGGGGTGGCGTATGCAGCGGTGGCTAACTGAAACAGTGAGTCTGATAGCTGTGATGTGTTATTACTACTGACCTAGTTCTTTTCCTCCACATGTGGTTTATATTTGTCTTCTCAATAAACCCTCAGTTCCTAGCAGACAGACATCGTTTCTTTCATTTCTGGAATGCCAGCCCCAGAACCTTGCTCCTGACTGTCCTGCCCCCTTCTCCCTGTGACTCCCTCCTCCAGTCCTACCACATTCTCTCGTCTGTTACGTCAGCTCCCTCTGACCCTTTGCCTTCTCTTAGCCACCTCCCCAGGGGACAGAGTAGAGTGTTGAAGAGCTTAGGCTCTCCTGTTGGACTGCCTGGATTTGAATCCTGTCTCTGCTCCTTCTTTTCTAAGCTGTAAGAAATTGACCAAATTCTTTAACCTCTCCGAGCCTCAATTTTACCTTCTATAAAATGAAAACAGTGGCACCTACCGCAGAGGGTGGTGATGAGGCTTCAGTGAGATGATGCATGTAAAGAACTTAGACTTGGGGTGGCGCCACTACTGTTATTTTCACTATGGTGTTGTCTGATGCCTGTATGGATATAAAAACACCCTCTCATTCTCTCTCAGGGAGCTCGTCTGCCCAGCTCCTGATGGAAAGGTGTCTGGGTGGGAAGAGCTAACATCTGTTGTCCTAGGAGATTTACAAACATGAAATAACTTGCATTCTTTTTTCTTTTTTATAAATTTATTTATTTATTTTTGGCTGTATTGGGTCTTCGTTGCTGCGTGCAGGCTTTCTTTAGTTGCGGCGAGCGGGGGCTACTCTGTTGCAGTGTGTGGGCTTCAGTAGTTGTGGCACACGGGCTCAGTAGTTGTGGCTCACGGGCTCTAGAGCGCAGGCTCAGTAGTTGTGGTGCACGGGCTTAGTTGCTTCTCAGCATGTGGGATCTTCCTGGACCAGGGCTTGAGCCCTTGTCCCCTGCATTGGCAGGCGGATTCTTAACCACTGAACCACGAGGGAAGTCCCTCACTTGCATTTTTAAATCCTGGCTTCTCTCCTTACAGGTCTTATATTTCCAGGCAAAATATTCCCTCCTTCTGAGCCTACTTCCCACATCCAGAACAGGGGTAATGCTGTCTGCCAAACAGGGGTGAATGCAGGGACGTTACAATGCACTGTCCTGACACAAAGTGAGCCCCTGATGAATGGTAGCTTTTAACACGAATAACATTCACTCTGTGATGCAGCAGGTAATAGTTACTGAGGAAGGAGAACAAGGATGGGGGAAGATTTTTCAATGTATATTTTTTGGAGCTTTAAAATGTTTATATTATCTATGTTGTTTTAAAATTAAATATAAATTTTAAGAAATGAATAAAATTGATAAATTCAGATTATGAACAAATAAAATTTACAATATACTATGTTCCAGATAACTATTTTTGTCCTATTTTATAGATGGAGAAACTGAGTCTCAGAGTGGAGTAACTTGCCCAGGATCAAGCAACCAGCCAGAGCCGGAGCCGGGATTAGAACCCAGGTCTGCCTGACTCCAGGGCCCAGGGCCTTTCCCTGCGCTTGCTCTCTGGTTTCTGGGTAAGCACCATGGGGTGGTCAGGCGGCCTAATGGATGGGAGTAGCTTCCTGAAATCAGCTTCCCAGTGAGAAGCTGGTCCATCCCATGCCTCCTTAGACTCCTGAAGACGGGGTGTCTCCTCCGGAAATCTTCCGGCTGGGTGTCGGGGCCTCCTGACCCTCCCACATTTGCTCCAGCGGGCAGATCCCCACATCTCTGATGGCACCTGTGTCTAGGACTGAGCAGGTTTCTTCAGAGGCGCAGACCCCTCACTCCCAGTTCCGCTAACTCATGGTCTCACGTGGGGAGCGGTCCCATTCCCATGGGGTGGGGGGCAGTTTGGGAGGGCTTTGGCACCTCCATAATTCCCATCAACTCCTTCTGCCAAAATAATGAAACAGTTTCAAGGCAAGTCCTTAAATCCCCACTTCTCAATGCCCCTCATTAATTATTATGCAGACATTCCATACGTGACCAGTGGCTGCTCTCAGACTGCTTCCTGACTGTGGCTGTGCCACAGTCCCCCTCCTTCTGGCCCAATAGAAATTCAGCCCAAATGTTACAGGGAGCAACGACAGTCTAGAAAAGTACACAACTGTGGGGCAGGGGAGGGCCGGTGTCACGGGGCCTGGCCCCATCATTTTGCACTTGAGGAACGTGGGTGGGGAGTGGGGCACTGACACATGTCGAGTCAGCCATGGCACGGGCTCTCCAGGCCTTCTGAGTGCCCACCGATGCCCTTCTCCCTAAAGGGCAGGGAGTTAGAGGACAAACAACAAACAAAACAAAATCATTGCCTTTGAGCACTTATGAATGTCCCTGCTGGACAGGAGAAGATAGATTGAGGGGCGGAGCCCTGGATTCATGTCAAAACAATCAGGGAACCAAAGGCCATCCGGTAACAAAGTCCTGCAGCTCTCACAGAGTCCCATGGTCACAGGCTCTGCAGACGTATCCTAGGCACCTGCCCCGCAAAAGACCACACCTGATATCCACAGAACACAATTCACCGGCTCCCCTGGGGGCAGAGACTGGCATCCAATGTGCTTTTGAAACAGCTTTTTTGAGATTTAACTCACATACCATTCAATTAACCCATTTTAGGTGTAGAAGTCAATGGTATTTAGTACATTCACAGTGTTGTGTAACTATCGCCACAATAAATTTTAGAACATTTACATCACCCCAAAAAGAAACCCCATACCTGTCAGCAGTCACCCCTATTTCTCCCCAGCTTCGCATCCCAGCCTGTTGCAGCCAGAAATCTACCTTCTGTCTTTATAGATTTGCCTATTCTGGCCATTGTCTATAAATGGAATCATATAATATGTGGCCTTTCCGTCTGGCTTCTGTCACTTAGCTTAATGTTTTCAAAGTTCATCCATGTTGCAGCTGTATCCACACTTCATTCCTTTTTATTGTTGGATAATAGTCCATTGTACGGATATACTCTATTTTATTTATCCACTCGTTTGTGGATGGGCATCTAGGTTGTTTCCACTTTTTGGCTATTCTGAATAATGCCGCTATGAACATTCATGTGCAAGTTTTTGGCACCGAATTTTCAAAACCTATTTATAGCAGCTCAGTTATCTAATAGGAACCACTGCCTCAGTTGCTGTTCCTTTAAGGGAAAGTGGTAAATCCCATTCAGAAGCAGCCTGACGTGAGGGGCCCCTCTAGGTGCTCCTCTAAGCAGCAAAGAGAGTGCTGGGAAGGGGGCAGCTGAGGGCTAACAGTGGCGAATTTTCTATAGCTCTCACTCTGCCATGGAGAAAAAGGAAAACTAAAAATAGTTTGTAGGTGGATCCCAATGTTGGTTTGAACTTCAAAGAGTCTCCATCAATAATTGTCTCCTAGTTGCACAGTCAAGGTGTCGAAATGGTTGGGCCTCTCTTATTAGCTGCTTCCTAGAGAGTATTCAGCTATCCTTTTTTTAATTCAGTGTGTTTCACTCAACTCTAGTTGCAACTTGAGGAAAGAAAACACATGTCAAGTCTCCTGACAGAAGAACAAATCACTGAGCAGAAATCGGCCAGCGGGCACATGTCCTGGGGTTCATAGGATGAAGAGGCAACTCGAGAATCTGCTGGGCATTGGTGAGCAGGTGGAGTGAGGGAGGGAGAGAGTTCTGAGGGTGTTTGATTCTTCCTCAAAACGTTGGGTATTGTCATTCAGCCATTCCTGGTAAGAGACGCCGGAAACAGCTAAGGAAAGAATCCCCCTCTAATTCTGACGTGGGAGCTTCTCAGGGTGGGGCACCCAGTTATCTGGTGAAGGCAGGTGTCTTCAAAGTGGAGGCAAAACAAGTTTTGCTCAGTTAAACACCATTAACATAACTCTGCAAGTGTCCCAGCGGGTTCACAGGAGCAGCCCTGAAATGGTTCAGTTACACTTTTGAAGGGAAAAGATTCTGAGAAGTGACCAACATTAGGTGTGAACAACAAGCACCACACAGGCCCCCAGAAAAGCTGGAAAGCACAGAGGCCAAGTCAGCCAAGATCACCGGAGACCAGGGTAGAGCTGCTCACAGGTCATCCACACCCATGCATCCCTGGGCCTGGAAAGAGCTCACTCAGCTCAGACAAGCCCACTGGATTCCCAGGCTGCCTCCTGAGCGAGTGAGTCTCCACCAAGCCCAAGTAGCTCGTAAACAAGTCATAATGAGCGCAAAGCATCAGCCCCAGGGGCACCTGGGGACTCCCGCCCAGCTCCCGCCACAAGCGTCAGGCTCACAGGCCTGGGCACAGGCCTCTGCTCTTCATCTGCGTGTCACCAGCCTCTGTGGTCATTCAGTTTGGCTCATCACCCACACCTCCCACAGTCTGGAGTCTCAGGTGCCAGGCCGTGCAGCTCACTTTGCAAGAATAATAATAAAAGTAGCTGTTGTGTAAAATTTTTCACAAATTTTTGGCCAAGTATTTTATATGCATTATTTGAGTCTGCAAAAACAGAAACCAAAACGTATCGTTGCCCGTTTTACAAGCAAGTAATCGGAGGCTGTGATGATTAATTTTATGTATCAACCTGGCTAGGATATGGCGACCAGTTGTTTGGTCAAGCACCAGTCTAGATATTGTTGTAAAGGTATTTTCTGGATGTGAATAACAGTAAAATCAGTAGGCTTTCAGGAAAGCAGATTCCCCTCCATAATGGGGGGGGGGCCTCATCCGTTCAGTTGAAGGTCTTAAGAGAAAAGACAGAGATCCTGTGGAGGAAGAAGGAATTGGGCCTCCACACTGCCTACAAACTCGAGACCCCCAACATCAGCTGTTCCCTGGGTCTCCAGCCTACCTGCCTGCCCTGTGCATTTCAGACCTGCCAGCCCCACAATCCCATGAGTCACTTCAAGATAAATCTCTCCCTCTCTCTATATATACATCCTATTGGTTCTTTCTCTTTATATATAGTCTCTATTGGTGATTACTACAGAGGCCCAGGAAAGGTAACCACCTCCCAGGGTCATACACTAAGGAAGAGGCAGTGCTGGCCAGCTCCAAAGTTGTGCTCTTAACCAAACGCACAACAACCCTTTCAGCCTGGACTCTGAGAGGCTCCAGTCAGCTGATGCCCCAGATCCAAGTGTCTGAGGGTCCCTAACTCTACAGAACATCTCATGGGAAGGACAGCAGAGGGATGGGCACACCCCTCTCTTTGGGAGGCTGCACCAAAGGAGCTGCTCCTCAGTGGCTCCTGTGTCACAGGGACCACGCTGGGTTATCACCTCTCGGGGGAGATTTTATTAGTCTGACTTGGGTTTCTTACTAATCTCCACGTGGTGCCCTCCAGATGAGGGGCTGTGTGAACCAAGAACACAGCATTTCATAGGCCGCAGCACCACCTACTGCTGGTTTATATGAACAAAGAGAGTGACTGAACCACGCTGATCTGAGACCACTCCAGCATTAGCCCCATTTTACAGTTTGGCAAACAGAGGTTCTTTAAGAACCAGCTCAAGTCTTGCCTCATCCACAAAGCTTTACACAACTACCATTTCTCCTCCAGACTTTTCAAGAGTTGGCACCCAGGGGATTCCAGATACAAGAGGAGTTCCTGGAAAGCTATTTAGAAGAACAGATGTGTCTCTCAGCCTTGCTGATTCCAGTTCCTGTGGAGGATATGGGTTTAGATTCCCCAGGTGATTCTAATGTACCACCACGGTCTCTACCACATGTCTTAGCACTGACTTGAATAGTTCACTACTTCATAGAGACTTAGATGTGAGGCCTGGTTTTTATTATCTGCAACTTGAGAACGTGCTTCTCTAGGCCTCACTTTCCTCACAGTTCCTCACTTTCCTCACAGGATACTCTGCTCTAATTCACACAGTTGTGGTGAAGTTTCAACAAGGCAAGGCAGTTAGGGCACAGGAGCCACTTATAAAATTACTCTGTCTTACAGGGACTCTGTGAAATAGCGTCCTGCACCCTGCACAGCACTGAGTCCATACCAGGTGTTTTACTGCAAAACTGCTCCATGATTTGTGGGTGCAGGTTGGTGTGGTGAGCGCACTGGCTGCTTCTCTTAGACAATGAGCTTGTCTTCCCACAGGTGTGAACAGGAATGGGCACAGCCCTGGTTTCCACACAGACATGGGCTCACAGGTACATGGAGGATATGCCCTGTGCCAGGTGCTTACCATGGAGTCCGTGTAAGGCTGGATGTCAAGTCCAGTGACAGCGATAGTAACTTCAGGGGGAGGAATGGGGTTTCTCCCCCAGCCATGCCCCTACTGCATGGAGAGTAACATTTGTAAATGTTTGTGTCTTCATTATGTCAGTTCTCAAATTCTCTTTTACACTTCGGTAACAGGACAATGGTTTTTTTGGTTTTTGTTTTTTTTTAATATGTTGGGGATAGGAGTTTATTCATTTATTTATTTATTTTTGCTGTATTGGGTCTTTGTTTCTGTGCGAGGGCCTTCAGTTGTGGCAAGCGGGGGCCACTCTTCGTCGCGGTGCACGGGCCTCTCACTATCGCGGCCTCTCTTGTTGCGGAGCACAGGCTCCAGACGCGCAGGCTCAGCAGTTGTGGCTCACGGGCCCAGTTGCTCCGCAGCATGTGGGATCCTCCCAGACCAGGGCTCCAACCGTGTCCCCTGCATTAGCAGGCAGATTCTCAACCACTGCGCCTCCAGGGAAGCCCAGGACAATGGGTTTTTCTGCAATGTTTATTCCATCGTCTAACACAATGCCCGGCCACAAGAGGCCATCCCTTAAACAAAATTGGCTTGTGTGGTGAGATGGGCTTGAATCCAAAGAATGGGAACTGGTGAGTGTGGCCCCAAATGGAGCATAACCTGTGCCCATTTGATTATTATCCATTCAAAGACATATTTACTGGACAATGTGCCAAATACAGTTCCAAGTGCTGAGAACATAGTCGTGCATGAGATTTAGGTTCTGTTGTCAGAGGGCAAAGCTTGCAACTAGTGGGAAAGGCAGTCAACACTGATCTAATTTAGTGACAAGTTCTATAAAGGAAAGAAAACAGGGTGATGTGATAGTAAGCGGGGTGATGGAGTGGATGGGGAGCTTCTGAGAGGATGGAGTGAATGATTCCTCTTCCTCTGGTTCAGACTAGCAGGGAAGGTGCAAAGAGTAAGATCCAGCCCAGAGCTCAGGTCTTCTTATCCTGCCTCTGAGGTTGGGCCAGGCCAGAAGACTGGATTTCAGATCTGCACTTTGGTAACGTAACAGGACAACCATTTTATGTGCAATGTTTATCCTTAGTGATGGTAAATACATATGCCTGGTAGCTACAGATATAGAACATTTCTCAAGCAGACATGGCAAGAGTAGTGAAACGTCTGTTCATTCATTTACAAACCTAGTGACATGAAAAGAAAATCTTCATTGAAATCCGGCTTGATAGAAACTGTGCACAATGTTAATACCACATTTGCAGAGGGCAGAAATGCTCGGTCACCCTGTGTGCCTGTCATCACCAGGGCTCATGAGAAACATCCCATTTACTGAAGTGCCTCAGGGAATTCCCTGGCAGTCCAGAGGTTAGGACTCTGGCTTCCACTGCCGAGGGCCTGGGTTCAATCCCTGGTGGGGAACTAAGGTCCTGCAAAACACGAGGCACGGCCAAAAAAAAAAATTATAATAATAATAAAGTGCCTCAAACACCCTCAGGACCACATGCTGATGCAACACAGGGACAGAAAAGGCTGAGCTGAGCTGGACATTTACAAACGCAAAGAATAAGTTGTAGCCTTTACAATAATTATAGTGGCGTTTATCATACATCCCAAGAGTTGACCAGAGAGTAGAGAGTTAGCTGTGCTGTTAGAAAACCCTTCACTGAAATGAGCTGCGGTTTTGACCCCACACCCTCTTGTTCTGGGAAAAGAGAAGCTGTGTAGAGTGAATGGTTACCCTCAGACAGAAATTAAGGTACTTTTTCTTCCTCCTTCACGTCTCCACCCACCATGTGACACTCTACAGTATGAGGCATTAGAATATAGCTTGGAAGAAAGAGGTCCCCCAAGCTTCAGTTCTTGGTGTGCAAAGTAAATCCTGGCATTGATCTTTTGAAACAGGCGCTAAAAGTATCCTCCCCACCTCTTGTAATTCCTGTCCTTGAGAGAATGAAAAATGAGAAGGCAGAAGGTTTGCAAAGGATAAAACAGATGCACCTAGGGGCTTCCCTGGTGGCGCAGTGGTTGAGAGGCCGCCTGCCGATGCAGGGGACACGGGTTCGTGCTCCGGTCCAGGAAGATCCCACATGCCGCGGAGCGGCTGGGCCCGTGAGTCATGGCCGCTGAGTCTGCGCGTCCGGAGCCTGTGCTCCACAACGGGAGAGGTCACAACAGTGAGAGGCCTGCGTATCGCAAAAAAAAAAAAAAATAGATGCACCTAAATATCAGGAGAAACATGGCCCATGAAGAAATGTGTAATTCTGCAAGGGCTGCATACACTCTTCTCAGAGGATTCAAGAATCACACAAGAAATAACTCTGGTCTTTAATAGAAAAAGAGAAGTCAAGATCATAAAAACACTCAATCCTCTTGAAAAATAGTGCATCAGTGGTTATGAGAGCCTACAAAGCACAAGACAAAATTGACAATGAAAGGAGCCTTAGGACTTAGCATTTTAAAGTGGAGGCCAGGGGATTCCCTGGTGGCGCAGTGGCTAAGAATCCGCCTGCCAATGCAGGGGACACGGGTTCAAGCCCTGGTCTGGGAAGATCCCACATGCCGCGGAGCAACTAAGCCCGTGCACCACAACTACTGAACCCACGTGCCACAATTACTGAAGACCACGCACCTAGAGCCCGTGCTCCGCGACAAGAAAAGCCACCGCAATGAGAAGCCCGCGCACCGCAACGAAGAGTAGCCCCCACTCGCTGCAACTAGAGAAAAGCCGGAGCACAGCAACGAAGACCAACGCAGCCAAAATAAATAAATAAATTTATTTTAAAATAATAATAAATAAAATAAAGTGGAGGCCAGAAATGGCAATGGGGGAGGGAAGCAGGGAGAAATCTAAACAGCTTGTTCAGTACTTACTGCATGAAAACAATGTAATTAACAGGTTAAATATCACTATTCCATCCACCATTTCCTATACACAACTAGATTTCTCCCAAATTCACATGCCTGGGAGATGGCTCATCAAAAATATTTGTGACGGGACCCCTGGTGGCACAGTGGTTGAGAACCCGCCTGCCAATACAGGGGACACGGGTTCGAGCCCTGGTCTGGGAAGATCCCACATGCTGTGGAGCAACTAAGCCCATGTGCCACAACTACTGAGCCTGAGGTCTAGAGCCCGCGTGCCACAACTACTGAAACCCGTGCACCTAGAGCCTGTGCTCTGCAACAAGAGAAGCCACTGCGATGAGAAGCCCGTGCACTGCAACGAAGAGTAGCCCCCGCTCGTCGCAACTAGAGAAAAGCCCACGTGCAGCAACGAAGACCCAATGCAGCCTAAATAAATAAATTTTAAAAAATATTTTTTAAAAAATTGTGACTATTTTCCCTCGAAATTGCCACATCCAGGTATCAGAAAGACTTCCCCAAGAATATACCTCATATCTGTTAGTCTATTCCCTCTTCTTTTGGGGGGCAGCTGGTGACCCTAAGCTTTAAGCCCAGAGCTAAAATATTAACGTATGTAGCTAGCATGGAGTCCCAGAATGCCTTGAACTTTCAGGTAACAGAGTAGCAAAAGGCAGTATCTGTTCTCAGGAAACCAGACCTCATGTGGGCTGTCTTGTGTGAGTTAACTGGCAAGTGAGAACATATAAGGCTGTGGGCTAGCGTGGTAACACAGAGGTCCCTGGAGCTTTACTGCCACTCCTTAATAGCAGAAGCCCTTTCTTTCTTGTGCACTGCTGAAACCCATCACCCAGCAGGACGCCCAGCCACAAGAGGCCATCCATTAAACAAAATTGGCTTGTGTGGTGAGACGGGCTTGAATCCAAAGAATGGGAACTAGAGAGGTGGCCCAACACGCTGGGGAGGCTATACCATTAGATCACTGTCCATTCAAAGAATATGTACTGGACTTTGTGCCAAGCACTGTTCTAAGTACTGAGAACATAGCCCTGCACGAGATTTAGGTTCTGTCGTCAGAGGGCAGAGCTTGCAACTAGTGGGAAAGGCAATCAACAAACACTGATCTACTTCAATGACAAGTTCTATAAAGGAAAGAAAACAGGGCGATGTGATAGTAAGCAAGGTGATGGGGAGCTTCTCAGAGGATGTAGTGAATGAAATGATTCCTCTTCCTCTGGTCCAGACAAGCAGAGAAGGCGCAAAGAGTAAGATCCGGCCCAGAGCTCAGGTCTTCTTATCCTGCCTCCGAGGTCTGGCCGGGCCAGCAGACAGGATTTCCCATCTGCTCTGATAGCTATTCGCCCAAGAAGACCCGGGCGACTTACAAAAAACGAAGCGGCTGTCCAAGAATCTTCTTTACGCCCTGGACTAGAGTGTCTTTGGGCAGCGGACGACGTGGGACAAGACCTGGGGAACGCGCCTCAAGGGAAGAAAGAACCCCCGCTCTCTCCCCACACTGCAGCGGGGTTGCCACCACCTCGGCCGGCAGGACTGCACCTGCATAAATAGCAGGCTCCGAGGCTAGAGTCCTAAAGCGAGCCTCAAAGGGCAGTCCCACAGGTCGCCGCCATCTTGGCGGAGGCGGCCCCCATTTAGGGGACGGGCCTCCAGAGACCCAAACAAGCCCCACGTGTCAGGGGCGGAGCCCTACCACCTAACGTCACGGTGCGCGTGCGCGAGTCAGGTCACGTGCCGGCGTACCCTTGCTAGGCACCGTAAAGCGCGGAAGGTCGCCGTATCAAGCTTCGCCGGAACTTTTTCCTCCCTCCTGTCCCGCCCCCTTCCCAAGCCGTGTACCACCTTCCGGCTCCCGGGAACGCCGGCAAGGGTTGTGGCTGCTGCCCCGCTTCAGCCGGAGTGTTGCTGAGCGCGGAGCCCGAGGGCGCCCGTGAGGTAAGGAGAAGCTGCGGAGCCGCTCTGGCGTCCCCGTCCGCGCGGACCGTGGCGGCCCGGGTCCCCCAGCGCCCCCCCCCTTTCCTCTGTGGTCTCGGTCAGGGGGCTTCCGGCGTCCCTCGTTTCCCGTCGGTTCTGCCTGGCCCTCGGAAGGCGCTTCCCGGCGCCGGGACTCCGCCCGCCGGGGCCGACAGCGCGTCGCCCGGTCTCCCTCAGCCTCTCTGCGGCGGTGGCGTCTCGCGGACCCGTGCCCGGCTGCCCGGGGCCAGCGCACCGGCTCTGGCAGGCGCCCGCAGCCGAGCCCGGATGCCCAGGGCGGCCGGGGTAACCTCGCTCCTGAGGCCCGCCTCGGGCAGGCAGCCCCCACCCCCACGCCCCAGCGTGGGTCGGGCTTGTCCAGCTGGGTCGTCTCTGCAGGCGTAATTGTTTTCCCGCGTGGCAACGTGCGGTCCGCTTGTGCTTAACTAACTAGTAAAAGTGCTGCAGAGTCAGCGGTGAGGTTAGGTGGAAACGTCCATGCCGGGGCGGTGAGCTCTCTTCCCAACGTTTGACCCTTTGGGCCTGATGTGTATGACACCGAGATTTGATTCAGGCATCTTCACGTCCGTTTCGCCCGTGCTGGGGGGCGGCGAGGTAGCCGGGCTGAAGGGGACACGTTCCTAGGGCTAGAGATTTGTGTTAAGTTCTCAAACTTGGCTGATCACCTGGTGCACTTGTTGAAAAATATAGCACCCTGGACCGCAGGATCAGAATCTCCAGAGAGGGAGCCTGTGTGTGTGTGTGTGAGTGTGTTTTAAAATGTGTCCCAGGTGGCTCTCATTTGGAGGCAGGTGTGGGAAATGTTGTGTTAATCCATCTCTTCTCACCCAGTCTCCCTTGTGACCAGCAGCCAATTTGTACAAGGTGTTGTGACCATGCAGAGGAACAGCTCAGAAGGAGTTGGAGCTGTCCTCTTGCTCTTGTTGGTGTAAGCAGATCTGAGCATAACCAGCGTCAGTATTGAGATTGTTTAGCAGGAATTCTTCTCCTTAGCAGAAATTAAACACGTAATTTACTTTCAACCAGGTGTGTGTTTTACTTTGTTGTCTTTGACATCTTCCGTTTCTTCTCTACTGGCTTTATCTCCTTTGCTCTCAAGTTTTATTTTGCTTTAGCTGCCAAACCTACTGGAATAGACTGTGATGCCTTCTGTACCTTCACTGTTTGCATCCACTGTAAGTCCTTCTTTTTTTGTCCTCACCACTTCACTGACTCTTGAAGGTCATGGTGAGCACAAGGTCAAAAATCCTTTTCTTGGTTCTTATCACCCTGGCCTTTTAGTATTATTTCTTCCATCTTGAAACTCATCTGTTGTTATGTTTTTGGGGTTTTTTTATTATTTATTTTTGGCTGTGTTGGGTCTTCATTGCTGCGCGTGGGCTTTCTCTAGTTGTGGTGAGCGGGGGCTAGTCTTCGTTGCGGTGCGTAGACTTCCGTAGTTCTGGCTCACAGGCCCTAGAGCACAGGCTCAGTAGTTGTGGCATACGGGCTTAGCTGCTCTGCGGCATGTGGGATCTTCCCGGACCGGGGCTCGAACCTGTGTCCCCTGCATTGGCAGGTGGATTCTTAACCACTGCGCCACCAGGGAAGTCCCTGTTGTTACGTTTTTTAATGCTACCTTTGCAATTCCTTTTTTCTATTTGGGGAAGTGCCTTGTGGTTCTGGCCTCTCAGCTACCCTGTTTTAATCATCTAATCCTAACTTACAGGTAGCAAGAAGTAATGATTCAATGGCAGACTCTAATGCTGAACTGGCGGGCTTTGAATTGAGGCTCTGCCACTCACCAGTATTGTAGGATCTTGGATCAGTCACTTCACGTCTCTGTGCCTCCTTTACCTCAAGTGTAGAATAAAAATTGTAACATCTTCTAGATTTGTGAGGGTTAAATTAGTTGTATACATAAAGCAGTGCCTGGCACATCATAACTACCTATAAGAATATAACCTTTTTTAAAAAATTATATCAGGTTATTTAGAGATCTCCTCACATCTGGGGGCCTAGCCTTGAGATATGAGTCATCACTGAATTTTTTCCCCATCTCCTTTGTTCACTGTTCTCATTTAATTGTCAGGTTGTATTTCCAGGGTGCCTACTGTGACAACCCTGATCAAGTTATAAGTGGTCCCTGCTCTCAGAGAGCTCCATTATCCCAGGGGGCTAAAGGCTACCACTTTCCAAGTGCTTCTGAGGTGCCACTTGCCATGTTCTTCCTGCATTTCTGCTTTAGTCTTGCAGCAGCCACGTGAGGTAGGTATTCCTAGCCCATGTAACAGACGAGCAGCCTGAACCACAGAGATTGAACAACCTGCTCAAAGTCATACAGCTAATGAGTGGTGGGGGAGATTATCAGACCCAGATCTGTCTGCTTCTGAAGTCTGCTTCCTCCTCACGCAGCTTGCTGTTTTGCTTCCCTGATTGGCAGACAGACCGTTACAGAGTGTGGTTGGCTCTGAGCTGGGGCTTGTGCAGGGTGTTTGGGGAAATACAGAACAGTTACCTGAGTGTTGGGGGGAGAGTGGGAACAAATAAGATGTCAGACAGGCTGAGAGCTGCAGGGATTATCTTTATTTGGGGGGAGGGGTGGCAGGAACTATGCCACTGAGAAGGAACAGTCTGCACAAATCCCAGAGGTGGAAGAGAAAGTTCACGCCTGACACATGTGAGGAATTAAAGTAGTTTAGGTTTGATGCGAGTGTGAGAGGAGAGAGAGAGAAGAGAAATTAGATCAGAGATAAGAAGTGAGCAGGGTCTTGCACTTCCTATTAAGGAATTTGACTTTTTCTGAGGGCGCCAGATAGTCATTGAAGGGTTTGAGCAGGGGCACGAAATAGGATCTTCATTTCAGAGATGTGCTCAGGCCTCTGTGTGAAGGCTGTGGGGCGTGGGGAGAATGGTGTGCAGATTAGAGGCGGGAAGCCCAGTTGGGAACCTTTTGCAGTAAACAGAGAGGATGGCGGGCTGTGCTCAGTTCAGGGCAGTGGAGATGGAGAGTAGACCCACTGGAGGGAGATTTACGATGTAGGGTTGTTGGTTAGGCCTTGATGATTGACTGGAGAGAGGAGATGAGAGCAAGGGAGGAATGTGGGATGACACCCAGGATTCTAGTGTATGGTGTTCCTGGGGGACACAGGAAGTGGAGCAGAGTTGGAGATCAGGGAAGATGGCTTTACCTTTTGGATGTGCTCAGTTTGACCTGTGGGAGTCCAAGTGGAGGTGGCCCTTCTTCCACTAGACGTGCGGGTCTAAGGCTCAGGAGTGCTATGGGTTAGGCCATCAGTCATGTCAGGAAAGGGAATCACCCTGAACAGTGGTGGATGGGGAAGCGAAGCTGGCCTCAGGGAACCCTGGGGGACGTCAACACAGAGGGAAGGGCAGAGGAGAGAGGCCAGTGATCGGGGCAGAAGGTGCCACAGAAAACAAGGAAAAAGTGTGGATAGGAGGGAGTGCCCAGAAAGTGCCCTTGGAAAGGAGCAACATTTGCGTTCCTGGTAAGAGGAGTGCAGTGGCCTGGTGGGGCAGAAGCCCGACCACTTTTGGTTCAGAAGAGAGTAGGACGGGAAATAAAAAAGACAGGTTGTGAAATACATGTTAAGAAATTTTTGCTTAAAATGTCCACTGGCCGACTGTGCCATCACCAAGGTAATAAAAGAAGGACTTAAGGCAAAGGTGGTGGCAAACAAGTGGACGTCAGGGCAGCTCATTGCTGCAAAAATAACATTCTGGGAAAATATAATTGACACTGGTACTGGTGATCTTTGAGTGGAGGGAAATCTTAACTTCCTCCTGTTTTTCTTTTTTTTTAGATAAATTTTATTTATTTTTATTTTTGGCTACATTGGGTCTTTGTTGCTGTGCGCGGGCTTTCTCTAGTTGAGGCAAGTAGGAGCTCCTCTTTGTTGCAGTGCGCGGGCTTCTCATTGCAGTGCCTTCTCGTTGTGGAGCATGGGCTCTAGGCACATGGGCTTTAGTAGTTGCAGCACGTGGGCTCAGTAGTTGTGACTTGTGGCCTCTAGAGCGCAGGTTCAGTAGTTGTGGTGCATGGACTTAGTTGCTCTGCTGCATGTGGGATCTTCCCGGACCAGGGCTCGAACCCGTGTCCCCTGCATTGGCAGGCAGATTCTTAACCACTGCACCACCAGAGAAGCCCTTTACCTCTGTTTTTGATTTTTTGCAGACCATCATTTTATAACTTAGAATTTTTAAAATTGCTAATTGAAGAGTGTTTTGGAGCTTTGTTTTATTTCTTAAATCCCCTGGGCAGGGGGAGGGGGTACTTAAGCACATCTAAATGCTGAGGAGAAGGAGGTAAATGTGAAGGTATGTGAAAGAGGGAGGACAGCTGATGGAGCTCGGTTCAGGGGAAGGGGGCAGGAAGGGGGATCCAGGCCACTGTAAGGGATTAACTTCTGACCCTGTGAAGGAAGGCAGAGATGGTTTGCTCATGCAGGGAGGTTTACAGGTGGTGTTTTGGGGAACAAGATGAGACAGGTTATCTCCTTTGATGAAGGAAGAGAGGAGGTGGTGTTAAAGGTTGGGAGAAGAGCCATGTTATGGGTTCAGAACCTGGATGTAGAGAGAGCTGTGCCTGTGGCTTAATAGGAAGTAGCCCGGAGCCAAGTAGGGGTGCCTGCTAACTTAAGGCACAAAGGAACAGGGTCTTTCCCAAGTGTGACTGAGTGGTAATGGTTCAGAAGCAAGGAGGATGCCAACAGTGCCTCTTGATGGTGTCAGTGGAACAGGGCTGGCTGTGTGACAGTGACAGTTCCCTCAGGAGAGCTGCATTTCCATTAAGACGGAGGGTGGAGAGAACATTCGTGAAGGGGTGGGTGCGTCACTTTGGTAAGGGTGTTCTAGAGCGCCCATAGAGGTTTTAGGGAGGAAAACAGATGGTTTGGAACTGGGGAGAGAAATTGGTCATGTGGAGATGAGCTTACAGCAAGACTAGCTGTGTGGAGAAGCTTCCATCTTGAGACAGAGTTTGACAGGGACATGAGGCGTGGTGGGACCTCAAGGTGGCCAGAAAAGTTAGTCCCTAGTTGGTTGGGATTTCTCTTGGGATGCAGTCTGTGCCTGCCCTCGTCACAGATCTGAGAGTCCTCTGACAGGTGGGTGTTGATACGTGGCCTTAGGTGATTCAGGCTGATGGTGGAGCGTGCTGGGTCCTGAGGCTGCTGGTGGACGTGCTGTTGGTGACTTGCTAGCCACCCTCATGTCTGCTTGTCACCCCCACTCTGGTCTTCAGACCTCGTCTTCCTGTACGTCTGTGACGGCATAGTCTGCGAACAGGTCTTTCTTCAGTTTCTTGAAACTTGAACAGTCCCCTGTTTTGCTGTTAGATTAATTTTGTTAAAAGCCTGCCTTTGTCATATTCAGCCTGTGGTACTGGACCAAGTATCAGAGGCTTCCATGGTCTGGCTTCACCGTACTTCAGTTTCTGCTGTTACCCAGCGTTCATAGAAGCTGCGGCCTCTGAGCCACATCCTTCGCTGTCATCCACCAGTGGGTTCTTGGACTCTTTAATCAGTAGAAATTGAGGCAAGGCTTTATCGGGACTCGAGGGAGCAAAAGCAAGCGGCAGGTTCCCTTGCTCACTCCCCCGGGGTGGGGTCAGATCGGTGGGTGGGGCCGGGGGTGGCTGGGGTGGTGTGCCCACCCCCGTGGTGGTGCTGTGCGCGGGGGTCATGCCAGGAGCCTGCTTTTGCTTCTGGCACCTCAGAAATGGCAGGTGGGTTTTGGCCTCTTTGTATCTTTGTTCTCTTTGCCCCCATTGCCCTGCATGCAGTTATTCTTAGTCCCTTACTGTTTCTCTGTTTTGTTGCTCCAGGAGATGTTTGTCTTGGTGCAGGCACTGCAACAAAGGGTCCCAGGTCCCAGCCTGTCTCACAGGCAGTTAGGGCCAGGCTTGTTCTGCAGCTTGATGGTGTGTGCTTCCCGTCTCTGTCCCAACTTTGCCCCTCCCAGGCTCAGCTTAGGTCTTACGCTGTACACGATCCTCATCCCCGTGGACCTGGCCTCCACGCTTTTCCTTGTCTAACGTAGGATATTTATTGTCTTGTAGAAATGTCTTGGTTACAGCCTGTGACTGGTGTGTAAGTGATCAGCCTGACGGGACTCATCATCCTCTGCTCTCAGCAGCGCACACCTGGTACCTTCAACTCCCCCCATCGCTGTGGAAGCGTGAGGCCAGCTGTCCTTCCCTGCAGCTTTGAATCCCGTCTCTCTCTCTCCTTCTCCTGGGCCTCATCCTTTGTTCTTGCCTCTCCTTTCTCTGCCGTCTCTTTCCTTTTTACTGGCTCATCCCCCAAGCAGTGAAACATGCTTAATAGCTCCCGGCCCTAAACACAGACCGCCTTGCGCGGCTCTGAGTTCCTCTGCTCCCCTCAGAGCACGGGGTAGCGGTTGCCTCGCTCCCTCATCTCGCTTACTCTTTAGTTTGCTCTAGTCTCTGTTCTATCCCTGCCATTCCCCTGAGAATGTTCTTTTTGAGGACACCTGGGGCTCTGTGCTGTCACATCTGGTGGACACGTGGCCGTCTTGCTCCCCCCTCAGCACCCTCTGTAGTTACCACTTCTTCACACACGTTCCTCTGTTGGCTTCTGTGCCCTCTGCCTGGTTTTCTTTCTTCCTCACTGGCCACTCCTTCTCTATCTCTTCAGCCACTTTTCTTTTTCAGGACGCTCTGTGCATCTACAGCGTTCAGTCCTGTTTGTAGTCCTTTCCTTCTCTTCCTTGTGTGTAAATGCCGGGAGCCTTGGGGGTCTTGTTCCTCCAGATGCTAGGGCTTCAAATATTGTACATATGCTAATGACTCCCGGACCACACCCCCAGGTTTCAGGCTTGGGAACCCAGCTGCTGCTCCCTGTTTTCACGTGCTGCCTGCTGGGTCTCTGGCTGTTGACATCTAAGACTGGGACCTTTCACTGTTCACACGCATGCACACCCTCACAGCCTCCCTCCCTATGTCTGATCCATCTCACATAGTCCGTGGCCCCAGTTGCTTACCCCACAAACTTAGCCATCATCCTTATTTCTCCGTTTTTCCCGTTTTAACATCCAGTTTGTTGGCAAGTAAGTTCTGTGTTTTCTACTTCCCAAACAATCCAGTCATTTCTCTGACTCTGCTGCCACCATCCTCGTCTGAGCCACTATGGTGTCCCCCCTGGAGAACTGCCATAGCTTCCTGACTCACCCCTGCTTTCCCTGTCCTTCTGGGAGCCTTCCATGGAGCCAGCCTGATCTTGGAAAAACAGGCCAGATTATGTCATTCCCCTGCTTTAGTGTTTTCCTTTGCATGTAGAATAGATCCCACTCCTCGTGGTGGCATCCAAGAGCTGTGTACGATTGGTCTCTGCCACCTCCAGCTCGATCTCAGGTCACCTCCTCACCCTCACGTGCTGTGGACACACTGGCCTCTTTTCTGTGCTTGGACTCCTCAAGCTCTCTCACTTCAGGGCCTTTGCACATGCTGGTTCTTCTGTCCGAATACTCTCACGTAGCGGGTTCTTTTTCATCCATCAGGTCTTTTCAAATGTCACCTTTCTGACCATGATATTTTGGTGTGCCCCTAGTGACTCCGTCGTACTAGCTTTGTTACTTGTTTTATTTGTATATTGGCTGCTTGTCTCTCTGTCTCAAATGTAAGTTGTGTAAAGGCAGGGACCTCCTCATTTGTCTTCATTGCTGTATCTATACCTAGCAATGTGTCTGGAACTCAGTGAGTCCTCAGACATTTGCTGAATGTACAATTATTGTTCTGTGTTTCAACACTTTCTCGTTAATCTTATGCTCTTGGTTTTCTCTGTCTAGTTTGAATTCTTGGGATCCGCTTCTTGCTGAGTGAGAGCACGTCTCCCAGTTGCTGACAGACGTGATGCTTTACCAGTTGCTATCGGTGGTCCGAAGACCAAGAAGCAGCCGAGGATGGCAGAAGTGGTCCTCAGCCAGAAGCGGTGCGTCAGCTGCCAAAGCGCATTCTGTGGCCCTGCCTGCCCAGGCACAGGTGGTCATCTGTGGTGGTGGAATCATGGGCACATCTGTGGCCTATCATCTCTCCAAGATGGGGTGGAAGGATATCGTCCTTTTGGAGCAGGGCAGGTAGGGATCAAGCTGGACATGGCTTGGGGCTGTGCTGCACTGATTATATGGGCTTCCCTCATCCCTCTCATTTCAGTAATACTGACTCAGCAATAGCTAATGTAAGTGTCACTAAGTAGCATAAGTAGAATTACAGAAAAGTGAAATCTTTGGTACTTTGTTTTGCGATGCCTAATACTCCTGTTTTCTGGTTTTCAGAGAGATGGCAGATTGGGACATAACAAGTAGCTAAAAGATGTGTTTATTTCCGGTTCAAAGCACATCTTATCATCTTGCTCTCTTTGTTGTAAAAATACAGCAATAAATCCTGCGACTCAGGTGCTTCCTCTTTGAGCCAAAATGAAATTGGCTACATTATTTCTTATTTCTGTTCCTTTTCAGTTGATTAACTTACTTTAGAACAGTTTAGATTTATAGAACAATTGGAACGATAGTGCAGAGTTACCATATACCTTGCATCCAGGTTTACCTACTATTAACATCTTATATTAGGATTAATGTTTCAATTAATGACGCAATTGTGATACATTATTTTAAACTAACATTGCTGCTTTATTCGAATTTATTCACTTTTCACCTAGTGTCCTTTTTCTGTTCCATGCTGTTTATGTTGTTGCCTACCGCAAATTGGACAACATTTTAAAAATTTAAAGTGTGGTTATTTCTGAATAGGTGATACATTTACATAGTTCAAACTTGAAAATGTGTAAAAGAGTGTACAGGGGAAAGTCTCCTGCTCGCTGACCTCTAGCTACAAGTTTCCCTCACTGGAAGCCAGTTAAGTTCCTTAGGTACCATTTCAGATACTCTTCTCCATGTATAAGCAGATATGTATTGGTAGGTATGTATGTGGGTATATGCATATTCATTTATTTTTTTTCCCTTTTTCATACGAGTAGTAGCGTACCTTAAACAGTGTTCCTCACCTGGCTTTTTTCATTAGGGTTGTTCCATTAGGATTGGTGCATAAAAGTGTTCATTTATTTTTTATGGCCGTAAAGTATTCTGTTGTATAGGTGAACTCCAAAATTTTAAATCATTGTCAGGTTGATGGACATTGCGGTTGTTTCCATCTTTGGATGTTACAACAGTGGTATAATGAGGAACCTTGAACTTCTTGTATTCACCGATATATGCGTCTACCTAATAGCATTTGCATCTATCCTGCAGGCTGGCTGCTGGCTCTACGAGGTTCTGTGCTGGCATCCTAAGCACCGCCAGGCACTTGACCATTGAGCAAAAGATGGCAGACTACTCAAACAAACTCTACCATCAGTTAGAGCAAGAAACAGGGATCCATACAGGTAAGCAGGTAATCTAGACTCTTTTACTCAGTACTGTGTTTGGTCCTATACCAAGTCAGCTTGTGATTTGGTAATTCAGACTTGAGTTTTAATACAGGTTTTGCCACTTGTCAGGGTGTGGCCTTGGGCAAGTCACTTAGCTTGTTGAGCTATCTTCACTTTCCTTATCTGTAAATCGAGGACCTTCAGTCAGTATCCTGGCTCCTTTTCAGATTCTATAATTCTTATAGAGTGGAAGTTTTCCTGGGCCGTTTCCTATATATTTCACTCATTGAAGTCTAGTAAGTGGCAACACTTGGCTCCTGAATGAAGAGGAGGAGAAACAACTCAACTTTAGGTGCTTGGTAGTTAAATCATAGTTTGACCCACTGCACTTCAAAAAATTGATATTAAGGATATTTCTACCTAGAAAGCATAAACATGTATTTCTCCTTACCTGTGTAATCAAGGGGGTAAGGACACAGAATTGTAAGTTAAATAATACTGGAGTAAGTAGGAACTGTCCCAAGAAGAGGGAGACAAAGCCACGCTATGGTCCCATGTGGTAACAAGGTAGAAAGAAAGTCCAGCGCTTTGTTATAAGGTGATGGATTAGCTAGAAGCCCAGAGTCAAACCCAGTCTCGTGGCTGATGAAGCAGTTTGGTGACCACAGTATAATCATGAGAGGGTAGTGAGGCCCCGTGATGAAATTCAGGACAATGCCTATATGAGGCAGACCTTGCATAATTCAGATCACAGATACTTCAAGATTAATACAGACAAAAAATGGTAGCTTTTCTTTTTGCCAACCGAAGTGTAACCTTACTTGTAAATTGTAACTTAAGACTGATTTTCTAATAAATTGAATATGATAGACATGGACCTAACTGTATTTCAGTCCTTTTTGGTTGGATTTAATTTAATGACAACAAGGTACTTGAATCAGATACTAACCAGTATTTGAGTCAGAAGAGGGTCCACATAATGAGCCCAGAAATGGAACTGCTGAGTCCTGGTCCTTTGGTTCAGTTACTCGTGATTTGTTGAGCCTCGCATGGCTCAGCTGGTTAGATTCCAGAGGAATCAGGGCTGCAGGCTTCTGTAAGGTAAGTTAGTCTAGCTTTTGTTTGAGGTCACTGGCTGGAATCCTTTATTGGGCCTGATCTCTCTTTGATGTCTGTGGGGCAGTGAGGAAGTCAGGCAACAGAGAGTAAGGGCATCCCCCTCAGTCTGTCACCCCCATTGTAGTTCACCAGTGATGCAGTGAAAGATGATGTAGGGACTTCCCTGCTGGAGAATTCTGTTGTCCAGCAGAATATACAAGTGTGCATTCCAATGACTGCTGTCATTCAGTGGACTGCTTTGAGATATTAAATAGGTGACATGTGTACAACATACATTTGATGATAACATATAATAAGCTAATCCTCTGAAAATAGTTCATTCATGTGAGGTGTATGTTAACTGCTTTCTACTCTGAATTACTGGGTCACTCCAAGGGTCCTCATTACGCAGATACTAGTTTCTGCAGTGCTTCTTTTGCACATGATGTAATTTTTGTCAAGTGATTGAACATGATAATCTAAAAGTTTTAATAATCTTTGAAAGTATTCCACATATTATTTGATCTTATAATAAGGAAGGATCATTCTTTTTTTTTAAATTTATTTTACTTATTTATTTTTGGCTTCATTGGGTCTTCGTTGCTGCGCGTGGGCTTTCTCTAGTTGCAGCAAGCAGGGGCTACTCTTCGTCGCAGTGCACGGGCTTCTCATTATGGTGGCTTCTCTTGTTGCAGAGCACGGGCTCTAGGTGCGCGGGCTTCAGTAGTTGTGGCATGGGGGCTCAGTAGTTGTGGCTCGCAGGCTCTAGAGCACAGGCTCGGTAGTTGTGGCACACGGGCTTAGTTGCTCCGTGGCATGTGGGATCTTCCCAGACCAGGGCTTGAACCCATGTCCCCTGCATTGGCAGGCGGATTCTTAACCACTGCACCACCAGGGAAGTCCAGATCATTCTTTTACAGATGAAAAACCTAGATGCAGATAGATTAAACCATTAATTTACTAAGTCGGTGCCAAATCAATTTTAAAAAATTACTTTGTGGGTTAGAAGGAACTTTTAAAAAGTTTTAAACATATGTAATAAGTTATATACTCATTATAATAAATGTGAACAATACAGAAATCTGAAAATAAAAAGTGATCCTCCCCACTGAATACCCACCAGAAGGTTACTAGTCTGTGGTTAGTTTGTATGTATATACAGGTCTACTTCTTTTTTTAACCCAAATGAGATTGTATTAAGCATATTATGTACTTTGTTTTTTCCACTTAAGAACATCTTGTACAAAAATATACGTGCATGAGATTGGTAAAATAAAATGGAACATCCCCACAAAGGATTATTAGGTAGATGTAAAAAGAAGGAGGAAGATGTCTGAATTGCTATGGAGTGATCTCTGTGATAATTGTTAAATGAGAAAAACAAGGTGTTAAAAAGTATATAAAATGTGCTACTTTTGTGTAAGAAGAAATAAGAAAATATGCAAATGTATACTTAATTTTGCAAAGAAAGAAACATAGGAAGGATAAACCGGAAAGTACTGAGGTTGGTTACCTCCCAGGGTAGGTGGGAAACAGGGTGCAGGGTGGGGGCCTGGGGGGTAGTGGTATTTCTGGCCTGACTTTGTATAGTTTTGACTTTTAGAACAATGTAAACATTTTGCATATTCAAATATAGAATAAAACCATCAGGAAAAGGGGGGAACGTTCAGTGGAACACTATCCGAAATAATCTAGTTGCATTTCATGTGAATAACAGCTTTACTATGGGGGAAAAAAGAACAAACCCAGGGACTTCTGATCACAGTATTTAGACTCCACCTTCAGTCAAGACAAAAGGAAATGTGAACAAACATTGAGCCATAATTAGCAAGTTTATTTTTCACAGTGGTATGGACAGTTCTGCTTTCTGTGTACCCCAGGATTGAGCAAAGGAGTAAATATATTGAGGATAAATTTACCACTTATAAAATCAGGCTCTGAAATTTCAGTTTTCCGAACTTGGCAATCTTGTCATGTCTGCGAAGGGCATATTTATCTGATGATTTCAGAAGGAACAATAAAATATTTAAATATCGTGACTGTATTTCCTTTTTAAAAAGACACTTGATTGATGCGAGTGTTTCTTCATAACAGCTAAGACTCATTGCATTCTGGGAGGATTGTCATTGTGTAATAGTGGTCATATCCAGTACACTGATTGCAAACAACAGGAATTGACCATGGCTAACTTGGGCAAAAGGAGTTTGTTGGAAGGCCACTGGGGCCTGTAGAGTTGACAGGAGGCTGCCAGCTGGAGGCAGGGTGGAGGCCAGGTTGTAGGGACCCAACAGCAGCCAGTCCCTCAGCTGGAACAGGAATCATGTGGCCAGGACGCTGCTGCTCCCGAGATGAGGGACGTCCAGCCATTCCCCTCCTTGCTCAAGACTCAGTATTCCAGGAGGATCAGATTGGCTGAGCTTAGGTCACAGGCCTGCTGACTGTACTGAGGCGGAAGATGTGCTGAGTGGCCTTCACCAAGGGTTACTCTCCCACCAACAATAGGAGGAGAAAGGGTCTAATTATAATTGCATAAAGGAGTGAAGAATTGATGGGTCACAGTTACTTCTCGGCCCCCCCCCCCCCAAAAAAAAACCAAAGGTTTGTTCAGCATTGGCGTCCTTCATTTCTAGTGTAAGAGTGATTTTATGTACGTTAGACTCATTTGATCCTCACAAAACTGTGAGCTGAGAATGATTGGGAGGTGGCAGCCCAGGACTCATCACAGGTCTTCCACTTTACAGTCTAGTGGGCTTGCTCCTCCGCCCCCCTGCATTTGGCCTGCTCTGTCTCAGTTTGGGCTGTTTTTTCTTCCAGGTTACATAAGGACAGGCTCGATCTTTCTGGCCCAAACTCAGGACCGGCTGATCTCCCTGAAGCGCATCAATTCAAGGCTGAAGTACGTATGAGGCTAGAAGCCTGTCCTGACTTTACTGTCACCTGACCTCTGCCGGAGGGCAGTGAATGTCATTGTCCCCCTGTGTTCTGTGGCAGTGTTATAGGCATCCCCTCCGAGATCATCTCCCCCAAGAAAGTGGCCGAACTTCACCCTCTCCTCAATGTGCACGACCTGGTGGGGGCCATGCATGTCCCCGAGGATGCAGTGGTGTCCTCTGCTGATGTGGCTCTTGCCCTGGCAAGTGCTGCCTCCCAAAATGGTAAGCACGTTTTGGGGTTAGGAAGGAAGAGGTCGTCTAAGAAAGCATCTCTCAGTAGGGCAGGAACACCAACCAACTTCCATATTGGGACACTGGCTCCTGGCTCCTAGAATTTTTGTCTTAATATAGTATCTGTTAATATTTTTCTTCAGGGCCACATTTTTCTTATTAAGTTCCAAGGAACTGCTTTTAGTCCTGCTTAAAGCACTTCAGATGTAAGGGCATTTTCTCCCCCACAGGACTTGAGAAGCTCTAAGGTTGAAACACACCTTGGGGATTTAATCCACAGCTTGGATCATATCCTGATGTTGGAATGAATGGGGGGAAGACTAATCAGCGTCTATGGTGTTATATACTTTGGATGAACTGATTCATGATGTACGTAGATTAGGATTTAAGGATGCCCAATGGCACTTTTTCTCTCCTACCCCTTTTATGATCCCTGGAATTTTTTTGGCCATGCTGCGTGGCATGTGGGACCTTATGTCCCTGACCAGAGATCGAACCTGTGCCCCCTGCAGTGGAAGCGCAGAGCCCTAAACACTGGACCGCCAGGGAATTCCCATGATTCCTGGAATTTGATTACATACTAAAGTCAGTTTTTTCAGTTGGTCTGGTATTTTCAGTCTTGGGAAAGGTCCATTTACACAGTCTCAGGATGCAGTTCCAGGAGTTTTTTTGGTTTTTAAAATTAAAGGCCAGCATCGACCTGGCCTCTTCCGTGTTTGCTGTGAGTCTGCTGCACATGCCTAATTCTGAAACATCAGATGATGATGCCCCAACTCTTTGTTTACATTGGAACAGGTGTTCAGATCTATGACCGGACAAGTATTCTTCATGTTATGGTGAGGAAAGGTCAAGTCACTGGTGTGGAGACTGATAAAGGACAGATCCAGTGCCACTATTTTGTCAACTGTGCGGGTCAGGTAGGTTAGCGACAGTACTGGGTCACTGCTTTTCTTATTTAACTTTTGTCTCCAGGATTTTTTTGGGGTGGGGGGGCGGTACAGATGTACAGTTAATATTGTGGTGGACTAAGCATATGTCAGGGACCACACTGTTTCTTGTTTGGACAGGAAAACTCAGAATCTCTCACTCCAAATTGGAAGCCTGTTCTTATTCCTCAAATAGAAGCCTGGGTGACCTTTTCCTTCCTCTCCCCTGGCTAATTGGCGCTGTCCTGGTCAGGAAGGCCAGGAGAGTTGGGCATTGACAGAAATCAGTCCTTGGCGTCGGGTCTGTCTGTGGTGTTTCATTTCATCCTACCACCCAGCAGATGAGTATTAGGCTGTTTTATTGTGTCAGGAGTGTGGATTCAGTTTTCAGGACACTAAACTGCTGCTGCTTTGAAGGCAGATTGGTCCCTTGCCTCCCACTCCACAGTCTTAAGGGGACCTAGGAGTACTTGCTGCCATGTGCAGTTCTTTATGATTGGTATTTGGGGTTTGTGGTTGAGGCCAGGCGTTTTGTTAGAAGGGCCTCACTTGCTCCCCACGAGCTCCTTTCACAAGCTGGTAAATCTGTCTTCCTCTGCTAGAAAAGCAGACTTTGTGGTTTAAAGGGCGTAGTGTTGCTCCCCGTTCAATAACTGAACTAAAGCAGGCTGGAACTTGGCTTCCCACAGCTGACGTGGAGGCAAGAGCGCACAGAAGCCACTTGAAATTAAACTCTTTTCAAGAGGCTGCACTTGCTCATTTGTCTTTCTGTTCCTCTTCCACCCACAAATCAATCTGTCCGTTTGTAGTGGGCATACGAGCTGGGTCTGTCCAACGAGGAGCCGGTTAGTATCCCGTTACATGCCTGCGAACACTTCTACCTTCTGACTCGCCCCTGGGAGACCCCTCTGCAGAGCAACACACCAAGTGAGGACTTGCACTTTGTTTTTAATCTTGTTTCCTTGCCCCTGTTCTGTCCTCTGCAAAGGAAGGCTTTCTGCTAAGGACAGACTGCGCCCGGAAGAGTCTTTTCTTTTTGTTTCTTTTCTGGAGCATGGTACAGGGAGGTGGACCCCATTGTAACTTGACTTTAATAACTCTTTATGAAAGGATGGCCAAGCTGGGCATTGCACTTAAGCAGTTTTGTTTGTTTGCAAGCTAACGGGTAGTCTCAAACAGGTCTAAACTGAGAGTGTTTGGAATGTAACCTAGAGTTCTTGACTTAATGCTACACGTTGTGGAGATGTCACAGGTGAGCTATAAACTCGGGCTGTTCAGAGACTCCCAGCGCTGTAGGGAGGGGTTGATACCGCTTGGAGGCCTTCATCCCTGGAGTGGGCTCCGCAGTCCCCCCTTCTCTCTGGCTTTCAAGTGGCACAGTGGCAGTTAAGCAGTTTGATTCTGAGAACTAGTCAAAGCTTCTAGGTAAGTGATCTGGTTAGGGATAATCTGAGAAACAGTCTCCACTGTAAATCTGAGAGGGAGGATCCTCCCCCATGACCGGGAACAGTATTTTAAAGCTAATGAATGCCCGTGTTCACTGAATGCTGTTTGGTTAATAAGTCCAATTTTGGGTGTTTTTGTTTTGCTGCTTTTTCTGTCCATTTAGACAGCTGGCTTGTCGCTCAACCCTGTCTACTCCTCTACCCCCCACCCCCTTGTCATTTCTCTTCCTCAGCTATTGTGGATGCCGATGGAAGAATTTATATTCGGAACTGGCAGGGTGGCATCCTGTCTGGGGGCTTTGAGAAGAACCCAAAGCCAATTTTCACTGAGGGCAAGAACCAGCTGGAGATTCAGAATCTGCAGGAAGACTGGGATCACTTTGGTGTGTGAACTAGATTCTAACAAGATTGCCTTATATTTGTCTAAGATGGTACACTTTAAAGCCTTTTCAGGAACACAGGCATACCTCATTTTATTGTGCTTCGCACATGCTGAGTTTTTTCTTGGTTTCGTTTTTCAATTTTTTTTTTTTGAAGTATAGTTGATTTAGTGTCATGTCAAATTCTGCTGTATGATACTGAGTTTTTTTGTTTTTTTTTTTTTTTGCGGTACACGGGCCTCTCACTGCTGTGGCCTCTCCCGTTGCGGAGCACAGGCTCCGGACGCGCAGGCTCAGCGGCCATGGCTCACGGGCCCAGCCGCTCCGCGGCGTGCGGGACCTTCCCGGACCAGGGCACGAACCCGTGTCCCCTGCATCGGCAGGCAGACTCTCAACCACTGCGCCACCAGGGAAGCCCGATACTGAGTTTTTTATAGATTGAAGTTTGTGTTGAACAAGTCTGTTGGGACTATTTTCCAACAGCATTTTCTCACTTTGTGTCTCTGGCACATTTTGGTAATTCTAACAATATTTCAAGCTTTTTAATTGTTATGGTTGTTATGGGGATCTGTGATCAGTGCTTTTTGTTGTTACTGTTGCAAAAGATATGATTTGCTGAAGGCTGATGATGATTAGCATATTTTAGCAGTAAAGGCTTTTTTTTGGTTTGTTTTTGTTTTTTACTTTTTTTAGAAGTTTTAAATAATACACTGAAGTCTAAGTAGAAAATTTTTTTAAATGATCTTTTTTTGAGGTACAATTGATGTACAGTACACAAGTTTCATGCGTACAAACAATATAATGATTCACAATTTTAAAGGTTATGTTCCACTAATAGTTATTATAAAATATTGACTACGTTCTGTGTTGTACAGTACATCCTTATTTTTTTTATACATAGTAGTTTGTACTTCTTGACTCCCTGCCCCTATCTTGTCCCTCCCCTTTTCCTTCTCCCCAACAATAACCACTAGTTTGTTCTCTGTATCTGTGAGTGTTTCTTTTTTGTTTACATTCACTAGTTTTTCTTTTTTAGAGTCCACATATAAGTAATAACATAACAGTGTTTGTCTTTCTCTGACTCATTTCACTAAGCATAATACCCTTCAAGTCCACCCATGTTATTGCAAATGGCAAAAGTTTTTTTAAGAGCTGAGTAGTATTCCATTGTGTGTGTGCATGTGTGTGTGTGTATATACACACACACACACACATCTTCTTTAGCCATCTGTTGATGAACACTTAGGTTGCTTGCATATCTAGCCAAGTAGTTTTTAATTTACATTGTTTTTGGTTATGTACATTGTTTTTTAGACATAATGCTATTGTACATACAGTACACTATAGTATAGTGTGAACAAAATTTTTATATGTACTGAGAAACCAAAAAATTCACGTGACTCGCTATATTGCGATATTCACTTTATTGCGGTGGTCTAGAACTGAACCGAGATATACCTGTAGTTCCTTATTTGATCTTTGTAACAACCCCTTTTGGTGGTTACAGAGGGTAGTCTACAGAGTTTGTCTGATCTAAGGATACAGTTATTGGTGAGCAGATTCAGGGACCTAAAATTAAAATCTTGGTTTAAGGGACTATTGGCTTATCACTTATTCGCCTAAAATCATTGCTGAAATTTTAGGCTGGGAGGAAACCTTCTTTTGATAGGACTTCATTTAAAATTGAAGAGAATTTTAAGAAGCAAAACAGTTTCATTAATATGTTCTTTTACTCAATTTTTAAATAATTTTAATTTAATTTATCGAATAGGTAATACAGTCACATGGTTCCAAATTCAAAAGATATGAAAGGGTCTGTAGTGAAGAGTGTCCTTCCTTCCGCTTGGACTTAAAATTTTTTTTCTTTAAATTTAGGAAATTTCAAACTTTTAAAAATGAAGAGAATAGTATAAAGAAATCGCATGTACCTACCAGCCAGCTTCAGTCTGGCTTCATCTTTACCACTGTCCCCCTGGATCATTCCCTGACGATGGACTTACCTTAAAACAGGTTGAGGATCTGTCTTGTGCAGCTGTTCCAACTTAGGAAAACATTGCCTTTTATTGCACATCTCTTTGGGGGTCATTTAAGAGCTTTTCCATGAGTCCTGATCCCTTTGAGATTCTATAGCCAGATGTAGTATTTACTCTTCCATAGCTCTTTTCCCTCTGTAGGAAGGTCCCATACTTCCCCAAGGCTTCTGCTTCTGATAGATGGCCCAGTTGGCTCATCTTAGAAAACCTCCAGAAGACGTTTTCCGAAAGGAGAGAGAATAGAAAAGTGTAAGGGGTAGGGAGTTTTGAATCCCCTAAAGCTGACGACCGTGTTTGGGTCTGTTTTTGTTGCTCAGAGCCCCTGTTGAGTTCCCTGCTGCGTAGGATGCCAGAACTGGAGACTATGGAGATCATGAAGTTGGTGAATTGCCCCGAGACCTTCACGCCGGACATGAGGTGCATCATGGGCGAGTCCCCTTCAGTGCGGGGCTACTTCGTCCTGGCGGGAATGAACTCTGCTGGCCTTTCGTTTGGTGGAGGAGCTGGAAGGTAAGTCTTTCGCACTCAGGTTCGGCTTGCGAGGCTTCTTCCTTTCTGGAATTACTTCTGGTTCATAGGGTTTGTGATATACCTAATCCAGTATGTTCAAATAAGAGGAAGACACATGTCATGAGACAGTCGTCCCCTTGAAAGTACTTGCCATGGGAGGCACTCCCCGTGTTCCAGACACGTCATTGTACAGAATGTTTTTGGAACTCCTCTTTTGGAGTTAGCCTTGGAGCCAGTGGGGTGTTCTTCTGTACTACTTCAGTCATAACAAATGTTGGTCCTTTGAATCTGTATTTGAGTTTGGAAATAGCCAAGTGTGGTGAGTGAAGTAGAAGATCATGCTGATCACACAGGTTTTTATTTTCAAATTTGGTACTTATAAAAATTAAGTGAGGGGGCTTCCCTGGTGGCACAATGGTTGAGAGTCTGCCTGCAGATGCAGGGGACACGGGTTCGTGCCCCTGTCCAGGAAGATCCCACATGCCACGGAGCGGCTGGGCCCGTGAGCCATGGCTGCTGAGCCTGTGCGTCCAGTCCGGGAAGATGCCACATGCCGCAGAGCAACTAAGCCCATGCGCCACAACTACTGAGCCTGCACTCTAGAGCCCACATGCCACAACTACTGAGCCCACGTGCCACAACTACTAAAGCCCGCATGCCTAGAGCCTGTGCTCCGCAACAAGAAGCCACTGCAATGAGAAGCATGTGCACCACAACAAAGAGTAGCCCCCACTCACTGCAACTAGAGAAAAGCCTGCGCGCAGCAACGAAGACCCAACACAGCCAAAAATAAATAAATTAAAAATTAAGCCGGTGTTGAAAGGACAAATACTGTATAATTCCACCCATATGAATACTTACAGTAGTCTAATTCATAGAGACAGATGTAGAATGGTGCTTGCCAGGGGCTAGTGTAAGGAGGGAGTAGGGAGGGGCTGCTTAGTGGATATAGAGTTTGTTTGATGAAAAGAATTCTGGAGGTGGATGGTGGTGATAGTTACAGATAACGTGAAAGTGCTTAATACCACTGAAGTATACACTTGTAAATGGTTAAGATGGTAAATTTTACGTTGTGTGTTTTTTACCACAATTTAAAAACATTTTTTAATTGACCAGGGTTCTTGAGTGAATTGTAGAATGGCTCTGAAGACAGTTATGGAGTATAAGTTACCAAAAATGTTTGGAGCAAAGGCGATATGGCCAGATAACTGTATAACCTCCTGAGGTGACTTTTTACAGGAAAAAAACAAACAAAAAACCCATTGGATGTATGGAGTACATTTGTATGGAATGTGGCTTACTTATCTCTATACTTTCTAGGGAATCTTATCATTAGAGCTCATATCCTCATAGCGGTCTTGTGAGAGCAGTAGATGGATATAATTTGTTTCTTCCAGAAGTTAAGGAAATTGCCCAGAATTGCTCAACCACTCTTGACAAGATAGAGTCTTTCGATTCTGTTGGTGCTTGATTCCTAGTACAGCGCTGAGAGTATCACGGTGCTGAGAGGCCCAGCAACTCCCCCATCTACACAGGTACCTCGCCGAGTGGATGGTGCATGGCTATCCCTCAGAAAGTGTCTGGGAACTGGACCTGAAGCGTTTTGGAGCCCTCCAGAGCAGCCGAACCTTCCTGCGCCACCGTGTCATGGAAGTCATGCGTAAGTGAAGCTTTATCCCCGTTGCCCATTGTTGCAGGCATCTGACTGGTTCTGTCATCCAGAGGGGCAGATTCTTCCTTGGTTCTTTAGTAATTGCTTCAAGTTGGGTGTCTGAGTTTGGCTGTTTCAGGCCTGTGTTGGGGGCATTATGCCCACATGACATTTATGGAACATTTTCTTTAGTGTATTGTATCTTAGTTACCTCGGGGACCAGGAAAGTGGACTAGGACGTACAGGTGGTGATTCCTGTCAGACTCCTGGCAGCAGCTTCTTGAACATTCCCAGCATTGCCTCCTTTCCACTTTGCTGTGTCAGAATGAATGCTCTCACTCCCCACTTGGTCTCTGAGATCATGGTTTGCTTTCCAAGGCAGAGAATTTGCCAAGTTAGTCTCAAAGCTTCAGGCTCCTTTGAGTGACTCTCGTCATCATCCCATCGTATGCTAGCAAGATAGGAAACCATTTCTCATGTAAATACCAAACATACATTCCTGCTCTTTCTCCTTGTTTTTGCTTCTCTCTGACTTTGAAGGACGCTTTTAACTTGTTACTACTTTGTCTTGGCTTTGTTTTCCAGTGTGCCCTTTAGAGATAGCTTTTGAATCAGGAATTGAACCAAATCAGATTGTAATTTCATTTTTGTATACTGAGGAACTGTTTTCAGACTTGACCAAATATATCTGTTTGGGGAATAGTTATCCTCAGGACTAAGATTCTGCACTGGCTGTGACCAGCATTCTTGTTTAAGGACGGACTGCTGGTTTAGTAGCTGGAGGTTCCATTAGCAATGAGGCCTTTGGATGACCTGTCACACCTGTGTGCTCACTTTTGGTCTGGGGCAGAGAATTCACATCCATGGGAGTTAAAGGACCTGGAAGCAGTATGTGTAACTGCTAAGGTTATTTAGTGAATATTTTGGTTACAGTGTTGAACTGCTAAGAGTCTAGGTTTCTACATCCATCGTTACTTTGGAAGCTGTGCAAATTGTAAATGAGCTGGAGCTTCTTCTTGATGATGCAGTCCTTTTGGTGGCCGCCTCTGATTCTCATGAGCTGGAAGTCGCAGGCATGATAGAAAACGGGGAAAGGGAAAGTAGAACCTAAAGCCCAGAGGAGACTGTCACAGTATAAGGACACCAGCTTGGTTTCCTTCTCTGTGATCTCCCAGTCTCCCCCCACGCTGATGTACCTCTTGTTTGGCCTGGTGTGAAGTCTGGTCTTCTCTCTGCAAGAGACTAGAGACCACACTCTTTCTGGGTATTTTACTTATTCACTGTTGCAGATTGGACATTAGGAGAAATGAATTCTGACCCTCCCTTTGTTATGTAAATCATGTCACTGGGACAATACTTTGCAACCTGTCAGATTTCAGAACCACCAAATCAAGGTATGCTGTGTGCCCTTTTGCTTCAGAAATGGCTAAATATTAGGAAAAGTGTGTAACAGGTCTGAGACTGCAACAACACAGGCACTGGAAAGAATCAGGTGCCATTTTTTCACACTTTTTAACCACCTGTGTCCCGTGTAGACATAACCTTCATCTCTGCTGGGAGCTTAACAAGGTTTAGAACTCTGACCTTTCTGCAATTGTTTCTACCTACTAATTTGGAACAGTAATTATAAACAAAGATCTAGAGTTGTTATGTGACTCACAGCTATATAAGTCTGTGGAGGGGTGTTAACAGCTCTTGCAATGTGATCCTTTCTTCTGGAACATTCGTGTCACACTGGGTACTGTTTGGCAAATTAGGCTACAGCAGCCTGAAAGCATGCTTTTTTGAGTAGGAGCAGCTCCAGAGGCCCATGGATATTGGTGCTCAGCTCTGTGCGTTGGGCTTTCATAGACTGCTCTTCTCTCTCCTAGCTCTGCTGTACGATCTGAAGGTTCCCCGCTGGGACTTCCAGACAGGAAGGCAGTTACGCACATCTCCTCTGTATGACCGGCTGGATGCACAAGGAGCCAGGTGGATGGAGAAACATGGATTTGAGAGGCCAAAGTACTTTGTGCCACCAGACAAGGGTAAGAAGGCACGTTCTCATTTTTGGTTTTTGGGGTTTTTTTGTCTTAAGAATAGTAAACCTTGTTTTTAAATGTGCATAGCTAGTTTGTCTTCCTAGGAGAATAAATAATAAAAACCTACTATACTCTACTGATCTATCAAGGAGACTCACCAGTACAAGTCCCCTCCTTTTCTGTCTTCCTTTGGTTTTCTCTGTCCTGTAGACCTGTTGGCCTTGGAGCAGAGCAAGACTTTTTACAAGCCAGACTGGTTTGAGATTGTGGAGTCCGAAGTCAAGTGCTGTAAGGAGGCCGTGTGTGTCATTGACATGTCCTCTTTCACAAAGTTTGAAATAACAGTAAGTATTTGGGAACCAAAAGAACAGATTTGGAAACTTGTGTATTTATTGAATGCCTCTTGTTTTTCATCTGTCACTTCAAAGCAGACTGAGAACTCTGATATATTTTAGTGTTTCACCTGTATTATAACATTTTCTGGAATTTTTAGCGCTTTGTTTCTGGTTCTTTATCTGCTTGCAGAGGCTTATTTGACACTAGAATCAGTAGCTAGCTTTCTCTGGAGCTCGTTGCAGTGGAGCAAATCTGCAAATACTGTTGCACGAGTACCGGCTAATTGAATTTTCTCCGCAAGTGACTTTGCTTGTCAGGCTGCATTACCGGCCAGAGGTTCTCATGTTTGTTCTCTCTGCTTCATTCCCTAACCCTACAGTCCACCGGGGATCAGGCATTAGAAATTCTCCAATACCTCTTCTCCAATGACCTTGACGTGCCCGTGGGCCACATCGTGCATACTGGCATGCTCAACGAGGGCGGAGGGTACGAAAATGACTGCAGCATAGCACGGCTGAGCAAGCGCAGGTGAGCCGGCTGCCACTCTGCTCCCTCCGCCTAACGGCTGTGGCGGAGCCGAGCACTCAGCTCACCTCTCCAGGAAACTGTAATAACACTGAGGACAATAAAACATTTCAAAGTCACGGCCAGTTCATTAGCAGCCCAGCACACACACACACAAAAAGCACCAGGAGGAAAAAAAAAAAAAAAAAAAAGAAACCCATCAGATTATGTAAAACTTGGTGTGGAAAAATTACTCTATTGAGGAAAAATGCCTTATCTTATGTTAGTAGGTCTGTATAATTTCTTGGCACTAGCAGAAAGCCAGAATCTTCAGTTTTGTCATTATGTGGTATATCCTAGAAGTATGTGCAGTTGGCCTTCCCTAAAAGCTAAGAGATCATTCACCAGTGTTCTGTTCGTTGCTTTGAAACTAGCTGAGAACTTACTGCCTCCTGATCATTCTCCTGCCTGGTTTTGATTACTTTTGGGTCTCACTTTCAGTTTCTTCATGATTTCTCCAACCGACCAACAGGTCCATTGTTGGGCCTGGCTTAAGAAGTACATGCCAGAAGACAGCAACCTGATTCTGGAGGACGTCACCTGGAAATACACTGGTAAGGGGGCCCTCTGCAGTCAGCTGAGCGAGGAAAAGCCAGCTGATCGAAGTTGATCCAGATCTGTCTTCTCCATTTGCCTTCTCTATATCTAATATTCAAAAATGAGTGTCAGAATTAGAATCTTGGAAGAGGCTCCTGGTCATAGAAAATTGATCTCTAATGCTTCCCCATGTTTTTATAAGTGAAGTGTGAATGAGTTGGTGCTTCAGTTTCTTTGTGTTTTGTTTACTGCTGTGTCCCCTACAGCCAGCATATCAGAGTGCAAATATTTGTTGAATGAATGAGTGACTCATTATTAAAGTATTTTTATACTTATTATCTAAGTATTATTTTCTTCAAAATTTCCCCTTAGTTTTTATTTTTTCTTTAATGAGTAAATACTTTTTAAGGATAGATAACTTAATTTCCTTATTATCTCTTCCTCAGCAGTCTTCTCAGGGAGCAACCCCTCCTCTTCTGCCACCTGATTCCAGCTTTAACCCCTCCCTACCCTCAATGGACCCCTGCCCCTCGCCTCCACCAGGCCCTCATCCTCAGTTCATCATGGTAGCAAATATGATTACTTTCTCGCTACCAGATTAGAAAACTATAGAAGCTTATTGAAGCAAGCCTATTTTCTAGTCCATTTAAGGGTATTTGATGTGTAATTAGCTTAGGTGCTGTCGTAAATGTGACAGAATCCAGGCTGGGTGGGCAGCTCTCCTCAGGGCTCTCCATGTACTGATTTGGGTTTGGGGCTTTTTCCATCATGTAGCCACACTGGGAAGAGGAGGGGAATGGGAATTGTTTTTGTTTTGTCTTGTTTTTAAATATTTATTTATTTATTTGGCTGTGCCGGGTCTTAGTTGAGGCATGCAGGATTTTCATTGCGGCACATGGGATCTTTAGTTGCGGCATGTGGACTTCTTGGTTGCGGCATCTGGGATCTAGTTCTCTGACCAGGGATCGAACCCGGGCCCCCTGCATTGGGAGCATGGAGTCTTAGCCACTGGACTATCAGGGAAGTCCCAGGGAACAGGAATTGTGCAGGGGGTGGTTTGGCCAGCCCTGGGAGTGGGCTCCTATCCCCTGGCCTCATGATCCTAATCTAGTTGCAAAGGAGGCTGTGGAGTTTTGTCTTCCTTTGTTCAGGAAGAGGCAACACACTAGCCAGGCTGTCAGATGCCAGGAGTCAGTAGCAGCATTAAGCAGCCCTGTCAGGAGAAGTGTATTTGCCAGAATCAAGGTCCACCCTAGGATTGCCTAAGCAAATGGACATTTTCATGGTCTTGCCACCCACACCTGGCCATAGGTGAGCAAGTCAGAGCAGACCTTTCCCATTGGTTCAGCTATTCACCTGGAGCGGCCAGACATCTCTTGTTCTTTTCCGTTTAGCCCTCAATCTGATTGGTCCTCGAGCTGTGGATGTGCTGTCTGAGTTGTCCTATGCCCCTATGACTCCAGACCATTTCCCAAGTCTGTTTTGCAAGGTGGGTACTAGTAAAGTTGTAGTTTTTAAATAAGCAGGGAATATTTCTTTTATAGAGATGGCAATTACATGTTCTCACTATGGTGTTAATACCCACAAAGCATGTTCTGACTTTTATTAAGCAAACAGAATGACTGAGTAAATCCATTTCTTTATTTTTCAATCTTCATGTTCTTCTTGTTTAATAAACATTGATATCTTTGAAGACCTAATTTCTCTGAGTATCAATTCTATATATTTATTGATTTCTGTAGAGGTGGATTAAATTTTTAAGTTATAGTATTATGACGCGGATGCCAAAAAATGTCAAGGTCAGGTCCCTTCTCTCCATGCAGTGCTTCCTCTTTTCCATACACAAAGTAACTTCTGTGTATGTGGCACCTTCAGGTAAGAAATGATTTAGGTGAATCCCTAAACAACTTACTTAATTTTCTTTCTTTCTTATAAATTTTCTTTCTTATACTTGGCAACTAGAGCTGAGTGAAACAAATTGTAACCGAATAAAAGGAATGATAACTGAACACACTCTCTGGGAAGTGGTTGATTAGAGAGGTCCAGACAGACATGTTTTGGCAGCCTGTAACAAGCAGCTTCGGGACCGTTACTGATGGGATGCTCTTTGACGTTCAAACCGAAGTTAGGATCCACCTCTTAAGTGATTTTACAGCTCTCCTTTTTCTCCATGGCACAGTTAAAGCAACAGGAAACTCTGTTAGCTGGCAGCAGACCCTGTCACAGTACATTCTTTGCTCCTTGAAGAAGTAACCCACATGCGTGTGCCTACAGCGTACTGTGCTGCAATGCCTGCTCCTCATGGCAACAGTCTGCTTTAGGGCCGTCTGGGGCTTACCACTTCCCATTGCAGGAACGGTGATTGAGTCAGGGGCCCCTTTTGGGTAACTGAGCTGCTGGAATCACGTTTTGAACATGAGAAGCCCAGTCTCTTCCCCCAGGGTAGCAGGTGAACGGTGTTCTTTGGTCATCCGGCATCATCTTCTGTGGGGCAGGTACCCAGGACTTGTCTGCCAGGTCCACCAGAGAACACATTTGCCTGGTCTTCATTCCCGGTGTCTCTGACTAAAACAAATCTTTAGCACGACTTTGTAAAAAGAAGTATTTCATGCTTTTCAAAGACTTTGCCTCCACTTCCCTCCACTGGCTTGGCTGGCACTCCTGAACTGGGGCTGTTCATGAGAAGAGCATTGGAAAGGCTGTGCTCTGTTCCTAATGACCCCAATGCCTGGAAACAGACTGTCTTGAGGAAGAAATTTTCATTCACATGTATCTCCATTAGGGTCCAACACAGGGTACAGAGCTAATGAGAGGGGTTGCCTCAGGCATTCATTCCTCTAACAGACATGGAGGGGCCCACTTCCCCTAACAAGTTTCCACGATGACCTTCTCCCTTTGTTTCCACAGGAGATGAGTGTGGGCTACGCAAATGGGATCCGGGTGATGAGCATGACTCACACGGGAGAGCCAGGATTCATGCTTTACATTCCTATAGAGGTGAGAACCACGAGAGGATGGGTGCTGGCAGGGTTAGAGCACCATGTCTGACCGGGCCTTGGTCACTGAGGTAGGCTGCGTTAAAGAGATTTTAACGTTTTTAGCTAAGTTATATACTTTTTTTGTGTAGGTAATACATTTACATGGTCTAAAACTAAAAACCTCTAAAAAGTATTCAGTGCCACCCGACCAGTTCCCACCAGCCACCACCAGTGATATAATTGTTAGTTTATATCATGTCAGAGATTTTTGTGCATATGGAAGCAAGTTCAAAGATGTATACATAATCCTCTTTTTTAGAAACACAAATGGAGGCTTACTGCTGTTCTTCATCTTGATTTTTTTTACTTAGCAATTTAGAGATTTTTCCCTGCCAGTACCTAAAGAGAAAGAGCTTCCTTTTTCTTTTTTCTTTATTTTTTAATGAAAACGATATAGTATGCCATTATATAGTTGAATCGTAATTTATTTAACCAGTCTGGTACTAATAGACATTTATAGGGTTTCTAGTCCTTTGCTGTTATAAAAACTTCTGCAGTGTACAAGAGTGTCTTTTTCTTTATTGCTTGTACCAGCACACAGAGTTGTCAAACTTTGGGCTGATGGGTGCAGTTCCATGCAAGAGATCAAGCTACTTGTCAAAACCCATCTCACTCCGAGTAAAAGCCCATCTGCAGGGCGCACACAGCTCTGCCGACCTTCCTCCACACTGCTGCTCCTCATCTCACCCTGTCTTCTTGCCTCTCCTTGCTGGACATGTTTCTGCCTCAGGGCCTTTCCACTTGCCCTTCCCCTTTCTTTGGCATATCCCTCCCCCCTGTAGAGCCTCCCAAGCTCACAGCCACACATGCTTCAGGTCTTATTCACACCTCACCTTTTTTTCTTTTTAATTAAAAAAAAAAAAAAACTTTTTGGCCACGCTGCATGGCCTGTGGGATCCTAGTTCCCGAACCAGGGATTGAACCCACGTCCCCTGCAGTGGAAGCACGGAGTCTTAACCACTGGACCACCAGGGAGGTCCCCACACCTCCCCATTTTTTTTTTTTTTTTTTTTTTTTAGTTTATTATTTTTGGTTGTGTTGGGTCTTCGTTGCTGCCCGCGGGCTTTCTCTGGTTTCGGCGAGCGGGGGCTACTCTTCATTGTGGTGTGCGGGCTTCTCATTGTGGTGGCTTCTCTTGTTGCAGAGCACGGGCTCTCGGCGTGCAGGCTTCAGTAGTTGTGGCTCACGGGTTCTAGAGTGACAGGCTCTAGAGTGCAGGCTTAGTAGTTGTGGTGCACGGGCTTAGTTGCTCCACAGCATGTGGGATCTTCCTGGACCAGGGCTCGAACCCATGTCCCCTGCATTGGCAGGCGGATTCTTAACCACTGCGCTACCAGGGAAGTCCCACCTCACCTTCTTGAAGAGACCATTTAAAGTTGCAGTCTCTGGCCCCCTCCTCCCTAGCCTCCTTCCCTGTTTTATTTTTCTCAAGAGTGCTTACCACTGTCTCATAGAATGTATATTTTCTTTATCTCGTTCATCACATTACCCGTTTAAATGTAGGTTTGCTAAAGGCAGGGATATTTGTTTAACTTCTGTATCCCCAGCAGTTAGAGAAATACTTGGCACATAGTAAACGCTTAATAAATGTTGCATGAATGAATGTCCTGGCAGTATCTTTTGTCCGTTTTTGTATTGAATTATTGGTCTTTTCCCCCAATTTCTAGGCATTCTCTGAATCAGCCAGCCAGTCCTTACTATTAAGTTGTAAAATTTTTTCCAGTTTATCATTTGTCTTGATTTGTTTTTTTTGCCACATAGAAGGGTTTTTTTTGGGGGGGGGGGTTGTTATATATGTATTTTTTGGCTGTGTTGGGTCTTTGTTGCTGGGCGCAGGCTTTCTCTATTTGTGGTGAGCGGGGGCTACTCTTCATTGCAGTGCGTGGGCTTCTCATTGTGGTGGCTTCTCTTGTTGTGGAGCACGGGCTCTAGGCACGTAGGCTTCAGTAATTGTGGCATGTGGGCTCAGTAGTTGTGGCTTGCGGGCTCTAGAGCATAGGCTCAGTAGTTGTGGCACACGGTCTTAGTTGCTCTGTGGCATGTGGGATCTTCCCGGACCAGGGATGGAACCCATGTCCCCTGGCAGGTGAATTCTTAACCACTCTGCCACCAGGGAAGTCCCAGAAGGGTTTTCTAAATTTTACTTTTTATTATGGAAATGTTTCATATGTTGCAAAAAAATTTTTTTGTAGGTGAATTGATGAATCTTTTGTGGCTTCTAGAGTTTAATACATAGAAGGGGCTTCCCCACTCCAGAGTTAAAAAATTTTTCCACTTCTGGTGCTTTTATAGTTTGTGGTGTTGCTATTTATGGGTTTGTGTGTTTTGTTTTTTCATATTTAAATGCTCCAACCTTTTGCACTGTCTCTTGGTACTTTATGAGCTATGGATCAAACTATTTTTTCTAACATGGATGACCAGTTGATATGAGATTCTACCTTTATCACATACTAAGTTTCTATATATATTTAGATTTATTTCTGGACTTTTATTCTATTTGTGTATCCAGTATCACATTGTTTTAATTACTGAGTCTTTATTGTATATTTTAATACTTGGTAATGCTTATCCTCCCTCATAGCTTGGAAAACTCTGGAAAAGATGAATTCCTGTTTCCTTATTTTCCCTTATAAACTTTTTTTTTTAACATCTTTATTGGAGTATAATTGCTTTACAATGGTGTGTTAGTTTCTGCTTTATAACAAAGTGAATCAGTTATACATATACATATGTTCCCGTATCTCCTCCCTCTTGCGTCTTCCTCCCTCCCACCCTCCCTGTCCCACCTGTCTAGGTGGTCACAAAGCACCGAGCTGATCTCCTTATAAACTTCTATAATCATCTAGTTAAAACAAAAACACCCTGAGTTGTTGGATTGTTACGTTTGTAAATTAGGAAGAATTGACATTTTTATATGTGTTGAATCTTACAATCAAAATATACCTTTCTTTATGCGGGGTTTTTTTTTTTGGTGACCTTCAGAGGCATTTTGAAGTTTTCTTCATGTAGATGGTATACATTTCTTAAATTTATATGAATATTTTGGTGGTGTTGCTGTTGTGAATGGGAAGGGTGTCTTTATTCTGGTGTCTTCTGGTTTATGAAAGGTTTTTTCCCTGTATATTAATGCTTTAACCTGTTTCCCTCCTAAACTATCTTACTGTTTATAGCTGTTTTTTAGTTGATTTCTGGAATTTCCAGGGTATCCATACACAAACAATAATAGTTTTTGTTTCTTAACAATTTTTATTCCTGCATTTTCTTTCCCTTGTCCAGTTGTGACAAGTAGCAGTGATCTTCAACCTCGTCATGTTCTTGACATAGTCATACTACTCATGGTGTTAGGTTTCCTTTTAATTATTAAATGAAGCACGGATTTACCAGCCCATGAAATTTTATCTGCTTTTCCACACTCAAGAGTATTATAACAATATTAAGGTGAAGGGATTATTCATGGTTTGAGAAGAGTTAGTATGCATGTAGCTGATACGTTTTGCCTGTACTGAAGTGCCATATGGTCATTCAGGTGTTACCACCTGCTCCTGGGTCATTAATCAGCCAAGCCCATCAGGAGGGAGAAACCCTGTTTTCTACCCAATTTTCCTGGGCTGGTCCCATTTTTATGGTTTTCTGTGAGTCCAAGAGGTAATCTGTGCACTGCTTGGGTTCTTTTCAAGCTGGCTTTTGTCAAGAAGCTTATACTTGTCTCTGAGGAGCTGCCTTCCAAAGCATGGTGGCAGATAGCAGATTGGTTTGTTCACACTCAATCCCTGGCATCTGGTGAGAAAATGAGTAAGTAGTGGGGACCCACTTTTCGCTTTGCTCTTCTCTAGCCCAAGACTACTCACCTGCTTTAAACCTTTGTCTTCTTAATTCAAGTACAGAGCATTCAGCTTGAGACACTGAACCCGCCCGAGATACAGCTCATTCTTACTCTCGTTTCCCAGCCAGTCTCCAATGGTCTCCTCCACCCACCTTTGCTATTTGCAGTGTTTCACTTACACACATACCACAGGCTATGTTGTACCCAATAGCCCAGACTCCCTTTTCCACATCTAAAGTTGCCTTGATCACAGCAGTCTGCTTAGCCAGTGCCTGTTCGGCTGCAGTAGTGCAGTTTATAGAGCAACATACATTGCCAGGATAAAGAATTGCGATACCAATGAAGCAGATTTTTGTTTTTGACTTTTCCCCCGTTTTATTGAGATATAATTTACATACATCATTGTATAAGATTAAGGTGGACAGGATAATGGATTGACTTACATAGACTGTGAAATGATTACCACAGTGTTAAGTTACTAGCATCCATCATCTCATATAGACACAATAAAAAGAAAAAAATTTTTTTTTCCTTGTGATGAGAAGAACTCTCAGGATTTACTCTTAATTTTCATGTTATCACACAGCAGTGTCACCTAGTCATCATGTTGTGCATTATATCCCTAGTACTTACCTTATAACTGGAAGTTTGTACCTTTTGACCACCTTCCTCCAATCCCCAACTGTAACCACAAATTGATCTCTTGGTCTGTGAGTTTAGTTGCTATTTTGGTTTTATTGTTGTTTAATAGTTGTTTTTAAGATTCCACATATAAGTGAGGTTATACAGTATCTGTCTTCCTCATTCCTCTGTCTTGTTTTCTGTTTTACTTTTACAGTTTTTAAAGTAAACAGTGTAGTTTGTTGTTGGGCTTTAGACTTAACAGAGTATTTGAGTATTTGCTTTCAATTTGGAAAACTTTTGTTCATTTAAGTTATGTGATACTTAAACATGTCTGGAACCAAGAACAAAACAACATGAGAGACTGGATATTGTGGGACACGGGTAGGAGAGCTCTGATTTTTGGGGTCCTCTGTGACTCACTCTAGGTCTCTTAAGATACGCCATAATCAGTGTGACAAATCAGAGTTGTGCGTGCATGTCTAGAGTTACGTGTAACACCAGTTTCACAGCATAGGCCATTGCATAAGGGAAGGACCAAGTTCAGGGAACTGGCGCAAAAAAACAAAGCCAAAGCCAGTGGAGGATGCATGGCTGTTGGAGAGGCAGTTACGAGACTGGTCGTTTACTGAGTGGTAAGAGAGCTTCTGTGAGTTATTATTTAATAAGTGCTATATACTGAGATCCTAGACATTTTAGAGAAGTAAAAAGATAAAGGTGCTGCTTTCGTGGAGCTTAAGCCCGGGCTGCAGCACTTTGGTTCCTGAGGATTGTAGACAACCTTCTCCCTTGTCCAGGTAACAGTGTCAGCCGTCAGGCACTGCCAGACAGATTCCGTGTTTAATTCTGAAGGTCTGCTGGTTACTGACCTTTTGTCTCTCCCTCTAGTACGCCCTGCACGTATACAACGAAGTGATGAGTGTTGGACAGAAATATGGAATCCGGAATGCTGGGTATTATGCTCTTCGTAGTCTCCGAATTGAAAAGTTTTTTGCCTTCTGGGGTCAGGATTTAAACACCCTCACCACACCCCTGGAATGCGGACGAGAGTCTCGGGTGAAGTTAGACAAGGTATTGTACCTGTGCACACTCCACTCTGCCCTCAGCTTCCTGAGCAGGGAGCCTGCATGAGAACAGGAAGAGCTGAGGTGGGAGCAAAAGTGTATAGGTGTTGAGACCTCCAAATGTATCTATGGGATAAAACACTTAATATGGAAACATCATAAATAGACAACACTTGTTTGGGGCACTTTGTTCTCTTTTAGACTGAGTGCTTTCTGGGCAGTTTTTCTGAGTTGATTGTGGTAATTCATTAATATGCCACATGTACAAATGAGTCACTTTACATTCAACTGCCAAATTTATTTGTAATCACCATTCAAGAGGATGAAAAGGCTCTTTCCCACCTCTGAGCCCACCCAGTCCCACTGCCAGCTTGACCAGAAGCAGCAGTGTCCTGCCTCTCCTTGTAGAGAGCTTCCATGCAGTGCAAACAGATGAGTAATTTCCCCTCACCACGTTCTTAACCTTGGTGGTTGGATACTGTATACTTGGTATATTGCACCTTGCCTTTTTCACTTAAAATATCTTAACAGTCATTCCCTATCAGTATAGTAGATCTCTGATGTTCTTTTTGAGCAATTAGGTAAGTATTTTTCTCTGATATAAAAGTAAAGAATACTCGATTTGGAAAATAGGGAAAAACATAAAGAATATTTTTTCAGCGACACGCATTAAGAGTTTATTTTATCCTGCTCTTTTTTGGACATATGCATATATGTAAATATTTATGCATAGAATACGGATATATATGCATGGACTGCTGGTTGAGATTATATAAAAACATTGTTTTTTTACAATAATTCTAGCAAGCATTTCAAGTGTTGATTTTTCTTCCTATTTTTGTTCTGTGTGGTCTTGTGATTGAAATGTGTTTATAAAATAGAAAAGAGAGTGATGCTTATCTGTGTTGTTACAAGAATTCTCTGCAGGTGTCTTTCATACTGTGAATGCAGTTTTCCGCATGGGGGAAGCACACGTTCTCCAGAGCTTGCAGGGGTGTGGTGGGGAGTGGGCAGCCCACTGCAGTGACACCGGGTCCCAAGCAGTGATGCTGTCTCTGTGCTCTTTCCTAGGGGATGGATTTCATTGGGCGAGATGCCCTGCTGCAGCAGAAGCAGAACGGGGTGTACAAACGCTTCACTATGTTCATCCTGGACGACCACGACACAGACCTGGACCTCTGGCCTTGGTGGGGGGAGCCCATTTACCGAAACGGGCAGTACGTGGGCAAGACCACCAGCAGCGCATATGGTTACACCCTGGAGCGCCACGTGTGCCTGGGCTTCGTGCACAATTTTTCCGAGGACACCGGAGAAGAGCAGGTGGTGACAGCAGATTTCATCAACCGGGGAGAATATGAGATTGACATTGCAGGACACCGGTTCCAGGCCAAGGCCAAGCTCTACCCGGTCACCTCCCTCTTCACCCATAAGCGCCGAAAGGATGACGTGGAGCTCAGTGACTTGCACGGGAAGTAATGCCAGGCAGTCCCGCCACCTTCCCACCTTCTAGTCATCTTAGGAGCTCCTCTTCCTGATCCCATCTCTCTTCTTGATTTAACCTTTGCCTCCCACCTCTTATCTCGATATAATTTTTTTTTCCCTTGATATAATTTTAAGTGTTTAAAACTTTTCCTTTGCACCCTCTCTTGTCCCTCCATCTTCTCCTCCCTCCTTCTGCAGTTCCCATCTCCTGATACTCACTCTGGGCTGGTCATCCCTCCCCCCATCTCAGGTTCCTGTGGGGACAGGAAGGCAGGACAGAGGCAGACTCCACTTGTGGAAGTGGGTTACAGTGACAGCCTCACTTAATGCTGGGTCTTGAAGCAAGGGAGGCTTGTGGTGTGCAGGCCTCAAGGTAAGAGTCCCTCTCTGTGGGGCTAAATTTTCTCGAGTAACCTGTGAATTCTGGCTAGCTGCTGTCTGTGTGATACAGCCGTGTGGAATAGCTTATGCCTTTTAGCCAGGCAGGTCCTTCTCCCATCCCTTTGTGCTGTGGGTCGGCACCCTGATACCTCTAGCAGGAGGATGACCATCTACCTCGCTAATGAGAGGCATCACGTGGGCGTTACCTGGGGTTTAGCACAGATTAGTTCATCCTGGGCCTCCCTACTGACCCAGTTATCAGACTGTGACCCAGTTATCAGACTGTTGGGCTAGGGCCACCTGCCTATAATTTTCTTCATCTCTTGCTAATCTCTATTATGAGAGGGGTTGTGGTTTATTTAACCGACTAAACAAATAAGCCACAGTGTTTGAAAGGGAAAGACCATGTTGCCTTTAGTGTTGCTTTTCCTAGCTGAAAGGGTCTAACCTCAAACTAAGCTCCAGCGATGCTGAGTTTTCTATGAAACAGTGCTGCTTTTCTTTCAGCTACTCACAGTTCAGTCACCCCACCTTGATGTTCCTCTTCTCCGAGCACATGTGACTTTCAGTTCAGCCTCATGTGTCCCTTCCACAGGAGGCCCACTGGCTCAGTGCACGCTCTCTCCCTTAGGACGGGGGAGACAGGACAAGCATGCTGGCTGAGTAACTAAACCTTGTGGCCACACTGAGTTGAAGAGAGCTACTGGGACCCCAGGGTTGCTTCCCCCGCACAAAAGACACAGATCCACACAGAGATGACCCACTTGGGTCCCTTGAGATTTCCCAGTGTGGAGAGCGTATGTTACCTGAGCCCAAGGTCTGCCTTCCGTCTTCTTTTTCCAGACATCTCTCCACATTTTCTGGAATAGAAGGTAACTTGGGGTAAGAGCGCCCTGCGCACTTTTAAGCAGTGTCTCTATTTTCTAAGGGTGGAACTTGGATTGCACAGACTGTGGTATCCATCCCCACACTTAATTTCCCCTTGCAAACAAATGGCTGCTAGAGATTTTAATTAACCATAGCCTTTGTTATCTTGGTATCTTGCATGCATTAGGTCTTATAGGTCTGTAAGTATATTAGAGACAATCCTTTCATTTTATTAGAGCAGCTTACAATTCTCAGGTGTCTGCCTGCTCTGGCATTTCTCTGGGATTTCTGTTTACCCACTTGATCACTGACTTTACTGTCCACCTTCTTACGAGGTCTTCATTGATTTAACGAGGGAGTATGTGATTAGAATTCTGTCGGGGGGCCTTGGTATTTTGGTGCAAATGTGAATTTAACTAGCTGAGAGATACTGCTTCTAGGCAAAGAGGAGAGGTGCTGCCCAGCTGGAGAGCAGTGAACAGCAGCTGTGAAACTTGAAACTTGGGAGAGCAGGAAACTGGCACCGGACAATGCAGGTGTTACCAGCAGGGAGCCGACTGACCCAAGAAGATGGAAACAGATGTAGAACTAAAGGTATCCCATGCACACCACTGCAAAGTTGTCTTTATAAATGGAAAGTTATTTGGGATTGAATCCAAAAGAAAATCTAGATTTATGCATAAATCACATCTTGTCCATAAATAGGGGTCACACTTCTAAGACTGACAAGATGTTAAGATTCTGGGGGGAAATCACTTGTTTATTGAGTACCCTGAAACTTACATATTTATCTTCCAGCACTTTACAATTCATCTTTCAAGTCTCCTTTGGTTCATTCAAATATAGGCAATATGAATCTGGTAGGTTTCTCTATTTGGTCCTAAAGGGAAGGGGGTGACTCTTTCCTGCCTCAAGCATAGTTGACAATCAAAACATCTTCATTTCTGTGTCATCCCCGATGGGCACTGGGACCGCATGTGTTTGCTTTCTGTGACAACTCACCTCTCCCTGGAGGTTGCAGGGATTGTTCAAGGAGTAGCTGGACTCGTTTTAGGTGGTTGGTACTTTTTTCTTCTCTCTGAAATGATGTTATCACCACTTGTGCTGTCTTGGGAGAGGGGCTCCACAATCTTCTCAGCATATGCAATTGAAGAATCATTTTGCACCTAGAAACACAAAGTGTGCTGGCTTCAAACAGATGGAGAATCAAGTTTGCAAGTCTCCTGTGAGCCTTCTCCTCTCTTGAGATAAGCCCCTAGCTACTTGTGCCACATGTAAATCCCATGGTCATGTGACTGACATTGAAGATTTCTTGTCTGTGATAAAAGCTCTAATTCAGAAAGTTTTTAGAGCAAAAAGGGACAGACAAGACCTACCTGCTTGGATAGCACAATGTGATGTCCTTTAACTTGTGTTTTGGTCACGTAGCACTGCATGGGCAGGACAAGCTCCAGGAGAGAAAACTGAACAGTTCCCACTACATTCTAGTGCTTTTCTGAGAAGTCCCTGTACCCCCAAATGCAAGAGATGCCATTTAGCCCAGTGATTAACCCCAGTCTCAACTTTGGCCCCAAAGTTCCCATTTCTGCACCAAGTCACTTGTTTGATTCTCATCAGGAGGTGTGCTGTCCCTGGATTCTACGTCCTTGTACAGAGTTTTAGCTGTATCTCTTCTTTCCTAGGCTGTTGTTTCCAAGAAAGTAACTCAACATGAAACTAACTCTTCAGCTTTCTCCTTTATCCTGCCTTTGCATGCATTTGCGACATTAACCCCTCCCCACTGCCACCATGTATGTGGCAGGAATGATAGGAGCTTCCTAAAGTGATTTTGCTTCACTGGAGGGATGACCCCTCCGCCTTGATTTCTGCCTCTGTAAAACAACTGCATTGGCTGGCTTTCAGGCATTACAAGGTCCTTTTTATATCTTTGTTGCCTCTTGGCCAGTGTAGGCAGCAAGGATCTAAGTATCTTTAGTATCTAAGATAGAGATTTGGTCAACAGTGCTCAATCCTGAAGTATAACCTACTGTGTTCATTTTCTTTCTGTACACACACCCCCATCCCTCACAAACTTTGATATAAGCAGCATTTTATCAACAGGAGGTAGAGAAAAGTTTCTCACGAGTAAGGAATTTTCATCTGGCACATGTCATGTGCAGGCACATGGACTCAGGAGCAGCACAGTTGAGTGGAAGAGACGGCAGATGAAGTAACAGGCAGTAGCCGCGTCCTGCAGTGAGTCGTGAGGGAGCTAGGGAGCCACGTATCAGAGCCGCTCCCCACACCCACCGCCACCGCCCTCCACATTAAGGTGCTCCGTTAGTTGTAAGGCTCCTTCACTGTCATCACGGGGCTGGCATATGCAGTCCCTTACCATGACAAATACACTATTTTTCAAGAGGACTGAGTATTTTTGTATGTCTTTGCCTTCTCTTTATCCATTAAACACCAGAGTTCCTTGTGTATGATTCGTGACTTCTCTGAGCAGAACCCTTGGGGAATTACACGTTTCTTCATGGGCCATTTTTCTCGTGATATTTAGATACACCTATTTTCATCCTTTGCAGACTTTCTACCTTCTCATTTTTCTGTCTCTCAAGGACAGAAATTTTAAGAAGTGGAGAGGATACTTTTAGCATCTGTTTCTATGGATCTATGCCAGGATTTCCTTTGCACACCAAGAACTGGAGCTTGGGGCACCTCTTTCCTCCAAGCCAGGTTCTAGTGCCTTACACTCCAGAGTGTCACATGGTGGGTGGAGACGAAAAAAAGTACCTTCAACAGATGGGTGTAGGGTCGAAAGCTTCTGCAGCTCGTTTCAGTGAAGGGTCTTCCAGCAGCACAGCTAACACTTTACTCTCTGGTCAACTCTTGGGATGTAAGAAAATGCCATTGTAATTACTGTAAAGGCTACAACTCGTTCTTTGCATTTGTAAACGTGCAGTTCAACTCAGCCCTTTTCTATCCCATGTGTAGCATCAGCATGTGGTCCTGAAGACGTGCGAGGCACTTTAGTAAATGGGATGTTTCTCACGAGCCCTGGTGATGACAGGCACACAGGGTGACAGAGCATTTCTGCCCTCTGCGAATGTGGTATTAACGTTGTGCACTGTATTTCTATCAAGTCAGATTTCAATTTTATTTTATGTTACTAAGTTTGTAAATGAATAAATGGACATTTTCACTACTCTTGCTGTGTCTGCCTGAGAAATGTCCTGCATCTGTGGTAACCAGATATGTTTTTGCCATCACTAAGAATAAACGTTGTACATAAAACCATTTGTACCTGTTCCCAAAGTGTACAAGAGAATTTGAAAACAGGTAAATAAGATCCCTTCCCTCCATGCAATGGGCAGCATGGCTGTGGAGGAAAAGCCCCATTCCTCCTCCTGAAGTCCCTATCACTGTCACTGGACTTGACATCCTGCCTTACACTTGACTTAGTAGTAAGAACCTGGTACTTGACTCATCACTCAAGTATTGGGTTGGCCAAAAAGTTCATTCGGGTCTTTCGGTAAGATGTTATGTAACATGAGCCCATGTCTGTGTGGAAAACGAGCTGTGTGTGTATTTTTGCTTACAGCAGTAGAAGAGAAAAACAGAAGCAGCCAGTGATCCTTTACTATACTTAGCTTCCATCCAGAAATTTAGTCACTGGACTTCTATTCTCTTTACCAACTGTTCTGTGAGTCACCACATCTGGGAATCCATAGGTAGGCTAACATGTCTAACAAAAATTTCATCATCTTATCGTCCAAACCTGCTCTTTCTATTTCCAATTTCATGAATGAGCAACATTTGTTATGACTGAAGTAGTTCCAAAAAAACATCCCACTGGCTCCAAGGCTAACTCCAAAAGAGGAGTTCCAAAAACATTCTGTACAATGACGTGTCTGGAACACGGGGAGTGCCTCCCATGGCAAGTACTTTCAAGGGGACGACTCTCTCATGACATGTGTCTTCCTCTTCTTATGAACATACTGGATTAGGTATGTCACAAACCCTATGAACCAGAAGTAATTCCAGAAAGGAAGAAGCCTCGCAAGCCGAACCTGAGTGCGAAAGACTTACCTTCCAGCTCCTCCACCAAACGAAAGGCCAGCAGAGTTCATTCCCGCCAGGACGAAGTAGCCCCGCACTGAAGGGGACTCGCCCATGATGCACCTCATGTCCGGGGTGAAGGTCTCGGGGCAATTCACCAGCTTCATGATCTCCACAGTCTCCAGTTCTGGCATCCTACGCAGCAGGGAACTCAACAGGGGCTCTGAGCAACAAAAACAGACCCAAACACGGTCGTCAGCTTTAGGGGATTCAAAACTCCCTACCCCTTACACTCTTCTATTCCCTCTCCTTTCGGAAAACGTCTTGTGGAGGTTTTCTAAGATGAGCCAACTGGGCCATCTATCAGAAGCAGAAGCCTTGGGGAAGTATGGGGCATTCCTACAGAGTTCTTGGCATAAAGATGGAGAAAAAAGATACTCTTTAGAAAGGAAAGGAGCTCTGGAAAAGCAAATACTATATGTGGCCCCAAAATAAAATCTTAAAGTGATCAGTGGTAGTAAAAGAGCTCTTAAATGGCCCCCAAGGAGATTTGCAGCAATTTCAACTTAGGAAATCCTTGCCTTTTACTGCATAAGACAGAGTCTCAGCTTGTTTTAAAATAAGGCCAACACCAGGGAATAATCCAGTGGAACAGTGGCAATAGATGAAGCCAGACTGAAGCTGGCTGGTGGGTACATGGGTTCTTTATACATTCTCTCCACTTTTAAAAGATTGAAATTTCCCAGAAATTAAGTCCAAGTAGAAAGAGGAAAACTCTTCATTATAGACCCTTTCATATATTTTGAATTTGGAATGTGACTGTCTTAACTATTCAATAAATAAAATTATGTTAAAATTGAATAAAAGACTGTATTAACACAATTCTGCTTTCTAAAAAATGTCTTCAGGACTTCCCTGGTGGCGCAGTGGTTAAGAATCTGCCTACCAACGCAGGGGACACGGGTTTGAGCACTGGTCTGGGAAGATCCCTATGCCGCAGAGCAACTAAGCCCGTGCACCACAACTACTGAGCCCGCCTGCCACAACTGCTGAAGCCTGTGCACCTAAGAGCCCGTGCTCCACAACAAGAGAAGCCACTGCAATGAGAAGCCCGCGCACCACAACAGAGTAGCTAGCCCCCGCTTGCCGCAACTTAGAGAAAGCCCGTGCGCAGCAACGAAGACCCAATGCAGCCAAAAATAAATTAACAAAAAAAAAAACTCCTTAAAAAATAAACAAGTAAAACAATAAAAGGACCTATGGGAGACCTTTTCTTACTACTGACATTCTACTGGATGAAGAAGTGAACCAGGCCCTGAGATACATTATTAATCTAGGACAAGTTCAAAAGACAATCCTGAACTATACCCACAAGGCACTGCAAGCTCCCACTAAAAATACAGAGGAAGGAGCTGCTCCTTCACAAATCCCAGGGACCAAGTTCTTCTTAAAACCCGGAACGGGGTCCCCCGAAGACCAACTATTGCCAAAATGGAAGGGCCCCTATAAAGTAATCTGAACCACTCCCACTGCTGTCAAAGTGCAAGGGATATCTAGTTGGGTACATTTTTCCAGACTAAAGCTTTTACCTCCAGAAGCCCCGCAGGTTACAACAGAAGAGCAATACACCTGTAAGCCAGTGGAAGGTCTGAGATACCTATTCAAAAGACAGGCACCATCGACAGATAAGTAAAATGATGTAGTGGGTTGGACTCCTGTTTGCCACTCTTGCTATTGTACTCAGCGGATCATACGTGAACATCTTGTTAGAAATGCTGTAGAGCTTTATATGCTTAATCATCAACATAATAGTCTGCTGTCCCCTAACTGTTTAAGTACTAACAACAGTTATGTCCTTCAAGGGCTATCCGGTCTTAACAGCTGTGAGACAGACATTCAGGTCTGCACCCCCAGAAGGGTTTGTTTTCCTCTGCGGACACCCAAACCATCATATGTTACGGAATTATCGACAGACCCTGTCTTTTCCAACCAAGCCATAGCGTATAAATGCACTGACAATGTTCACTTCATAGGACAGTGTGCTATAAGGACTACAGGGTTAAGAGGGATTTTTATCTGTAACAGAACCAGTCAGGCTCACCACCAAACCCAGAAAGCACTAGGAATGATCTTTTTTCTCTATATATGTTTGTTTGTTTGGCTACGCGGAGTCTTAGTTGTGGCACACAGGATCTTTAGTTGCGAAACGCAGGATCTTTTAGTTGCGGCATGCGTGTGGGATCTAGTTCCCTGACCAGGGATCGAACCCAGGCCCCCTGCATTGGAAGCACAGAGTCTTAACCACTGGACCACCAGGGAAGTCCCCTAGGAATGATCTTAGCAAGGGCAGAGCTGGCCACAGGACTGGCAGCTCCATGGGGAGGCTTTACCTATCATGAAGCAACACTGAGATCAGACAGCTTGGTTATATGATGGAACAGACAAGACAAGCCTTAATGGGACTTAAGACCTCTCGTTTCTTTGGCGAATTTAGTTCTTGACAGTCGTCTAGCTCTTGATAACCTTCTGGAAGAACAAGGTGGAGTCTGTGCGATAATACTTCCTACTGCACCTGAATTAGTGTGATAGGACAGGTGGAAGTTAACATTAAGGAAATATATGCCCAGGCAGACTGGCTTCGTAATTTTAGAAGCGGCAATATCGCCTCCACTGCCTGGTCAACAGTTAAGGAAGCCCTCCTAAAGTTACGCTGGTTCCTTCCCTTTCTAGGCCCTTTAGTGGCTACTGGTGTTCTTCTTTTTGGCCCTTGTTTGTTTAGCCTTCTGGGCAAGTTTGTGTCTTCTAGGTTCTAAGAGTTTCAAGTAAGACTCATGAGGGCTCAAGGAATTCAACCCATTCCAGCAGAGGGTGGCCCAGGTCCCTACAGGTCCTTGGAACAGTCAGAGAGGGACTTCTACACCTCTAGGGTAAGCTAGGGTCTGCAGCCCCTGTCTGGCAGGAAGACGTTCCAGAAGATGAGACCCTTGGCCCTTTACCCCTTAAGAATAAAAGGTGTAGAATCCCTCAGGGGATAATGAGACAGACTAGGACCTGGGACCCTTTGCTGCAGTGCTTACACCTGAACAAATGAAATACAAACAAAATACAAAGAAACTGTAAGGGACTAAAAATAACTATATGCATGCATGCACAGCTGGGGGAAATTATAGACAAGATACAAAAAGACCAAAAAAAAAGCCAACTGCCACTTGTGAAGAGCTGGGAGCAAAAGCAGGAGTCAGGAGCAAAAGCAGGGTCCTGTGCATGCCCCCTGCACTCACCACCACCAGAGGGCGGGGGGGCAGACCACCCAAGCCACCCCTCTGGCCTGACTCCTGGACCCGCCCCTGCCCTCACCCCACATAAGGAACCAGCTCGCTGCCGGCCTCCTCGGAGCAATCAAGGGAAACTGTTACTTGTTTTCACTCCCACCTGCTGCAGCAGGAGCCCAATAAAGCCCTGCCTGAATTTTCTGTCTGGCCTCTTATCAATTTCTATTGATTAAGGAGGCCAAGATCCCTGGTTGGTAACACTTCACTAATGTTCTCTCCACCCTCTGTCTTAATGGAAATGCAGCTCTCCTGAGGGAACTGTCACTGTCACACAGCCAGCCCTGTTCCACTGACACCATCAAGAGGCACTGTTGGCATCCTCCTTGCTTCTGAACCATTACCACTCAGTCACACTTGGGAAAGACCCTGTTCCTTTGTGCCTTAAGTTAGCAGGCACCCCTACTTGGCTCCGGGCTACTTCCTATTAAGCCACAGGCACAGCTCTCTCTACATCCAGGTTCTGAACCCATAACATGGCTCTTCTCCCAACCTTTAACACCACCTCCTCTCTTCCTTCATCAAAGGAGATAACCTGTCTCATCTTGTTCCCCAAAACACCACCTGTATACCTCCCTGCATCAGCAAACCATCCCTGCCTTCCTTCACAGGGTCAGAAATTAATCCCTTACAACGGCCTGGATCCCCCTTCCTGCCCCCTTCCCCTGAACCGAGCTCCATCAGCTGTCCTCCCTCTTTCACACACCCTCACATTTACCTCCTTCTCCTCGGCATTTAGATGTGCTCAAGTACCCCCTCCCCCCGCCCAGGCGATTTCAGAAATAAAACAAAGCTCCAAAACACTCAATTACCAATTTTTAATTTTTAAAATTCTAAATTATAAAATGATGGTCTTTGCGAAACATCAAAAACAGAAGGAAGATTTCCCTCCACTCAAAGGTCACCAATACCAGTATCAATTATATTTTCCCAGAATGTTATTATTGCAGCAATGAGCTGCCCTGATGTTTGCCACCACCTTTGTCTTAAGTCCTTCTTTTTTTTTTTTTTTTTTTTTTTTTTGCGGTACGCGGGCCTCTCACTCTTGTGGCCTCTCCCGTTGCGGAGAACAGGCTCTGGACGCGCAGGCTCAGCGGCCATGGCTCACGGGCCCAGCCGCTCCGTGGCATGTGGGATCTTCCCAGACAGGGGCACGAACCCGTGTCCCCTGCATCTGCAGGCGGACTCTCAACCACTGTGCCACCAGGGAAGCCCCCTCGCTTAATTTTTATAAGTACCAAATTTGAAAATAAAAACCTGTGTGATCAGCATGATCTTCTACTTCACTCACCACACTTGGCTATTTCCAAACTCAAATACAGATTCAAAGGACCAACATTTGTTATGACTGAAGTAGTACAGAAGAACACCCCACTGGCTCCAAGGCTAACTCCAAAAGAGGAGTTCCAAAAACATTCTGTACAATGACGTGTCTGGAACACGGGGAGTGCCTCCCATGGCAAGTACTTTCAAGGGGACGACTCTCTCATGACATGTGTCTTCCTCTTCTTATGAACATACTGGATTAGGTATGTCACAAACCCTATGAACCAGAAGTAATTCCAGAAAGGAAGAAGCCTCGCAAGCCGAACCTGAGTGCGAAAGACTTACCTTCCAGCTCCTCCACCAAACGAAAGGCCAGCAGAGTTCATTCCCGCCAGGACGAAGTAGCCCCGCACTGAAGGGGACTCGCCCATGATGCACCTCATGTCCGGGGTGAAGGTCTCGGGGCAATTCACCAGCTTCATGATCTCCACAGTCTCCAGTTCTGGCATCCTACGCAGCAGGGAACTCAACAGGGGCTCTGAGCAACAAAAACAGACCCAAACACGGTCGTCAGCTTTAGGGGATTCAAAACTCCCTACCCCTTACACTCTTCTATTCCCTCTCCTTTCGGAAAACGTCTTGTGGAGGTTTTCTAAGATGAGCCAACTGGGCCATCTATCAGAAGCAGAAGCCTTGGGGAAGTATGGGGCATTCCTACAGAGTTCTTGGCATAAAGATGGAGAAAAAAGATACTCTTTAGAAAGGAAAGGAGCTCTGGAAAAGCAAATACTATATGTGGCCCCAAAATAAAATCTTAAAGTGATCAGTGGTAGTAAAAGAGCTCTTAAATGGCCCCCAAGGAGATTTGCAGCAATTTCAACTTAGGAAATCCTTGCCTTTTACTGCACAAGACAGAGTCTCAGCTTGTTTTAAAATAAGGCCAACACCAGGGAATAATCCAGTGGAACAGTGGCAATAGATGAAGCCAGACTGAAGCTGGCTGGTGGGTACATGGGTTCTTTATACATTCTCTCCACTTTTAAAAGATTGAAATTTCCCAGAAATTAAGTCCAAGTAGAAAGAGGAAAACTCTTCATTATAGACCCTTTCATATATTTTGAATTTGGAATGTGACTGTCTTAACTATTCAATAAATAAAATTATGTTAAAATTGAATAAAAGACTGTATTAACACAATTCTGCTTTCTAAAAAATGTCTTCAGGACTTCCCTGGTGGCGCAGTGGTTAAGAATCTGCCTACCAACGCAGGGGACACGGGTTTGAGCACTGGTCTGGGAAGATCCCTATGCCGCAGAGCAACTAAGCCCGTGCACCACAACTACTGAGCCCGCCTGCCACAACTGCTGAAGCCTGTGCACCTAAGAGCCCGTGCTCCGCAACAAGAGAAGCCACTGCAATGAGAAGCCCGCGCACCACAACAGAGTAGCTAGCCCCCGCTTGCCGCAACTTAGAGAAAGCCCGTGCGCAGCAACGAAGACCCAATGCAGCCAAAAATAAATTAACAAAAAAAAAAACTCCTTAAAAAATAAACAAGTAAAACAATAAAAGGACCTATGGGAGACCTTTTCTTACTACTGACATTCTACTGGATGAAGAAGTGAACCAGGCCCTGAGATACATTATTAATCTAGGACAAGTTCAAAAGACAATCCTGAACTATACCCACAAGGCACTGCAAGCTCCCACTAAAAATACAGAGGAAGGAGCTGCTCCTTCACAAATCCCAGGGACCAAGTTCTTCTTAAAACCCGGAACGGGGTCCCCCGAAGACCAACTATTGCCAAAATGGAAGGGCCCCTATAAAGTAATCTGAACCACTCCCACTGCTGTCAAAGTGCAAGGGATATCTAGTTGGGTACATTTTTCCAGACTAAAGCTTTTACCTCCAGAAGCCCCGCAGGTTACAACAGAAGAGCAATACACCTGTAAGCCAGTGGAAGGTCTGAGATACCTATTCAAAAGACAGGCACCATCGACAGATAAGTAAAATGATGTAGTGGGTTGGACTCCTGTTTGCCACTCTTGCTATTGTACTCAGCGGATCATACGTGAACATCTTGTTAGAAATGCTGTAGAGCTTTATATGCTTAATCATCAACATAATAGTCTGCTGTCCCCTAACTGTTTAAGTACTAACAACAGTTATGTCCTTCAAGGGCTATCCGGTCTTAACAGCTGTGAGACAGACATTCAGGTCTGCACCCCCAGAAGGGTTTGTTTTCCTCTGCGGACACCCAAACCATCATATGTTACGGAATTATCGACAGACCCTGTCTTTTCCAACCAAGCCATAGCGTATAAATGCACTGACAATGTTCACTTCATAGGACAGTGTGCTATAAGGACTACAGGGTTAAGAGGGATTTTTATCTGTAACAGAACCAGTCAGGCTCACCACCAAACCCAGAAAGCACTAGGAATGATCTTTTTTCTCTATATATGTTTGTTTGTTTGGCTACGCGGAGTCTTAGTTGTGGCACACAGGATCTTTAGTTGCGAAACGCAGGATCTTTTAGTTGCGGCATGCGTGTGGGATCTAGTTCCCTGACCAGGGATCGAACCCAGGCCCCCTGCATTGGAAGCACAGAGTCTTAACCACTGGACCACCAGGGAAGTCCCCTAGGAATGATCTTAGCAAGGGCAGAGCTGGCCACAGGACTGGCAGCTCCATGGGGAGGCTTTACCTATCATGAAGCAACACTGAGATCAGACAGCTTGGTTATATGATGGAACAGACAAGACAAGCCTTAATGGGACTTAAGACCTCTCGTTTCTTTGGCGAATTTAGTTCTTGACAGTCGTCTAGCTCTTGATAACCTTCTGGAAGAACAAGGTGGAGTCTGTGCGATAATACTTCCTACTGCACCTGAATTAGTGTGATAGGACAGGTGGAAGTTAACATTAAGGAAATATATGCCCAGGCAGACTGGCTTCATAATTTTAGAAGCGGCAATATCGCCTCCACTGCCTGGTCAACAGTTAAGGAAGCCCTCCTAAAGTTACGCTGGTTCCTTCCCTTTCTAGGCCCTTTAGTGGCTACTGGTGTTCTTCTTTTTGGCCCTTGTTTGTTTAGCCTTCTGGGCAAGTTTGTGTCTTCTAGGTTCTAAGAGTTTCAAGTAAGACTCATGAGGGCTCAAGGAATTCAACCCATTCCAGCAGAGGGTGGCCCAGGTCCCTACAGGTCCTTGGAACAGTCAGAGAGGGACTTCTACACCTCTAGGGTAAGCTAGGGTCTGCAGCCCCTGTCTGGCAGGAAGACGTTCCAGAAGATGAGACCCTTGGCCCTTTACCCCTTAAGAATAAAAGGTGTAGAATCCCTCAGGGGATAATGAGACAGACTAGGACCTGGGACCCTTTGCTGCAGTGCTTACACCTGAACAAATGAAATACAAACAAAATACAAAGAAACTGTAAGGGACTAAAAATAACTATATGCATGCATGCACAGCTGGGGGAAATTATAGACAAGATACAAAAAGACCAAAAAAAAAGCCAACTGCCACTTGTGAAGAGCTGGGAGCAAAAGCAGGAGTCAGGAGCAAAAGCAGGGTCCTGTGCATGCCCCCTGCACTCACCACCACCAGAGGGCGGGGGGGCAGACCACCCAAGCCACCCCTCTGGCCTGACTCCTGGACCCGCCCCTGCCCTCACCCCACATAAGGAACCAGCTCGCTGCCGGCCTCCTCGGAGCAATCAAGGGAAACTGTTACTTGTTTTCACTCCCACCTGCTGCAGCAGGAGCCCAATAAAGCCCTGCCTGAATTTTCTGTCTGGCCTCTTATCAATTTCTATTGATTAAGGAGGCCAAGATCCCTGGTTGGTAACACTTCACTAATGTTCTCTCCACCCTCTGTCTTAATGGAAATGCAGCTCTCCTGAGGGAACTGTCACTGTCACACAGCCAGCCCTGTTCCACTGACACCATCAAGAGGCACTGTTGGCATCCTCCTTGCTTCTGAACCATTACCACTCAGTCACACTTGGGAAAGACCCTGTTCCTTTGTGCCTTAAGTTAGCAGGCACCCCTACTTGGCTCCGGGCTACTTCCTATTAAGCCACAGACACAGCTCTCTCTACATCCAGGTTCTGAACCCATAACATGGCTCTTCTCCCAACCTTTAACACCACCTCCTCTCTTCCTTCATCAAAGGAGATAACCTGTCTCATCTTGTTCCCCAAAACACCACCTGTATACCTCCCTGCATCAGCAAACCATCCCTGCCTTCCTTCACAGGGTCAGAAATTAATCCCTTACAACGGCCTGGATCCCCCTTCCTGCCCCCTTCCCCTGAACCGAGCTCCATCAGCTGTCCTCCCTCTTTCACACACCCTCACATTTACCTCCTTCTCCTCGGCATTTAGATGTGCTCAAGTACCCCCTCCCCCCGCCCAGGCGATTTCAGAAATAAAACAAAGCTCCAAAACACTCAATTACCAATTTTTAATTTTTAAAATTCTAAATTATAAAATGATGGTCTTTGCGAAACATCAAAAACAGAAGGAAGATTTCCCTCCACTCAAAGGTCACCAATACCAGTATCAATTATATTTTCCCAGAATGTTATTATTGCAGCAATGAGCTGCCCTGATGTTTGCCACCACCTTTGTCTTAAGTCCTTCTTTTTTTTTTTTTTTTTTTGCGGTACGCGGGCCTCTCACTCTTGTGGCCTCTCCCGTTGCGGAGAACAGGCTCTGGACGCGCAGGCTCAGCGGCCATGGCTCACGGGCCCAGCCGCTCCGTGGCATGTGGGATCTTCCCGGACAGGGGCACGAACCCGTGTCCCCTGCATCTGCAGGCGGACTCTCAACCACTGTGCCACCAGGGAAGCCCCCTCGCTTAATTTTTATAAGTACCAAATTTGAAAATAAAAACCTGTGTGATCAGCATGATCTTCTACTTCACTCACCACACTTGGCTATTTCCAAACTCAAATACAGATTCAAAGGACCAACATTTGTTATGACTGAAGTAGTACAGAAGAACACCCCACTGGCTCCAAGGCTAACTCCAAAAGAGGAGTTCCAAAAACATTCTGTACAATGACGTGTCTGGAACACGGGGAGTGCCTCCCATGGCAAGTACTTTCAAGGGGACGACTCTCTCATGACATGTGTCTTCCTCTTCTTATGAACATACTGGATTAGGTATGTCACAAACCCTATGAACCAGAAGTAATTCCAGAAAGGAAGAAGCCTCGCAAGCCGAACCTGAGTGCGAAAGACTTACCTTCCAGCTCCTCCACCAAACGAAAGGCCAGCAGAGTTCATTCCCGCCAGGACGAAGTAGCCCCGCACTGAAGGGGACTCGCCCATGATGCACCTCATGTCCGGGGTGAAGGTCTCGGGGCAATTCACCAGCTTCATGATCTCCACAGTCTCCAGTTCTGGCATCCTACGCAGCAGGGAACTCAACAGGGGCTCTGAGCAACAAAAACAGACCCAAACACGGTCGTCAGCTTTAGGGGATTCAAAACTCCCTACCCCTTACACTCTTCTATTCCCTCTCCTTTCGGAAAACGTCTTGTGGAGGTTTTCTAAGATGAGCCAACTGGGCCATCTATCAGAAGCAGAAGCCTTGGGGAAGTATGGGGCATTCCTACAGAGTTCTTGGCATAAAGATGGAGAAAAAAGATACTCTTTAGAAAGGAAAGGAGCTCTGGAAAAGCAAATACTATATGTGGCCCCAAAATAAAATCTTAAAGTGATCAGTGGTAGTAAAAGAGCTCTTAAATGGCCCCCAAGGAGATTTGCAGCAATTTCAACTTAGGAAATCCTTGCCTTTTACTGCACAAGACAGAGTCTCAGCTTGTTTTAAAATAAGGCCAACACCAGGGAATAATCCAGTGGAACAGTGGCAATAGATGAAGCCAGACTGAAGCTGGCTGGTGGGTACATGGGTTCTTTATACATTCTCTCCACTTTTAAAAGATTGAAATTTCCCAGAAATTAAGTCCAAGTAGAAAGAGGAAAACTCTTCATTATAGACCCTTTCATATATTTTGAATTTGGAATGTGACTGTCTTAACTATTCAATAAATAAAATTATGTTAAAATTGAATAAAAGACTGTATTAACACAATTCTGCTTTCTAAAAAATGTCTTCAGGACTTCCCTGGTGGCGCAGTGGTTAAGAATCTGCCTACCAACGCAGGGGACACGGGTTTGAGCACTGGTCTGGGAAGATCCCTATGCCGCAGAGCAACTAAGCCCGTGCACCACAACTACTGAGCCCGCCTGCCACAACTGCTGAAGCCTGTGCACCTAAGAGCCCGTGCTCCGCAACAAGAGAAGCCACTGCAATGAGAAGCCCGCGCACCACAACAGAGTAGCTAGCCCCCGCTTGCCGCAACTTAGAGAAAGCCCGTGCGCAGCAACGAAGACCCAATGCAGCCAAAAATAAATTAACAAAAAAAAAAACTCCTTAAAAAATAAACAAGTAAAACAATAAAAGGACCTATGGGAGACCTTTTCTTACTACTGACATTCTACTGGATGAAGAAGTGAACCAGGCCCTGAGATACATTATTAATCTAGGACAAGTTCAAAAGACAATCCTGAACTATACCCACAAGGCACTGCAAGCTCCCACTAAAAATACAGAGGAAGGAGCTGCTCCTTCACAAATCCCAGGGACCAAGTTCTTCTTAAAACCCGGAACGGGGTCCCCCGAAGACCAACTATTGCCAAAATGGAAGGGCCCCTATAAAGTAATCTGAACCACTCCCACTGCTGTCAAAGTGCAAGGGATATCTAGTTGGGTACATTTTTCCAGACTAAAGCTTTTACCTCCAGAAGCCCCGCAGGTTACAACAGAAGAGCAATACACCTGTAAGCCAGTGGAAGGTCTGAGATACCTATTCAAAAGACAGGCACCATCGACAGATAAGTAAAATGATGTAGTGGGTTGGACTCCTGTTTGCCACTCTTGCTATTGTACTCAGCGGATCATACGTGAACATCTTGTTAGAAATGCTGTAGAGCTTTATATGCTTAATCATCAACATAATAGTCTGCTGTCCCCTAACTGTTTAAGTACTAACAACAGTTATGTCCTTCAAGGGCTATCCGGTCTTAACAGCTGTGAGACAGACATTCAGGTCTGCACCCCCAGAAGGGTTTGTTTTCCTCTGCGGACACCCAAACCATCATATGTTACGGAATTATCGACAGACCCTGTCTTTTCCAACCAAGCCATAGCGTATAAATGCACTGACAATGTTCACTTCATAGGACAGTGTGCTATAAGGACTACAGGGTTAAGAGGGATTTTTATCTGTAACAGAACCAGTCAGGCTCACCACCAAACCCAGAAAGCACTAGGAATGATCTTTTTTCTCTATATATGTTTGTTTGTTTGGCTACGCGGAGTCTTAGTTGTGGCACACAGGATCTTTAGTTGCGAAACGCAGGATCTTTTAGTTGCGGCATGCGTGTGGGATCTAGTTCCCTGACCAGGGATCGAACCCAGGCCCCCTGCATTGGAAGCACAGAGTCTTAACCACTGGACCACCAGGGAAGTCCCCTAGGAATGATCTTAGCAAGGGCAGAGCTGGCCACAGGACTGGCAGCTCCATGGGGAGGCTTTACCTATCATGAAGCAACACTGAGATCAGACAGCTTGGTTATATGATGGAACAGACAAGACAAGCCTTAATGGGACTTAAGACCTCTCGTTTCTTTGGCGAATTTAGTTCTTGACAGTCGTCTAGCTCTTGATAACCTTCTGGAAGAACAAGGTGGAGTCTGTGCGATAATACTTCCTACTGCACCTGAATTAGTGTGATAGGACAGGTGGAAGTTAACATTAAGGAAATATATGCCCAGGCAGACTGGCTTCATAATTTTAGAAGCGGCAATATCGCCTCCACTGCCTGGTCAACAGTTAAGGAAGCCCTCCTAAAGTTACGCTGGTTCCTTCCCTTTCTAGGCCCTTTAGTGGCTACTGGTGTTCTTCTTTTTGGCCCTTGTTTGTTTAGCCTTCTGGGCAAGTTTGTGTCTTCTAGGTTCTAAGAGTTTCAAGTAAGACTCATGAGGGCTCAAGGAATTCAACCCATTCCAGCAGAGGGTGGCCCAGGTCCCTACAGGTCCTTGGAACAGTCAGAGAGGGACTTCTACACCTCTAGGGTAAGCTAGGGTCTGCAGCCCCTGTCTGGCAGGAAGACGTTCCAGAAGATGAGACCCTTGGCCCTTTACCCCTTAAGAATAAAAGGTGTAGAATCCCTCAGGGGATAATGAGACAGACTAGGACCTGGGACCCTTTGCTGCAGTGCTTACACCTGAACAAATGAAATACAAACAAAATACAAAGAAACTGTAAGGGACTAAAAATAACTATATGCATGCATGCACAGCTGGGGGAAATTATAGACAAGATACAAAAAGACCAAAAAAAAAGCCAACTGCCACTTGTGAAGAGCTGGGAGCAAAAGCAGGAGTCAGGAGCAAAAGCAGGGTCCTGTGCATGCCCCCTGCACTCACCACCACCAGAGGGCGGGGGGGCAGACCACCCAAGCCACCCCTCTGGCCTGACTCCTGGACCCGCCCCTGCCCTCACCCCACATAAGGAACCAGCTCGCTGCCGGCCTCCTCGGAGCAATCAAGGGAAACTGTTACTTGTTTTCACTCCCACCTGCTGCAGCAGGAGCCCAATAAAGCCCTGCCTGAATTTTCTGTCTGGCCTCTTATCAATTTCTATTGATTAAGGAGGCCAAGATCCCTGGTTGGTAACACTTCACTAATGTTCTCTCCACCCTCTGTCTTAATGGAAATGCAGCTCTCCTGAGGGAACTGTCACTGTCACACAGCCAGCCCTGTTCCACTGACACCATCAAGAGGCACTGTTGGCATCCTCCTTGCTTCTGAACCATTACCACTCAGTCACACTTGGGAAAGACCCTGTTCCTTTGTGCCTTAAGTTAGCAGGCACCCCTACTTGGCTCCGGGCTACTTCCTATTAAGCCACAGACACAGCTCTCTCTACATCCAGGTTCTGAACCCATAACATGGCTCTTCTCCCAACCTTTAACACCACCTCCTCTCTTCCTTCATCAAAGGAGATAACCTGTCTCATCTTGTTCCCCAAAACACCACCTGTATACCTCCCTGCATCAGCAAACCATCCCTGCCTTCCTTCACAGGGTCAGAAATTAATCCCTTACAACGGCCTGGATCCCCCTTCCTGCCCCCTTCCCCTGAACCGAGCTCCATCAGCTGTCCTCCCTCTTTCACACACCCTCACATTTACCTCCTTCTCCTCGGCATTTAGATGTGCTCAAGTACCCCCTCCCCCCGCCCAGGCGATTTCAGAAATAAAACAAAGCTCCAAAACACTCAATTACCAATTTTTAATTTTTAAAATTCTAAATTATAAAATGATGGTCTTTGCGAAACATCAAAAACAGAAGGAAGATTTCCCTCCACTCAAAGGTCACCAATACCAGTATCAATTATATTTTCCCAGAATGTTATTATTGCAGCAATGAGCTGCCCTGATGTTTGCCACCACCTTTGTCTTAAGTCCTTCTTTTTTTTTTTTTTTTTTTTTTTTTGCGGTACGCGGGCCTCTCACTCTTGTGGCCTCTCCCGTTGCGGAGAACAGGCTCTGGACGCGCAGGCTCAGCGGCCATGGCTCACGGGCCCAGCCGCTCCGTGGCATGTGGGATCTTCCCGGACAGGGGCACGAACCCGTGTCCCCTGCATCTGCAGGCGGACTCTCAACCACTGTGCCACCAGGGAAGCCCCCTCGCTTAATTTTTATAAGTACCAAATTTGAAAATAAAAACCTGTGTGATCAGCATGATCTTCTACTTCACTCACCACACTTGGCTATTTCCAAACTCAAATACAGATTCAAAGGACCAACATTTGTTATGACTGAAGTAGTACAGAAGAACACCCCACTGGCTCCAAGGCTAACTCCAAAAGAGGAGTTCCAAAAACATTCTGTACAATGACGTGTCTGGAACACGGGGAGTGCCTCCCATGGCAAGTACTTTCAAGGGGACGACTCTCTCATGACATGTGTCTTCCTCTTCTTATGAACATACTGGATTAGGTATGTCACAAACCCTATGAACCAGAAGTAATTCCAGAAAGGAAGAAGCCTCGCAAGCCGAACCTGAGTGCGAAAGACTTACCTTCCAGCTCCTCCACCAAACGAAAGGCCAGCAGAGTTCATTCCCGCCAGGACGAAGTAGCCCCGCACTGAAGGGGACTCGCCCATGATGCACCTCATGTCCGGGGTGAAGGTCTCGGGGCAATTCACCAGCTTCATGATCTCCACAGTCTCCAGTTCTGGCATCCTACGCAGCAGGGAACTCAACAGGGGCTCTGAGCAACAAAAACAGACCCAAACACGGTCGTCAGCTTTAGGGGATTCAAAACTCCCTACCCCTTACACTCTTCTATTCCCTCTCCTTTCGGAAAACGTCTTGTGGAGGTTTTCTAAGATGAGCCAACTGGGCCATCTATCAGAAGCAGAAGCCTTGGGGAAGTATGGGGCATTCCTACAGAGTTCTTGGCATAAAGATGGAGAAAAAAGATACTCTTTAGAAAGGAAAGGAGCTCTGGAAAAGCAAATACTATATGTGGCCCCAAAATAAAATCTTAAAGTGATCAGTGGTAGTAAAAGAGCTCTTAAATGGCCCCCAAGGAGATTTGCAGCAATTTCAACTTAGGAAATCCTTGCCTTTTACTGCACAAGACAGAGTCTCAGCTTGTTTTAAAATAAGGCCAACACCAGGGAATAATCCAGTGGAACAGTGGCAATAGATGAAGCCAGACTGAAGCTGGCTGGTGGGTACATGGGTTCTTTATACATTCTCTCCACTTTTAAAAGATTGAAATTTCCCAGAAATTAAGTCCAAGTAGAAAGAGGAAAACTCTTCATTATAGACCCTTTCATATATTTTGAATTTGGAATGTGACTGTCTTAACTATTCAATAAATAAAATTATGTTAAAATTGAATAAAAGACTGTATTAACACAATTCTGCTTTCTAAAAAATGTCTTCAGGACTTCCCTGGTGGCGCAGTGGTTAAGAATCTGCCTACCAACGCAGGGGACACGGGTTTGAGCACTGGTCTGGGAAGATCCCTATGCCGCAGAGCAACTAAGCCCGTGCACCACAACTACTGAGCCCGCCTGCCACAACTGCTGAAGCCTGTGCACCTAAGAGCCCGTGCTCCGCAACAAGAGAAGCCACTGCAATGAGAAGCCCGCGCACCACAACAGAGTAGCTAGCCCCCGCTTGCCGCAACTTAGAGAAAGCCCGTGCGCAGCAACGAAGACCCAATGCAGCCAAAAATAAATTAACAAAAAAAAAAACTCCTTAAAAAATAAACAAGTAAAACAATAAAAGGACCTATGGGAGACCTTTTCTTACTACTGACATTCTACTGGATGAAGAAGTGAACCAGGCCCTGAGATACATTATTAATCTAGGACAAGTTCAAAAGACAATCCTGAACTATACCCACAAGGCACTGCAAGCTCCCACTAAAAATACAGAGGAAGGAGCTGCTCCTTCACAAATCCCAGGGACCAAGTTCTTCTTAAAACCCGGAACGGGGTCCCCCGAAGACCAACTATTGCCAAAATGGAAGGGCCCCTATAAAGTAATCTGAACCACTCCCACTGCTGTCAAAGTGCAAGGGATATCTAGTTGGGTACATTTTTCCAGACTAAAGCTTTTACCTCCAGAAGCCCCGCAGGTTACAACAGAAGAGCAATACACCTGTAAGCCAGTGGAAGGTCTGAGATACCTATTCAAAAGACAGGCACCATCGACAGATAAGTAAAATGATGTAGTGGGTTGGACTCCTGTTTGCCACTCTTGCTATTGTACTCAGCGGATCATACGTGAACATCTTGTTAGAAATGCTGTAGAGCTTTATATGCTTAATCATCAACATAATAGTCTGCTGTCCCCTAACTGTTTAAGTACTAACAACAGTTATGTCCTTCAAGGGCTATCCGGTCTTAACAGCTGTGAGACAGACATTCAGGTCTGCACCCCCAGAAGGGTTTGTTTTCCTCTGCGGACACCCAAACCATCATATGTTACGGAATTATCGACAGACCCTGTCTTTTCCAACCAAGCCATAGCGTATAAATGCACTGACAATGTTCACTTCATAGGACAGTGTGCTATAAGGACTACAGGGTTAAGAGGGATTTTTATCTGTAACAGAACCAGTCAGGCTCACCACCAAACCCAGAAAGCACTAGGAATGATCTTTTTTCTCTATATATGTTTGTTTGTTTGGCTACGCGGAGTCTTAGTTGTGGCACACAGGATCTTTAGTTGCGAAACGCAGGATCTTTTAGTTGCGGCATGCGTGTGGGATCTAGTTCCCTGACCAGGGATCGAACCCAGGCCCCCTGCATTGGAAGCACAGAGTCTTAACCACTGGACCACCAGGGAAGTCCCCTAGGAATGATCTTAGCAAGGGCAGAGCTGGCCACAGGACTGGCAGCTCCATGGGGAGGCTTTACCTATCATGAAGCAACACTGAGATCAGACAGCTTGGTTATATGATGGAACAGACAAGACAAGCCTTAATGGGACTTAAGACCTCTCGTTTCTTTGGCGAATTTAGTTCTTGACAGTCGTCTAGCTCTTGATAACCTTCTGGAAGAACAAGGTGGAGTCTGTGCGATAATACTTCCTACTGCACCTGAATTAGTGTGATAGGACAGGTGGAAGTTAACATTAAGGAAATATATGCCCAGGCAGACTGGCTTCATAATTTTAGAAGCGGCAATATCGCCTCCACTGCCTGGTCAACAGTTAAGGAAGCCCTCCTAAAGTTACGCTGGTTCCTTCCCTTTCTAGGCCCTTTAGTGGCTACTGGTGTTCTTCTTTTTGGCCCTTGTTTGTTTAGCCTTCTGGGCAAGTTTGTGTCTTCTAGGTTCTAAGAGTTTCAAGTAAGACTCATGAGGGCTCAAGGAATTCAACCCATTCCAGCAGAGGGTGGCCCAGGTCCCTACAGGTCCTTGGAACAGTCAGAGAGGGACTTCTACACCTCTAGGGTAAGCTAGGGTCTGCAGCCCCTGTCTGGCAGGAAGACGTTCCAGAAGATGAGACCCTTGGCCCTTTACCCCTTAAGAATAAAAGGTGTAGAATCCCTCAGGGGATAATGAGACAGACTAGGACCTGGGACCCTTTGCTGCAGTGCTTACACCTGAACAAATGAAATACAAACAAAATACAAAGAAACTGTAAGGGACTAAAAATAACTATATGCATGCATGCACAGCTGGGGGAAATTATAGACAAGATACAAAAAGACCAAAAAAAAAGCCAACTGCCACTTGTGAAGAGCTGGGAGCAAAAGCAGGAGTCAGGAGCAAAAGCAGGGTCCTGTGCATGCCCCCTGCACTCACCACCACCAGAGGGCGGGGGGGGCAGACCACCCAAGCCACCCCTCTGGCCTGACTCCTGGACCCGCCCCTGCCCTCACCCCACATAAGGAACCAGCTCGCTGCCGGCCTCCTCGGAGCAATCAAGGGAAACTGTTACTTGTTTTCACTCCCACCTGCTGCAGCAGGAGCCCAATAAAGCCCTGCCTGAATTTTCTGTCTGGCCTCTTATCAATTTCTATTGATTAAGGAGGCCAAGATCCCTGGTTGGTAACACTTCACTAATGTTCTCTCCACCCTCTGTCTTAATGGAAATGCAGCTCTCCTGAGGGAACTGTCACTGTCACACAGCCAGCCCTGTTCCACTGACACCATCAAGAGGCACTGTTGGCATCCTCCTTGCTTCTGAACCATTACCACTCAGTCACACTTGGGAAAGACCCTGTTCCTTTGTGCCTTAAGTTAGCAGGCACCCCTACTTGGCTCCGGGCTACTTCCTATTAAGCCACAGGCACAGCTCTCTCTACATCCAGGTTCTGAACCCATAACATGGCTCTTCTCCCAACCTTTAACACCACCTCCTCTCTTCCTTCATCAAAGGAGATAACCTGTCTCATCTTGTTCCCCAAAACACCACCTGTATACCTCCCTGCATCAGCAAACCCTCCCTGCCTTCCTTCACAGGGTCAGAAATTAATCCCTTACAACGGCCTGGATCCCCCTTCCTGCCCCCTTCCCCTGAACCGAGCTCCATCAGCTGTCCTCCCTCTTTCACACACCCTCACATTTACCTCCTTCTCCTCGGCATTTAGATGTGCTCAAGTACCCCCTCCCCCCGCCCAGGCGATTTCAGAAATAAAACAAAGCTCCAAAACACTCAATTACCAATTTTTAATTTTTAAAATTCTAAATTATAAAATGATGGTCTTTGCGAAACATCAAAAACAGAAGGAAGATTTCCCTCCACTCAAAGGTCACCAATACCAGTATCAATTATATTTTCCCAGAATGTTATTATTGCAGCAATGAGCTGCCCTGATGTTTGCCACCACCTTTGTCTTAAGTCCTTCTTTTTTTTTTTTTTTTTTTTTTGCGGTACGCGGGCCTCTCACTCTTGTGGCCTCTCCCGTTGCGGAGAACAGGCTCTGGACGCGCAGGCTCAGCGGCCATGGCTCACGGGCCCAGCCGCTCCGCGGTATGTGAGATCTTCCCAGACCGGGGCACAAACCCACGTCCCCTGCATCGGAAGGCGGACTCTCAACCACTGCGCCACCAGGGAAGCCCTTAAGTCTTTCTTTTATTACCTTGGTGGTGGCACAGTCGGACTGTGGACTGTTTTTTTTTTTTTTGGCCTGTGGACTTTTTAAGCAAAAATTTCCTAACATGTATTTCACAACCTGTCTTTTTTATTTCCCGTCCTACTCTCTTCTGAACCAAAAGTGGTCGGGCTTCTGCCCCACCAGGCCACTGCACTCCTCTCACCAGGAACGCAAATGTTGCTCCTTTCCAAGGGCACTTTCTGGGCACCATCTCACTCCCTCCTATCCACACACTCTTTCCTTGTTTTCTGTGGCACGTTCTGCCCCGATCACTGGCCTCTCTCCTCTGCCCTTCCCTCTGTGTTGACGTCCCCCAGGGCTCCTTGAGGCCAGCTTCGCTTCCCCATCCACCACTGTTCAGCGTGATTCCCTTTCCTGCCATGACTGATGGCCTAACCCATAGCACTCCTGAGCCTTAGACCCGCACGTCTAGTGGAAGAAGGGCCACCTCCACTTGGACTCCCACAGGTCAAACTGAGCACATCCAAAAGGTAAAGCCATCTTCCCTGATCTCCAACTCTGCTCCACTTCCTGTGTCCCCCAGGAACACCATACACTAGAATCCTGGGTGTCATCCCACATTCCCCCCTTTCTCTCATCTCCTCTCTCCAGTCAATCATCAAGACCTAACCAACAACCCTACATCGTAAATCTCCCTCCAGTGGGTCTACTCTCCATCTCCACTGCCCTGAACTGAGCACAGCCCGCCATCCTCTCTGTTTACTGCAGAAGGTTCCCAACTGGGCTTCCCGCCTCTAATCTGCACACCATTCTCCCCACGCCCCACAGCCTTCACACAGAGGCCTGAGCACATCTCTGAAATGAAGATTCTAGAGACCTTCCTGGTGGCGCAGTGGATAAGACTCCACGCTTCCACTACAGGGGGCGCAGGTTCGATCCCTGATCAGGGAACTAAGATCCCACATGCCGAGGACGCATCCAAAAAAAAAACACCAAAAAACAAACAAACAAAAAAAACAGTATAGGAAACAATGGCATCAGAGTCTATTCCAGTAGGTTTGGCAGCGATAGCAAAGGAGTGAGATCAGAGGAGATAAAGCCAGTAGAGAAGAAACGGAAGATGTCAAAGACAACAAAGTAAAACACACACCTGGTTGAAAGTAAATTATGTGTTTAATTTCTGCTAAGGAGAAGAATTCCTGCTAAACAATCTCAATACTGACGCTGGTTATGCTCAGATCTGCTTACACCAACAAGAGCAAGAGGACAGCTCCAACTCCTTCTGAGCTGTTCCTCTGCATGGTCACAACACCTTGTACAAATTGGCTGCTGGTCACAAGGGAGACTGGGTGAGAAGAGACGGATTAACACAACATTTCCCACACCTGCCTCCAAATGAGAGCCACCTGGGACACATTTTAAAACACACACACACACACACACACACACACACACACTCACACACTCACTCATAGGCTCCCTCTCTGGAGATTCTGATGCTGCGGTCCAGAGTGCTATATTTTTCAACAAGTGCACCAGGTGATCAGCCAAGTTTGAGAACTTAACACAAATCTCTAGCCCTAGGAACGTGTCCCCTTCAGCCCGGCTACCTCGCCGCCCCCCAGCACGGGCGAAACGGACGTGAAGATGCCTGAATCAAATCTCGGTGTCATACACATCAGGCCCAAAGGGTCAAACGTTGGGAAGAAAGCTCACCGCCCCGGCATGGACGTTTCCACCTAACCTCACCGCTGACTCTGCAGAACTTCTACTGGTTAGTTAAGCACAAGCGGACCGCACGTTGCCACACGGGAAAACAATTACGCCTGCAGAGACGACCCAGCTGGGCAAGCCCGACCCACGCTGGGGCGTGGGGGTGGGGGCTGCCTGCCCGAGGCGGGCCTCAGGAGCGAGGTTACCCCGGCCGCCCTGGGCATCCGGGCTCGGCTGCGGGCGCCTGCCAGAGCCGGTGCGCTGGCCCTGGGCAGCCGGGCACGGGTCCGCGAGACGCCACCGCCGCAGAGAGGCTGAGGGAGACCGGGCGACGCGCTGTCGGCCCCGGCGGGCGGTGTCCCGGCGCCGGGACGCGCCTTCCGAGGACCAGGCAGAACCGACGGGAAACGAGGGACGCCGAAGCCCCCAGACCGAGACCACAGAGGAAAGGGGGGCGCTGTGGGTCCCGGGCCGCCAAGGTCCGCGTGGACGGGGACGCCAGAGCGGCTCCGCAGCTTCTCCTTACCTCACGGGCGCCCTCGGGCTCCGCGCTCAGCAACACCCCGCCTGAAGTGGAGCAGCAGCCACAACCGTTGCCGGGGATCCCGGGGGCCGGAAGGTGGGACAAGGACAGGGAAGGGGTCGGGACAGGAGGGAGGAAAAAGTTCCCGTGACGCGAGAAGCCAGCTAGGGTTTGCCGGCTCTAGTCCTCCTTCCATCCGACGCGCGCCGTGACGTCAGGGTAGGGCTCCGCCCCTGACACGTGGGGCCTGTTTGGGTCTCGCGAGGCCCCGCCCCTGGGTGTGTGTAGCGGGGAACCGCCTCTGCCAAGATGGCGGTGAGCTGCAGGCGTGGTGTTTCAGGGCCGCTTTAGGACTCTAGCCTCGGGCCCTGTTAAATTGTCCAGGTGCAGCCGGGATCGCCATGATGGCGGCAGCCCCACTGCAGTGTGGGGAGAGCGGGGGTTCTCTCTTCCTTCTATGCGAGTCCCCAGGCCTGGTCCCACGAGGTCCACCGCCCAAAGACAGTAGTCAGGGCGTAAAGAAGATTCTTGGACTGACAGCCGCTTTGTTTTTTGGAAGTCGCCCGGGTCTTCTTGGGCGAATCGCTAGCAGAGCAGATGGGAAATCCTGTCTGCTGGCCCGGCCAGACCTCGGAGGCAGGATAAGAAGACCTGAGCTCCGGGCCGGACCTTACTCTTTGCGCCTTCTCTGCGTGTCTGGACCAGAGGAAGAGGAATCATTCACTCCGTCTTCAGAGAAGCTCCCCCATCACCTTGCTTACTATCACATCGCCCTGTTTTCTTTCCTGTATAGAACTTGGCACTGAAGTAGATCAGTGTTTGTTGACTGCCTTTCCCACTAGTTGCAAGCTCTGCCCTGTGACGACAGAACCTAAATCTCGTGCAGGGCCATGTTCTCAGCACTTAGAGAATGGCACAAAGTACATATTCTTTGAATGGATAGCGATCTAATGGTACAGCCTCCCCTGCGTGTTGGGCCAACTCGCTAGTTCCCATTCTTTGGATTCAAGCCCATCTCACCATACAAGCCGATTTCGTTCAATGGATGGCCTCTTGTGGCGGGGCATCCTGCTGGGTGATGGGATAAACATTGCACATAAAACCATGGTTCTGTTACCGAAGTGTAAAAGAGGATTTGAGAACTGACATAGCGACGACACAAACGTTTACAAGTGTTACTCTCCATGCAGTGGGGGCATGGCTGGGGGAGAAACCCCATTCCTCCCCCTGAAGTTACTATCGCTGTCACTGGACTTGACATCCAGCCTTACACTGACTCCATGGTAAGAACCTGGCACAGGGCGTATCCCCCACGTACCTGTGAGCCCATGTCTGTGTGGAAACCAGGGCTGTGCCTACACTCTTTTTCACACCTGTGGGGAAAATGCTCACTGTCTGAGAGAAGCAGCCAGTGCGCTCACCACACCAACCTGCACCCAAAAATCATGGTGCAGTTTTGCAGTAAAACACCTGCTATGGACTCAGTGCTGTGCAGGGTGCAGGGTGCTATTTCAGAGTCCCTATAAGACAGAGTAATTTTATAAATGGCTCCTGTGCCCTAACTGCCTTGCCTTGTTGAAACTTCACCACAACTGTGTGAATTAGAGCAGAGTATCCCTGCTTGACCTGTGAGGAAAGTGAGGCCTAGAGAAGCACGTTCTCAAGTTGCAGATAATAAAAACCAGGCCTCACATCTAAGTCTCTATGAAGTAGTGAACTCTTCAAGTCAGTGCTAAGACATGTGGTAGAGACAGTGGTGGTGCATTAGAATCACCTGGGGAATCTAAACCCATATCCTCCACAGGAACTGGAATCAGCAAGACTGAGAGACATGTCCGTCCTTCTAAAGAGCTTTCCGAACTCCTCTTGTATCTGGAATCCCCTGGGTGCCAACTCTTGAAGAGTATGGAGGAGAAACAGTAGTTGTGTAAAGCTTTGTGGATGAGGCAGGACTTGAGCTGGTTCTTAAAGAACCTCTGTTTGCCAAACTGTAAAATGGGGCTAATGCTGGAGTGGTCTCAGATCAGCATGATTCAGTCACTCTCTTTGTTCATATAAACCAGCATTAGGTGGCGCTGTGGCCTATGAAATGGGGTTTCCTGGGTTCAGAAAGCCCCTCATATGGAGGACACACTGTGGCGATTAGTTAGAAACCCAAGTCAGACTAATATCTCCCCGGAGAGATGATAACTGATAACCCAGCGTGGTCCCTGTGACACAGGAGCGAATGAGGCTCCTTTGGTGTAGCCTCCCAAAGAGGGGTGTGCCCATCCCTCTGCTGTCTTTCCCATGAGAGGTTCTGTAGAGTTAGGGACCCTCAGACACTTGGATCTGCGGCATCATTTGACTGGAGCCTCTCAGAGTCCAGGCTGAAAGGGTTATTGTGGTGGTTGGTTAAGAGTACAACTTTAGAGCTGGCCAGCACTGCCTCTTCCTTAGTGTATGACCCAGGTAGCCACCCAGGGAGGTGGTTACCTTTCCTGGACCTCTGTAGCAGTCACCAACAAAGACTAAATCTAAAGAGAAAGAGCAATTTTTAAATTGATTTAAATCAATTTTCAAATTGATTATGATAAGGCTTCCCTGATGGTGCAGTGGTAGGAATCCACCTGCCAATGCAGGGGACACGGGTTCAAACCCTGGTCCAGGAAGATGCCACATGCTGCGAAGCAACTAAGCCCGTGCGCCACAACTACTGAGCCTGCGCTCTAGAGCCCATGAGCCACAACTACTGAGCCTGCGCTCTAGAGCCCATGAGCCACAACTACTTAGCCCACGTGCCTAGGGCCCGTGCTCTGCAACAAGTGAAGCCACCGCAATGAGAAGCCCACGAGCCACAATGAAGAGTAGCCCCTGCTTGCCGCAACTAGAGAAAGCCCACGCACAGCAGCGAAGACCTAATGCAGCCAAAAATAAATAAATAAAATTAATTTTTAAAAATTGATTATGACAGTAACCAGTTAATACTTTCACTTGGGCAAAATGTCTCACAAGGATGGTTCAACATACACAAATCAATCAATGTGATACACCACATCAACAAAAGAAAGGACAAAAGCCACATGATCATCTCAATGGATGCAGAAAAAGCATTTGATAACATTCAATAGCCATTCATGATAAAAACTCTCACTACTTCTATTAAATAGAGTATTGGAAGTCCTAGCCATAGCAATCAGACAAGTAAAAGAAATAAAAGGTATCCAAGTTGTAAGAGGTAAAACTGTCATGATATGCAGATGACATGATGCTATACATAGAAAACCCTAAAGACTCCAAACAAAAACTACTAGAACTGATAAACGAGCTCAGCAAGGTAAAAGGATACAAGATTAAAATACAGAAACCTGTCGCATTTCTTTACATTAATAATGAAATATGAGAAAAGGAAAGTAAAAAAGGAAAATCCCTTTTAAAATTGCATCAAGGGAATTCCCTGGCAACCCAGTGGTTAGGACTCTGCACTTTCACTGCTGAGGGCCCAGTTTCGATCCTTGGTAGGGGAACTAGGATCTCACAAGCAATGCAGCACAGATAAAGATAAAATAAAATAAATTTAAAAATAAATAAAATTGCATCAGAAAAATAAAAATACTTAGGAATAAACCTGAACGAGGAAGTGAAAGACTTATGTGCTGAAAACTATAAAAATATTGATAGGGGCTTCCCTGGTGGCACAGTGGTTGACAGTCCTCCTGCCAATGCAGGGGACACGGGTTCGTGCCCCAGTCCGGGAAGATCCCACATGCGATGGAGCGGCTGGACCCGTGAGCCATGGTCTCTGAGCCTGCACGTCCGGAGCCTGTGCTCCACAACGGGAGAGGCCACAACAGTGAGAGGCCCGCGTACCGCAAAAAAAAAAAAAAATTGATGAAACTGAAGATGATTTAAAGAAATGGAAAGATAGCCCATCCTCTTGGATGGGAAGAATTAATATTATTAAAATGGCATACTACCCAAAACAATCTACAGATTTAATGCAATCCCTATTAAATTACCCATGACATTTTTCACAGAACTAGAACAAATAATCCTAAAATTTACATGGAAACATAAAAGACCCAGAATTGCCAAAGCAATTCTGAGGAAAAAGAACAAAGGAGGAGGCATAACCCTCCCAGACTTCAGACAATACTACAAAGCTATAGCAATTAAAACAGCATAGTATTGGCACAAAAACAGACATATGGATCAATGGAACAGAATAGAGAGCCCAGAAATAAATCCACACACCTACAGTCAATTAATCTTTGACAAAGGAGGCAAGAATATACAATGGAGAATAGACAGTCTCTTCAGCAAGTGGTGCTAGGAAAGCTGGACAGCCACATGTAAATCAATGAAGTTAGAACACTCCCTCACACCATACACAAAAATAAACTCAAAATGGCTTAAAGACTTAAACATAAGACATGGCACTGTAAAACTCCTAGAAGACCACATAGGCAAGATATTCTCTGACATAATCGTAGCAATGTTTTTTAGGTCCGTATCGCAAGGCAACAGAAATAAAAGCAAAACTGAACAAATGGGACCTAATCAAACTTATAAACTTTTGCACAGCAAAGGAAACCATAAACAAAATGAAAAGACAACCTACAGACTGTGAGAAAACATTTGCAAACAATGCAACCCACAGAGCTTAATTTCCAAAATATACAAACAGCTCATACAACTCAATAACAAAAAGACAAACAAAAAAATGGGCAGAAGACCTAAATAGACATTTCTTCAAAGAAGACATCCAGATAGCCAATAGGCACAAGAAAAGATGCTCAACATTGCTAATTATTAGAGAAAAGCAAATCAAAACTACAGTGAGGTATCATCTCACACCAGTCAGAATGGCCATCATCAAAAAGTCTACAAATGATAAATGTTGAAAAGGGTGTGGAGAAAAGGGACCTTCGTACACTGTTGGTGGAAATGTAAATTGGTGCAGCCACTATGGAAAACAGTATGGTGGTTCCTCAGAAAAACAGAGTCGCCATATGATCCCACAATCTCATTCCTGGGCATATATCGAGACAAAACTCGAATTCTAAAAGATAAATGCACCCCAACATTCATAGCAGCACTATTTACAATAGCTAAGACATGGAAGTAACCTAAATGTCCATTGACAGATGAATGGATAAAGATGTGGTGTATGTATATACAATGGAATACTACTCAGCCATAAAAAAGAATGAAATAATGCCATTTGCAGCAACATGGATGGACCTAGAGATTATCATACTAAGTGAAGTAAGTCAGAAAGAGAAAGACAAATACCATATGATATCACTTACATGTGGAATCTAAAATATGACACAAATGAACTTATTTATGAAACAGAAACAGACTCACAAACATAGAGAACAGACTTGTGTTGCCAAGGGGGAGGTGGGGTGGGGGAGGGAAGGATTGGAAGTTTGGTATTAGCAGATGCAAACTATTATATGTAGAATGGATAAACAACAAGGTCCTACCGTATAACACAGGGAACTATATTCAATATCCTGTAATAAACCATAATGGAAAAGAAAAACAAAAAACTGGGACTTCCCTGGTGACGCAGTGGTTAAGAATCCGCCTGACAATGCAGGGGACATGGGTTTGAGCCCTTGTCCGGGAAGATCCCACATGCCGCGGAGCAACTAAGCCCATGCACCACAACTACTGAGCCTGCGCTCTAGAGCCCGCTAGCCACAACTACTGAGCCCGCATGCCACAACTACTGAAGCCTGCATGCCTAGAGCCCATGCTCTGTGACGAGAAGCCACTGCAATGAGAAGCCCATGCACTGCAACAAAGAGTAGCCCCCGCTCACCTCAACTAGAGAAAGCCTGCATGCAGCAATGAAGACTCAACGCAGCCAAAAATTAAAAAATAACATAAAATAAATAAACTTATTAAAAAAAAACATCACCTTGGACAAACATTGGCAGTGACTGTTTGAGCTTGAAACCAACTTGGGCCCCCAATCTTCTCTGGGATCAAAGCAGGATGAGAAAACTGCTTAGCCCTCAGAGATGTGGCCTATTCAGATGTGGCCAAGGAGGAAAAGGAAGGGGGTAGAATGAAGAGCCCAGAGGACAGATTAAGGAGCTACAGAAAACAATGTGCTAGGGGCCTGCTCCCCAAAGCCAGAATGAAAATCTAACCATAGAATATTTTCCACCTGGAGAATAGAGGGCTCTTGTAACATTTGCATCCCAAGATTTCAGAATTACTCTGAAACAAAGAGTGCTGTGTGCATCCCATCTTCTCCTTTTCCCAATGGGAATGTTGACTGTGGTGATCCTGTCCTGTTTGCTGGATGGCAGAGGAGGAAAGGCAGAACAGGGCAGAAGACATGTCTTGTTAATTAACAGGTCTTTCACTTAAGTAGAATGGATGCATAAGTTGTGGTATATTCACGGCAATGGAAAAGAACTACTGCCAAACCTAACTACATGGGTAAGTCTCGTGGACATAATATTGTTATGTCTAACAAAACCCCAAAGAATACATGCTGATATATGTTTATTTACCTGAAATTTCAAAAATAGTCAAAAAGGGCTTCCCTGGTGGCACAGTGGTTAAGAATCCTCCTGCCAATGCAGGGTTCACGGGTTCGAGCCCTGGTCTGGGAAGATTCCACATGCCGCAGGGCAGCTAAGCCCGTGCGCCACAACTACTGAGCCTGCGCTCTAGAGCCCACAAGCCACAACTACTGAGCCCACGTGCCACAATTACTGAAGCCCGGGTGCCTAGAGCCCATGCTCCGCAACAAGAGAAGCCACCACAGTGAGAAGCCTGCACACAGCAACGAAGACCAACACAGCCAAATACAAAATAAATAATTAAAAAAAAAATTTTTTTTAATAGGCAAAAAGAGAGACAGAGAGAACCAGTAGGATGTGTATATATGTAGAAGGAGAGATTTATCTCGAAGTGACTCATGGGATTGTGGGGCTGTCAGGTCTGAAATGCACAGGGCAGGCGGGCAGGCTGGAGACCCAGGGAACAGCTGATGTTGGGGGTCTCGAGTTCGTAGGCAGCGTGGAGGCCCAATTCCTTCTTCCTCCACAGGATCTCTGTCTTTTCTCTTAAGACCTTCAACTGAACGGATGAGGCCCCGCCACATTATGGAGGGGAATCTGCTTTCCTGAAAGCCTACTGATTTTACTGTTATTCACATCCAGAAAATACCTTTACAACAATATCTAGACTGGTGTTTGACCAAACAACTGGTCGCCGTATCCTAGCCAGGTTGATACATAAAATTAATCATCACAGCCTCCGATTACTTGCTTGTAAAACGGGCAATTATACGTTTTGGTTTTTGTTTTTGCAGACTCAAATAATGCGTATAAAATACTTGGCCCAAAATTTGTGAAATATTTTACACAACAGCTACTTTTATTATTATTCTTGCAAAGTGAGCTGCACGGCCTGGCACCTGAGACTCCAGACTGTGGGAGGTGTGGGTGATGAGCCAAACTGTATGACCACAGAGGCTGGTGACACGCAGCTGAAGAGCAGAGACCTGTGCCCAGGCCTGTGAGCCTGACGCTTGTGGCGGGAGCTGGGCGGGAGTCCCCAGGTGCCCCTGGGGCTGATGCTTTGCGCTCATTATGACTTATTTACGAGCTACTTGGGCTTGGTGGAGACTCACTCACTCAGGAGGCAGCCTGGGAATCCAGTGGGCTTGTCTGAGCTGAGTGAGCTCTTTCCAGGCCCAGGGATGCATGTGTGTGGATGACCTGTGAGCAGCTCTACTCTGGCCTCCGGTGATCTTGGCTGACTTGGCCTCTGTGCTTTCCAGCTTTTCCGGGGGTCTGAGTAGCGCTAGACGTTTGTGCTTCATTCCCACTTGGACCAGCTGGCCCCCCTCTGCTGGCTACACCTCCTCCCCTGGGTGACCAGTTTGGACACCCAACCTCTGTTCCCACAGGCTCTAGGTTGGAACATCACAGCAGCCTCCCAGGAAACTTGTGTCCTGTCTCTCAGCCCCTTGCCACAAGCCCCTGCTGGCCTTGCTCCTTGAGGAGCAAAGGCAGCCAGGACCCTTGGCCACAGAGGAGAGTGTGGATTCAGGGGAGCCTGGCCAGAGTCTCACCCAAGCAGAGGGCCCCCACTTGTGACTCATTCCCCTTATCCTGGCAGCTTTTTAAACCGAAGCTCAGCAGAATCACGGGAGGAAGACACACCAGTGGCAACAAGCACGGAGGACTTGGGCCTGAAAAAGCAGGATCCCACTCTCCTCTCCACTCGCGCTCAGTGCCAGAGCTCTGGGCCTACAACACACTTGCTTGTTCTGGGCTCCACCTTTCCTCCTCCAAATGCTTTCTAAATGTCTGGTCCACATACCCTTCTCATTAAAGGTTAGGCACAGACTCTCTCCATATGACCTGGTGACACACCCCATCCCACATGTAAAATTCTCTTTGCCTAGCCAGGCCGTGCTTTCCTCCTCCAGGCAGCCCTCCAGCATCTCCACCTGCAGATGCCCAGCCAGTCAGGAGCTAAGAACAGAGAACAAGAGAGGCAGGTGGGGATGCCACCTCCAGGCTCCTGCAACCTCTAACCCCACTGCACCACCTGAGGCAGGGGCAGGTTCTGGAGACTCGAGAGGGCTCGGGGCCAGTCCAGCACCCTCAGCAGCCAGGAACCCTCCACGAAGGAGCAGTCCTGACCTCAGGGAACCAGCCTTGGGTGACTCTGGTCTCCAGCTCAACCATGCAACCCAACCAGGCGAAGGTCTTGGGCTGCTGACTCACATAGGACCTGCTTATTACTTTCCTTATGACTTAAGTATCAGCTTTTTATGACTGATTTTTAAGTTTAATTTTGACTTTCATCAAAGTAATACCAACACAAATTTTAAGTCAAGTAATACTACAAGTGATTCTCAATCCCCAGGGGTAATCGTCTGACTCTTACAGGTCTTTCTTCTGGTGATTAACTCTTTTTTTCTTAATTCATGCTTATCCTGCTATTTTATTGGTTTTCCAGTTTTCAGATATTCTCTGCTGACTTGGAAGATGATTTAGCTCCCACGCTGTATACACACACTCGTTCCTTCCACTTGCCACCAATTTTATAAGCTTTGTTTTTATTTTCCTTTTGGATTAAATCCATATTATTTACATTTTTTGTCTTTATAAAAATTATTCTCAGCTGAGCCATATGAATTCATTTCCTTTTTTGCATTTTATTTTTAAAGATTTCAAATGTACTGTAAAGTTAAAAGCATTTTACAATGAATATAAAAATACTTAATGCTAGATTCTACCATTTTTCTAAACATCCTTTATCAGATCTTTATTCATCTATTCATCCCAATATCAATTCACTAATTTAACCTGGTTTTGGTGCATTTCAAAGTAAATTGTGGACATTAGTCCACTTCACCCTACATACTTTTCTTGTAATATCTTTGTCTGGTTTTCGTATCAGTGTAAGGCTGGACTCATAAAACGATTTGGTAAGTGTTTCCTACTATTTGTTTGCTTTTTAAACAGCTTTATTAGGATATAATTTATCTTCTGTGAAATTCACCCACTGTATATGTACATTTGAATGACTTTTTGTCAATTTATACATCTGTACAACCTTCACCACAATCCAGGTTTAGAATACTTTTATCATCCCCAAAAGTTCTCTCATAAATATTTATAGTCAGTCCCTACTCCCATCTTCATCCCCAATCACTGACCTTTCTCCTCTAGAGATGTCCCTTTCTAGAAATTTCCTATAAATGGACTCATACAATATATCATCTTTTGTGTCTGACTTCATTCACTTAGCTAAAGGCATTTGAAGTTCCTCCATGTTGTGACATGTGTCAAAATTTGTTCCTTTATATGATAATTATATGTCAATAAAGCTGGGGGGAAAGTTTGTTCCCTTTTATTGATGAATGATATTCTATTATATAGATATACCACAGTTTATCAGCTCACCTTTTTGATGGAAATCTGGGTTTTTCCAGCTTTGAGCTATTACGAATGATGCTATGATCATTTGTGTATAAGTCTTTGTGTGGACATGTGTGTCTATTTCTCTTGGGCAGATAACTAGAAGTGGAATTTCTGGGTTTGGGGATAAGTATATATTTAACTTTTTAAGAAACTGCCAAACTGTTTTCCAAAGTGGCTGTAAAATTTACACTAGCAACACATGCAGGTTCCAATTCGACCACATCTCATTAAAACTTGGTATCATCAGTCTTTTGGACTGTAGTCAATCTACTGGATATGTGGTGGTACCTCACTGTGGTTTTAATTTTCATTTCCTTAGTGACTAATGATGTTTAGCATCTTTTCATGTGCTTGGTCTCCATTCATATATCTTTTTTGTGAAATGTCTATTAAAATCTTTGCCCAATTTTTAATTGGTTGTTTGTCTTCTCTTTGTTTAACTGTGAGAGTTCTTTGTGTACTGCATATAAATCCTTTATCAGACATATGATTTGTAAATATTCTATGTGGCTTGTCTTTTCATTTTCATAATGGTGACTTCTCAAAGCCAAAAGTTTTAAATTTTTATGAAATCCATTTCATCAATTTTTCATTTTATGAATTGTGTTTTGGGTATTATAACTAAGAATTCTTTGCCTAACCCAAGGTCACAAAGATTTTCTCCAATTTTTTCTCTAGATGTTTTATAGTTCTAGCTCTTATACTCAGGTCTATGACCCACTTGAAATTCATTTTGTGTATGATGTGAAGTAGCTGTGTAATCTCATGATTTAACATATCCAACTGTCCCAGCACCACTTGTTAAAAAGATCATCCTTTCCCCCACTGAATTGTCTTGGCATCTTTGTCAAAAATCAATTAACCATAGGAGAAAATATATATTTGCAAATGAAGCAACCAACAAGGAATTAATCTCCAAATATATACAAATGCATATATACAAAATATACAAACATGCAGAGCTCTATGTCAAAAAAACAAACAACCCAATCAAAAAATGGGCAGAAGATCTAAATAGATATTTCTCCAAAGAAGACATACAGATGGCCAAAAAGCACATGAAGAGATGCTCAGCATCGCTAATTATCAGAGAAATGCAAATCAAAACTACAATGAGGTATCACCTCACACTGGTCAGAATGGCCATCATCAAAAAATCTACAAACAATAAATGCTGGAGAAGGTGTGGAGAAAAGGGAACCCTCCTACACTGTTGGTGGGAAAGTAAATTGATACAGCCACTATGGAGAACAGTCTGGAGGTTTCTTAAAAAACTAAAAATAGAACTACCATATGATCCAGCAATCCTACTCCTGGGCACATATCCAGAGAAAACCATAATTCAAAAAGAGCCATGTACCACAATGGTCATTGCAGCACTATTTACAGTAGCCAGGACATGGAAGCAACCTAAGTGCCCATCAACAGATGAATGGATAAAGAAGATGTATATATATTCCATTGGCATCCATTGGCATATATTTCATGGTATATATATTCCATTGTGTGTGTGTATGTGTATATATATATATATATATATATATATATATATATAAAGAACAAAAGATAACAAAATAATGCCATTTGCAGCAACATGGATGGACCTAGAGATACCATACTAAGTGAAGTAAGTCAGACAGAGACAAATATCATATGATATCACTCATATATGGGATCTAATTTTTAAAAAATGATACAAATGAACTTATTTACAAAACAGAAACAGACTTACGATATCGAAACAAACTTATGGTTACCAAAGATGAAATGTTGGGGGATGCATAAATCAGGAGCTTGGGATTAACATGCACACACTACTATATATAAGACAGATAACCAATAAGGACCTATAGTATAGCACAGGGAACTCTATTCAATATTCTGTGATAACCTATATGAGAAAAGAATATGAAAAAGCATGTATATATGTATATGTGTAACCAAATAACTTTGCTGTACACCTGAAATTAACACAATATTATAAATCAACTATACTCCAACAAAAATTTTAAAAAACCAATTAACCATAAATTTAACTATTTCTGGAGTGTCCATTCTCTTCCCTTGATCTATATATCTATCTTTTATCCATACCACATAGTTGTGTTTATTATAGTTTCATAGCAAGTTTTGAAATCAGGTAGTATAAGTTCTCCCATCTTTTCCTTTTTCAGATTTGTTTTGGTTATTCCAATTCCTTTGCCTTTCCACATACATTTTAGGATCCAGTTCTCACTTTCTTTAAAAAAAAAAAAAAAAAAGGCGGGCTTCCCTGGTGGTGCAGTGGTTAAGAATCCGCCTGCCAATGCAGGATGGGTTTGAGCACTGGTCCGGGAAAATCCCACATGCTGCGGAGCAACTAAGCCCGCGAGCCACAACTACTGAAGCCCGCGTGCCTAGAGTCCGTGCTCCACAACAAGAGAAGCCACTGCAATGAGAAGCCCACGCACCGCAACAAAGAGTAGCCCCAGCTCACCGCAATTAGAGAAAGCCCACGTGCAGCAATGAAGACCCAACGCAGCCAAAAATAAATAAATATTTTTTAAAAAAAAAAAGGTTGTGGGATTTTGATAGGAATTGCACTGAATCAGTAAATGAATCTGGGAATAACCGGCATCTTAACAATATTGAGTCTTCTAATCCATAAATATGAAATGTCTCTCTCTCCATCTATTTAGATATTTTTCCATTTCTCTCAGCAATGTTTTATAGTCTTATGCACTTAGGTCTTGTGCTTTTTTATGCCATTGTGAAAGGAAATATTTCTCAATTTCATTTTTGGATTGTTTATTGCTAGTTTACACAAATACACTTTATTTTTATATATTTATTTTGTATCCTGAGACCTTTGTTCTAGTAGGTTTTTTTTTTTTAAACATTGCTTAGGATTTTCTAAATACAGGATCATATCATTTGCAAATAAAGACTGTTTTACTTCTTCCTTTCCAATCTAGATGACTTTAATTTGTTTTTCTGGCCTTATTGCACTAATTGCACATTCAGCAGTACAGTGTTGAATGGAAGTGGTGAGAGTAGACATCCTTGCCTTGTTTCCGATCTTAGTGGGGAAAGCATTTAGTCTTTCACCACTAAGTACAATGTTAGCTGTAGGGTTTCCATAGGGGCTGTATGAGTTTGCTAGGTTGCCATAACAAGGTACCACAGACTGAGTGGCTTAAACGACAAAAATTTATTTACTCACATTCTGGAGGCTAGAAAGCCAAGATCAAGGTGTCAAGAGGGTTGGTTTATTTTGAGGGTCTCTCCTAGGCTTACAGATGGCCATCTTCTGTGTCTTTACATGGTCTTCCCTCTGTGTGTATGTGTATCCTAACCTCCTCTTCTTATAAGAGCACGAGTCTATGTCCAGGACTTCCCTGGTGGAGCAGTGGTTAAGAATCCGCCTGCCAACGCACGGGTCATGGGTTCGATCCTTGGTCCAGGAAGATCCCACATGCCGCAGAGCAACTAAGCCCGCGTGCCACAACTACTGAAGCCCACGTGCCACAACTACTGAAGCTCACACACCTAGAGCCCGTGCTCTGCAACAAGAGAAGCCCCCACTCGCCCCAACTAGAGAAAGCCCATGCTCAGCAACAAAGACCCAATGCAGCAAAAAAAAAACAAACCAGAAAACAAAACAAAAAAAACAAAGAAACTATGTCCAAATGTAGTTACATTCTGAGGTACTGGGATTAGTATTTCAACATACGAATTTGGGGGGATGCAGATTGTATTAGTCCATAACAGGGACCCTTTAACAGGATGAGGAATTTCCTTTCTATTCCTAGTTTGCTGAGAATCATCATATGGAATAGGTTTGGGATTTTACCAAATGCTCTTTCCGTGTCTTTGAGAGGATCATATGGGTTTTGTCCTTTGTTCTATTAATACAGTGCATTACATTGACTTTTACATGTTAAACCAACCTTGCATTCCTAGAATAAATCCTACCCGGTCATGGTGTTAATCATTTTTTATGGTGCTAGATTCGTTTTTATAATATTTCATTGAGGATTTTTTAAATTTATTTTTTGCTTATTTGTTTAAATATTTATTTTTGGCTGCATCGGGTCTTAGTTGCAGCACACGTGATCTTTTGTAGTGGTGCACAGGCTTCTCTCTAGTTGTGGCATGCGGGCTCAGTAGTTGTGGCATGCAGGCTTAGTTGCCCTGCGGCACGTGGGATCTTAGCTCCCCGACCAGGGATCGAACCCACGTCCCTTGCATTGGAAGGTGGATTCTTAACCACTGAACCACCAGGGAAGTCCCTCACTGAGGATTTTTGTGTCTGTATTCATGAGTGATATTGATCTATAGTTTTCTTTTCTTGAGCTATATTTGTCTGGCTTTGGTAGCAGGATAATACTGATCTTGTAAGATGAGTTGGAAAATCCTCCTCCTCTTCTGCTTTCTGAAAATGTTTATGTATGTTTGGTATTACTTCTCCCTTAAATATTGACAGAATTCACCAGTGAAGCCATTTGCACTTAAGCTTTTCTTTGTGGGAAGTCTTTTTCATTCAGTTTCTTTTGTTGTGATAGATCTACTTAGATTTTCTATTTCTTCTTCTTCTTTTTTTTAGATTTTCTATTTCTTCTTGAGTCACTTTTGATAATTTGTCTTTCTAGGAATTTGTCCATTGTTCTTATGTTGTCTATTTTGTTGACATAAAGTTGCTCTTAATATTCCCTTACAACCCTTCTGATTTCTGTAGGATCAGTTGTGATGATGTTCCCTCTTTCCTTCAGGATTTGGGTAATTTTGTCTTTTCTTTCTTTTATACATGTTTATTAAACGAAAATTTAAAATTGTTCAATCATGTTTATAGCAACTTTATTCATAATAAACAAAAGCTTAAAACAAGCCAAATAACCATCTGTAGGAGAATGAAAATACAATGAAACACTACCATCAATTAGAGCAACAACAATGACAAAAGCAAAAACAACCTACTAATACTAAACAACAACATGGATGAATCTCACAGACATTTCATGGAGCAAAGGAGACCAGGCCTCAAAGCGTGTATATTCTATGAGTCTGTTTATATGAATTCAGAACAAATAAAACTAACCTATGGTGATAGAAATCAGAATAGAAGTTGCTTATCGGGGAAATTTGTCTTGCAAGAAATTGGATGCCCATTCTCAAACCCCACTACAACTACTCAGCAGATTCCTGTAAAAAGTTTGGACCCAGGAGGAAATATTACATACACCAAAGTGCAATGCCCTAGTTAGGGAGTCCAGAGAGATTGTCACCCCTGCTTTACACAATTGGACACTGAGACCCAGGGTGGAAGTGACAATTCCAGGGTCACAGACAGCACCTCAGATAGAAGCTAGGCCCTCAGATGTCTGGTCTGGTATTTTCTCTGCTCAGCTTCTCCTCTTCTGGCTCCTGAAAGCCGGGCTCGCCCCGGCCTCCTCTTACAGTGAGCCAGGGCCGCTCAAAAGTTGTTCCACCCCAGGCCCCAAAATATATTTTCCTCCCACCTGTGTCATGTGCCCAGCATTGTACTACAGGAAAACTAGCCACATTTATCTTCAAAGCCCAGGAGCAGGAATTGGGTCTTTTGTTACCTGGTGCAGAGCAGGGCTGTGGGAATTGAATTCAAAGGGCCGTGATGTGAACTAAAGCAGATCTGCACCAGGGTCTGGGAATGAATGTGAAGACAGAGCCCCCGGATTAGCTGGGATGCACCATGTGCCTGCCGGGTGACCTGGGGCAAGTCCCTCAGGCATGCTGAGCCCAGCTTCCACATCTAAAACATGGGCTCCTCATCTTCTATTGCCCCGGGTTGTTGCAACAATTAACTGAATTCACATATTCGAAGCTGCTTTGTAAACTCCGTTTTATTAAGCACTGCTGGGACCCAGACAGGGTGAATTTGAGGTTGTCTGGTCATGCGTTTGAGGGAGAAGAAACTCCTCAGCCCTGGGTATTACAGGGGGATCCCCAACCCCAGACTGGCTTAGGGGTCCTTGTGCCTGGCCCTGCCTCCACTCCCCAACATCCACAAAGGTATCCACATTCCATCCGTGTTTCCCCCTCAAAAGCCAAGCCCACTTGCCTCTCAGCAGAGCTTCCAGGGAACTGACACCTGGTTCTGAGAGAGTGCTGGCCCATGGGTCAGGGGTCACTCAAACTCCAGAAGGAAGAAGTACCTGGCTTTCAGGGCTGTCCTTTGGGATGGCTGAATAACCTCTGATCTGCCCTGAGGGGAATGTGGGCATTTGGCTGTGGCCTGTGGGACAAATTTTATTTTCTAGGAAATGTGGGCCATGGTGCAGATCTTCTTCAGCTTATTCCAGTGGGACTGTGCTGGCTGCAGCCAGGCCCCGGAGCATCATGGCAACTGGCTGCCCTGCTGCCTGTTTGTCCGGAGGCCGACTTGTTCCCAGCAGGACTCGAGTCAGCCAAGGGCATCACGTGCTCTCTTCTCACTTTTGCCCTCTCCTAGCCTGCAGTCACGTGGGTGGGCCTGGGGGGGCAGCAGGGCTGGGACCCAGCCCCGCACACGACCCAGACAGACTGTCCTAAGGTACCCATTTCCACCCCCTGGGGCAGCCCCTGCCCACTCTCCTACAAACCCACTGCCCCAGTGCCCCCACCCACCAGTGGCGCTTGACTGGTGTGCGGTTACCATCCGCCTATGTTTAATTCATGGCTGGGGGTTGGGACGGGGCTTCCCAAGAAAGGAAAGAACTCCCCTGGGGTCTTGCCCAGTTCTTGCCCGCCCGCAGGGCACATGGCCGCAGCCTGCCTGGGCCTGGGGCTGGGAGGAGAAGCTGCCAATGGGCCTGGAGGACACTGTTCCAGCGTGGGCACAGCCATTATTCGTTAATCTGCAGCCCTGGAATGTCTGCGGGCCAATCAGCAGGGTCTCCGAGGGCTCCCCAAGGGCTCTGATAATCCTGCAATGATTAGCAGGGGCCACGGGGTCGCTGCGAACCACTCGGTGGGTTGGTCGGTTGGCTGTCGGGCGGGCGGGCGGGTGGGCTGACCAGGCCAGCAGCCAGAGGAGGGAGGGAGGGAGGGAGTCCCGGGACTGGAGCTGTCTGTCTCCTTTCATGCCAGCGCCAAGGAAGGGAGGCTGTTTGGACTCACCGATTACTCACCAGCCTCCCCCTTTTGTCTGCCAGCCCAGCCTGACTCTTAGAGATTGTGAATAGCTCCATCCAGTCTGGGAAGCGAGCTGGACAGCTGAGCCGGGCAGAGCCCAGAGAACCCAGCAGGCCCATGTTGAGGCTGGAGCCCTCCCCTGGGCTGGGGGGCCACCGGCCGGGCCTCCTGCCCGTACTCCTGGCTCTCCTTGGCATGACCTGGGCAGAGGTGCGCCCACTCCAGCTACAGGAGAAGCAGGTTCCAGTGCCTGGAGGTAAGGGGCTGCGGGGTGAGGAAAGAGTGGAGGAGCTATGAGCTCTGCAGAGGGTCCCAGGGGGCTTCTGGAAGCCAGTTCCCAGGCCTGAGCCCTGGGCAGGCTGGTGTGATTTAAAGAGCCACCCTCGAACAGTCCAGGGGCCGGAGATGGATGGAGGAGGCTGGGACTGGGGCAGAAGGATGAAGGGGAGTGGGCCCAGGCTTGGGGGTGAAGGAAGAACACTGGGAGCCTGCAGCAGGGACCCCAGAAGAGACTCAGTGGCTGAGAGGAGCCCCAGCCAGAGGGCCTGCTGCGAGCCCAGGGCTGGACCCCTCTTCACACCTAGCCCCCAGGCCCCCATTCCCTTCTATCACCCCACCCCCAGCTCTCAGCCTAAGGCTCCTTTACGCCTACACCTGTCTCTCTGTCTCAGCCCCACTGCATTCTCCACAACTCCCTATGCCCCCATGCCTCTGCCCCGGGTCCTCCCATACACACCCACCATCGTCCTGTCCCATCACTCGTTCCATAAGTGCAGGGTTGCATTCTCGTCTTGCCTTGGTGACGCCCGCCCCATCACCAGGGGCCGGGCCCAGGTCCCACCGCTCAGGTGGCCTGACCGTGTCTCCCGCCCCAGCCCTGAGCAAGAAGGAGAGCTTCCTGCTCCTCTCCCTGCACAACCGCCTGCGCAGCCGGGTCCACCCCCCTGCAGCCAACATGCAGAGAATGGTGAGTACCCCCAACCCGGGCTGGCCAAGGGGGCACCTGGAGGGGCAACCCTGAAGAGGACTGAGGAGGCCATGCCAGTGCCAGGTGCCCTTTCACCTGGCAGAGTGGGGCAGCGGCCAGCCAACTTCCCGCTCTGGGACCACGCCTGGTTGCCGGGGTCGGGGGGGGAGGGGGGCCGTTGCTTCCCCCTCCCCCAGAAAGGCAGCCCTTGGGCTTTTCCTTGCATCCCTTCCCGTTGCCCCGGAGACCAGAAGACATGGAAAGAGCTGGGGTCCCCTCCTCCAAGAAACAGGAGCATCACAAAAGAGTCCCAGCAGGACTGGAGGCTAGTCAGGGAGGGAGAAGCATCCTGCTGGGGGTGGGAGGGGTGAGGCTTGTGTGTGACCAGACCCACTGCTTCTTCAGCAGTTTGTCTAGGCGACTAGGAGGGGCCCCCTCCCCAATTCCCAGCTCATTCACTGGGGGCCAGGGAGCGGGGTATAGGGTTTCCCACCACTCCCTCGGGGCTTCAGGGTTGAAGGTGTCATCCTGGGGCCCAGAAACACTGCCCCGTAGTATGGGACCCCAGCTGCGCCCTCCCATGGTAACAGTCGAGGGAGCGAGGGAGGGGCAGTGTGGGGCAGGCAGGGTTCCCCATGACTGCTTCCCATAAACTCCTCTGAGGCTGGCGCAGCAGTGGCGACCTTGAGAGCTCCAGGGTCAGGTTCCCAGGAGGTGGGGGTGGGGTGGGCAGGAGGGGGGTCGCCTCTCCCCCTTTCCCTGCTCGCGGCGGCTCTGCCCCTCCTCAGGCCCAGGTCCTGCCTCTCATCCCCACACTCCCAGCCCTAGTGCCCGGTGTGAGGCTGCTCCGGTCAGCTTCTACACTTCCCATGGTCCTGTTGCCAAAGTCTTAGAAAACATCATTTCATAAAAAATGCAACTGGAGCCCCACAACTCAGCCTCTGTCACACCCACAGCTTTGGCCCTGGGCACCCCAGTGGAGGCTGAGGCCCTTGGGGGTGGTCCGGGCTGCTGAGGCGCCCCACGCAGTCCCCGCTGCTCCCAGCTCCAGTTCCCGTCAGCAGTAAAATCACAACCACCATCTGCCCAGGCTGCTGCAGGTCAGGCCCTAAGTGCAGCACTTTTCTCTCTGCATCCATTTAATCTTCACACAATCTTACCCTATGGGTACCTTATTATCTGTTTGTTTTGTTTTGTTTTTTGGCCACACGGCACGGCTTGCAGGATCTCAGTTCCCCGGCCAGGGACTGAACCTGGGCCATGGCAATGAAAGCCCAGAATCCTAACCACTAGGTCACCAGGGAACACCCACCTTATTATTTCATTTTACAGAAGCTATTATTCCATTTTACAGAAGCGTATGTTGAGTCTCATGGAGATTAGCAGACTGCTGGAGGTCACAGAGCTGGAATGAGGTGGCTGGGCTGGACCAGGGCATGACGATCGGGTGACACATGTCATCCTGGTTGCTAAGCCCCCCGTTTCAGAGGACGGGGAGCTGTTGGATGGGGGTAGGGAAAAGGGCAGCTGGTACGTGGTGGGAAGAGCAGATTAGGCCCACTCCAGAGAACTCTGCTCGCTGAGACCAAAGCGCTGAGGCCCTGGAGACCTTTACACCCTCTCCGGTCCTGACTCCCAGCTGGTGCCCCTGTGTACTCCAAAACCAGATTTAGGGAATAAGACACAGCGGTATGGCTGCTACGACTTTTTGCATCACAGAAGGGAAGCCAAGAGGGAGCCTTTCTGACAATGGCCAGGGTCAGTTTTACCTAACACGGAACCAGTTTGAAAGGCTTGGGCACTATCCAGGGCTCCCATTACCAGACGGGAAAAATTACGGCAAAGACCCATCCTATCACGTGGGCTGGCACCTCGCGCCCAGGAACACCCATCCCCCTTAGTGGGCGGGGCCTGAGGGTACACGCCACTGGATCAGAAGGACGGAAGCCGTCAGTCCTGGGTGGAGCCGGGCTCTGGGTGGGGGGTCCAGACAGGACAGGTGCTTTTCCAACACCACCTTGGAGCGCCCCTTGCAGGTCCTGTCTGACCTTCCCTGGCCCCAGTGAAGGCGGTGAAAGCAGCTCAGAGCACTCAAGCCGCCAAGCAGGACCCCTGTTTGGGCTGGGGTCTCTTCCCTGCAGGACCAGCACCTCTGGATGTGCTGGTGGGGGGGCTGGATCACTAAGGCCTGGGCCAGGGTCCCCTGATGATGTTGCTGTTTGCGCTCCTTTCCCCCAGGACTGGAGCGAGAGCCTGGCCCAACAGGCCCAGACCAGGGCAGCCCTCTGTGGCGCCCCAGCCCCAAGCCCAGCCTCTGTCCCCCGGGCTACCCCGCAAGTGGGCTGGAATGTGCAGCTGCTGCCCGTGAGCTCGGCGTCCTTCATCCACGTGGTGGGCCTGTGGTTCTCAGAGGGGCAGCAGTACAGCCAGGCAGCGGCCGAGTGTGCCCCCAATGCCACCTGCACCCACTACACTCAGGTGAGGCCCGGGTACCGGCTCTGAGGCCCCTGCCCTGCTGGGCTAGTTCAGAGGTCTGCAGTTTGTCCTAAAATTGGTGGTTGCTTTTCCTCCCATTTGTTTAGTTTTACTTTTTTCAGCTTTAAATATGAAATATTTCAAAGCTAAATCAAATAATGGACTCCTTCTTATCCACTACCTAGCATTAGAAAATGTTAACTATATTTGTTTCTCATCTCTTAAAAAAACAAAACTAAGCGTAAGCCCTCCTTCTGCCCTTTCCTCTGTCCCTCCCGAGGTAACCTTGCTGAAGTCCAGGTGAAACACCCCATGTTTCCTTTTCTTCCCCCTCAACAAAATTTGTTGAATGTCTTCTCTGTAACTGGCATCGTTTATGTACTAGGATCCAGCACTGGAAAACACAGGCAAAATCCCAAGCATGTTTTTCTCTTTTTTTTAATGGTTACTTTTATGTGTCAACTTGCAGGGTAGAGGGTTGTTATTCTTGTTGTTTTGCATGACACTAACATTTTTTATATTAATTAATTAATTTATTTATTTTTGGCTGCGTTGGGTCCTCATTGCTGCGTGCCGGCTTTCTCTAGCTGCGGCGAGCGAGGGCTGCTCTTCGTTGAGTTGCGTGGGCTTCTCATTGCGGTGGCTTCTGTTGTTACGGAGCACGGGCTCTAGGAGCGTGGGCTTCAGTAGTTGCGGTGCATGGGCTTATTTGCTCCGCGGCATGTGGGATCCTCCCGGACTAGGGATCAAACCCACGTCCCCTGCATTGGTAGGCAGATTCTTAACCACTGCACCACCAGGGAATTTCTTGTTTTTCTTTTCTTTTTTTAAGGGGGGGCCGAGGGTAGTTCCCCGACCATGTATGGAACCAGGCCCCCAGCAGTAAAAGCACCAAGTCCTAACCAATGGTCCCTCAGGGAATTTCCCCAAGCATGTTTTAATACCTTTACTATACGTGGAAGGGTTTTGATACCTTTTCTACTTGTGCAAGTGGGTTGTGTGTTATTAAATCCTACCTAAGTGCTCTCTCTGTACGTCTCCTTTTGCAATTTGTGTTTATCACTTCAGACCACATTTGTAAGATTTGTTTCCGTTGATCTGAGCATGCATGTGTGATTCACTATGAATAAACTGCAATTTACAGGCATCTGGGTTACTTCCACGTTTTTTTTTTTTACTATCCCAAGTCATACCGAAATGCACAAATGTCCTCTTGTACATATGTGTCCAGACTTTTTCTAGGACACACTTGGAAGGGGAATGGCTGGGTCAGATGGAGCACGCACCTACAACCTTAGTAGCTATTGCCAAAGTGATGTCGCCAACTCTACTCCTGCCCACAAACCAGTTCTCACTCCCCATTCTTACTCTATTCATTAAGGAGTATTGTCAGCTCCTTCATTTTTGCCAACTCAAGGCTGTGAAATGCTACCTCATTCTGTTTTTAATTTGCATTTCCCTGATTACATGTGGGACTGAGCCTCTTTTCTGTTCTTTTCATTGCCTTTTAATTTCATCTTTCCCTTATTAATTTGTAAGCATCTTTGCTATATGCTTTGTACTTTTTGTTGGTCATATTGGTTGCAGATACTTTTTTTCTAATATATGGCTTGTATTTTCTCTTTATGTTATCTTTTATAAGATAAATCTTTCAGAAGATTTTAATATTAATGTAATCAATTTTCTCTTGTTTTTCATTATAGTTCATCCATTTGTTGTATCATGTTTAAGAAATAAATCCTTTTCAACTCTGACATCAGCTAGATATTCTTCCTGTATTTTCTTCCAAAGTTCAAATGTTTTCCTTTTTTTCATATTGAAGTCATTAAGCCATCTAGTGATATTGGAGTTAATTTTATCTTTTTATTTTAAAGGAATTTTGCCTTTTTAAAAATTTTATTTATCTATTTATGGCTGTGTTGGCTCTTCGTTTCTGTGCGAGGGCTCTCTCCAGTTGCGGCAAGTGGGGGCCACTCCTCAACGCGGTGCGCGGGCCTCTCACTATCGCGGCCTCTCGTTGCAGAGCACAGGCTCCAGATGCGCAGGCTCAGTAACTGTGGCTCACGGGGCTAGTTGCTCCGCGGCATGTGGGATCCTCCCAGACCAGGGCTTGAAACCGTGTCCCCTGCATTGGCAGGCAGATTCTCAACCACTGCGCCACCAGGGAAGCCCAATTTTATCTTTTTTTTTTTTACTTCTTGTATTAAGAACTGAATCTTTCCCCCACAGACTCTAATGCCACCTCAGCCATATACCAAGCTCACATATCCACATGGGTCTGTTGCTGAGTTCTCTCTTCTATTTTGTTGCTTTTTTTGTTTACTCCTGCATATATGTGCTTTAATTATTATGGCTTTATAAAAAGTTTTGACAGGAAAATCCCCCATGTTATTATTATCATTCAAAAATTTCTTGGCTATTCTTGATTCTTTCTCCTGATTCTTTCATATGAATTTAATAAGTAGCCTTTATCAGGTTATAGACAGGCCTAGCCGCTCCGCGGCACGTGGGATCTTCCTGGACCAGAGCACAAACCCGTGTCCCCTGCATCGGCAGGCGGACTCTCAACCACTGCGCCACCAGGGTAGCCCCAGACATTTCTTTCTAATCTAAGTTTGTTAAGGATTTTTAAAGTCATGGAAAGGTTTTGTGTTTTATCAAATGCCTTTTGTGCATCTATTGAAATAATTATAAGGTTTTTCCTTAACTATTTACAGTGATGAAATACATGAATAATTTTTTTGTGTGTGTACAAAGCTGTTACATGACACTACATCTTCCTGGTCACGTATTTTAAACATTTTATTATAGAAAATTTCAAATATATACAAAGCAGTCAAAGTGATATAATGAACCCCCATCTACCTATCATCCAGCTTCAACAATTATCAGCTCACAGTTTCATGACTCATATTTATTTATTTATTTGTATTGAAGTACAGTTGTTGTACAGTACTATATAAGCTACAGGTACACGATAGAGTGATTCACAAATTTTAAAGGTTATACTCCATTTATAGTTATTATAAAATACTGGCCTTGGGCTTCCCTGGTGGCGCAGTGGTTGAGAGTCCGCCTGCCGATGCAGGGCACACGGGTTCGTGCCCTGGTCCAGGAAGATCCCACATGCCATGGAGCGGCTGGGCCCGTGAGCCATGGCCGCTGAGCCTACGCGTCCAGAGCCTGTGCTCCACAACGGAAGAGGCCACAACAGTGAGAGGCCCGCAAACAGCCAAAAAAAAAAAAAAAAAAAATACCGGCCATATTCCCCATGTTGTACAATGTATCCTTGTAGTTTATTTTATACCTAATAGTTTGTAGCTCTTACTCCCCTACCCTTATACTGCCCTCCCCGCTTCCCTCTCCCCACTGGTAATCACTAGTTTGTTCTCTATATCTGTGAGCCTGCTTCTTTTTTTTGTTATATTCACTAGTTTGTTTTATTTTTTAGATTTCACATATAAGTGAGATCATACAGTATTTGTCTTTCTCTGTCTGACTTATTTCACTTAGCATAATACCCTCTAAGTCCATCCTTGTTGCTGCAAATGGCAAAATTTCATTCTCTTTTATGGCTGAGTAGTATTCCATTGTGTATATGATGTGATGCGAAATAAAGCGATGTAGGGTGTGTGTGTGTGTGTGTGTGTTATTGTTGTTTTTAATTAATTGCTATATTTGGTTTCCTAAATACTATTTGATAGTGAAATCGACCTCTGATTTTCTTTTCTCGTTCTGCCCTCACCTGGTTTATATTAACCTCATAAAATGAGTTGGAGGTTTTGCCTCATTTTCTGTTTCCTGGAATAGGTTCTATGATATTTGCTGTAACTGTTCTGTAAAACTATTTGGGCCTTGTTCTATTTTTTGATTGTTTGTTTTGTGTGCATGTGTATGTATCCATGGATTTTTAATTACTGATTCAACTTTTAGAAATGGTCGTAGATCATTTCAGATTTTCTATTTCTTCTTGAGACAGTTTTGCCAAGTTCTGTTTTCTAGGAAACTATCCATTTTATATTTTCCAGTTTGTTGGTGCTAACTGTCATTTAACAGAGATTTTAAACTAGAATTAAACAGATTTTTTAAATGTTTCCTGTGTCTGCAGCTATGTCCTTTTAAAATTCTCGATTGTATTTATTTGTGCCTTCTCTCTTTTGTTCTTTACCAGTCTTCCCATAGGTTTGTCTATTCTAACGAATCAGTTTTTTGTTTGTTTTCCTTCTCTCTTTTTTCCACCCATCCACAACTTTATTCTTCTTTTTATTAATTTCTGCTCTTTTTTAAAAAAATTAATTTATTTATTTTTGGCTGCGTTGGGTCCTCGTTGCCGTGCGTGGGCTTTCTCTAGTTGAGGAGAGTGGGGGCTACTCTTCGTTGCAGTGTGCGGGCTTCTCATTGCAGTGGCTTCTATTGTTGCGGAGCACAGGCTCTAGGCGCACGGGCTTCCGTAGTTGTGGCGCATGGGCTTCCGTAGTTGTGGCACGTGGGCTCAGTAGTTGTGGCTCACAGGCTCTAGGGCACAGGCTCAGTAGTTGTGGCACATGGGCTTAGCTGCTCCGCAGCATGTGGGATCTTCCCGTAGCAGGGATCAAACCCATGTCCCCTGCATTGACAGGCGGATTTTTAACCACTGCGCCACCAGGGAAGTCCTTCTGCCCTTGTTTTTATTATTTTCTTTCATCTACTTTCTTAACTCATTAATTTTAACTCCTTTTTCTTTTCTGGTATATGCCTTTTAAAGCTATCAATTTCCCTCTAAACTCTGTTAGCTACGTCCCATAAGTTTTGGAATTTAGTGATTTCATTGTCACTTAGGTCTATGAGTTTCCTATTTTCCATTATGATGCTGTCTTTGATTTTGAAGTGTATATTTAAATTTCCAAACTATGTTTTCTCCTTTACTTACTTCTAAATTATTTCCTTGGGAATTCCCCGGTGGTCCAGTGGTTAGGACTTCATGCCTTCACTGCCAGGACCTGGGTTCAGTCCGTGGTCAGGGAACTAAGATCCCATAAGCCACGCAGCCAAAAAAAATTTTTTTTTTAATTTAATTAATAATAATAATAGTAAATTATTTCCTTTACATTCTATTGCATTGAATTCATAGAATGTGTCCTGTAGGATGTTGGTTATTGAGTGTTTATTGAATCTTGCTTTGTGGCTTACTGAGGGGTCAGTGTCTGCAAAAGTTCCACGCACTCCTAAAAAGAATGCATATTCTCTAATTGTTGGATACATAGGTATGACTACATGTGCATTTCTCCCTGCCTCATGCTGGTCATTTTTAGTGGCTACCAGAGTTTGCTTGGCTATTCCTGTGTATTGACTATTTGTGCTATTTCCAGGTTGTCACTGATTCTAAAACTCTAAATCTTAGTTTTGAATACTATTAAAGACCTGTATCTGCTAGCTGTTGCTGCATGACGCACTACTCCCAAATATAGCATCTTACGATTCTGCAGCTTGGCAGTTTGGGTTGGGCTCAGCTGACAGTTTCTTCTGGTCTTCGCTGGGCCCACTCCTGCAACTGCAGTCAGCTGCTGCGTTGGCTGGGAGCTGGCTGTCTAGAGTGGCCTCAACTGGTTCATCTCTGCCCTATAAGGTTCTTCAACCTCCAGCAGTCTTGTTCACGTGGTGGCTGAGCATGAGAGTTCTATGAGAATGAGCGGAAATTGTAGGGTCTCCTGAGGCCTAGGTTTAAAATGGTTCAATATCATTTCTCCTGCATCCTGTTGGCCAACAGAAGCCACAGGGCCAGCCAGATTCAAGGTGTGGGAAAGAGATTCCTCCTGTTGATGCAAAGAACTGCAAAGCCACATTTTATAAAGAGGGGGCTGTAGGGAGAAGTGAAGCGTTGTGGCCATTTTTTCAGTCATCACAAGGCCTTTGATGTCCAAGTCTCTTTTCCCACTCTCCTCCACTATCCACAATCTCCCTTCCCTTCAGGTATCTGCTGACCCTCACTTCCCGACCCAGAAGGCCTTTCTAGACTATTCCCACCTATCCTTATATCCCTGCCCAGCACAGCTACTGCTCCTGGGGTCCCCAGGGAGGTGACAAAACTGTTTATCTGCTTGGCCTGGGGCAAGAGCTGTGTCCACCCTTCCCAGGGGAGCATCATCTAGGCTGTTGGTCCCCAGACTAGGAGTGCAGGGGGCCCCTGAGAGGGTTTCTGAGCCACTGTGTCTCCTGCAGCTCGTGTGGGCCACCTCGAGCCAGCTGGGTTGTGGGCGGCATCCCTGCTCTGGGGCCCAGGCTGAGATGGAAGCCTTTGTCTGTGCCTACTCTCCCGGGTAAGCCTCCTCCATGGCAGCTGCCCTGCCATCCCCTGCTGGGCTGCGGGGTAGGGGATGCTGTCACCCAGGGTGAGACACTCACCCACCCACCCACAGGCCTTTACCCCTTGGTCTGCACTCCTGCTGGGAGAGGGAAAAAGGAGGAAAGGGAGAGGGTGCAGAAGTGGGCAGCACCCAAGATTCTGGCCACGCAGAATGTGGCTTCTTCTCAGACACCCCTTCCTGGAGGCACCACCCAGCGTTCAGGGCATCTGCCCAGTATTAGTTTGGAGGTCATCTTTTCTTTCCTAGGAAATCTCCTTGTCTCTCCCAGCTCCCTGCCTTCCTGGCTGGGCCGGAAAGAGCTGAAGGGGCTGGTGGGGCAGGCAGCAAGGCCCAAGGCCAGGTCCTTCTAGCCTCTGCTGCTTGCTCTCACAGAGGCAACTGGGAGGTCAACGGGAAGACCATCGTCCCCTACAAGAAGGGCGCCTGGTGTTCGCTCTGCACAGCCAGCGTCTCGGGCTGCTTCAAAGCCTGGGACCACGCAGGGGGGCTGTGTGGTAAGTGCCCCACCCTGCCTGCCTCTGGCTGGGGCGGCTTGATCTGGTGATCCTGGAGGAGGCAGGCAGCATCCTGAGGGACTGTCCCAGAAGCCCTGGCCCTCAGCACTCGGGGAGGCACCTGCCTGGCCTGCCAGGGAGAGGCGCCCTCACAGCGTTTCCTTCTCATCCGACCAGAGGTCCCCAGGAACCCATGTCGCATGAGCTGCCGGAACCACGGACATCTCAACCTCAGCACCTGCCACTGCCACTGTCCCCCGGGTTACACAGGCAGATATTGCCAAGGTGAGGGGCGCCTGGTGTTCTGGACTGTGACCACCCGGGGGACCCAGGGAGGGATCCTCACACAGCCTATCCTCATCCAATAAGCATTCACTGAGCACCGACGGTCTGCCAGACCCTGCGCTGTGCAGGGAATTCAAAGTGAAATCAGATCGGCCCCTCAGGCCCTGGGATGGTGGGAGGAGGACAGTATTAGGATCCAGAAGTGGATTCCTTTCCCACTGTCCCCCACTCCCCAGCTCTGTGACCATGAGCAGGTCCACTCCCAAACCCCGATTTGCTTCTCTCTACAAGATCAAACCAAAGATGCCAAATGTGGCAGCGGTTGGGAGCCCAGATGGTTTCCATCTCTGGGGCGCAGGGGTTGTTCTTGTTGTGGTTGGCCATTCTGCGCACATCTGTGGCCTGTGAGGGGCAGCCTGCGGCCCAGTGGCTGCCAGCTGAGTGCCGTCCCCTCCCCTGCCCCATCCTGGCAGTGCGGTGCAGCGTGCAGTGCGTGCATGGCCGGTTCCGGGAAGAGGAGTGTTCCTGCGTCTGTGATGTTGGCTATGGGGGAGCCCAGTGTGCCAGTGAGTCCTGTCGCAAAGCCCCCCGACAAGACGAGCCCCTCCCAGGACCCCCTCAGCTGGTGCTGGGTCTGGCTCGGACCAGCTCACAGGAGTCCATCGTACGCATCTCTCCCCCATTCCCCGATCAGTGACGTCACAGTGGTAGCTTGAACTTGGCCATGGTGGGGGTCTTCACACCACCACAGGAATGGCAATGCTAAAATCATAGACTTTTTTTTTTTTTGAGGGAGAGCTGGTTGTTACACATTTACCAGCACACCACTGACCCCAACCCCCTCTCCTGCTTGGTGGCCAGAGGAAGGGGTACCTTGAGCTTAACATCCTGGCAGGACCGGAAGGGTAATGATTCTGAGGCACCCACACACAAAATCAGGCTTCCCTCCTCCCAGCCAAGGTGCACTTTCCCTTCCACACCTGTGACCTGAGGATCGATGGAGACTGCTTCATGGTGTCTTCAGAGGCAGACACCTATTACGGAGCCAAGATGAAATGCCAGGTAATGGTTGGCCCCTGCCTTCCCAGGGACCGTCCCCCCGGGTTCTTAACAGAGGGACCCTGGGCTAAGAGATGAATTCCTTTGACTTCTCCTGACTCTCATCTTTAGTATAAAGCAGGGGTTACAACTCAGAGGCCCATGGAAGCCAGGAGGTCACTTAATGAGCTGAGGGACCCAGGGACAAGGCCCCACTCAACCCCCATCTAAGGGGCCACCTTGACTCAGCTCAAGCTGCTGGCTGCCGGGCAGGAATGCAAGTTCAGGGAGGCCAGGACCTGGAATTTCTCAAGAGAACCAGAAATGCAGATTTTCACTGAGCTCTCAATTTATTAGTGTTGGCAACCAATCCAAATGTATTAAAGACACTGAGCAGGTGAAACAAAACCCTTCCAAGTGTGGGACCCTGACAGAGGAGCTGTGGGCAGAGAAGAGAAGGCGGACTCTGCTCTAAGAGGCAGGAGGCTTTGGGGGGCTGATGACAGCCCGGCCAGCACACAGATTGGACATCCATGGCCACGATGGGTGGCAGGATGGAAAGGAAGGGCTGGCCTGAGCTCTGGGGCCAGAATGACCCGGAGCGGGGGTTACAGGGAAAGGGCGGGGTGCTAGCCCAGATTGAGAGCCAGAAAGTGCAGGACATCCTCGCCTTCTACCTGGGCCGCCTGGAGACCACCAACGAGGTGACCAACAATGACTTTGAGACCAGGAACTTCTGGATCGGTGAGTGCCTGGCTGACTGGTGGAGCGGGAAGGGATGCAGTGAGTGTGGGGCTGGGATGCCTCACACTGCTCCAGGAATCTGGGCCGTGGAAACCCAGAGCACCTACCAGCGGGCAGTAAGGGTGTGGTGAGGGCTTGGGGCCCAGAATGGGGCCAGTAGTCAAGCTGGTGACTCCTTTCAGAGAGAGCCGAAGGGAGGGAGAGCCACCAGAGGGGCTGGAAGTGCTGGGAAGGGGGCTTAAGGGCTGGGGGTCGACAGGCATTGGGCAGCAGGCTCTGGGCTCAGGCCCTCATCACAGGGAGCCTGGGCTGCCAGCGGGGCCCAGGGATCTCGGGTGTGAGGCCAGCCTTGGCTGCTGTGACTCAGGGCTCACCTACAAGACCGCTAAGGACTCCTTCCGCTGGACCACCGGGGAGCACCAGTCCTTCACCAGTTTTGCCTTTGGGCAGCCTGACAACCAGGGGTGAGTCTGGGGTGCCCTCCCTCCCCTGTGCCCACTTCTCACCTGCCTGCTGGCCGAGCCTTCAGACACCGCTGAACCACCTCCACCCTGCCTGCTGCTTGGCTAAGCGCCCTGAGGGTCTGGGCCTTACCTGGTGCCCAGGTGCCAGGAAGTCTGGGCACAGCTGGCTGTGGGCCCAGTGCTGAGATGAGGTACATCCCTGACCTCCAGGGGCTCAAATAAAAGAGAGGGAACCCAAGAAGGCTTCATCCATCCACAGTCCCCATCATCCCTCCAGCTGTCTCTCCATCTCTCTATTATCTATCCATCCCTCCCCCACACCGTGCCTCCTCTGCCTGTATCAATACACTGATTCTGCCCTCCTTAGCTGGCCACCCACCTGCGTCCACTCCTGCACACATCTGCCCACTGGCCCGCCTGCACTGAGGCCCAGCCCTGGTCTTCAAAGCCCAGGAATGCCCAGGGCAGAGGGGAGGTGGTCAGGCTGTGTGGCCACCAAGGCTCCAGATACCCCGCCCAGTTCTCCTTTGACCTCCTTGATGGCAGCCATGCCCAGGCCACTGGTCTATCCCTAGAGGAAGCCGGCTTGGTGGGCCCCCAGGCATACCTTCTCCTGCTGGGAGGAAAGATGTGGGCCTGTCTGTTCCAACCCCACTGCCCCCACCTGCAGTGGCCGGCATGGCTGAGGGCTGCAGCGGTGGGTGGAGCTGTCCCCACTGCACCCCGAGAAGAGAGGAGCTGCAGTGCTGTGAAGTGCAGGCATGGGCTTGGGGCTGGCTCCCAGAAGCCCCATATGTGGGAGGGGGCACCCAAGAGGCACCTCCCTAGGTGCAGGTGGCCCACTGTGGGGGAGGATTTAAGGACTCATAATTTCATTCCTCCACCCTGAGCACTCGACAATCTTGGCAGGTTTGGCAACTGTGTGGAACTGCAGGCATCGGCCGCCTTCAATTGGAACGACCAGCGCTGTAAAACCCGAAACCGTTACATCTGCCAGTTTGGTGAGGGCCTTCCCACGGCTCCCCTGTCCCCTGGGGATATCCAGATGAACAGTCTAGAGTGTCTGAGCACACAGGGCCATCCTGCTCAGGGCCTCGCTGGACCTGTAGGCCCCTGAAGCACAGAGAGGGAGATAGGCCTGGGCTCAGCCACGCAGGGGCAAGACCAGAACTACAGCCTGGCTGGGGATTTCACCAATGTCCATTTCCTCCTGTCACTAAAGCTGCCACATGGGGACCCATCGGGTTCTTCAGCGTTCCCTGATTCCCTAGAGCACAGTGAACTATGGTGGGGACAGAGGTGAGACCTAGCCCAGAATCAGCCCCCAGCAGCACCTGCTAGAAGGATCTGGAGCTGCAAGTGGGATCATGGCTATTTCTGGACCTAGTGTAGCAGGGTCCCCATCCCAGGACCGCCTGGGCTGTCACTGACCCTTGTTCTGTTCTCTTCCTTTCCAGCTCAGGAGCACATTTCCCGGTGGGACCCAGGGCCCTGAGGCTCACCCATGCCTCTCCCCTGCCAGCACCTGGATGCACAGCCCTACCTGCCCTTCTGCCCACCTGTTTAGAACAAGGGTTGGGCTAGGACTGCAGGCCCAACAGCCAAAGAGGCCTCAGACCTTGCAGGAAGTGGGGCAGGGGGTACAAGTGAGGCCGATGGAGAGCCCGGTATAGGAGGAGGGGAGCCTGGGGTCCCCCAGCCTGCTTTTGAGTGGGAAGATTGGTCTTAATTAGGCACTGAAACAGGAGTCCGGGGCAGTGGTCAGAAGAGACCACTCTCCTCCATCTGGGCTGGACCCTCTGGGGCAGACAGAGGTTCCTTGCTGCCCAGGATGCACCCCACAAAGGATTAAACTAAGTTATGGATCAGATGGACTTGTGAATGCTCATTGTGAAGGGGAATTCAGACAACCCAGAATGATCCCAGGAAGACTGGTTTCCTCCCAGCCACCTCAGTCCCATCCCTGCTTGCCCACATGACCCAGGCCACCCTCTGGAGGTTTTCAGACTCTTAGTCCTGAATAATGCACAGATTTAGAAGCCTTGTTTGTCTGCATCCCTAATTCCCAGCTCCTCTCACCACCGCCTCTGTCAGCTTTGTGTTTCTGTTCACACCTCCTCCTTTATTAATTATGCTTGCTTCTACTTGTCTCTTCTTTCTTTGTGATAATCTGAACTGGGGTCTGTTATGGCCCCATCTCCTCCCTCTCCCTATAGTGGTGAGAGGGTGAGTCCAGGCAGGTGCAAGAATGGGAGGTGCTACCATTAGCGTCCAGAATGCACACTGTTATGTGCGAACATCGAGTTGCTTTGCTGGTTGGAAGTATCAGTACAAGTGTGGCCTGGGCCCATGGAACCGGGAGAAGCAGATCAGTCACGGTTCTTGGTTGCAGCCAATAGAAACATAGAAACAGCCCTGGCTAGTCATGGCAGAAAAGGAATTTATCAAAAGGGCAATGATTTTTAAATGGGCAAAGGACTTGAATAGACAGTTCTCCAAAGAAGATATACAAATGGCCAATAAGCACATGAAAAGATGTTCAACATCACTAGTCATTAGGAAATCCAAATAGAAACCACGGTGAGACACCACTTCACACCCATTAGGATGGCTGTTAGCAATGAAACACAATAACAAGTGTTGATGAGGGTGGGGACCCATTGGAACCCTCATACATTGCTGGGGAATGTAAAACGGTGCAGCCATGGTGAAAAATAGTTTGGCGATTGTTCAAAAAGTTAAACAGGACTTCCCTGGTGGCACAGTGGTTAAGAATCCACCTGCCAATGCAGGGGATGCAGGTTTGATCCCTTGTCCGGGAAGATCTCACATGCCGCGGAGCAACTAAGCCTGTGCACCACAACTACTGAGCTTGCGCTCTAGGGCCCGCATTCCACAACTACTGAAGCCCGCGCACCTAGAGCCTGTGCTCCACAACAAGAGAAGCCACTGCAATGAGAAGCCCACGCACCGCAACAAAGAGTAACCCCTGCTCACCACAACTAGAGAAAGCCTGCATGCAGCAACGAGGACCCAACGCAGCCAAAAATAAATAACTTAATTAATTTTAAAAAATTAAACACAACTACCATATGACCCAACAATTCCACTCCTAGGTATGTACCCAAGAGAAACGAAAACAAGTGCTCAAATAAATCCTTAAAACACAAAGTTCATAGCAGCATTATTCACAATAGCCAATAGCCAAGAGGTAGAAACAACCCAAAAGTCCATCAATGGATGAGTAGCTAACAAATCGTGGTGTATACATGCAATGCAATATTAAATCAACCATTAAAAGGGATGAAGTACTGATACATGCTACCAGGTGGACGAACCTTGAAAACATTTTAAGTGAAAGAAGCTAGTCACAAAAGGTCACATATTGCATGATTCCACTTATCTGAACTACTCAGAAAAGGTAAATCCATAGACGCAGAGACGGGTGGTTGCCAAGGGAAACAGGAAAATGAGGGTATGGGTTTTATTTTGAAATGATAAAAATGTTTTGGAATTTAGATAGAGGTGGTGGTTGTACAACACTGTAAATGTATTAAATGCCACTGAATTGGTTAATTTTGCATTACGTAAATTTCACTTTTTTTTTTTTTTTTTTAAGTATAATGGCTGGTCACAGGATCCTAGGGAGAGTGAGAGAGACATGCTGGGGCCTCTGTAGCCCAGAAATAGTGCTCCAAATTCTGCTGCAAAGCCCATCTGGGTAGACTCCCATGCCACTGCTGCCAGGCACAGGAAATGCAGAGCCTGCTCTGACAGCAGCGACACAGGAGCCACCTTTATGGCAACTAAGGTTGGCAATCCAATGCCCTTCTGAGCCTCTAACACCCCAGACGCCAGATTCCCATTCAGCTGCAGCCTCTCCCATCAGCACTCCTGGCGCTACAGTGCTTCCCTCACCAATATATTTCTCAGTGCCTCGGCAAAGGACGCGCTTGGGGCCGTCCCAGGGTTTCTAGGTTGGGGTGTCAGTGAGCAGGTCCTACCTGAAAAGTCCATTCCAACATTCTCATCTGGAGGCGAGGTAGCCGAACGCCGCGGTCCTCCATGTTGGTCCACGGGCCAGCAGCATCGGCATCACCTGGGAACTTGTTAGACGAGCAGATTTTCAGCTGCCCCAAACCTAATCTGAGTTTTAACAAGATCTCCAGCCACTTCAGATGCAGGCTCAGGTGTGTGAACCACTGGCAGAAGCAGAGTTCGGGTCTAAAGTCAGGCTACCTGAATTGGAGGACAGGCTCTGCCACTCACTAACTGTGTGACTTTGGTCAAGTTATTAACACCTAGGTGGACCCACTGTTCCAGTTTGCCTGGAACTGTCCTGGTTTTAGCACTCAAAGTCCCACATGCTGGGAAACCTCTCCATCCTAGACACACCAGGACAGCTGGTCACCCTAAAACATCTCTCTGTCTCATGATCCTCTTCTGTAAAATGAAGATAATAAAATGAGTTAATACATTAAAGTGTTTGAAACAAAGCCTGGGGAGAGTAAACACTGATGAATATCAGCTGGGCTGAGCCAGCGCCCTCATTTCTCTATTCCTCCATCAACATTAGACTATCTAAACTTCATTCGTTAACTCAGTAAATTTGTTAAATAAATGAAGTGCTTAAAACTGTCCCTGGCAGGATAGTAAATGCTCAGTAAGTTTTAGCTATTCTTTTTTTTTTTTTTTTTTTTTTGCGGTACGCGGGCCTCTCACTGTTGTGGCCTTTCCCGTTGCGGAGCACGGGCTCCGGACGCGCAGGCTCAGCAGCCATGGCTCACGGGCCCAGCCGCTCCGCGGCATGTGGGATCTTCCCAGACCGGGGCACAAACCCGTGTCCCCTGCATCTGCAGGCGGACTCTCAACCACTGCGCCACCAGGGAAGCCCAGTTCTTATTTGTATTATTATTATTATCTATTAGCTTTTAGCTAATATTATTCGGCCACAATTGAGTCCAGGGTTTAAGCAAACATCAGAGCAAACAATTGGAACCATCCCAGCCACTCAAGGTAGCCCCATAGAATCCTAAATACCGGTATGTTCAACCAGACTTCCCTGGTGATCCAGTGGTTTAGACTCCGTGCTCCCAGTGCAGGGGGCCTGGGTTCAATTCCTGGTCAGGGAACTAGAGCCCACATGCCGCAGCTAAAGATCCCACGTGCCACAACTAAGAACCGGCACAGCCAAATTAAAAAAAAAAAAAAAATTCAACCCCATTTAACATTTTCTTCCTTTCCCACTCTCCACCCTCAGAATCCATTCCCAGATCATTTTGCAGGTTTTGTCAATATAAATTAGCAAAATCTCATGGTTCTTCTGGTGTTTCAATATCTTCCTCCCAGATTTGAAGTCATCAGCCCCCTGGGGTCTGCTGCGATATGACTTGTTATTTAAGTCTGGAGAAAATGAGGGGTGATGGGGTAGGACACACAAGAGGTCTCCTTCAGGGCAAGGTCATTACAGAGTATATTTTTTACGGAAATGCTATCTGCTGGCCTGGTTGCACATGTGCCATGGAGCGGGGGAACCCAGGCTGAGCAAGGCCCTGCCACCAACAGCACATGGCTTCCCGGCTCACCCAGGGCACTGGCATTCAGGTGGCCAACTTGGGAAGCAGGAGGGCTGATGGCCACTTGGAGGATGCTATGGGTCAGGCATGAAAGCGGTGCACATCCCGCCCTCCCATTGCCACTGGCCACACCTCAGCCATGCAGCACACTAACTGCGAGGGAGGGTGGGCAACTCCACCTAGATGTGCACCCAGGAGGAAAGGGATCTGGGTTTGGCAAAGAGCTAGTGAATTTCTGCTACCAGTACCTTCAGAATGACTAAGAAGAGTCCCTTTGGCTGGCAAGGGAACCTCTGTAGCAGTGGGGGTCCTGAGTCTTCCACAGCTTCCCGCAAAGCCCTCCACTCTCTCTGCTCCCCACTCTCCACTCTTTCCCAACTAGAGACCCAGAGAGAGTGTGAAGCCACCTCATGGTGTCATTTTATAACCACTGATGAAGCCTTAAGTTTGGGTTGTAGCTCTCTCAGCCTTGCAGCCACAAGATATAAAAATTCCCTGATTTTCTAACCATGTCTTGAGCCGCAAATTTGGACTTTGATCTTGTCTTTCCTTTATGCTGTTGGTGCTGTTAGCACACAGCCTGCCTAACAGCCCTTGACTTCAGGGTAATCTTTATATTCTTCTATGGCAAGAGCCACCAGGTCCCGAAAGCCTTGCCCTTGATGGGCGCTTTGTTCTGAGGACCACAGGATTAACTGTCTCGCCATGGCATGCTGTGGGCTACTGGTATCCTGTCCCTTAATACTAGCTGAACTTTCACTGTCCTCTGGCCACTTGCCAGGCTTCCATCACCCCCATTTCCCACAGGGCTTCTTGTTCCATCCACCTCTAGTCCTGTTTTTGTATCCATCAAGGTTCTTAACTGTAAGCAACAGAGTCTGGTGACTCTAAGCAATAAAGGAACTTGTCCAAGTTACTGGTTAGCTCCCAGGAGTTCTGGAAGGTCGGAGGATCAGATCTGGAAGAGACCCTACTGCCTCTGCTGGGCACAGATGCCACAACAGGCATCACCAACGAGGGATGGAGGTGCCATCACCTTTGAAAGCCGGATATAGCTGCTGCCACTGCCGCCATCAATTGCTGAGATGAGCTTCTCCCACCGGCAGCTTTACCTTGAAGTTGGGCATGCAGCTCTAATTGGAGGAGCCACGTCATGTGCCCAGGACCTTGCTTCAAGGGAGGTTGGGAAAAGGAGGCAGAAAGGGGCATTTTCAGCTTCTTTCAGGGAGGCAGCCTCTGTCTTCAAGCTGGGGGATACCTCTAACACAGGAATGGGACTCCGATGTGGGACGGCCAAGAGAATGACTCAGGTCCACTGCAAGAAGCCACTGGGTACACCTGGGCCCCTGGGCCCCTGGCCTGCAGCACTGGCCCTGTCGTCCCACGCTCTAACCAGGGGCCTCGCCAGCCTTCGGAGTCTGTGCAGGGTAAGGTGGGTAATGGAACATCCCGTACAAAGGCAGTGTGGCCTGGAGGTCCTGACAGAATCAGGCTATGCTTGTAGCCGAGCCTACCAGTAAGTGTCTTTCAGTAATTCCTCTAACTTCTTGGAACACGTAGTGATTGCCAGGCAGGCGACTGAGATCTCATCACTCCTCTCAAGTGGCTCTCCATGTGACCCTGGGCACATTCGGTAGCCTTTCTATAAGATGGGGAGCAGCTACCCTGCAAGGTTGTTGTGAGGATTAAATGACACGATGGATGTAAGTTTGTAGCACAATGCCTGGCAAATAGCTGGAATTCAATCACTGTTAGCTGCCGACTGCAATTTTAATACTGGGGATGATACAATTACCCTTTTCTTTCTTTCTGGGAGCTCTTTGCAAATAAGTGAACTATTTTGTATCCATCTCATGAATTCAGGGTGGATGTGTCTGGGAGTCAACTCAGGGAACTCTGGGGACCAGTTGTTCAATATGTCCACCCCCTTCTGCTCCTCTCCTTTTTCCTTATTCTTGTCCTTCCGTCAGCTTGGCCTCTCTGTTTCAGCCTTCTTCTGTCTTCCCACCGGACTGCCAACCTCCCCATCCTTGCATCATTTGCTGTCACTCATTATGACTCCCATTCATTAACTGTCCTACCCATGTTCTGTGCAGTCAAGCACTCACAACCTGGGGGAATACAGGAGGGTGTCCCTTAGGAAATCTGTCTGGGAATCTTTGTGAGAGGTGAAGATGGAGCAAAGACCTCCACCCCATTTCCTGATTCTTGGTCCCTATGATGGTTAATTTTATGTGTCAACTTAATTGGGCCATGGGGTACCCAGATACTTGGCCAAATATTATACTGGGTGAGTCTGTGAGGGTGTTTATGGATGAGATTAACATTTGAATCAGTGGACTGATAAGTTTCCTCCTTTTGTAATAGATTGAGTGATGCGGACAAGAGCATTTGGTCTTTCCAAGAAGAAGAGGGAGAGGATAAGGGAAGAAGTAACAGCAGGAAAGAGTATACAGTCCTATTCTGGTCATCTTGGGAAAGCTGTCTCCTTCAGTTGCTGTCTGCTTCAATTCCTGGTGAAATTTGATCCAGAGGTCTCCAGCGCTTGATTATATCGGACTGGATGTCAGTTGGAGCCTTCTTTAACTGTGAGATGTACACCCAAGGCTTGAGTCTCAAGTTTGGCTGCCATCTGGGTAATGAGGAGGACCTGGTATAGTCCCTTCCAAGGACATTTAAGGGCAGTCTTTGTTCTTACTGATTTCAAATCAGGAGGGTGGGAGAAAATTGGAAACAGTTTGGAGGTTTATAGTCAGATATTTGAGGAAACTAGAAGAGTTTAGAATCCAGTTCAGCTTACAGCTGTATAAAAAAACCTTGAAACTTTATCATTAACAGGACAAGAATCTAATATCTACAAAGTTGCAAACACAATTTCTCTCTCAATAATTATTACCCTTTTTATCAAAGATAATCATAGTAAAACTAATTTGTTTGTAGTAAATTTGGCTTGATTATTTACAAAAATACAGCAAGAATAGTGCTTTTTTTTTTTTGGCCATGCAGCTTGAGGGATCTTAGTTCCCCAACGATTGAACCCGGGCCATTGGCAGTGAAAGCACAGAGTCCTAACCACTGGACTGCCAGGGAATTCCCTCATATAAGCCCTTTTTAAGATTACTTTGCTGGGGCTTCCCTGGTGGTGCAGTGGTTGAGAGTCCGCCTGCCGATGCAGGGGACGCGAGTTTGTGCCCCGGTCTGGGAGGATCCCACGTGCCGCGGAGCCGCTGGGCCCATGACCCATGGCTGCTGAGCCTGCGCGTCCGGAGCCTGTGCTCCGCAACGGGAGAGGCCACAACAGTGAGAGGCCCGCGTACCGCAAAAAGAAAAAAAATAATAAAATAAAATATGACACAAATGAACTTATTTATGAAAGAGAAACAGACTCACAAACATAGAAAACAAACTTACGTTTACCAAAGGGGAAGGGGGAAGGGATAAGTTAGGAGTATGGAATTAGCAGATACACACTACCATATATGAAATAGAGAAACAACAAGGATTTACTGTATAGCACAAGAAACTATATTCAATATCTTGTAATAACATATAATGGAAAAAAACAAAAAAGAATACGTATATATATAAAAAAGAACCACTTTGCTGTACACCTGAAACTAACACAATATTGTAAATCAACTATACTTGAAGTAAAAGAAAAGAAATGGGGGATGTGTATATCAACTATACTTCAATTAAAAATAGAATAGAAAAAGAGAAATGGGGTATGTTCTTTTAAATAAGGATTGCTACTTGGCTGTAAATTTGAAAAGACAAGGCAACAAAGTATGAGCCTATCAACAAGTGATTATAGCCTGGCACTGAGAAGTTATCACTGAGTGTGTCCAGGGCAGAAAGGGTGGTTGTTCTTGTATTGGCCTTTTCAGCTGGCTGTAAGACCCTTTTGTTGCTCCATTTACTGTGGTATAAGAGCAGTTGCTTTCAAATGTGTTGGATCATTCCACAGTAAGAAATATTATGGCCCAGCATATACTTACGTATATAAAAACATATAAGTAACTGAAATAAAAGTTAAATAAATTGTATTTCCTATTTTCAGCGTATGTCATGCATGCACTCTATTTTGCATTTTATGAAACTATTCTCTTCTATTTATATATAGATAATAAACAAATCTATAATAAATTTATCTATAAATTATAGATAAAATTGAAGATATATATTATTAATTTATCTATGTAGGTACAGACAATATGTATATGTTCTATTTAATTAAACGTTAATCAAATTCACCAATGGTCTGTGATCACAATTTGAAAAACAAGAAGTTACAATAAGCACTGGGGCTTCCCTGGTGGCGCAGTGGTTAAGAATCCACCTGCCAATGCAGGGGACACTGGATCGAGCCCTGGTCCAGGAAGATCCCACATGCCGCAGAGCAACTAAGCCCATGAGCCCGCATGCTGCAACTACTGAAGCCCGCGCACCTAGAGCCCGTGCTCTGCAACAAGAGAAGCCATCTCAATGAGAAGCCCGTGAACCACAACGAAGAGTAGCACCCGCTTGCTGCAACTAGAGAAAGCCCATGCACAGCAACGAAGACCCAATGCAGCCAATAAATAAATAAAATAGATTTTTTTAAAAACAAACAAAAAAATACTAGGAATCCCATGTTTTCCCCACTTTGAACAGGAAGGGTGACTTACCAGAAAGCTTCATGAAAACAGATTCCAGTAAAGCTGGAGAGTTCAAAATGCAAAGAGAGCAGAGCTTGGATTCAGGAAAAAACTTAGCTTCAAACTCCAGGGTTGACAAGAAAGCAGTGAGCTCAATGAACTTCATGGGTACCAACACCTGCTTGCTCACCAGCCTCCAGGTCATTAGAGGGCATCTCTGGATCCCACTTCTGACACCATGTAATGTCAACCTTTAAAATAAAACATCCAGTTATTTTACTGGCAAAATAGGCTTACTCAGAAATAACAGAGAATTGCAATTTGGGACAAGTATGTTATGATGTATCATAGGCAAGCCTGGAGAACAAAGGAGAGGCACTTGCTTTTATTAAGTTTTAGGGGGAAATTGGGGAGAGCTGTTTTGAACAAAACCTCATTGGAAAAGAACAAGCATTCAAGGCTGTGGCAGTTTCTCATTGGCTGCAAGTGGTGGTAAGAGAGCTGTTGCTGGGGCAGGGAGGAAATTTCCTTTTTTTTTTTAAAGCAGGAGAGGGAATTCGCTGGCAGTGGTTAGGACTCCATGCTTTCACTGCTGAGGGCCTGGGTTTAATCCCTAAGATCCCACAAGCTGGACTTCCCTGGTGGTTAAGACTCCATGCTCCCAATGCAGGGGGCCCGGGTTCGATCCCTGGTCAGGGAACTAGATCCTGCATGCCACATGAGGCAATGAAGATCCTGTGTGCCACAACTAAGACCCGGTGCAGCCAAATAAATATATATATTTAAAGTTATTTATTTTTAATTTTATTTTTGGCTGCTTTGGGTCTTTGTTGCTGCACACGGGCTTTTTCTAGTTGCGGCGAGCAGGGGCTACTCTTCGTTGGTGTGTGGGCTTCTCATCGTGGTGGCTTCTCTTGTTGCAGAGCACGGGTTCTAGGCACACGGGCTTGAGTAGTTGTGGCATGCAGGCTCAGTGGTTGTGTCTCGCGGGCTCTAGAGTGCAGGCTCAGTAGTTGTGGTGCACGGGCTTAGTTGTTCTGCGGCATGTGGGATCTTCCTGGACCAGGGCTCAATCCTGTGTCCCCTGCATTGGCAGGTGGATTCTTAACCACTGCGCCACCAGGGAAGTCCTAAATAAATATTAAAAAAAAAAAAAAAAAGGCAGAAGATAAAATCCCCATGTGATTAATGTCCTCCTCCGTCAAAATAATTCTTATCTTCCCTCTTCCTGCTGGTTATACAGACTGCAATGAATGGTACATGTGTGCGAGTTCCCTCTTCAGAGCTTCCCAAGTCCGTTTTAAATGAGATTTTCTTTATATATTTTCATAGTGCTCATGCACTGTTGCCCTACACAGTGGACATGGGTCTGTTTTTCTGTCCTCTCCAGACACTGCAAATACAAAAGTCAAAGAAACAGACATAGAAAGCCAGACAACATGGAAGTACAGCTGTTTTCTTGGTGCATGTATATCTGTTTAATGTGTTCTTGAGTGGATAGTTGGATAAGGCAGGATCATGAATGGAAGAGAAGGGCTGAGGGTGCGGGTACAGAATTGCCAGCTTCCTCCCAAATGAACACTTGATCTGGATTGTCAATGCCTCAGGGACATCGTTGCTGGTCTCCTTGTTCCTCACCATGAGCAAGCAGATGCTGGATAACTGCTCTTGGTGATTGTGTTGCAGGAAGTCTTGTGAACAGGAAAAGGAGAAGGCTCGCATTTGTTGCTGTCTTTGCAGTTAAAAGTGGGCCACGGATGATGATCATAGATTCAGGAAGAAAGCGGGGCGGGGGGCTCAGGGAGGGGCCTCAAGGTCACAGGTGAAACTCTGGGGTCTGATCCAAACCCAGAGGCAAAAGCTGGAATTTATTTAATGGAGTTTCATTCATTTATTCAGCAGATAGCAACTGAGCACCTACTAAGTGGCCAGGCCCCAAGTGAGCTGTGGGAATATGGCAAGAAGCAGATTCTCCTCTGTCTCCCACGAGCATAGAGCTACGTGCTCAAGTGGTGAACACTGAAGGAGCCCAGAAAGGAGACAGTCTGCCCGTGACTGGTGCACAGACGGCTGCCTTGCTTCTCAGTCCTCCTCTAAATCGGGTTCAGCTGACTCTTGACTCCCCTGCCACCAAGAGAGAGGGCAGCGGGGTGTCCCCACCCCAGACCAGGCAGGCTGCTTGCTTTGTTTCTCAGAGCCACCCTGGCTGTTTCAGACGCAGCCAGCCCAGGAGCTTAGACCAGAGGCAGCTGTGGGGCGTGGGCCTGGCAGCAGGCAGGCCTGTGGGCGGGCAGACAGGCAGCAGGAGAACATTCAAGAATTAACCCAACCAGGGACGGGTGTCTCCTCAGAGGATCACAGACATCCCCTCTCCTGCCCTTTGACGGTATCATCCCCAACTTCCAAGGCCTGGGCGATGGGGTTGATTCCCGTGGTAATTTGGGGGAAACAGTAGAGCAGCCTCCCCATCCTCGGGGGTTTTTCGTTTTGAAGTTAGCCAAAGGGACTGTTTGTCTCAGAACCATGGTCCCCTGAGGATGGAGATGAGCCCTCTGGAGCTGGAGCCCACCTCTGAATAGGTGGGCCCAGGGTCTGGAGGCCAGGTCGGGCTGCCCACTGACTGGGGATGGGCGCTCCACTGCACTGCCTCTCAGGGGGCACTGCCCACCGCCTCAGAGCGGAGGAGCAGGGAAGGGCCAGCCAGGAGGCAAGCGGGGCCTGTGTGCACTTGGCCCCATTTTCCTGCACCCCTCCCTCTCTCTCTCCTGCTCTGTCCCACTCTTTGGCTCTCTTTTCAGATTGAGACATGGCTCGGGAGCCCAAGCCCGGCCCTTCCCGGCCAGGCCAGAAGAGGCCATGGGGCAGAGCCATCTCCTGGTGAGTCTGCCTGGGGTTGCCTACCGGGGAGGGAGTCTGATCACCAGCTTGTTTGGGGCTCTGGGCTCCCCTGAGACAGAATGAGAACCCCAGGAGGCTTGCTCAGTGTGCTGTCCGCCCAGCCGGCCAGGCTGCTCGTCTTACTCTCTGTGGTACCAGAGGAGGTCCGGTCTCCCTTGGCCACAGGTTTTGTCTGTAAACTGGGGGGGGTGGGGGGGGGTCCGTGGAGGGGGGTCAACCCAGCTCATTCCAAGGCCCCTTCTAGCTGACACAACCCAGCCACCCTCCTGCTGGTGATGCCCTCTCCTCTCGCCTGGACCCGGGGGTGTGAGTCCTCCAAGGGGAGCCTCACCTGTGGGGTGCTCGGGGGCTTTTTCTGGGTATACATGTTTGGGAAGTAGACAATGGGAACCCTTCTGGATGAAATCTTCCCTCTAACTTGGAAAGCTTCAAGGAATTTTAAAGAAACCTTTAAACATGTTTAGAAAGGAGCTCACCAACTTCTGCCAGCCAACGTGCCATTTTCACAGGCGTAACCAGAGTGTGTGTGAACCGGTGGCCCCTTAGTCCCCTCAGCTGGGAGCCTGTGATGTCTGTGATCAGCTCCTGGCCTGTCTGTGGGCATTTGAGTGGTTTCTGTCTTGCCAGTGGGGGAGGCAGGAGGCAGTGGGTCAGGTGGTTGCTGTTAGGTACAGCACTGTGTAAACAGCCTGCTGCCGAAGGTTCTGGTTTCTTTTGGGTTTTTGTTTGTTTGTGGGGGTTTTTTATAATTTTTTTATACTTAATTACTTTTCTTATTTATTTACTTATTTTTGGCTCTGTTGGGTCTTCGTTGCTGCGTGCAGGTTTTCTCTAGTTGCGGTGAGCTGGGGCTGCTCCTCATTGCAGTGTGTGGGCTTCTTACTGCAGTGGCTTGTCTTGTTGCAGACCATGGGCTCTAGGAGAGCAGGCTTCAGTAGTTGTGGCACATGGGCTCAGTAGTTGTGGTTCACGGGCTTAGTTGCTTCCACGGCATGTGGGATCTTCCTGGACCAGGGCTCGAACCTGTGTCCACTGCATTGGCACGCGGATTCTTAACCACTGGAACACCAGGGAAGTCCGGTTCTGGTTTCTTTTGGGTCTCATCTCCTCAGAAGTGCGATGGCAGGAATGGGTAGGGGCTACTCTGAGAAGCCTCTGCACCTCCAGGCTGACCTCGAAAGTCATTAGGCCAAATCTCTCCCTGCCTGCGGCAGCCAGGTCTACATCATCTTTGCCGGCATGGACTGCTTTTTCACTGTGTTGTTTTGGGTTGATGAGTAGATGTGTACTCGTAGTTTTTTAAGCTTGCGTTTCCTCAGTGATGCTGAACTGCATATGCGGTGTGTTGGTTTGCCTCGAGTCTTGTGCGTGAGGCTCTCATCTGGGAGTTGATATGGTTTGGTAAATATCCGTCTGATGGGAGGTAAGTGGTTTCTTCCCATAGTTCTCTGCTGTGCTTTTTCACACGGCCGCTTTGAGGCTGGGTTAACCCTTTCTCAGTTCTTCAGTTCCAGTTGCCTTCTCCAGATTTCATGTCGCCCCACCCCCTTGCCTAGCAGGCTCGGACCCAGTCCTGTAGGTGCAGGTGGGAGAACAGGGAAGCAATGGGGAGTGATGCCAGCTGTCCTGCAGGAGCTCAGATTCCATTCGGAGGGGTGCCTGGCATTCAAGGCCTGGGGCAGGGGTGGCTTCCTTAAGACCCATGTGTCCCTAGGGGACTCCAGTGGGGAGAATGAAACCCTTCTCTGGGGACTAGGGCAGCATGTCTGGAGCAGCAGCAGGCTGTTGCTGTGGCTCTGGCCCCTTTGGATAGTCACCCAAAGAGGGGTGGTTCGGGATGGGGTTCTGGTGGCCCCTGAGTTGTTGGATGACTTCTCTATGAGAACTGGTCAAGTCCAGGCCTTGTGTCTTGGGTCTCAAAATGGCATTTGTCAACCTGGAGGGAAAGGTTTGTGGTGGAAGGATTGCCCCAGGTCCCCTCCCCCCCCACCTCCCCCCACTTGGCCCCTGACGACACTGAGGGAGGTGGCTTGACCTCTGCCCACAGAGTCATACTGATGGTGCATTTTATTTCTCTTACTGTGGGAAGTCCCCTTGCACTGTAATCATTAGCCCAGACCAGGGGACAGATGTGACTGCAGACCCTGTGTGACCAGGCCACTGCCCCTTAGGAAGAGAGAATCAAGGTCACACACCCAGGGCACAGGCCTCAGCCCTGGCTGATGACTGGGGGCAGGGGCAGAGCAGGGATGACCCCAGACCGGGAGGGACCCTCTACCTACAGCAAGCTGGAGCAGCGAATACCGCCTAACCTCTAACCCGCAAACTCATCCTGCCTTTGTCTCAACTCCGGTAGCTCCCGAGTCTGTGCTCAGCAGTCAGTGAATTACCATTCCTTTACCATTAATTTTTAGGTACTCTAAGAAGTCATTTTAGGAAAAAAAGTGAGGAAGAGGTGTTTAAAGAAAAGTGTGCTTCTTGCATTGGCTGGGAATTGAACCCTGGCCTCCCACGTGGCAGGCAAGAATTCTACCACTGAATCACCAATGCTGTTGTAGAATAGGGTTCATCGAGGTAGCTCAGGAGGTCGGCTACTGGTCTCTCCCCATCTCCCTCCCCTCCCCTCCAGCTGTCTGATCTCTGCTGAGGTTTCAACCCAGTCAGGGAGAGGGGGCCCCCATGGCCAACCCAAGGCGGGCCAGACAAGCGAGAATTTTCCCGGAGTGGTCATGCTCAGCTGAGACTTGTAACCTTGAGCTCTGTCCTGGCCCCCAGCTGTCCCAGCTTGGTCGTTGCCAACCCTCAGGGGGCTGCCTGTTTCCTGCACCATGCCCCGGACCCCGACCCCAACCCCAGAGCGCCGAAGGGATGGGTACCTGCCCTCCCGCACTCCACTGGCTCGCTTTCCTTTCTCCAAGGATGGGCCTCCCACCACTGGAATCAACATCCGAGCGGCTCCTGGGCCGCCCACCAGACTTCCTGAGGCCAGAAAGCGGGGACGGGGGTGGCCGGAAATCTCATCCACAGGCTTGGGGACCTCACAGCATGAAGGGGAAGGGGCCCCTAATGTTCCCTATTCCGCTCCGGTGGCTTCCATAGGCCTTGCCCCTCATCAGCTGGGCCTGAGCGGGTGGTGTGGGCACACAGTCCCAGAAAGTTATTTCAGAAACTTTACTGCCCCCAGCTTGCAGCCCCTCTCCTCCCCCTCAACTCCTCACTTGCCTTAACTGAAGCCTCAGGCTGCACCCGAACTGCCTGCAGCTGTATCCCCACAGGATATTCCTGCCCAAGCCAGACCCAGCTGTCCCTCTGCACCCATCTTCCCTTCCCTCCTAGGCACCAGTTCCCTGGAGGTGCATGGTGCATGAGAGCAGGCGTGAGGCCAGGCAGTGACAGCCTGGGACCTTCCAGACTCAGCCTCTCTCCCAGGGCCTGGAGCGAAGGGAAGGTGGCCTGGGCACGGCCCTTAACCCCCACTGTCTGGCCCTGCCAGCGCTGAGCCCTGCATCCTGGCGATTCCCACGCAAGGATTAAAGGCTCTCTCCGTGGCTTTGAGCCCTGACTTAATTCTTCCCTTTCATCCTTTGCCAGACTAAGAACCAGAATAAGATCAGCAGTGCCTGGGTCAGGCAGAGGAGCCTTTGGACAGCCCAGACCTGGCTGGCCAGAAGCCTGTGGGCAATCGCCCCCTCCTGCCACCTGGAGGCACCCGGAACGTGCCCCTAACAGAGGCCAGCTATGGGGAAGCTGGTTTGCTGTGGTCTCCCAAAGTGACCTTGGTCAAGTCCCTAGGGGCTCTTATGGTGAAGAATCCTGGGATTCTAAGAAAAAGCTGCATACATCAGTTTCTCCAAATTAAACTGGAGCCGAGGCAAGGATTCTGGCCCTGGACAATGACCCTTTCCTCATTTATCTCTATTTCAACAGCAACTATGACCTGGATTACAAGCTGTACAGGGAAGATGTCCCCTACAGGTAGGTGGGTCCTGCCCCCTCAGTCCTCTGGGCAAGCAGGTGGGGCTAGTTGGCCTGACTCCCTCTCCATCCTGTCCATAGGGTGTATGAATACCAGAGGATCCCTCCACTAATCAACCGTGTCCCTATCAAGATCCGGAGGACCCATATGGGCATGGGGGTCAAGAGCAACTTCAGTCCCCACAAGGCTCCCAGGAACAGTCAGCTGACCCCCAAGATAAAGCGTGAGTGAGGGAGCACAGCCCTCAGCTGCAGGGCTAGGGGAGAACTGGGAGGCCCTTAGCAGTGAGGGTGGGTTCAGGAGTCCTCGCAGCACTGCCCTCTGCCTCCTGAACCTGATTGATACCAACTCTGACCCCTCTCCCAGCAGTCCAGACTGAGGAGCTGCACTCCATCAGGGGAGAGCTGAGCCAGATCAAAGCCCAGGTGGACCACCTGTTGCACAGTGTGGAGCGCATGGACCAGCAGAGGGACCAGCTTTCAGGTCAGGTCCCCCCAGGCGTGGGCCCAGGCCACACCCTTAGCAGGCTCCAGGTTTTCCCACTCCTAAAGGTACCAGGGGGTCCTGCCTCCAGCTTTCCCTGGGTGCAGGGCTCCTCCTCACCCTCCCTGGAGTTCACTTCCCCCTACTCCCTCTGGGTATCTCTGTGGCTTGAGGACCTTTTTGGCTTCTAGATTGTTCTATGACCCCCACCCACTCAGCAGCTGTCTGGAGCCAGAACAGTGTCCCAGCCCATCCCCATCTTGTCCTCTCGAGCCCTAGATTCCCTAGATCAGTGCTGGGCATCAAGTGGCATCTTTGGGGTTAGCTGGGGCCTTCAAATCTATCCACTGACCAGTGACTCTCCCTGTGCAGGGACAGAGGACTGTGAACAGAACAGGGGCTCTGGAAGTAAAGGCTCCTCATGCAGAACCACTGATCCCCAGCAGGAGCCCAGGGGCCAGAGGGCCCATCCAGAGGCGGACAGCTTCCAGAACACAGACCTGGAGAAGGCAGTGAGTGGCCTGGCGCTTCCCCCCATTCTCACCCTCCTTGTGGTCTCTCTGTGAGCAAAGGAGGGACTTGGGTTTGCGTGGGAGACCACAATGGTGGTTGCAGGGAGGCGTCTGACTTCCATCACAGCCAATGCCCAGGAGAAGATGGGGCCCTGCCCTGTTTTTTCTCCCCTCCTGATTTGGGCTTGGTCGGCTCAAATGGACCAGGGGCTACAGCTGGGCAGCTGAGCCAGTTCTGGGCTGAAATACCATCTCCTCCTGGAAGGTGGGTGGGGAGGGGGCTTTGAGCATTGCACAGGGAATATCACAGATGTGCCCCATAGCCCCAGATCCCTTGCCCAAAAACCATCTGGTAAGCCTGCCCCTGCCCACCTGCTACCCCAGAGTCTTTGGGCTGTCTTGCATTGTACCATACTCCCCAGGAAAGCTGGAGCACACTGACCTTCCTGGACTGAGAATATCCAAACCTGGATCTGATAACAGCCTTTTGTGCAGCTTCAAAGGGCCCAAATGTTCCCTGCCCTACCATTTCCTCCTCTCCTATTGGTGGTCCCTGAGATGGGCCAAGCCCCTACTGTTGCTAGGGCCACCTCAGCAAGGCTGGGGCTGCTGGGGGGTTAGTAGTGAGGAGCTTCCTCTCCTCCACTTGCCTAGCTCTGGCCTGTGGGCTCCAGGGGACACTTACTGCTGCCCAAGACTGTATCACATCTAGGAAAAGACTGGGGTAGGTGCAGAAAATGCCTTCTTCTGTCTGGTGGTCCTGGGTCCGTTCCCAAGTCTCAGGAAGAATCTACAGTAGCACTGAGATGTCAAAGCTGCCAAGAAAGGGAGGTGGGGGTGAGAGACTGGGAGTTGTTAGCAGATGGCCCTCCCTTTCCCAGCCATTCCACACCTCTCAGCCCTTGGGACTAGAGTCCTGCTTCTGCTTCTCCTACAGGTGAAGAATCATGCAGCAGACCAGGAAGACAGCCAGTAGAAGGTTGTAACCCCTCCAGGCTCATCAGCTCCAGGCACCTTCCCTAGTGGTTCCTTTCCTTGCCTTGACTGATTTTCCAAAGGCCTCTCAGTGGCACCCATGCAACCCATTCTGGAGCAAGGGCAACAGAAATGGAGGCACGGCTCAGCCAGACCATCCAGGAAGCCTCCCCCCAAGTGCTGGCTTTAGCTTTGGTCATGTTTCCAGATGACAGTCTGGGGACTGGCAGGGAAGGGAAGAGGCTGCAACTGCCCAGCACCAGCTCACCATTCTTAGAAAGCTGAGGCCCACTCGTCAAAGGGGCAGCTGGACGGGGCCCACCTGGGAGCACCATCAGCCCTCTCTCACTGCAGGGACTGTTCCAGTGGCTCTTCTCCCTCTCAAAGCCCCCAGTCCTGTCTGGGTGTCAATAGGGGTATCCTTTTTGTGTCATTTCTGTCTTGTTTCTTGCTGATGTGATACCATGTATTTCAGATCTGCTTTGGAAATATGTATTATGTCACTGGGGGGAAATAAAATTTATATTTTTTTCCTCTTGATCAGGGGTTCTCGGTGTGGTCTCCAAGCCTTATTCTGGCCCTTTGGCTGTCCCAGGCCAACCCTTCCTAGAGAAGCTGAACAGGCCCGAGACACACAAGCTCAGAAGCTCACACCAAGCCAGGGCAGAAAGGGCACCAAGCTGCCCTGCTTTTCTCCAAACCAGACCTGAGCACAAACCTGCAGGGCTCAGGAGCCACAAAGGGAAGATCTTACCCTTGTGGTCAGACAGGCCAGCTCTGCCCTACAAAATGGCCAGACTCCATCTCCAACATCCAGAAACTCTCACTCCTGGCAATTCAAGTGCCCTCTCCCAGGAGCCAAGACTAGATGAGGGACCCAGGACACATATAATGCTGTCCCAAGCCCTGGACACCAGGAGTCCGAGAACACACTACCCAGCTCGGAAGAGCCTTGCTCTCTTAAATCCTGTATCAAGAACAACAGAATTTTTCAGATATAAAGGAGTTTTTGTTTTAGCTCAGATATTAAGTGGGAAAGCACAGGCCCCTGGTCCATTCTCTCAAAAGCAGCCCAATAATATAGGAGGGGGTCACTGGCTGGCCTGCATACGGCCCATCCCTTACGAGACACTAGCTCCAGGTTCCACTTTCCAGGTAAGTCCAGGTGAAGTCCTTTCCAACTTGGGGGGGGGGGGGGTCAAGCTGCATTCGCAGGTTTCTTCACCTGAGTCGTGGCTGGGAGCCAACTCAATTCGAAAAGTTCCTTTAACGGAACAGTTTTTTAAAATATCATCCCAATACAGCTGTCCAGTGCATCAGTTCTGAGCACGCCTCCCTAGATCCTCTCCCGTGCTCCGAGTTCTCAGCTTGGCGCACGCAGTCTGCAAGCCGACGGCGCAGGTCCTTTCGGGGACAGCGGCAGCTGTCCTCGGCGTCCGTCCTTGCTCAGGGTTCTGCTTCAGGGCGGCGTGGCGGCGCCCCTCCGGCGGGCGGCCCGTACTAAGCACTGCTGCAAAACGGGGTAGAGGCGCTGGCAGCCCTCGAGACCCAGGCGCACGGCCTCCGCCCAGCTCTCGGTCGGGCCGCCCTCCCCGCTGCCCAGCAGCCCGGCCACCTGGTTGAGCACCGGCATAAGCGCCACGGTGAGGCCGGCGGCGGCGCGTTCCTCCTCTAGCAGCGTGGGGTCCAGCAGCCAGGTGGGCTCCGGCCCCGGCGCGCGGCTTAAGCCGCAGCCCACCACCAGGTCGTACATCTCGATGCCCGCGTCGGCCAGGGCGATCGCGGCAGCCGTGAGCGCGGCGGCCAGAGCCGAGCCGCCGTCCTCGAGCAGCAGCGCCGACACCTCGAGCTGCGCGCGCGGGTAGCGGCCCAGGCGCACGGCCGGCTCGAGCGCCTCCTGCAGCGCCAGCGCCAGCTCACGCTCCTCGCTGCCACCCGGGGGAGCGCGGCGCCGGCGGCCCGAGAAGGGCGCGCGGCGGAAGTCGCAGAGCAGGCGGCCCCGCAGCGCGGCCGGGGTCTCGCCGCCCGCTCCGGCCGGGCCGCCACCGCGCTCACCGCCCTCTACCTGGCGTGGGCCGGACACTGCGCACAGCACCTTGGTGCCTCCCGCCTCCAGGTAGGCCGAGCCCTTGGCCTGGCTCAACAGCCCGGCGCGCGCGTACACAGGCCGGAGCCGCGTCGGGTCGCGAGCGGCCGGCACCTCGTCCTCGTCGGTCGCGTACAACTGCGGCGGCTGCGACTCCTCGGGCCCGCGGATGCGGCGGTTGTCCCCGGGCATGGCGGCATCTGGCGCACGAGTCCCCTTCACCCGTCGGCCCGGCCTCGCGCGCCGGCTCTTCCGCCCGCTCAAAGCCGCGCGCTCGCGCGAGGGCTGTCGGGATAGCGGCAGGCCGCCCCGCACCGCCCCCTGCCGCCCCGGAGGGAGAACGGCGAGCGCTGCAGAGTCCTGGGGCCGCCGCAAGGACGCCCAGAGCTCGGTGGATGGATGGACGGATGTACCGGACAGGCCTGCAGAAGTGGCACCTAGGCCGGCTCGGCTGACCTCTAGCCTTTGCGCTCAGGGCGTAGGGCTTCTTCCTTTCACTTGTGAAGCTGTAATTATTTTAATTTTGCACTTATGTGTGTGACTGTTTTATCCATGTTCCCCACTGCCTTGCCCAAGAGGGCAGTGACCTTCTGTCTTGGTCACTCCTGTACTGTCAGTGTCCTGGCTGGCATAAACGCTTGTCGAGTGAATGAATGGAACTACGTCTCTCCTGCCCTGGATTGTGTGAGCTCTTTGTATCCCTAACACTCCTCACCTGGCATGCACATATTGCAGCCAAGGGTCTCAGCACCCTCCGTCTGCTTTTCATACTCCTCACCCCCAGGCCTTGTGACTGCTGGCCTCTGCTTCTTCTCTCAGCATAGACCTGCTTTTCCTCCTCCCTCAAAGTCCGCAGGCCTGAGAATGACCCAGGGCCCCAGAGCCAGCCTGCTGTACTCAGGGGACATGAAATCAGCCAGAGCGGGCACAACCAAGTACTGTACACTACTACCAAACCCAACTGTCTTCAGACTTGGGTGAATGAACACAGAACCAGGTCAGAGTCTCCACCCTCACTGTCCAAGTGAGGTCCTGGAACCAGGAATGACATGGCAGTCAAAGGAGTGGGGGGAGGCAACTGATGTACCCTAAACACCTCCTATACCAAAGAATGCCTCTGACCTCACACCCAACCTGCACATCAAGTGAGGAAAAGGGATATGGGCCTAAGAAATGAAGGTATTCTCCTACAAGGGGCTCTATTCCGTGCGCCACCTCCACAGATGTCGAGGAAAATCCAGCGGCCATTATTCCCGAACTTCAGGGGTCTGGGGGCGAGACTCGGCAAGGACTGCGACCAGAAGCCAGCTGGAGCCACAGCATTTATTCTACAGACACCTAGGGAGCCACGGGCTGTCACCCTGGGGGCACCCATGGGGTGGGGGGGTGGGGAAGAGAGGGAAGGAGAAGATAAGAAATCACACGGCATTATCGAGTATTGCACATGGTCCTTTTATTCTCTGCAGCAAAAACGATTCCTCCCTGCAGGCCCAGAGCCTTGGGTCTGCAGAGAACTCTACAGACACAATCCTGGGGTAGTGGTTCTAGACAGATGGCGCTGATGTGCTCGGGGCAGAAGCGTAACATGGGAATTGAGTCACAGGCTGGCTCCCAGGCTAAGTTCCAGTTACTGCTGGGTTAGGAGGACAGATGGGGCTGTTTAAAGGTCCCAAGATTAGAATGTCCTTGTGGGGGATGGAGCGCTCCTGGCTGGACGGATCCATCTGGGTGCGGGGGAGATGCCTCCTCGTGGTAGCCGCCCTTCCCCCTCAGTTCTTCACATCTCCCAGGTGGAGCTGGGCAAAGGTGGCGGCCAGCTGCAGCGCCTCCTGCAGGCAGCCCACGTTCTTGCCTGTGGCCTGAGCGGACACATCTTTGCCACCACCTTTGCCATCCATCAGACCTGACACCTGTTGCACCCACTCACTGGCTTTCAGGCCCCGGTTGGCTGCATTCTAGAAGACAGGAAGGAGAAGTGGGGGTCAGGACAGAGGATGGGATTGAGGGAGACAAGGAGAGGGGTGGGATGGAAAAAGGATGGGGGAGCCTGACACCCAATCCTGCCCTGGGTGATGCTGCCAAAGCTAAGAGAGATCCTACTGTGGGTATGACAGCCAGGGCGAGGCCTACCAAGCAGCAAAGCCAGCACGGTTAAATATATCCACCAGGGAGGGGAGAGCCTGAGGGGAAGGCGTGCTGGGGAGGTGACAAACAGGTGAGCAGGAAAACGGCCACTTCTAACAGGGGTTGCACAAACACACATGGGTCTTGGCAAACAGGTGTAAGAAGAACCAAGCTCCCTGAGAAAAGCTATGGCCACTGGCACAGAGCTGCTGTGAGCAAGACTGTAGGGCACTCTGACCTGGGGGACTTGACACAAGCATGTGATCTTGCCAGCCTCATTATCCACTGTGAAGAGCATGGCAGACGTCTCAGGGGAATGCGTCTTGAAGAGCTTCAAGGCTTCGTTCAGGGCCTGTGGGGAGAACCTGGCATCAGGCCATGGCCCTGGGGAAGGGGGCCACGCTCTCCACAAGTGCAGCGGGTCAGCAGAGCTCAGTTCTCAGAGAGCTCCCACTCCCTCCCCCCTTCTAAGAGCAGGTGCTGGTCCCGGGGGCCTGGATGGAGGACTAAGCACAGGGCCTCGCCCACGCTCTGGCTCGGAGCTTCGCCTTCCACCTCGAGGAGCCACAGCTCTCCAGCCACCAGCTCTCTCCATGGCTCAGCCCAACCTCAGTCCCAGAGAGTGGGCCGTCAGGCAACTACTCTGCTTAGAGCCACAAGGCTCCCACTTCAGCCACCAGAAGGCTGAGACCCCGAGAGGAGGAGACAAGCAGCAGACAGGCACAGGGTGGTGCCATGGAGCCCCAACCCCGGCTTGCCTTGGCCGAGGCGCCGCTCTCCATCTCCAGGATGACAAGGGGCTGGTTGGGGCTGCTGTCAATGAGCTGCTTTGTCTTCTCCAGCACCTGCAAGGAAGGGAGTCCAGAGGAGAGGCCTCAGGTCAAAGGCTCAGACTCCGAAACCCAGAGAGCAGTCTGCACAGCCTTTGCTGGGTAAATCCTCCCGGCTCCTGCACTGCCAGGACTCACCCGCTTTTGGACATCGGCTTTGTTAGCCCGGTCTAGGTCATCCATGATTTTCTTCAGGGATTTGAGATTCTCCCGGAATTCATCCTTCTGCCACTGAGGGATGACTGCGGTGGCCAGAGCCTGGAACCAGAACAGGAACTCCCCTGGGAGCTGGGCCACGAGGAGCGAGGATGTGAGCCCACCCCACCCTTCTGGCTTCTGACACCAGAGTCCCCCAACCAGTGTCCAGAAGGAGAGAGAACACAAGAACAAAAAGGAATCCACTGGCCTTGAGACGAGTCACTTTATGAGCAACTGCATGAGTTGTAAGGAGCAGGGCTGGAGAGAAAGGGGCAGAATTAAGAGAGCTGGGACCCTGTTAGACCTGGTCCCCCCACGGCAGTGAACACAGCCCGTGATGGGCTAATGGGAAGCCCCCGAATGTTAACAAACACCAGGAGACCTGGAGACAGTGGGCTCCCACAGTGCCTCTCCCACCCCCCTCAACACCGGTGCCCACTAGTGCTCAGAAGGGGCTGCCCTGCCATCGGCAATGGGGGCAGCAGCTGGTTCCAGGGGTCCGGAGGCCAGGATCCGGGAAGCTCCCTTGGCAAGGTTGCCGGACATCCGAAGTCAGTCCAAAGGCCCACTGCACCGAGAACCAGGACCTGAGGAGGGAGGCCACCCCTACCTCACCGAGGTCCGCGATCTCCCTCTGCACGTCCTTATTTGGCGCAGTCTGGGCCTTCACTTTGGCCTCCGCGACAGAGAGAGATTTCTTCAAGCTCTCTGCTTTCCTGAGCGCCTGGGAGGAGGCAATCAGAGTTGTAAACTGTGGGTCAGGCAACTTTCAGCTTCACGACTCTGTGAACGGTGGCAGACACCAATGGCAGGCTATGGAACAACACACCCCCAGAACACCAGAACTTTCTCTTCCTTCAGGGGCAAGTGTTTGCAGCCTCATGCCCCAGAAAGGAGCACCCTCCTCACACACCTGGCCAGCGGAACTCAGGTTCAGGGGGTGACAGAGAACTCATGAGCCAGGAGCCCTTCCCACCTATGAAATCATCACTCCTCAAGCCTCGGCACACGTCAGGCGTGAGCTACAGTCCCCACCCCCAGAGCAACTGTCCCCGTACTCCATGCGTCTCAAACTGGGTACATACCCCAAGGGAGATGTGGCTAAGTGCTGGGGGCACAGAAGCCACAGCAAAACTATGGCCTACCCTCCTAGACACAGACATCTTATGGCAGAATCTACCTATATTTTAAAAGATTAAATGTAAGATAGCTAGAACGTTTTGTGCGGTGCTGGCTTTCTTCCGCCAGGAGGGGTAACGGGAGGACACCCTGGAGGGAGTGCTGTACCTCCGATTCTGACCGCAGTGGCCACATGACCATCGGCACTGTGGATCCACAGATTGGGCCCCGCTTGCCTTGTTCAAGTAAGCCACAAACCAGCCTGACCTGCTCACCTTCTGGGCTTCGGCACCTGTGACAGCAACAATCCTCCGGATGCCCTTGGCAATAGCTTCTTCACTCACAATCACAAAAGCTCCCGCGTGACTCGAATTCTGCAGATGCCTGAATGGCAGAAGGCAAAGTTCATGGTCCTCACAGCACCCAGGAGCCCTTGGCTGGCAGGCAGGAGCCCTAAGTGGTAGTCGCTCCCAGGGAAGCTCCCTCAAAGGGATGATGAGCAAAGGCCCTTCGTGTTTATTTCAGAACGCAGCTGTGGCCTGGAAGGGGCAGGCAGTCAGGGAAGGCCTGGCTGGGGCCGACACTGAGCGAGGCGCCACGTTCCTGAGCCTCAGTTTTCTCACGCATGAAATGTGGGTAGTTCTCCCTCACCACACTGCTGCCGTCTGTCCCTGCTCAACAGCCTGAGAGTATCTGTGGATTCCCTCTCAAGTCTTACCACAGCACCTCAGACAACCCCAGGGGCTCAGAGAACCTCAAACGCTCATTTACTCTCAGCCACTCCGCAAGGATGATGTAAAGTCTCCGAAAGCTGTTTCCAGTGCTCTAGAGTGTCATGGAGAGAGGTATCAAGGCAGAGGTGGGACTCATTTGAAGGCCCAATTCTACTGGACAGAGGGAGGCCTGGAATGTGATCTCCCAGATCCCTACCCCATCCTCCATGCACCCACCTGCTCTCTGCCTGCCGGAGGCTCACAGGAGGCCCTGGATGGGCTCTATCATGGCCTTAAGAATGTCTTTTTCCCCCTGATTTCTTGGCAGGCAGGAACTTCCCAGGCCACCAGACAGTCCCAGAAAGACCCCAAGGGCTATGGAGGACTCCAAGTTGGCAGAAACACGTGGCTGCCCACAGCCAAACTGAGCCAGGTCTACCGTGGGGCTTGACTCAGGGGCTCTGAGACGATGAGGTTAATTCCACAGATGCTACTCAAGCCTGCAAAGGGAACTATGTGAGGCCCTGGGAACGAAAAGGGGCTAGGACCAGATCAGAAGCTCCAGCGCCTTGCGGAATCATGAATTCCCAGGCCTTCTGTCATCATCCGTCCAGGGAACAAGAGCAAGCAGCTGTAAGTGTTAGGATGACATTTTTCACCTTCCCTCCTGGGAAGAACGTTTCATCACACACCCAGTAAATGTCAGCGTCAGACACGGAGGGGTCTGATGGGAGCACGCAGATGCTGATTCCTGGGAATGCTGTTTGGCACCTGCATTTCTGAGGACTCTGTTTCATCCTTAGACAAGTGAGAGCTGGTCTAGCCTATTACCCACACCTTCCGAGGGTAACGCAAATTAACAAAAGGCAGGTCCACTCACTGCTCCCCCTGAGGTACTCACGTTCCCCCACAGAACTCAACAGAAGTGAGCGAGCCAGCAGGACCGGAGGGGTCATCCAACAGCTCAGACACCGGGACCCCAATAGAGACGACTCGCACAGGGTCAGGATAGGTCTCATCAAACACAGCCCGCAGGCCCTGGATGGCTTTAGCTGCTGCCAGAGGACAATCCTGGGTGTAGACGGGCTGCCACGGAAAGAAGATAAGAAAAAAAGCTGGGAAAAGATCTTCTCTGAAGGTGCAGTAGGAAGCAGCAGGGAGAGTGCAGTCTTGCAGGCATGGCTCTGGGTTTCTGATCTCGGTTCTGCCCATCACGTGCCCTGAGCCTCCCAAAATAAAGCCCCATGTGTAAAGTCAAGGGGCTCAAAATAGGAATTTCCAACTACTTTGTTGAACAGTGAACCAAACCTTAAATGGACGTGCTGTATGTAAAACAGATTTAACTAAAAGAGCTCTGGTTGTCCTAAAGAAGGGGCGGACCAAAGACCTCCCTGAGGTCCCCCACTGAACACCAGCACTGCCTCCTACCCAGCACAGTTAAGAATCACTGCTTTGAACAAATGTGTTCACCGGACAGACTATGGCTCGACAGTGAGAGCATCTGGGCGGGGGCGGCTCCATACATAGAAAGCGATGGTGCAGGAAGGAGTGGAGTTCATGACCCAAGAGCTCACATGTAACGCAACCCACCTTGGCTGCTTCAATCATCTCGTTTGCAATCTCCTCGGCCTTCTTGATCTGTTGGGTGGACATGGCTCCCTTGGCGGTGAAGTCAAACCTAAGGCGGTCAGGAGCAACCAGGGAGCCTCTCTGGTCAGCCTCCCCAAGCACGGAACGCAGGGCGAAGTTCAGGATGTGGGTGGCTGTGTGGTTGCTCATGACAGGCCTCCGTCGGGGCTATAAAGGGCAGAGCAGGCTGGTGGAGAGGTCTGCAGCGGACTGCTGCTCGGCCCCCAGCACCTGCTCTCTTCTTCCCAAGTACTAGAGTTTTTAGCTGGACCCATGGCTGCCCAGAATAAAGCCTACAGCTTCCCATGCCGCTAACTGTGGCCATGTAACTAAATTCTGGTCAGTGGGCTGTGAGCAGAAGTGATGTGTACCCTTAAAGGAACACACCCTCCCCTTCCTCTTTCCCACTGTCTAGAACAGGAGTTGGCAAGTTATGGCCTGTGGGCCGAACCCGTCCTGCAATCCATTTTTATATCTAGGTTTATTGGAACATAGCCACACCTGTGTGTTTACGTATTGCCTACGGTGCTTTTGTGCCACAACCGCAGAGTCGAGTAGCTGTGATGGAGACAGTATGGTTCAGAAAACCAAAAATATTTACTATCTAGCACTTCACAAAAAAAAGTCCACCAACGCCTGGCCTAGAAAATGGATCTCATAGCTACCTTCTTGGACCATGAAAGCAAGGGCAACACCCCAGGAATGATGGTGGAACAAAAGCAAGGAAGAGCAAGGCCCTGTGACTTTGTGGGGAGGGCCTCTGCATCAGCTCAGACTTTCAGGTGACAAACACACTTCCGTCTTGTTTTATGCTACTATTATTTTGGAGCTCTGGCACGTGCAGCAGAACCTATTTCTTAACACAGGATCCTTGGCTCCTGAAGAAGTATTTGAGGTTAAGCTGGAGAAAGGCCATCCGTGAAAAGGAAGCTATAGGATCTCAACTGAAATCACTGTGGTCTAACTTGGGAACAGATTTAACTCTCAGTGACATCCCTCAAAATTTACTTCTGCACCTTACACGCAATCATCTACTTATAATTTCACTTAGGAGGGACAGTAATGATGGACCAATTGAAAGCCAGAGGAGGAGATGAATTCCTCTCACAACCTGCATCAAATCACTATGATGTACACTTTAAAACAACTCTTGTAATTCTACATGCCAGGTATGCCTCGATAAAGCTGACATTTTTTTTAAAAGGGGAAGGAAAGATGATTACTAACCAGCCTAAAGCAACTCAAACTCACCTCATCAATAAACAGCCGGACCTGATCCCCCACTTTCAGGCTGCCATAGATTGTTCCTACGTGCAGGACATACCCTCCTCGGACCTGAGCGTTCTTCACCGTAAACTCAGTTTTCTAAGAGGAGTCAAGGAGGAGACCAATACATAAATAAATCCAAATACATATGTGTGTGTATATATGTATATATATAAATATATATAAATGGACATAAATATGAATTCTCCCTTTATGTACTATACACACATACCATTAATACCATTATATATACACACATATATATATATATATGGACCACTATATAAATATTTATCATTACAAACACACAACACTTTAAATATGTAATACATGTGTATATATACATAGACACAGACACACACACACTCTCTCCATTAAGGAGCATCTTAGAGAATTAAAGCCATTGTAAGGAAGCTCAAGCCCGAGACAAGGTAACTCATCCAAGACCACAGAGACAGCAGTGGCTGAGCTACAGGCCACATCTTCTACAAGGATGTCTGCCCTCCAGGGAGCTATCTCTCCTTATTTACAAGGAAAGCCTGGAGGAACCAGGGATCAACCTAAGCAGCCTGGCTGCAAGGATCCTGCTACAAGGGGACCTAACGGTGATGAAAGCAACACAGTACAAGAAGCAGCTCCCTCGGCTTCAGAAACACTGACCACAGAACACGACCCAAAGATCGGTGGTGTCTGCCCCTCAGGGCTGGGAGCACCAAGAAGCCAGAGCAGCTGCCCGGCGCCCAGGCCCGGCCCTTTGCTGGGCCCCCGCTCCCCACTGATGAAGAAGAACTGTTGGCTCACGTCTTCACTGCTGTCATCGACCTTCACCAGGTAGCCTTCGTCGTAGATCTGCCCTCCTTGCTCGGCATAGAAACAGGTCTTGTCCAGCACCACTCCACACTCCTGGCCCGTGGACACTTCCTCCACAAACATCTTGTCCCTGCGCAGAGCCATCACTGTAGCCACTGCACTCTCAAACACTGCATACAAGGGGAAAACACGGTTGATGACTTCATTCACACATTCTTAGCTGGCTTTTATCGGATTCTATTTCTCAAACTCTCCTTAGGTCCTAATTGTCTAATTTCATGTTGGAAGAAGCCTATTAGACTCCACAAAAGGGCTTAACATGCTGGTTTTCTACTGGAGAATATAATACTCAGTAGGGGTGACCAACTGTCCCGGTTTGCTTGGGACCAGGGGATTTCCCAAGGTGTGAGGAAAACACTGGGACAATTTCAGTGTCAACACTGGGACAATTCTGGGAAAATGGGACAGATGGTCACCCTAACTGTGAGCTACTGAACAGAAACCTGATGAATTTGATTAGTAGGTATTTAAGAGTAGTAATAAATTCCCTACTCCAAGGTCAATTCATAAGGAATGTATTCCTTTTGTGGGCTTCCTTACATAGATTTAGGTATCTCTGCTGGAGCAAAAAAGCAAAAACATGTAACACCAGTATACTTCTTTTGAGTTGTCTTAACTTTAGAATGCTACTATCCCGATGCAAAATTCAACAGCCACAGGGAATTTTATAAATCAATGTCATTTTCCTTATTTCCTGCAAGATGTTGCAATTAGGGAAAACTGGGTATAAGGTACAAGGAATCTCCTGGTAAATTTCTTTTAGAACTTCCTGTGAACCTATAATTATTCCAAAATAAATAGAAAGTCAATCACCAAGGGTCTCTCTGAGTATAAAATTACACAGCATGACTACACAGCACTGCAGGCAAGGCTACCATGGATATCCTGGGTTCCTAATCTTGAGACTCATTGCTTGAAAACCACCCCAGATGAGCACACTAACATACCGTAGCTCCCACTGGAGTCCGAATGGTAATTATACTTTGGGGAATCATCTGTTGCCTCCAGACCCTTTTCCCGGAGCTCTTCAATAGCATAAATGTCCAGCATAATGAGGTCTTCCCCACCAGCTCCCTTGCCCTGTGATTTCAGCTGCCAGTAAGAGAAATAAGCATAAGTTACCTTAATATCAAAGAAAAAGCACTCTGAAGGACTTGAAATTGCTAAACTATGCCCAATGTAAAGCTCTAGAACAGAGTTTTTTGACCTCAGCACTACTGACATTTGGGGCCAGGTAACTCTTGTTCTGGGAGGCTGTCCCCTGAAGGAGGTTGAGCAGCATTCCTGGCCTCTACCCACCACAGGCCAGTAGCATCCATCCCCAGTTGTGAAAACCAAAAACTACCTTTATACGCTACTGCCTAATATCCCTTGGGGAAAGGGGGGCAAACTGCCCCCACTTGAGACTCACTGTCTTGGGAAAAACAGAATTTCAAAGACTTTAATGGAAGGAAATTCTTTCTTGCCTTGCAGCCAAGTCCTGCCTTGACTGGGGCTGAGTTTCTTGCTCACTCCCCAAATGCTTTACCTGAGCCAGCTTCCTCTCCTCTTCAAAGCCATCCATATCTACCACCAGGCCCTTCTCTTCAGCAATCAGTCCAGTAAGATCCACTGGAAACCCATAGGTGTCATAGAGGAGCCAAGCAGTGTCCCCTACACAGCACAAAGGAATCACGTAAGAATGACAGGGATGGCCCCCCTTCCTTTCCATCCCAACCCCTTCCCAGGAGGACACTGGCAGTGACAGGAGGGATTAAAGAGCCAGGCAAGTTAGTAATGGTTCTGTCTATTTGTCAGAAAATCCATCAAATCTTTTGCAGTCAACCTGGGGGAAGCACAAGAGGTCCCTGGAAAAGTTCTGTTTCTTAATCTGAACACAAGTGTGTTCAGTTTGTGGAAATTCATCAGGCTTTCACCTTGCACATTATATTATACTTCCATAAAAAGTAAAAACTTCTGGAATTAATTTTCCTGTCTGGTAAAAAATTAAAGTTGTAAAACACTATATACTACTCGTTCCCATTTTTTGCTTGCACACGTGCACACACCCCTATATACGTTTGTATGCAAATACAGAAAAGTCCTGAATAGTTATACAAGAAACTCCAAAGAGTTGTGACTTCTGAGAAATGAGTTTGGGAAAGAGGATTTTCACTTGTTACTTCTGTACTGTTTGAATACTTTGCCATAATAATATGTTACTTTTATAATCTTACTATAAACCCCATTTTACACCAAAAGCGGTCTAACCAAGCTATGCTCAGCCTTTGGAGACACAGGAGTCCACTGTCAGTTTGTGAGAAAGGGCTTGCCTCTTCCAGAAAGATGAACCAGGCTATTGAAGAAAGGAACAAACCGGTCCTTACCGGGAATGGTTTTGCTGTCTCCCAGGCTCTGAATTTTCCTGTCCAGGATGCGACGCCCTCTGCTGAGCGTCTTGAGAAATTGCACTTCTTCTTCATTAATGATGTCCTTCACCATATCTGGGTCCTTCTTTAGCTCAGGAAATGCATCTCCCTGGTAAATGGGAGACACAGATATGAGCCCAATGAAGGCAGGGACTATACTATGACTCCTCTAAAAATTCTCATTAACAGTGTGATATCTCCCACTCTACACCTTTTAAGGTATGTGCTTCAGTACAGAAGAGGTGAACAGGAAATACACCTACCAGGGACTGCACAACAACATCTGCTAATGTAGCAAAGAAACCCCTGCTGGCGTTGAGTTTCTCATGGGAGTATCGAACAGCCCGGCGGAGAATCCGTCTCAACACATACCTATAAGAGGCAGAACCCAGTTTCCTGCTAGACAACATTCCCAGCCGAGCGTTTGGTAGTGGGTCCTTTGGAATTCTACCCAAGCAACATGACCAATTTTTTGTCTTTCTCTTTCAGATTCTTTCTTTTATCCTAAGCCTGCTTTTTCTTTTCTTTTTTTTTTGCATTCCCCCAAAGTCATTAACATTAATTCCAGCATAAAACTCAGTAATATATCCAGAAAGATGCATCAAGGATAACCTGGGGTAACCTTGGTTTATTTTCCAAGCTTGTTCTGCTGAACCAGAGATGAAGGCAAGAAGTACAGACCAGACAGCCAACTTGATGCCCACAATCCAATTCCAGGTCCCGGCTGTCAGTAATGAAATTGCCTGGGGTTCATCAGTATCTCCCCTGCCCCTGCCAATATCTTATCAGACAACCCTAAATACAATCCTTATCATCATCTTTAATATAGTAAACTCTTCAAAGTGAGCTGAAACTCCCTTTATCCCTAAAAAAAATAAAAGGATCCCTCCAACTACCTAGAAGACAAACAATAATGAAGTACGGTGTTAAGTTCCACGGAGAGCCATAAAACTCAACAGTGTCAGTCCTCACCCTGCCCCACGTGTAACACACTTACCCCCGCCCTGTGTTGTCAGGTCGGCCACCATCAGCCAGGGCCACGGTGATGGTCCGAGCGTGGTCGGCCAGCACCCGGTAGGCCATGTCGATCCCATCAGCATCCTCAGCACCAACCTTCCCAGTGTATGGCCGAGCACCTGTGCCCTACAGATGAAAACCAGGAGGCAGCTCATCAGGAAGCAGCCCTTCTAGTGTTGCCTCACCCTAGGAGGTTCAGAGAGGCCTGACGGGGCATAAATCGAAAGGATGACCTCTTGCCAGATCCTATAACCCCAAAAAAGGTAACAGGAGCAAGAGTGAAGAGCCCCCAGCTAGGCCCCTGCACACAATAAAATACAGTGCCCTGTGCTTAGACCCCTGTGTTATTAACAGTGAAGTTGGTAGATGGTCACAGGTACCCTCACCCGGCAAAGCATATGATTGTTTTATCTTTGACAGTACTAAGGGTCCAGCCTGGAAACCTCCACAGAAGTCTGCAATAGGACCAGTACCTTCTGAATGGCTTCAAAGTAAGGGACAAAAAGGTCAGTGTCATAGTTGGACATTTTATTCTGCAGCACAGACACTAGTCGCTCCAGGCCCATCCCTGTGTCAATGCTTTTCTTCGGAAGAGGTTTCAGAATGCCATCGGTTTCCCTGCAAGATCCAGAGAAAGAGGAGGATGAAACACGGACTCAGGCTGCCACCTCTCCCTGCTGGGCAGAACTCACTTTGCAGTTTGCAGGCTGTGACTATTTGCCATTTGCCTCTGCCTGTTTTGGTGGGAGGTGGGGTGTGAAGGGAGAACGGGAAGAAATACTCTGGGGTTCATTAAAGAGTGAGGCAAGCTTCAAGGAAATGAGCTTTAAAACAGCAGTTCAAATTACAGCAAAAATGACATTATAGGAATAGCCCTTAAGCAGGTAGTATGTGGAATAAAACTAGTTTATAGAAGAATAGGCCCAGCCCTGTCCCAGAGATCAGAGGGAAAACCTGAGAAATAAAATTGAACAAATGTCCACAAGATTCCATGATGCCTTTAGCACTGCTCCACTATCCCCAAAGGCGAGGATGAGAAGACAGCCATGCGCCGAGTTCCTCTCGCTCTACGCAGCTTGAGGAAAGGTGCTGCTCTTAGCAGGAACAGATCAGGACCCCAAGACCACCTGTTATACTGGATGAACACAAGGTTCCAGATCTCTAGCACATTGGGGTCATCCTGGTTGACGAGGTGCGCCGCATCCCGACCACCAATCCGGTCGTAGTGGATCTCACTGCAGGGACCACAAGGGCCCGTGTCACCCATCTCCCAGAAGTTATCCTTCATGTTGCCTGGGAGGATTTTGCTGTCATCCAGCCTGCAGAGAGCGGGAAGATAAGCCCATTTATAGCTAGTGACAGGATTCTGCACAGACTTGCATCTGCCAAAAAAGGAGATCCTTATGCATTTCTAGAAAGAAGGCTCACTCTTTGGCAATTACTAGTGCTGAGTCTGCATTCAAATCCTGATAAAGCAGCAGAACATGATTCTTTTCAAGAGTGACTACAACAGAATACAAAATGCACATATGCTGTGATCATAAATAAATAAAAACATGCAAAGATGCAGATAAAGTCTAGACAGGAACACATAAAAATGAAAACGTTTATGCTGAATATGACCAGAATTTACCTATCTGTCTGTCTGTCTGTCTGTCTATCTATCTATCTATTGGCTGCCCGGCTTGTGGGATCTTAGTTCCCTGATCAGGGATGGAACCCGTGTCCCCTGCAGTGGAAGTGCGCAGTCCTAACCACTGGACCGCCAGGGAATTCCCGACCAGAATTTAAACAAATTTCTTTGCACGTTTCTTTGCAAATGTTCCTTCATTTTTATAAATGAAAACAATTATATTATGACAGTATAAGTGTTGGAAAAAAGCAGCTGATCATTTAAAGTCACCTCTCTATGCCCCTATTTAGTCATCTGTCTTTTACCTTAAAATGATACTAAAAAGAATTTAAGGTTAAAACATTTCCAAAATATTGACTCTGCTGAGAGTTGCTAGATAACAGAGCACTCAAAAAAGATTATGCTTGTTTGAAATCAAAGTACAGATATATACAAGCCAAGTAAAACAGGATTCAAAAAGTCAAGATTAGTATTTTAAGTTTCACATGTGTTACTACTCAAAACATCCAAGTACATTTAGACTATAGAGTCTAACCAAAGAGGGATTTCAGACCAAGTACAAGGGGAAGCTGGATTGAAACAATATACCCTGAGTAAAAGTAATTTTAAAAAAAATTAAAAATAAAGGAGAAGTAGGAGTGCTTAAGTATATAAAAAGCTACACACTAAATGACAAGAGAGTTTAAGTAAAAAAAACAAGAAAATGAGACAAGGACATCATGGGCATTCTTGTTATCTACAGGGGAACATCACTCCACAATCAGATTCCTCTTGATACAGAGCTTCATAAATTCTATTATGTTCTAAGCCCAGAACACATATTGCTCATCTATCATGTTACCTTTTATGCTATGTGATTTTATATTAGAATTATATTACATTAAAAAAAAACAACCCACGGGGCTTCCCTGGTGGTGCAGTGGTTGACAGTCCGCCTGCCGATGCAGGGGACACGGGTTCATGCCCCGGTCCGGGAAGATCCCACATGCCGCGGAGTGGCTGGGCCCGAGCCATGGCTGCTGAGCCTGCGCGTCTGGAGCCTGTGCTCCGCAACTGGAGAGGCCACAACAGTGGGAGGTCCGCGTACCGCAAAAAACAAAACAAAACAAAAAAACCCCCCACAACTTCCTTTGTCCTAGACCTGTTTGATGCTATTACATTTCTATAAGAAATAAACTGTTTCATATCAATACACTCTGTTGAAAAAGACACACACATACACACAGGGCTACAGAAATACGAAAAAAGGCCTGAAAGACTCTATATGGGGTATCAAACTATTAACAAGGACTAATGTTAGGGATCTTCCATTTCCTATTTTTTACATTTCCATATAGTTTGAAATTTCACAACATATGCACTCTATGTACAATTTCTAAAAATATATAAAAAGCAAAAAAAAAATGAGAGGGCTTCCCTGGTGGCACAGTGGTTGAGAGTCTGCCTGCCGATGCAGGGGACACAGGTTCGTGCCCCGGTCCAGGAAGATCCCACATGCCGCAGAGCGGCTGGGCCCGTGAGCCATGGCCGCTGAACCTGCACATCCAGAGCCTGTGCTCCGCAACGGGAGAGGCCACAACGGTGAGAGGCCCGCGTACCGCAAAACAAACAAACAAACAAACAAAAAAACACGAGACTCTTTATGTTGGCTTTCAACGACAGAATGATCAAGTAAACCTACTAAGAAGCAAAGGATGCACCAAAGGATAATTACTCCCAGTCACCTCCACCTCCACATACACACCCCAAAATAGGAAATGGCAATGCACCCCAAGTCCTAAGACCCCACTCTGGCACTGAGTGTAGGAACCATTTTATTCCTCCGTACTCATACGCTCCACATGCGAGCTACATTCTTACCCCAAGTTGTGCCAGATCTGTTTGCACTCCAGGTCTGGTTCTAAGCTGGCTGCTTCATCCCCCCCGAAGTAAGTAACGTAGAGTCTTTCAACTGGAATGCCAAACTCTTGGGTGAGAAGTTCTAGAGCCATCTTACATGCCAATTCCTACAAAACGATCAAAAAGATGTGGAATATGACCAAACCAGAATCTATTTAATATGAGTAGGAGAGGTCCAATACAGTATCTTCACCATAAACAGTCAAATTTATACAAGAAATCCACATGCAAACTGAAATCATAAAATTACAGGTACTGCTTCCAAGAAGTCTTAGAATTGATAAATGTCCTTCACTTCTGAATCTCCTAGATGATATTTTGTATCATGAAACCATCAAAGTTAGAACCCACTTCCCTCAGTAGAAATGACTGTTTTGCTCAAAATTCCTTTGATCTTTGCTCAGAGATCTCCTCTTTGAACTTACCTTGAAGTAATCTCCAAAAGACCAGGAGCCCAACATCTCAAAGAAGGTGTGATGATAGACATCCTTGCCCACATCGTCCAGGTCATTGTGTTTGCCCCCAGCCCGGATGCATTTCTGGGTATTGGCAGCTCTGCTCAGCTTTGCCATAGGGTGAGATGGGTCAACAGTATTCAGAAAGATGGGTTTGAACTAAAAAAGAAAGGGAACATTTCAACTTTTAAAGAGCTGCAGATATATCAGGTGTTTACAGGCTGGCAGGAAGAGAACACACATAGACTATTCATTTCCGGATTTGATTAGCCTGCAATACAGAAACTTATCAGAGGCAGGTGTGTGCTGCAGCAGAGGCAGCCTGTCTTGGAGCAGCTCCTCCCTGGTCCTAGTTCTCCAACGGTCTCCACCACTGCCAGTAACACCAACTGCACAAAGGAAAGCCCTGCCAGATCTGGGATAACAGTCAAGGTTGATGCAGTGAAACCTGTGTTTCCTCTCAAGTCTCTGCAGTCAGGGCTTATACCATCTTTCTGGAAGAACATATTCTAAAACCAATGTGCTGGCTTGGTAGTAAAGGTGATAAGGAAGAAAAAAATTTGAGACCTGTTCAGGGAGTAAAAATTAGCACCACTTGGTCACACTAAGTCACACTAGCTCCATAATCACACATGGCTGGTGTGTGATTAGATATAGAATTACCATCATTGCAGAAAGTACATTGTACAGTCCTGCGCTCGACCGTAAACTCCTTAAAAGCAGAAACTATCTTACTTATTAGCACCTAGAAAAGTACCTGAAAAGAATAGATGCTCAATAAATACTAATTCAAAATGTAAAAACAAACAAAGCAAAACAAAAAACACAAGGTATTTCTGATTAAGAGGCATACAGCACATAAGCAAATGACTGCCTGGGTTCAAATCCATGCTCCAGCATTTACCAGCTTCGTGAGCTTGGGCAGTTTACTTGAGCCTTCAGTGCCTCAGTAGGATGGCACAGAGTGAGGATTAAATGAGTTAATATACATAAGACACAGAGCAATGCCTGGTGTATAGGAGGTGCTACATGCAGGCTACTAGTTACTGTTATTCAGGGAATGTTTATAAACCTTGGACTCCATGGCTTCTGCCAAGTACGTTCAGTTCATGTGGGAGAAGACAAAGCCTAGGTATGGCTGAGTAGAACAAAGCTGTTTCAGTATTCCAGAAAACTCACCACCTTGAAAGAGTCCACCTAAAATTAGTGCCCTCAATTCCAGGTGTATGCATGGGACTCACACAACTGAAAACACTTTTATAATTTCATGGTTCATGTAATACAGGTGGAAAATGTTCCCAGTGCCTCTAATTTTCCATGCCAGAGAAGAGACCTGAGAGAACAGAAAATGTCAACTTATCCCACAGTGAGGGGCATCCTAAGGGCTGGTGGGTCCACCGGGCTAAGCAGTCACCCAAAGAACCTCCAAAGGAAAGTCCTGAGGGCCCCATCTAACCTGAATCCACTTCCAGCCAATTAAATAGTTTTCAATGTCACAGGTATAGTGAAAAACTCCTTTTAAACACCTTTATAAACTTGTGATGCTCTCATTACTTCACAAGAAAATGCTTGTCTCCAAAAATAAAACTTTTAAATATCTTTTATAGTTCAATTGCCCCAAACACAAATCCTACTAATAAAGTTTCGTCAGCAGTAGATCCGAATTGGCATTCGTGGCAGTAGCTTCAAGAAAGAAGTTTAAAAAAAGAAAAAAATCAATAAGACTGTGCATGGGACTTCCCTGGTGGCACAGTGGTTGAGAATCCGCCTACCAATGCACGGGACACAGGTTCGAGCCCTGGTGCGGGAAGATCCCACATGCTGCTTAGCAACTAAGCCCATGCGCCACAACTACTGAGCCTGCGCTCTAGAGCCCGTGAGCCACAACTATTGAAGCCCACGTGCCACAACTACTGAAGTCGCATGCCTAGAGCCCGTGCTCTGCAACGAGAAGCCACCGCAATGAGAAGCCCATGCTCGCCACAACTAGAGAAAGCCCGTGTGCAGCAACGAAGACCCAACGCAGCCAAAAATAAATAAATAAATACATTAATTAATTAATTAAAGAAAAAAATAAGACTGTGCATGGCCTAGAATGGGAATGAAAGCAAAGCCTTAAAAGAATCCTGAAGAGGGGCTTCCCTGGTGGCGCTGTGGTTAAGAATCCGCCTGCCAATGCAGGGGACGTGGGTTCGAGCCCTGGTCTGGGAAGATCCCACATGCCGCGGAGCAACTAAGCCCGTGAGCCACAACTACTGAGCCTGCGCATCCGGAGCCTGTGCTCTGCAACAAGAGAGGCCGCGATACTGAGAGGCCCGCGCACCACGATGAAGAGTGGTCCCCGCTTGCCACAACTAGAGAAAGCCCTCGCACAGAAACGAAGACCCAACACAGCCAAAAATAAATAAATTAATTAATTAAAAAATAATAAAATAAAAGCTCCTTTAAAAAAAAAAAGAATCCTGAAGAAATGACATTTTATAAAGAAAAAAACAAGGACAATGAAAAGATGAAGGACAACCACAACAGCTGAGCTAACAAGTCTCTTCAGGGCTCAGCAAGATTAACCCAGCCTCTGATTTTAATAAAGCACAGCTATTTCCTTAGGAGAAAAAAAAAAAAGGCAAAACTTTACAGACTAGATGTAGGCTGTATTTTTCTTGAGAGGCATACAAGTTTAATCCATGAGTATCGGGGTCTCTCATCATAATTAAAAATAATGATAGTTAATATTCAAGTACCTACTTCAAATACTGTACTAAACATTTTAAATGCATTATTCTATTTACTCCTCACTACAATCTAAAGGCAGGCACTATCATTATTCCTCATTTCACAGACAAAGAAACAGAGGTTCAACGACATAAAGTAGATTCTGCAAGATCACACAGGAAGGACAGAACTGGGATTCTGACTGACTCCAGGGCTGCTGTGCTGCCTCTGTGGACAAAAAAGCCAAGGGGAAGGGAAAATACCCTTACCTGGTTCATGCCTGCATTGGCAAAGAGCAAAGTGGGATCATCCAAAGGGATGGTGGCAGATGAGTGAACATAGGTGTGTTCATTTCTCTTGAAGAAATCTATAAAACGCTGCCGGATTTCACTTGCTGTTAGGGTTGAGTCCATCTCGAAAATAACCCTACGGAACTAACCAGAGGAAAAATGAAAGAAAATTAGGGGAATTGAAACTAAGATAAGTAAACATTACACAAGACTCCTAGCTTCTCAGGCCATGTCAAAGCAAGACACGGGTAAGCTGTTTGATCCTAAAACCTCTATGTTGTAATGTCCAAGGCTAAAATCATCATCGAAGCAAAACTTGCTGCAGTAGCAGAGAGAAACCCCACATGCTCTTCCTTCCCGGGCCAACCTCAATCTGTTCAATACACCAACACATTAAGCGGAGGAGGTAGTTTCTTCATGCATTCATTCACTGCAAAAATGTATGGAGCGTCCGCTGTTCCAAGCCCTAGGTCAGGAATTAAGAAATGGGAATAGGGCTTCCCTGGTGGCGCAGTGGTTGAGAGTCCGCCTGCCAATGCAGGGAATACGGGTTCGAGCCCTGGTCCGGGAGGATCCCACATGCCACGGAGCAGCTGAGCCCTTGTGCTACAACTACTGAAGTCCGCGCGCCTAGAGCCCGAGCTCTGCAACAAGAGAAGCCACCGCAGTAAGAAGCCAGCACACCGCAACGAAGACACAACACAGCCAAAAATAAATAAATAAATTTAAAAAAAACACAAAAGAAATGGGAATAAAACCTCACAGTTCAGTCTAGCAGAGGAGCCCCCTGGAGATGAGGGAGGCTCAGGAGACCCAGGTTCCAGTCCTAGCTCCAAGTCCTTAAGGGAATTACTTCAACAAAAGGGGGCCATAATAGATGAACTCTAAGGACACTTCCAGCTCTGTCTTAACCCACATGCCTAGAACAGTGCAAAGTTCCACTATCCCCAAAGCCAGGGCCTCTAGGTTTGGCGTGACCATCTAGGGGAGGCAACAGTGGACCTGGGCATGGGCCCATCTGTACAAGGAACTGCCCTGCAAGTAGCAGGAATGTACCTGCCTCCACTTAGCTCCTCCAGAACCCAACTGCTAAACTGCTGCCTTCCCAGCTATTTGACTGCTAGGGAGTGAGGACGTTGTAGCCACACTGAGGAAGTAGAGCTCAAGAGCCAGTGAAAGAGAGAGGGAATCAGAAGAGAGGGAAATTAGGAATAAAACAGCTTTACAGTTTCAGAGCTCTTTCACATATATTACACGGCTTCTATGACAAGCAGGTTAGAGAGAAGTGACAGGCCTTGGTAGAGGGTACCAATCACTGGCATGGAGTTGTAGTGCCATGTTGCACTGGGTGTCTAGAAAAATAGGAACCATCTCATTCACAACATTATCTAAAAGTCTCTAGAATTCTAGACCTAGCTCTAACCTTTAAAAAGTCACTTTGAGGACTTCCATGGTGGCGCAGTGGTTAAGAATCCACCTGCCAATGCAGGGGACACGGGTTCGAGCCCTGGTCCGGAAGGATGCCACATGCTGCCGAGCAACTAAGCCCATGCACCACAACTGCTGAGCCTGCACTCTAGAGCCCGCGAGCCACAACTACTGAAGCCTGTGAGCCTAGAGCCCGTGCTCCGCAGCGGGAGGGGCCACTGCGATGAGAGGTCCGCGCACCGCAACGGAGAGTAGCGCCCGCTCGCCTCAACTAGAGAGAGCTGGCACGCGGCAATGAAGACCCAACGCAGCCAAAAATAAAAACAAACAAATAAATAAATACATTTATTTTAAAAAAACAGTCACTTTGGGACTTCCCTGGTGGTCCAGTGGTTAAGACTCTGCGCTTCCAATGCGGGGGTCGTGGGTTCGATCCCTGGTGGGGGAACCGAGATCCCACATGCCTCACAGCATGGCCAAAAAAATTTTTAAACAATTAAATAAAAAGGCACTTTGTCCTAAATTTGTTTCCTTTTTTGTAAAAAAGTAAGATCTACTCTGCCTACGCCACCTGGGGTGTAAGGCCAAAAGCCATCCTGTATCTGGAAGCAACTTGTAACCTGGAACAAATTGGATACTATTACTTTACATCACTTAGCTCAAAGTTTTCTTCCTTCCTAGGAGGAAGATACAAAGAAAGATGTACACAACGAACATGATGAGACTGTGACTCTTAGATTTATGTTTAATCACAATTTCAATTGATTTATTCACAACTCAATCAACTCATTACTCAAACAAAAAGCCCTTTGGGCAAAAAGATGGTGAAACACTGGCAGACAGAGCCAAGGAGCTGACTAAAATCCCCACAGCTGAGGATTTTCTGTTCACGCTAAGGAGTCAAGGCTACGGTTTCTAGAAAGTTTGTCACACCACATTCTTCCTCGACCCTTCTCATCATGGCTCTCAATGAATATTAATCATGGTGTTAACAATGAACGTACGGTGCTAATCCTGACTGAGCAGCGACATCACAGCTGTTTCAGAATGTTCATTGCTCCTCCTCTAAATGTGTTACCTGAGGAAAATAAGCAATTCCATTCCAAAAGACACATGAATTTTCCATCTTTGTTTATTCATTCAACGTACTGAATACATACTGTATGCTGGGAACCAAGATGAAAGAGAGTTCATGCCCTTAATAGGGAGATAGTCACAGAAATAACTGCAGTATGATGTAAAAGGATCCAATATATTGCTGTTAGGCCCTATGGACGCTGGGACTATTAAAGGCTGTGTCACCATCACCACTCATTCATTTATTCAATATAAATACACAGGAAGGCTATACTGGATACAGAGGTAGCACAAAGGAGGTCAGATTCCATTTCCCAGCAGGAACTGTAAAGGTCTTAAGTACCTTAAATCTCACTGGCCTTTGGGTTTAAGGCTCCAGCCACTGGACCTTTCAACATGCTCTTCACTTGCCAGGTAAGCTGACTACCCTATTCTCCCTTTTTGCCTTTTCCTAGTTAATTTCTCATTGTTGGCATCTCAATTTCAAAGAGACTTATTTAAGGAAGGCTTCTCCTTCTTAATCAGATTCTTCCTATTTTAGTCTGATAGCCCCAGGTGTCTCCCGTCATAATTTGCACATGCATTTGACAGCTGGAGGTCCATCTCCCCAACAGGCTGTAAGTTCCAGCCCAGTGAGAATCATGACTGGTGGTTTTTGCTCACCATTACGGTTATGACCTCAGCATCCAGCACAGTGGTTGCTAAGTATTTCATGGTATAATTAATAACCCTTTAGTAGCGAACTGCGAATGAACTTAAAGCACACTGGAAACGCAGACCCTGAAAAAGTAATAGCTAAACGTGATGGAGCACGGAAATTGCTTCTAGGTAGGCCCGGACTAGTATCAGTTATTAGCTAATTTTAAGAATTTAGGGAACGGCTCACAGCCTGATTCCACCCGTCTTGACCACTCTACCCGCCCGCAACCCCGCCCGCCCCTAGGGGATTAAAACCAGGGGAGATAAAACCTCAGCTTTGGGCGGATGGTCAGCGACAACAGTGATCCTTCCAAGGTCTCGGTCCTCAGCAAGGCCACCCGAGGCCACTCCACCCCCAGCGCTCCAAGGGTCTGACAAAAGGCCACTCTCCAGCTGCCGTGTCGCCAAGCGGCTGCCTCAACCCCGCCTCCAGCCCGCGCCCCGTTCCGGAGTACTCACAGGGCCTGGCCCAGGGGCCAAACGCCAAGCACAGCCGCTATCGCGGCGCCATAGAACTCTCTCAGAGGTCAATCTGCTTCTCCCGAGGGTCGCAGTTCCTAACTCCTCCCTCAAAGCCCAGCGCCCGGAGCCACGGTTACCTGTCCCGCAGACACGCAGAGGTACCAGCGCCAAACCACTGCCCTTGGCAGCACGCACCGCCCCGTCCAACCAGAGCGCGCGGATGGAAAGTGCCCCGCCGCGCCTTACCTTTCCGAGAAATTATTGGTCATCCGACATGCCAGTCAACTGGAGCACGAATCAGCTTATTAGTTGGTTTCTGGGAAGGCGGGTCTAAATCGGCTGATGCAATGGCAGGGAAAGAAGGGACGGGGCACGTCACGTGACAAGTAAGGATGTGGACTTCTGGGGACCGACATTTTAGTATCCATACTCTAAATCCTAGTCGTTGACATGATTAATAAGGGGGAAATGGTGACGTGTGTTTGGTAGAGGTCAGAGCTCTTAGTATCTAGTTATGTTCGTTTTAGTTGCAGAATGGTATGCAGGCCTCAGATTCTGATACGTTGTGCTCATGGATACACTTGTCCTTTAGACCTTGTTGGATTTGGTGTGGAAAAAATAACATACTCTATGAGAGACAATTTGGCATTTGGTCCTCGATTTGCCTTTGAAAAGTAATAGTTAATGTTTATATGTGAGGCATTATTAAACATTTCCTACATTATTTCGTTTAGTTTTTAAACTGTGTATGAGGCAGGCCAACTGGCATACCTTTTACAGATGAGGTAACTGCCTTGCCTAAGTACACACTGAAAAGTAAGTTAAAGAACCAAGATTCAAACCCGTTTCTGTTCAACTCCAAAGCCCATAACCTAAACCTCTCCACTATTAACCTACATCATCTTGTATATCTAAATACAAGGGTATAAAATTGTGCTGCTGGTCATAACTGGGTTAAAGATATTGTTACGGAACACAAGTTCATATGCCCGATGTACAGTGAGGCCAAACAACCCAAAAAGTGGGAATTTGGAGCAGAGAAAGGTTTATTGCAGGGATAAGCAAGGAGAACGGGTGGCTGATACTCAAAAACCCCAAACTCCCTGATGATTTGGGTGGGGGGGTTATGGTAAAATTTAGGGTGAGAGCTGCAGGGTGTGTGACTTTCTTCTGATTGGTTGGTGGTGAGGTAACAGGGTGGTGCTCCAGGAATCTTGCGCTCAGCCTGAAGTTACCATCCTCCACCTGAGTGGGGGGCCTTAGTTCCTGCAGAAGAACTTAAAAGATATTATATGTATATTCCTTGAGGAGGAACCAGGACCCTACCCCAAGGCTGCACTATTGTTTCTTGACTGCTCTTCCCTTGTTTCTGCATTCCCTCTCTTCCCTGATTAGCAACTGTCTGAATCTGCCCTTTGGAACTCTGGGAAGGTCAAGGAGGCTGAATAAAACCTATTTCCTAGAAAAGCTTTTGTGCCCAGGACGGCCCCACAGGGTCCTGCTTTGTTTCAATACTTCAGAAAAATTTTACTCTTTTCATGTAAAAGAGCATGCTACACAAATAGAAGGTCAAGCTCAAAAGCTAGCAAGAAGTCACTTAATTTCCCAATTCACAGCAAAGCATTAATAATCATCATCACACCTAATGTTTGCTGAGCACTTAGTATGCAGCAGACACTGATCCTCACAACAACCTTACGAGTTACTTTTATTACCTGCTATTAACAGCTGAGGAAACTTAGGCACCCAGAGGTTAAGACAGCTAAGGTCAAAACCAAGAGAGACAACTGTTCTGATCCAAAATGGCCCAAAATAGATCTTCCCTGGTGGCGCAGTGGTTAAGAATCCGCCTGCCAACGCAGGGGACATGGTTTCGAGTCCTGGTGTGGGAAGATCCCACATGCCGCGGAGCAACTAAGCCCATGCGCCACAACTACTGAGCCTATGCTCTAGAGCCCGTGAGCCACAACTACTGACCCCGTGTGCCACAACTACTTAAGCCCACGCGCCTAGCGCCCGTGCTCCGCAATAAGAGAAGCCACCGCAATGAGAAGCCTATGCACCGCAATGAAGAGTAGCCCTCGATCTCTGCAACTAGAGAAAGCCGCGCAGCAACAAAGACCCAATGCAGCCAAAAATAAATTAATTAAAAGAAAAAAAGATATTTAACAAAATGGCCCCAAATAGCATATTTAGTCACAACAACCTGAGAAATGGGTCAGACTTTTGTACCTGCACATTTAAAATGGAGAGCCAAAATTGTACAAACTGTACTTTCAAAATAAAGTAATATTGGTTGTAGCCTTAATAACTTAGCTATGTTGCCATAGTTGTTGCTGTTAATATAGCACTTTCACTAACAAAAGAATTGAAGATAGATTAAAAAATGTTTTTTATTCCCCAGTGATTGGTTCAGTACACATGAAGAGAAATTGTTGAAGTCCAAAAGTCACATTCTTCTAAAAATGAATTTTCTACATGAATTATTCAGATAATTACCCAGTTCTCTATGATACTGTTACCGAGTCCAAGCTTGCTCTGCTCGCCACACAACAGGCCAGTAAATCAGAGACAAGGTGTTGAGGCAAGGAATACAAGTTTATCCAGGAAGCCAGAAGACCGAGAAGATGGCAGACTAAAGTCTCAAAATAACCACTTATTGGGGTGTGGATGCCAGTTTCTTTTATAGTAGACAGGGGGAGGAGATGAGGAAGTAAAGTAAAAAGACCGTAAATTTTGCAAATATCCTCTGCAATGGCCAACCTCAGGGCTGTGTTAATTTCTTATTTCTTGCAGCCATCCACAGGTGGACAGGGTTGGGATATTTCCCTGAAAAAAGGCGCTTTAGTTTAACATTCAGGGGCAGGGTTCCCTGAGGCAGGCCACTATGTATAGACGGTATCCTTTTAGTGAACAAAGCAGCGGAAAGCAAAGGTTAAAGTAAAAGAAATAGATCCAACATGTAGTCAGATTTGGCTCTTCCCTGTTACAATATTTTTCCCTGGCAGATAGTGTCAACTATATAATAGAAGGAAAACTATCTTAATGCAACATGCAAATTGTCTATTTTAGGAAACTACTAACTTATTCTGGGCTAATTGCTTAGGACTGTAGGTAACAGTGAGTGCTATACACATGGCTTGCTCTGCAGTAGAATACTGGTTGAACCTTACCTGGGGGCATGAGGAAGATAGCAGGGGCTCAAGATAGTACAGCTAAAATACTTAGTTTTGGAAGGATGTAGTCTAATTCTTCCATGGCACCTAAGCTACTTTTATCATCTATAAAATGAACTTTGAATGTTCATTTATTTGCTATTAGGTCAAATGGGGGTGACTGAAGAGTTTTCAGCCCATGAAGTACCATAGGAGTCACCTAGTGATTTCGGATGCATGCAGCAGTAAGCAGTAGCTTGCAGCAATTAACAGCGATTGGTAGCTGGAAGCAAGATCTTAGTTCCCGGACCGGGAGTCCTAACCACTAGACCACAGGGGCCAGCGGCTAGGGCTTGGATCCCTAGTTCTCGCCTGCCTTGTCAAGAATGAATTCAGGCGAGGAGGCAGAAGGTAAAGAGAAAAGGAAAAAGTTTATTGGAAAAGCAAAGTACATGCAGAAAGACACATGGGCGAACTCAGAGAAAGAGTTGCGCCTTTGGGAAATTCTTAAATTCTTTATAAAGGGGCAGTTTTCCGGGTCTTTGTCTTCCTTCAGGCCAATCATCTTGTTTTGTTCTCCCCTGGCTAATTTGTCTCAGGACCCTCCCCTTAGGTGCGCATGCACCTCTCAGTCAAGATGGATCCCGACGTGAAGCTGTCTGGGAGAAGCAAGAGTCACCATGGCCTGGAGTTGTCCCCTGACTTTTGACCCCCAAGGAGCCTTTGTGCCCATGTGTAGTGTCTCCCTTGCCCCAAGGTGAGGGGAAGCGGAGATCCCTTGGTCCTTTACTCAAACAAGGTTTTGCCCCTCTTTGCTCTTGCCATGACTGTTATCTTAAGGCATCCACAAGAGACAAGGCTTGGCTATTTACCCTGTCCCTGTCATTGCTTCTATTTCAGAGCAAGCAGGAGACTGATTGTAAATGCCTAACCTGCAGCCCACCTATCTCCTGTCTCAGGAAATGCAAACAGGAGGCTAGTTGTAAGTATCCAGGCTGACCCACTTTTTTCTGTCTCATGAAACGTAAACGGGAGGCCAGTTGTAAATGTCTAACCTGGGGCCCATCTATCTCCTGCCTCACTAGGATCTTAAAATGCAGATCCCAATTTAGTAGGTCTGGAGCGAAGCCTGAGATTCTGAATTTCCAATAAGCTCCCACGTGTTATCTGTTCTATTACTGGGGGATCACACTTGGAGTAGCAGTGGACTAAACTAGAGAATGAGCTTCTTCACCTATTTGTTCAGAGGCAAAGAGTAAAAAGTTTGATCTGGGGTTCCCTGGTGGCGCAGTGGTTGAGTCCGCCTGCCGATGCAGGGGACACGGGTTCGTGCCCCGGTCCGGGAAGATCCCACATGCCGCGGAGCGGCTGGGCCCGTGAGCCATGGCCGCTTAGCCTGCGCGTCCGGAGCCTGCGCGTCCAGAGCCTGCGCTCCGCAACGGGAGAGGCCACAACAGTGAGAGGCCCAAGTACCACAAAAAAAAAAAAAAAAAAGTTTGATCTACAGGGACTCCCTTGGCATAACAGTGGTTAAGACTCCACATCCACTGCAGGGAGAACGGGTTCAGGGAACTAAGATCCCATATGTTGCAGAGCCTGGCCCAAAAAAAAAAGATTAAAAATAAATTTAAAATAGGAACTTGCCTGGTGATCCAATGGTTAAGACTCCGCGCTTCCAATGCAGGGGGGTAGGGGTTCGACCCCTGGTCGAACTGGGATCCCACTTGCAGTGCAGTGCAGCCAAAAAATAAAATAAAATAAATAAAATATTCATTAAAAAATAAATTAAAAATAAAAATGTTTGATCTGGGGGTCAGGGAGGGGGGATGTGCATTCCTCATCTATTTATTCACCAAGTGAGTGTCTATTATGCGCTAGACCCTAGAGATCAAGATTAAGGAAAGCACTGCCCTGTCCTTATGGAGTTTCCAACCTAAGGCGGGAGCCTGACAACTCGGTTTAAAAAGCTCAAGGCGGGGGGAGGGGGGAAAAAAAGCTCAATACCCAAAGGCTACCCCTGTTGAAACTTAGACCTAGCCTTTTGCACCCAGGTACTTTGGTGCGCATGCGCCAGGCTTGCCGTTTCCCCTTCTCTGATTGGCTGGCGGGACTGGCTTCTAGGCCTCAGCCAATGAGGCTCGGGCTGTGAGCGGCCGTTGGCGGTGGTAACCGCAATGCTGAGGGGCGATGGCTGGGGCTGCTAGCCGGTTCCGAGGTTGCGCCGTAGGGCGCTTTCCGCTCGCCCTGCCTGTGGGCGACGTGAGTATCTCTGAGGGTAGAAACAAGACCTTTTTCTCCACGTTCAGGGTTCTTCCCCGCCCCCACCCCGGGCTGGGACGGGAGGGAGGGACAGGAATAATAATAACAGCGTATATTTAATCAAGCCTTCGCCAAAGGCCAGGCACTGGGCCGATGGCCCTTAACCTTGTGATGTCGTTGAATCCTCGAACGGTGAGATGAGTGCTTACCAGGATTTCAGAGGAGACGGGCTGCCTAAGGTCATGTGGGAGTAAATGCAGGAGGCTGAATTCAAATCCAGGTGCTCTTATTCCCTTGATTCCTCTCTCCACAGCCCCACTTTGGGAACCAGTTTCCTTCTTACCAGGAGTCTCACATTGTGCAGGTGTTGGGGGTGGACACAGAAAAGTCTAGAATCCTGGGGCTTATTTTTAAGGTTTTTTTTCCTTTTTAAATAGGAAAAGCTATACATACTAAAAGCATTTATGGGAAAGATAAGCACTAAAATTCAGGAGAGCTTCTGTCTCTTGGGATGGCAATGCAGGGGCTTCATTTGAATCTTAATTGTTTTATTTCTTAAGCCGTGAGGTGGGAATCTAGGTGTCTGTTTAGTATTCCCTTTCCTGTTTGTCTGAAATACAATTTTAAAAGGAAAACACGCACATGGAAGAATTTTCAAAGGATTAGCTGTACACAATGAAAAGGAAGTCTCCTCCCACCCCAGACTTCTAGAGCCCCTCACTAGAAGCAGCCACTGATACCAGTTTTGTGGGTATCTTATACATTTTCTGTAGTATGTACAAGCATATATGTGAGTTTGTTTTGTTTGCACAAGTGGATCCTATTGTATACAGTTCTGCACCTTTAATGGCTTATTTTTAACCTCATTAAACATAAAAGTTCCTTAACCTCTTTTAGCCCTGTGATCAATAATTTGGCAAGACATTCCCAGGGTTGCTTCTCACATGAGGAGATGTAGGTCATGGCCTGCCATAATGCATATTTACCTTTTTCTTCTTGCACATCCTCACCTGTAGGGTCCAGAAAAATCTCCCCCAAATTAACCCTGTAAAGAGTGCGGGAGAAAAAGAATCATGGCAAGAAGAGGATTGCAGGAACTGCTTTACCCTTTCCCAAACATTTTTACTTATAGTCTACAAGTAAAATTCTCCATAGACCCCACTGTTAACTTGAAATTAATTTGTTGTAGTGGATTACTGGCAAAGTGAAAGAAGTGGGGATTCATTTCTCACTCAGGTTGCAGGGAAGTGCCCAGCTTCTTTCTAGTGAAGTAGCAAGGAGAGAGAAGCTTGTTTGATCCCAGTTAAGGGAAAGTGTCACACTTAATCCTTATTTTACTTCTTCTAAAAGCCATGTATACACACACACACACACACACACACACACACACACACACATATTTTTAATTCTCCCAGTCACAGAACCCTTACATAAGAGAGCTGGGATTCTAGCCAGGCAAGGCTAACTCTAAATGTTACACCAGAGTGGGGCGATCCCTCGAGTGAACTCATTTGCTCATAAGCTGCTCTGCACGGCCCTTTTCATGGACCTCCTATCAACTTCATCCCTGGTTCTTGTCATCATCCCAGAAACTGTGTTTGGTTCCACAAACCTGCTTGCTTTTTGTCTGATTTTCTACCTGGAACACATTTCCCTAGCACCCACTCTGAGTATTTTTCAAGGCCAAATTCCTGTAAGTGATGTTGGCACACAGTCTGTGGGACAAATTTTTAACCAAACGGTGTTTGAGAGGGCTGATTCCCAACACCCTATACAACACCTGGACATTTAAAATTACCAACCTGAAAAGCGAAGTTAAAAATCTCTTTCAAATTCATCTTGCTCACTATCCGTAACGGTTTTGTGTATTGGTATATTCAATCTATATGAGCATCTTCTATGCCACCGTGCTGAGAGAGAATGTGGCATCTCTCCCAGCACGGTGGCAATAGAGAGCAAAACGTGGTTTTGCTCTTTGGTTGGAGAGCCGGTTGACCTTAGGCACTTTAAGATACTACCTTAGTCTGTAGTTCTGGACGTTCTATAAGAAACCAAGAGCAATGAAGGGCTGGGGGCCTGAAGGCGACAAAAGCGCCAGTCCAAAGCGGGTGAGGGGCGGCCGGTCCGGCGCGGATTCTGACGTCACTGCGGCGCGCCGCTTCCGATCCCCAGCGCCTGAGCGAAAGAATTCCCCCCTCTTTGGGGCGGGAGTCTATCCAGATCGCGGATCGCGCCGCGCCAGCCGGCTAGTTTGCCGGCACCTGCGTCCCAGCCGTGCCTGCGACCATGGCCACCGACTCGTGGGCCCTGGCGGTGGACGAGCAGGAAGCGGCAGCCGAGTCGGTGAGTTGGCTTCAGCCGTAAAAGGGTCAGGGGGCCGTTTTGGCCGGGATCAGATGCCTGGGAAAAGACACTCCCTAGGTTGGTCTGGGCCGGGATGGGGTGCGCGTAGGGATGGAGCCTGGACCCTGAGCTGGCTTTGTTTACCCACCCGCCAGCCCCCGACAGATTACGTAAGCGCAGGTGAGCGCTCCCATAGCTAAAGAGCCCAGGCGCCCGCCTGTCTTCCTGGAGTCAGGACCCTGAATTGTAATAATCACCTATGTAGGTGTCATTTTCCACCTTCCGATTCTGAGCTGCTTGGGCTCAGGAACCATGGCTTATTCATTCATATTTGTGTGCTTCCTCAGCTTGCTCAGTGATGATGAATGACTGACTCTGTAGGCTTGGCAGTCAGTAAATCCTCTCCTGATCCGCTTAACTTTGTTCTGGGCCTGACACACAGTAAGCAAGATATGGGTTAAACGTTACTATGTGGAATTCATTTTTCCCGCCTAAACACTCGAGTTCTCATAGTGCTTTGAACCCGCTTTGTTGGTACTTATTTCTGTTAATTTCTCGAGAACAAGGACTTGGTCTTATTTTTTATAACTGATAAAAATGTTTCATATGCACATAGATAAAGGGTCAAATAGTTTCAGAAAGTGGTTCCCGCCAGTTTCTTCCTCCCCAAAGAAAACTGTTATTTCTCTTGACATTGATTTACGATACTGACCTCCTTGTTCCCTGAATAACATGCTTGCTTTGCTACTTGTTGAATTTTCCGGTTTAGGTGTTTATTGATTTTGACACTTTACTCCATCCTCCTTTCCCCACCACAAAAGCACACCTTCCCATTCCCCATCTTTCCATTATATTGTGATTTTAGTTAGATCAGTATTCTGTGCTTATATTATTAGTAACTCAGGAATACCTTTATTTCCTATACAACTTTTCCCTTGGAATTTGTAACTTCTTTTTTTTTTCTTTGTGTTTATCACCAATTCAACCCCAGCCTCTTTGCTAATTGTCTAAGTTTATCTCAGGATGTTCCCACACATCAAGTGATCTGTCAATTCCATTTCTGAGTCCCCCTGCGATGCAGGGGACATGGGTTCGTGCCCCGGTCCGGGAAGATCTTATATGCCGCGGAGCGGCTGGGCCCGTGAGCCATGGCCGCTGAGCCTGCGCGTCCGGAGCCTATGCTCCGCAACGGGAGAGGCCACAGCAGTGAGAGGCCCGCGTGCCGCAAAAAACAAACAAACAAAATAACTGTACTAGTTGCCCCAGTTCATTTTGGGGGCTGGAGGGGAACAGGGCAAATTTCCCTTTGCCCTCAGTCTGGGGACTTCCTCTTCTCTTGTATTGGATCCCTCCCTTTCTGTATCCCCTCTCTTCATCTTTCACGATTTGGTGGAGCCATTTATCAGCTTTCTGAAGGTGTATAGGAAGTAAATTTTTTAAGATACTGCCTTTCCGAAATTAGCTTATTTTGCCCTATCATTTGAACAATAGTATTGCTGGGTGTAGAATTGTTAGTTGGAAATTATTTTCCTGCCAAGTTTTAAAGACATTGTTGTATTGCCTTCTAGATTTCTGTATTTGTTGTTGAGATGTCTGAGACCATTCTGATTCCCGATGTGACCTCTTCTTCCCTTTCTAAGCTTGAAGAATCTTCTGTTTGTCTCCAGTATTCAGAAAATTCATGATGATGTTTCTTGATATGGGTCTATTTTCATTCATTTTACTAGGCACTGGGTGGGAACTTCAATCTGGAAAACTCTTGTCCTTGTGTTATGGGAAATTTTCTTGAAAAATTTCATTGTTGATTTCTTCCCCTTGGTTTTTCTTCATTTCCTCTTTCCAGACTCTTATCAGTTGAATGTTGGATCTCTTGGACTGCCTTTTAATTTTTTTAAGTCAAGTTTGTTGTGATATAGTTTATATAAAGTAAAATTCACCCTTGTTAGTGCTACAGTTCTGTGAATTTTGACAGACATACAGTTGTGTAGCTACCATCACAATCAATATATAGAACGTTTCTACAACTCCAAAAAGTTCCCTCAAACTTTTTGCATTCACTTCCTTCTCCCCACCCATCTCTGACAGCTGCTGATTTGTTTTGTGTCATTTTAGTTCCACCTTTTCCAAAATGTGGTATAAATGGAATTATATAATATGTAGCCTTTTGAAAAATCTGGCTTTCACTTAACATAATGCATTTGCGATTCAGCCATGTTGTTGCATGGATCAGTAGTTTGTTCGTTTTTATTGCTGGGTAGTATTCCATGCATGGGTGTACCACAGCTTGCTTAGTCTTCTGTTGATGAACATTTGTGTATTTTCTAGTTTTTGGCATTTATGAATAAAGCTATTATATACATTAGGATACAGGTTTTTGTATGGACTTATGTTTGCATTTTTCTTGGGTAAATACCTAATAGTGAGATTTGCTGGGTTATATGTTAAGTGTATGTTTAACTTTATAAGTTACAAACCAAACTGTTTTCCAAAGTGGCTGTACCATTTTGTAATACCACCAGCAATGGCTAAGAGCTCTAGTTGCTCCACATCCTCACCAGCACAGCATGGCCAGTTTTTTCCCTCCATTCTAATAGGTGTATAATATGTCACTGAGGTTTTGTTTTTGTTTTTTTGGGGTTTTTTTTTGTGGTACGCGAGCCTCTCACTGTTGTGGCCTCTCCCGTTGCGGAGCACAGGCTCCGGACGCACTGGCCCAGCGGCCATTGCTCAGGGGCCCAGCCGCTCTGCGGCATGTGGGATCTTCCCGGACCGGGGCACGAACCCGTGTCCCCTGCATCGGCAGGCAGACTCTCAACCACTGCGCCACCAGGGAAGCCCGTCACTGAGGTTTTAATTTACATTTCCCTAATGACTAATGATGTTGAGAGTCTTTTCATGTGCTTATTTGCCACCTGTATAACTTACTTGAAGTGGCTTTTCAAATCTTTTGCCCACTTAAAAATTTTGATTGTTTTCTTATTATTGAGTTGGGAGAATTCTTTATGTATTCTGGATACAAGTCCTTTATCAAATATGTCATTTGCATAAATATTGTCCCTGACTGGAGCTTGCCTTTTAATTTTCTTAACAGTACTTTTTTGAAGAGGAGACATTTTCAATTTTGGCTAATTCTAATTTGTCAATTTTTTCATGATTAGTTCTTTTTGTGTTCTCTCTAAGAAATATACCTTACCCAAGGCCTCAAAGCTTTTCACCTGTATTTTCATCTAGAAGATTTATGGCTTTAAATGTCACATTTATGTCTGTGATCCATTTTGAGTTAATTTTTTTATGTAATAGGAAGATTAGATCAACATTACCACAGTCAATTTTAAAACATTTTCATCACCTCAGAGAGAAACCTGTACCTGTCAGCAGTCGCCCCTATTTCTCCTCAACCTCCCAGCCCAGCCCCTTGTAACCACTAATCTATTTTCTGTCCCCTTAGATATGCCTATTCAGGACATTCCCTATAAATGGAATCATATAATATGTGCTCTTTGGTGGCTGGCTTCTTTCACTTAGCATGTTTTCATGGTTCATCCATGTGGTGACACGTATCAGTACTTCATTCACTTTTATTGCCAAATGATATTCCATTGTATAGGTACCACATTTTATTTATCTATTCATTGATGTCCATTGATGGGCATTTGAATTGTTTCTACTTTTTGACTATTATGAATAATGTTGCTGTGATCATTCATATGTACTTGATCATGTACAAGTTTTTGTGTGGACATTTTCAGTTCTCTTGGGTATCTATCTAAAAGTGGTATCACTGGATTATATAGTAACTCTGTGTTTAACTTTTGAGGAACTGCCATACTGTTTTCCAAAGTGACTGCATCATTGTATCATCTTTAAGTTTATTATTATTTTTTTGAGATTAGTATCATCTATGAGAGGCACTATTGTGTAGAAGTTAAGACCTAAGACTTTGTAGCCAGACAGACTTGGATTTGTATTCCGGGCCCAACACTTATAACCTTGGGCAAATTGCTTAACTTCTCTGTTCCTCAATTTCCACATCTATTAAATGGGGATAATCATAGTACCTACCTCACTGATTTATGGACATGCCTGAAATAAGTGCTATATAAGTGATTGTTATTATTATAGTTATTGTTATCTATAATTCATTTTCTTTGCAGGAATCTTGAATTACTTATCCATATTGTACAGATTAGTTGAACCTGGATAAGTTTTGTGAATTTACTTAATCATGCACAGGTAAATTATAATAGATCCCAATATTCTAAAACTGAACAAATGAGTAAAGACAGCTCTTTCCTTCTGCCTTGTGGAACTCCCACTGAGGATCTCCACAGGAATTGTGTGATGTAGGTGACTCTGACATGTGCAGTGCAAGGTTACTGTGTTTTAAATATTCATCAAGCTCCATTTCTTATTCATTTTAGAAAAGAAAATATTAAATCCTATTTATGTTTATTTCCTCATTCCCCTGTGGTTCCTCTTTGTTCCCCTTGTTCCTTAGGAAATTTCAATTTAGAGAAGGGCAAAGGGAGTAGGAAACTCTAATGAGTAAGACTCTTAAGTCTCCTACTTCACCATTGTGCCTAAGGCATTCCTTATTCAGTATAACTGAATAACCATTTAATCTTCCTTCTTCTGTCTCAAGAATCCTTTCTCAAGTAGCTTTTGAATAAAATGCAGTGTGTAACTGTATAGATTCCAATTATTTTAACACATCTTAAAAGCGAAAATATTAACTAAAGGCCTTGAAAAAATGTAGATATAAGGTGGATGTTTTGGCTTTTTTGCCTTTTGGTTAATTTTTTGGATTGCAAAATAGCTTTGAATGAAGTTGCAAGAGAAATTGGTTTCCCCTTTTTGGTCCAAGTAAATGGAGCAAAGGAAGGAATCAGAACTAACTGGACTTTAAACGTAAGTTTCAGCGTTCAGTTCACTGACACTGCAGTAGGTGATGTGAACTTCACTGTCCTGGTGCTTTTGCTGTTTAGGCTTTGAGATCCTTACAGCAAAGTGAGGGCTGAGTATGTTTTCAGAATCTGCTGGAACCTCTCCAGAATTCTGATACATTGTAATCAAAACAACATTTCTTGGTTTCATTTACATTGTTGCTATCAACTTTTTCTGTACATTGCATTTTATTTATTTTAACTGTTTATTTACTCTGTTAGCTTCAATTTTAACAATATACCAACAAAAGAATAGGTTGTCCTTTTATCACTGATTATTACAGTAAATGATATTTCTAACTCACTTATACCTCAACCCTATCATTTATTTTAGGTAGCAGTTATCACCCTAGGAGTGAGTACTATTAACCCTGTTCTTGTAAATATTGCCAGTAAGTCAGTCTGTCTGTCTGTTTTTAACAGCCTTGAATATTAGGCTTAAACCATGTTCATTGGCAGGATGTGGAAGAGGAGTGCTTTAGTGAAGACTAGAATATATTGAACGCCTACTATATATCATAACATGGTGCAGGTTGCCTCATTCATTATCTGTTAGTGTGCTCTCTGTCGTTCAGAATTAATGAAGGATTTTTACTGCTTCATAGTGATTTCCTTTTTTTTTTTTTTGCCAATTCCGTCTTGCCAGTCTCTCCAGTGTGTTCCCCCACCCCCTGCTTCCTCCTCCATCCACCCCAACAGCGAAGTAGACAGACACCAGAAACTCCCTTTTCAGTTTCCATCAATAGAAGTGAGGTTCCTCCATTCCCAGCTAACTACCCATTAAAACAGTTTTTTCATTCCTCCCTCCACTTTCCCCTTTATTGGACTTAGAGGAAGAGCAGAAATGAACCTCAAGACATAGAAAACCTGTGCAAGTGGTGCTTTAAGCAATAGCCATTTGATTGTGGTGGTGATTTTCATTCTTTTTCCCTTCTCTACATGATGTCTTAAGCCCCACTTAATATTTTATGATTAGAGCACCTGCTTTGGCTAGATCCAAAGGTCAACTAAAAATAAAAATATCCCCTGTCTTTAAGTTCTGTTCTTTTCTTTTTTTTTTTTTTTTGGCTTTATTGAGGTATAATTGACAAATTTTCATACTAATAGGGGAGATGAGTCCTTCCAGGATATCCCTAACTTACAGTGTTTGATCAAAGTCCTAATAAATCTTTCTTTGAAATGTCTTTCCTTTATCCCTTCTAGTCCCACTTCATCCTGCTGGGTATTTTGATTACATAGTGTGCCATGATGGTCTAGGCTGTTCCCAATTTAAAATACCAGACATCTAGCACAAGGCAGCCCGAATGTGAGGATGCATACTGGCGTGCTGTGGCCCTGTCACTCCAACATAGCCTGCAGCGTGACTGATTCCCACCCACAGATGCTTTTCATTGCAGTCTTCCCGCCTCAGTGTTCTCTGAAGAATGACTGCATTTTCCAGTATGTCTCTAAATTTCCTCTTGTTTGAAAAATGAGAGTGACAACTTAAATGGTATTCTGTTGAGAGATTGAGAGAATCTGTGTAATCCGGGCATTAAGCAAACTCACAAATTATTATAGTTCTTTCTAAGGATTGTAGTTAGGAAGTGTGGATTTTGAGCTGTTGTGTAACCAGTTTTTTTCCACTGGTTTTGTGGGATATCTTGTTTATTCTCACTCTAACATTTAGTAAACAAAAGGAGCCCAGCAGAACAACCTAATGACTATGTCCTAACGAATAGGTCATGAGAGTGGTTCATTTCTTCCCAGCTTCACTGGGGGAGGCACTATTGATGCAAAATCTTTTAAATGATTTTCCTGACACTTTACCCCCCATGTTCTCCATTTAGTTCAGCAACTTGCATCTTAAGGAAGAGAAAATCAAACCAGATGCCAATGGTGAGTAACTAAATGCTAGTTTGAAAACAAAAATAATTTCCTTTAGTATTAATGTTTTAACATAACAACTGTCTGGAAAAAAATTATATGTGTACCAGACAGGGCGCCGGCAGATATTGGCAGTCATTTGACTTGGGAATCAACAAACGGGATTGTTCGGTGTTCTGCTTCATATAAGCATGAGGATGCCTAATTGGCTTATAAATTATAAAGTGTATTACTAACCATGAAAATATACTGCCAATGATTATTTGTTTTTTAAAATATTCCTCAATTTGAGATGAGATAGACAAAGTATGAACAACCTGAGGGTTAACCTATTGTAATTATTCTGAAATCGTATCTACCAAAAACCTAAGATGTCCATTGAATTTTTGTTGATGTATTTAACATTATAGGGGAGAAATTGTAACACCTCACTCTGAATTATTTTTCTGTATGTTTTTACAGAACTACAACATTGAATATATGTTTCTATTAATCAACAATTTATATACAAAGAGTCTTAATGGCACTATGGTGTTTGTATATTGAAGAAATATGATTTGCATACATATAGATATTCCTCTGTTGAGCATCAAGGTGGTTTTGGTCATTGCTAAAACCATCTTTCTGTAACATGAGAGAAATATTGATGGTGTGAGGGATTAATATTAGTTTTTGAGGTAAAGTGAGAGGACTTGGAAAGAACTGAAATATAAGCGACAGTTTTCATACCTTTGTTTATATAGGAACAATAAAATGTTTTTATCTGTGGCTTGGTTTCCTCATTTATTTTTTTGCTCCCCAGGCCTTTACATTTCTAGTGTCTCATAGAATTTGAATTGTCTCAGCTGTTGGGTATGGGATGTGATTTTGAATGACGGCCGCTTTGTGTCTGATAAAGGTGCTGTGGTCAAGACCAATGCTAATGCAGAGAAGTCAGATGAAGAAGAGAAAGGTAACTTAGCCTAGAGTTACATATACATGAAGTTCTACAGTCTAAGAGAATGGAATGTTATGAGGTTTCATTTTTACACCTTACTTGGCTGGACTTTAATGGGAGTCACAGTGCTAATAAAAGTTCAACATAGTCGTTGGTAAAGGGATTCTAATTCTTTACATTTTAGAGAAATTTTACTTTGAACAACTGATAAACTTCAGCAGCAGTAGGAAATATTCCCTGAATGATTATCTTGTATTGGTCTTTATAAAAGAAATTTTAACTTGCGTCACCATTTCCTAATAAAATTATATATATTTGTTGGTATTTTGACACATTTAATGAACAGCTTATCCAACATCAAGATACAGACTTTGTTAATTTGGGTTTTTTCCCATTGTTGTGATGTGTTTTTTAAGCTCATAATTTTATTTTATTATTTTATTTATTTATTTTTGGCTACATCAGGTCTTAGTTGCTGTGCGTGGGCTTTCTCTAGTTGCAGCGAGTGGGGGCTACTCTTCGCTGTGGTGTGCGGGCTTCTCATTGTGGTGGCTTCTCTTGTCGCAGAGCATGGGCTCTAGGCACGCAAGCTTCAGTAGTTGTGGCACGTGGGCTCAGTAGTTGTGGTGCACGGGCTTAGTTGCTCCACAGCATGTGGGATCTTCCCTGACCAGGGATCGAACCTGTGTCCCCTGCATTGGCAGGCGGATGCTTAACCACTGCACCACCAGGGAAGTCCCTTAAACTCATAATTTTAAATTTATATTGAGTGTAAACTGGGGAGTAAATATTTGGGTTTGGATAGGAGAAATCAGTAACCTCAAGAAAGGATAGTTGTTAGGAACAGAGTTCTGGAGAAGAATATGAGGCCCCAACAGATGATACGAGTATCATAATTTTTCCCTTTAATAAAACTATTTTAAATGCATTTATAAATCAAAACTAAGCTATACCTTGAATTAGGAGCCCCAGTACAAATGCATGTTATTGCTTAAAATACCAATGGCAGCTGAATTCAGATGAGATCATCACGCTGGATTTCATGGACTTTTTAAAATCTTCACACTCTTTTTTTCCTGACAGAGGACAGAGCCGCCCAGTCCTTACTCAACAAGCTGATCAGAAGCAACCTTGTTGATAACACCAACCAAGTGGAAGTCCTGCAGCGGGATCCAAACTCCCCGCTCTACTCAGTGAAGTCCTTCGAGGAGCTTCGGCTGTGAGTATCTACTTTCTGTCTCTCCCCTTTGTGTTTAGATAGAAATCCTAGGCCTGTTACAAGTGTTTTTTCATCACTACAGAACATTTTTACTTAACACAAGTTTAATAAAAGAATTTAGCTGCTTTGGGCTAGTAAGTAAAATTTCTAGGTAATTTGTAAAAGCTTTAGCTGCACTCATACATTGTGTCCAGTTCACAATTCTAGTACTGTTAGCTAGATATGTGGCTTCTTTCCTTAACCAAAGAGACTGTGACTTTCATCTTTAACTGTTTTTCTAGGAAACCACAGCTTCTCCAGGGAGTTTACGCCATGGGCTTCAACCGTCCATCGAAGATACAGGAGAACGCATTGCCTTTAATGCTTGCTGAGCCGTACGTGTCCTAATGCAACTCTATCCCATTTTTAACCTCCCATGTTTTTTTTTAACTTTTATTATTTTAAAAAACTATACTAGTAATTACATGCTCATTTTAGAAAAGTTAGAAAACAGTGAAAAATAAGAAAAAAGAAATAATTTGTAATCTCCCTCTCCCCTACACTATTAATATTTGGAGTAGAGACTTCTAGATGTTTTTCTATGTAAACTTGCATATGTATACTTTTTTCTTAAAGGAACCATATAAAATGTTTAAATGTTTTTTTGATACGATAATTACATAATAATATTTCTATGTTGGTAAATACATTTATATCATTTATATACACCATGATTTCATTATATGGATAAGTAAAATATATGTGTCAAATGTAGAAAACAAAAACCAAACAGGGTTCTAGGAGACCAGAATAGTACAACTGCTAAGGTCATTTTCTGGTGTGGTGCTTCTTACTCTTTCACAGGTGTTTGAATCTCATAGGAGTTTATTAAAATGCAGATTCTGATTTCAGTAAGTCTGAGGTGGGGACTGAGGTTCACCATTTCTAATAAGCTTCCCGGTGTTGCTGGTGCTGCTGGTGTCAGACCACATTTTGAGGAACAAGGTTCTAGAGCATGAGGAACTTTTTATAAAAACTGATCCCTACATCACATACGATTATCTAAATTTGTACTGCATATAATCCTAAATCCCCCTTTCCCTATTTGTCTGAAAATAGATACTTTAGGTCTGTTTTCTCAAAGTTTTTTTTTGTTCTGTGTCATAATGTATTTTTCAAGATGGATAATGTCTTTTGAGCATACTTAAAAATGAATAAATTGAATGTTTATTAGATTGTTTCACATTTGCCACTTGTATTTATGGATCTTGATGCTTTCATAGATGCTCAGTGTTAGATTGTCAATGTTAGAAGAGATCTGAGAGAATTTTGTAGTACTTTTTCTTCATTAACATATTTATTGAGGGCTTGGTTTGTAACAGATACTATTCTAGGCACTTGGATACATTAGTGAACAAAGCAGACCAAAATCCTTGCTCACAAGGAGCTTACATTCTAGTTTGGAGTATAGATGATATATTTTTATTAAAAATAAATCAAATATATAGTCTGTTAAAAGGTGATAGATTGTAAATATAATTAATGCCCCTGAATTGTACACTTAAAAATGGCAAATTTTATATTATCTATTTTACCACAATTTAAAATAATCATTAATGTAATATACCAAAATCATTGACTTGTATACTTTAAATGGATGAATTGTATGGTATATGAATTATATCTCAATAAAGGTCTTTTTTAAAAAGGTGATAAGTGCTAAGGAGAAAAACAGAGCATGATGGGGGGATTGGGAATACCAAGGACCTGACTGCAGTTTTACTCTCAACGTTTTATTATGGAAAAGTTGAAAGGATTTTATAGTGAATACCTATATATACCCACCTCCTAGATTCTTTCAGTGACATTTTACTGTGACTATTTACTATGCTTTATCATGTATCCATCTACCAGTACATCTTTTTTAAGGCTTTTCAAAGTAGTTTGCAATTTTAAATCAAGTAGTTAGGGTAGAATCTCATTAAATAGGTGATATCTGAGCAAAGACTTGAAGGAGAGAAGAGAGTTGGCATGTTATCATCTGGGGACAGTGGTACCAGGCACTGTATAGCCGGTGCAGAAGCCCTCAGACAAGAGCATGGCTGGCATGTTTCCAGAGCAGCCCCGGGGCTGTTGTGGTGGAGTGGAGTGAGGAAGGGGGAGGGCAGTGGTGAGGTGGAGAACAGAGAGCTAGTGGGGAGCCACATCAGGTGCGACCTTGTACGGCATTAGAAGAATTTTAACTTTTGCTGTGAATGAAATCTGGAGTGATTGGAAGGTTTTTGAGTAGAAAAGTGACATGAGCTGACTCACATTTTAAAAGAATCACTCACTGCTATGTCAAGAATAGATAAAAGATAAGGAAGGGGTACTTCAAATCAAAAGCATAAAATCTTCTATTTGTGAAGCTAGCGTATGTAACTTTACTACAGAATCCAAGGCCTCCTTCTGTAAATTAAGTTGGAATATTCATTCTTTAATTAAGCTTTATGCTTCATTTTTATTCACTGAAAGAATGCATGAGATTTATACTCCTAAACAGTTTGTTTTCTTGTGCAGCCCACAGAACTTAATAGCCCAGTCTCAGTCTGGTACTGGTAAAACAGCTGCCTTTGTGTTGGCCATGCTCAGCCAAGTAGAACCTGCAAACAGATACCCCCAGGTAAGGGCTTGGTGAATTGGGGTTTTCTAACTCATAGCTGGAAGGGAAATGCCATTTGATGGATTAAAAGCTGAGCTTTGTATTACTTTTCACATAAACTAGAACCCCGTAAGTTGAGCACAAACAGCATGGTTGATCTTCCAGTAATAACAAAAATCCTGTTCCCCTTTCGATGATTTGCCAGTCCTGGGATACTGCTGATAGGCTTGGTTTCCTTAGTTGTAAGAAAAACCTCCTTAATCTACAACTATCATCCATTAGGATCTTCTGAGAACCTTCTGAGTAAGAGAAAAGGAAGCTTATCTCCAAATGGAATTTCAGATCCCTACTCACATGGGGCTTTTGGTACTCCAGTGGCCAATAGCTGTTCTCAACTGTCTTTACCCAGCCAGAGTTCTGACCCCCGAGAATTACAGCTTATGACTGCAGCTTAAAGAGTCAAATGGTGTGCCCTTTATATATTCTTTGCTTCAGCCTCAGCTGGAGGAATCATTAAGTTCTAATGGTAATACCCTGTTGCATAATAGTGTCTTGAATTCTCTCTCTGTATTCTTTCCCTACCAGTGTCTGTGCCTCTCCCCAACTTACGAGCTCGCTCTTCAAACGGGAAAAGTGATTGAGCAGATGGGCAAATTTTACCCTGAACTGAAGCTAGCGTATGCTGTTCGTGGCAATAAATGTGAGTATGAATATGTGATCCTTGTTAATTAAGCTAATTACTTTTTATTTTGAAAAATTTCAAAATGTATGCAGTTGAAATAATACAATGAACACATGTGCCTTCCACCTAGATTCGAAAAGTAAACATTTTGCCATATTTGCTTTACCTGTGTATGTGTCCATATTTTTTTTTTTTTTGCAGTACGTGGGCCTCTCACTGTTGTGGCCTCTCCCGTCGCGGAGCACAGGCTCCGGACGCGCAGGCCCAGCGGCCATGGCTCACAGGCCCAGCCGCTCCGCGGCATGTGGGATCCTCCTGGACCGGGGCACGAACCCGTGTCCCCTGCATTGGCAGGCGGACTCTCAACCACTGCGCCACCAGGGAAGCCCCATATTTTTTTTTTTTTTGGTGAATCATTTGAAAGTAAATTGTAGACACTGTGGCTCTTTATTCCTAAGTACTTTAGTGTGCACTTCATAGTAAGAACATTCTGCAGCATATCCACAATATCCTTATCACAACCAAGAAAATAACTAACATCTAGTCCATTTCATTTCCCCCTAATTGTCCCAGAACTGTTTCTTTATGTCTTTTTTGTTGAACCAAGACTGAGTCAGTGTATATGCATTGCATTTGGTTGTTATATCTCTTTCTTTCAGTCTAGAATAGTCTCCTCACATCCCCTCCACTACGTTACATTTGACTTTTTGAGCAGACCAATTACTTAAAAAATAGCCTGATATTTTTTTAATGTCATTGGAAGAGCAAAAGTGTTCTAGAATGTTCATGGCAATTAACCCTGGGAGATACTTTTATTATTATTTTTTCTTTATCCATTCTTTCTACTTTTGCTTGTTTTACAAAAAACTACAATATTTAAGTAATTATAAATTCGTTGGAATCTTGGTTGAGTCCTATGGATCTTTAACACAGACCTGTGACTTGATGACTCGCAGAAGTCCACTTGGTGTACATGTCCTAATGCCAACTTAAGTCAGTTCTTTTTTTTTTAAATTTATTTATTTGTTTTTGGCTGCATTGGGTCTTCGTTGCTGCGCACAGGCTTTCTCTAGTTGCAGTGAGCGGCGGCTACTCTTTGTTGCAGTGTGTGGGCTTCTCATTGCAGTGGCTTCTGTTGTTGCGGAGCACAGGCTATAGGCACGGGGGCTTCAGTAGTTGTGGCTCGTGGGCTCTAGAGCACAGGCTCAGTAGTTGTGGCACACGGGCTTAGTTGCTCCGCGGCATGTGGGATCTTCCCAGACCAGGGCTCAAACCCATGTCCCCTGCATTTGCAGGAAGACTCTTAACCACTGTGCCACCAGGGAAGTCCTCTTATGTCAGTTCTGAAGAGAAAAGTTAAATATGACAATAAAACTTAGTGGAAAATCTAAGTCTAGATTAGATGTCTTAAGACATCTAAAATATTGCAGTTTGTATCTGAGTTAGAATGACAGAGGATTCTGAGTATTTGTTTGTGGAGGGCAGTAATCGGTTTGTTAACTGAAGTAAAAAGGAGCATTTGTTAGCTTTAAATTGACTCAACATTCGTGTTAAGGCAAAATTTTCTCTGTGACTTTTTTTAAATATTTATTTGGTTGCACTGGATCTTAGTTACGGCTCACAGCCTCCTTAGTTGCGGCACATGGGATCCTTAGTTGTGGCATGTGAACTCTTAGTTGCGGCATGCATGTGGGATATAGTTTCCCGACCAGGGATTGAACCTGGGTCCCCTGCATTGGGTGCGTGGAGTCTTAACCACTGCACCATCAGGGAAGTCCCTTGGCTGTGACTTCTATGGGAGCTTGTATGTATTTGGTTAAGGTTATACTGTAATTAAAGGACTAAAAATTGAATCAGTAAGTACCATCTAACCCAAAATGAGCCAAATTCTCAATCTCAGGCTGCACAGGGCCAAGAATGTGCCATGCTGTGCCAGGCCTAGTCTGGGGAAGCACTCTAAGAGAGGCAGTTTGTTTCTTGGAAAAGACAAAACCTTTCATAATGAATCTTATTTACTGACCTGGGAAAGGGGCACGTAAAGGCAACTGACTCATTTGATATAGATGCTGGGAGAACTGAGAGGCAGAGTATACTGGAGTGAGAACTTTGAAGAAGTCTACTTGTGAGGAAATGCAAACCCAGGCAAGGGAGAATGATGTTGACAGAGAAGAAATAAAGATAAGAAATCCTTGAAAGAGGATTGATGATTATAGAGAATGTAAAAGAATACCATTTCCATCTCATTGTTTATACTCTTACCAAATCTTTTCAGCATTACTGTTTTGTGTGTGTATGTCCATTAAATACTGTAGTGCTATCCTAACCTTTCCTTAAAATATTAATGCAAACATCAAAACAATTGCTTTAAAATACATCATAGCTTTAGAACTGCTCAGAGAGTAGAGCTGGCTTTGCCATGGAAGTACCCACAGAACACATCTTGTCTCCACAGTGGAAAGAGGTCAGAAGATCAGTGAGCACATTGTCATTGGCACCCCTGGGACCGTTCTGGACTGGTGCTCCAAGCTCAAGTTCATTGACCCTAAGAAGATCAAGGTGTTTGTTCTGGATGAGGCTGACGTGATGATAGCTACTCAGGGCCACCAAGATCAGAGCATCCGCATCCAGAGGTAGGAACTCCTGAGCCAGGAGGAACTTCTCGGCCTCCTGATCTACAGCATCATCTCCTTTTACTTCACCCTCCTCTTCTTGGCCCTGCCAGTTCTTTACTCTGCAGCTTTCAGAGGCATTTGTTTGGTGGGCCATTTCCATGTCGCACTGACCATACCCCCAGCCTAGGTTGAGGAAGGAGACTTAGGGACTCTACCATCACCCGTGCCTGCCCCACGTCTGCTCCTCCCTCCTCCCTGCAGTGCTCCTCCCTGCTTTGCCACCTTCCTGGGGACGCAGGTCATCCAAGCCTGGGGAGGCTGTGCTTCTGTTCCTTGTAGTGAAACACTGGGTCGGGGTCATGTCGAACACCTGGGCCTTCCCTTGCAGGATGCTTCCCAGGAACTGCCAGATGCTGCTTTTCTCTGCCACCTTCGAAGACTCTGTCTGGAAATTTGCCCAGAAAGTGGTCCCAGACCCAAACATCATCAAACTGAAGCGCGAGGAGGAGACACTGGACACCATCAAGCAGTATTACGTCCTGTGCAATAGCAGAGATGAGAAGTTCCAGGCCTTGTGTAATATCTACGGGGCCATCACCATTGCTCAAGCCATGATCTTCTGTCATGTGAGTAGCAGCGGCAGCAGGAGGCCGCCTGCGGGGGAGGAGCTCCACTGGAGGGTGTGGCCCTGCGCCCTCCCTCTCAGCCAGCTCCACTTCGTGCTGGGGGACCAGGTTCCTTCCCGGTGGCTGGAAAGGAAATGAATCACCTCCATCTGCCTCAGGACATATTCTCACAGGTTGTAATGAGTTGTAAGGGGAAGACTGAAGATCTAAACCTTCTTTGGTCCCACTTCTTAGAGATAACTTGGGAAAAAAACCTCCAAATAACATCCAGGAAAATAATTTTAAAGTTTTAATAATATAGGGTATTTAGGAATGAAGACCTTTGGCTCAAACCAGTCTTTATAGATAAACACTAAGATCATTGAAGGAATTTGTCCAAAAAAAATCACATGGTAAAAAATATTCAGAAACTTTAAGCCTAACCTGCTGACTGAACTCAGTAGAGCCTTCATATATATTAATGGCAACAAGCCACTTTTCTGCAGGTGTCTTCATTTGTTTTTTTACAGGTATCTTCGCTTAAAACAATTCTTTTTACTCCAGACCCGCAAAACAGCTAGTTGGCTGGCAGCAGAGCTCTCAAAAGAAGGCCACCAGGTGGCTCTGCTGAGTGGTGAAATGGTGGTGGAGCAGAGGGCTGCAGTGATTGAGCGCTTCCGAGAGGGCAAAGAGAAGGTTCTGGTCACCACCAACGTGTGTGCCCGCGGTGAGCAGAGATTGTGTCCTGGTCTGCAGGCTCGGGGTAGCGGGAGAGATCCTCGTCTGCGGGACACTCCGGTGGTTTGCGGGAGATCCTGTTTTCTAGAAGAGCCTGTTTGTATTCCCTCAGCAGAGGAGAACTTTCACAGAAGCCAGGAGTCCTGACTTGGTGGCTTAGAACGGCACCTGCTCTTCTTGGGGCCCCCAGTGAGGCTTTAGCTGCTTCTCCAGATACTGGTATCCAGCAGAGGCTCTCTGGAGCCTGATGGCTGATTTCATAATTTGGTCAGCACCTGCCACAGTTCTGTTTTCTCCCTCTGGGTTCTGCTACCTGCCCCTTTGTCTGAATCCCAGAGCTGGCCCATCCCAGACTGTTCCTTCCACCTGAGGTTGGCGTGTATAGGCCTGACTGTGGATGACAGTGATTTCTATCTCCCATCCTTACTCCTGTCCAACTCTCCTTCATGCAGGTATCGATGTGGAACAGGTGTCTGTCGTCATCAACTTTGACCTTCCCGTGGACAAGGATGGGAACCCGGACAACGAGACCTACCTGCACCGGATCGGGCGCACCGGCCGCTTTGGCAAGAGGGGCCTGGCCGTGAACATGGTGGACAGCAAGCACAGCATGAACATCCTGAACAGAATCCAGGAGCATTTCAGTGAGTCCCTGGGAGTGTCCCCTGCTGGGCCCTTACCTTACAGGGCAAGTCCAGGCGGGAGGGGAGGGTGAAGGGTAGGTTTTCCTGTGGCCCCGAGAGAGGCCTTTGTCTCTGTCCCATTCCCCTCCTTCCCTACAATGTGGAAGTTCTCAAAGAGCACACCTGGAGAGCTCAGGGCTCAGGGACTTGAATGACAGTCCCCCCCGGCCAGGCTGAGGGGCCTGGGGCTCTGGCTGTTGCTGTCCGTGTCCCTTGCTCAGTCACTGGAAGCCTTTGGGGTTCAGTGAAGGATCTCTGTGGCCAGAGGCACAGCACGTTCCTAGGCAGCAGAGACCTGTGTTTCCTCCCTCCCTGCTGTGCTGTCCCTTCCCTGAGTGTGTGTCTCTGTAACCCCATGTTGGTCTCTCTTTGAATTCTCTTTTCTTTCCCCCAGATAAGAAAATAGAAAGACTGGACACAGATGACTTGGACGAGATTGAGAAAATAGCCAACTGAGAAGCTCCTGCAGTCACTGGTGCCACCCTTGGTGCTCCCCCTGCACGGGACACTAGTGCTTTCACGGCACAGGCCTCAACAGTCAACACAAAGATGAAGGCACGAGCAGAGAGAAACTACCTACCTCATTTTAAATTACGTTTGGACTTGACAAAAATTGTACAAGTGATGGGGGAAGGTAGAAAAAAATTGTTTACACAACTTTTGAAGATTACGCATGAATACATAGAAATTTACCTTTTGGAAATTCTGTCTTTCTTTTGGCCAGCGTTTTCCCACATCATTACGCTAACCTAGATGTTGTGGCTGATCACTTGCTCAGGAGCCTTTGTGGCAGCCCCGGCCTGTTCTCTGCTTAGAATTGTTCAGGCCAGCCTCCAGCCCTTGTGAAAGTGATAGAGTAGAGGTGAAGAGGGAACACAGAGAGAGAGAGACCGAGTAGCTTAGGTGTGTAAGCCAGTCATCGTGTTTGGGGTGTGGCATGAAACAGCAGAGGAGACCTGCGAGCTGCTGCTTTGGATTTGGGTTGGGACAGCTCGTCTTGAGTGTTGTCGGTCCTCGCTGTCCTGATGGCCAGAGCAGGAAGATCTGCTAAGCATGGACCACAATGCCAACCTGGGATCTCTGGTGTATGCAAGTCTGTGTTGCAGACCATGACTTGTTCTTCTCAGTGGGTGCAATCTGTGCAGAATGCACATCTGATAACTGTGCTTGTGCTTGAGCAAGTCCTGTGGAGAAGTCATCGTGGAGAATTAGTGGTGGTCCTGGCTTGCCACAAAACCTGACCTTGTGGGCACTTGCAGCATCTTTTTTACATCCCTAACATCACCTTGACCGTTTAGTAGCCGTTAGCAAATAAAAGGTGCTCTGAGGTTTGGATCCTCAGTGAAAATTGTGGTTTCAAGTTGCTAATGGCCAGTCTCAGGGCTCCAGAAGCGATCAGCAGTAGTCAGAAATCCTTGCTTTGCCTCCACATCACAGAAGGCAAGTTTTTTATCGGAGCTGGGGAATGATTTCAGAATTTAGGCATCTTGATTATAAAGGGATTCTGAATATCTGCATTCACAGTGCTTGGAATACAAACAGGTGCAACTAAGGGACAAGGTGGACTACAGCCATTCATCTGTCCAAGGCAAGAGTAACTGCCAAGGCCTTTGCTCCACCCTTACTTGGCATCTTTGTGCAGAGCAGTCAGAGCAAATAATAGTAATGGACACTTCCTCATACCTGGCCAAAGCTGTTGGTACCCACAGAGTGACAGAGCAAAGATGAGATGAAACTGAGTTACAAGAGCAATATGAAACCCCAGCTGAGAGTCCTCTTCAGCTCTTTGACTTCGATACGGAAGGGCCACTTTATCTAGGACCAGGCCTGAAAGAGGGATTTTCTGTGATGAGAACTATTCCAATCCCAGACCTTCCTTGTAGGCATTTCTGTGTTTTAGGGCCAGATTTGTCTCCTGGGAAGGGAAGGGGCCAAGTCAGCCTCCCAGGTGGTTTCCCTAATCTGACATTACAGATGCTACAGAGAGAACCGCAGACTGTCAGTCCTGCCACATTCCCCTGGGGGCACTTGACTGTGTTGAGTCTTGTTTGTACTTTTGGCCAACTCTGACCCACCTAGGGAGTCTTGTAAGAAGGGAAGAAATTTTATGCCCCCTCCAACCCCCGCAAAGTCCTGTGGACCAACCCTGGAATAACTTAAAACAAAGGCAATAATTAAAGGAGTGTGGACTCCTGAGGCTGCAGGCTGAGTACATCCCACCTTCTCACAACATGTATAACCTATCTACTGAGTAGCCCTAAATCTGAGCAGGAAAATGGGAAGCGATGTGCTTCAGACTCTTCAATAGTAGGAATAAATGGGTATCTGGTAGAAATCTAGATTAACAGTTCCTTATCTGGGGCTAGACCCCTAAGAACTCACTGGATGGGTTTTATGGAGTTTATGAAGTTTATGCAGTGTTTTGAGTTTAAATGTATTTTCCTGGGGAGAAACTCCCAAGCGAGTATGTGTCTTTTTAAAAGGTAAGAAAGACTCACTGTATGGATGGCTCTGGAAAGTCCCCCCAGTGTCACTGCAGCCCATGTTCGTTCCTGCCAGTGCTTAGCCTCTAGGGCGTAATGGTCCATAGCTGCTTCTGTGACCTTGTGCCATTTTGAGACATCGGTGATGTAAAAATGTATGGAGCCCTTGAGCTTCAGTCCCCAGAGTTTCTTCTGCTGATTTTAGTAAGTTCCTATGTATGGAATGATAAACTGTGCCCTACAAAAAGAAACTTGCTTGAGAAAAGGAGATTTGGGCCCAGTAGAAAATTCTGGATATGTTCATTATCCATAAACAATGGATTTTATTGTTTTTTTTGGAGTGTTCATTGGCTGTATGCATAAGAACTAATCAGTCATTAATGTATTCTTTATTGATGTTTAACTGAATTATGACATGTTCATGTTACTAAGACATCATTTCTGAGTATAAGAAGAAAACAGCACGTTTTGGTTGCTGGTATTAGTGAAGATTTATGTATTATTATTCCATAGACTAGTCATCACCTGATACTACTGTTCCATTTCAGAGTTGACATTGCTTCAACATAAGCAGTTGGGATGTCACCATAGGCCAAGGGCCCTACTCAGTTGCCAGAGGGCTCCTTACCTTCCTGTTTTTCCTGCTGGTAAACCAGAGTATGCTGGCTAACTAATCAGAAAGAAGGTAGATGTCTGCATTACAAAGGCCTTACATTCGATTTTCTAGTCCTAGGAAAGGAATACAAATAGGGCTTGGAAACAGGTCTTCTCCCTTTTTTGTTCCCATCTTGTTTATTATTTAACGTGAAGGCTGTTTCATTCACAGTGTCTGGTATTCAGAAGGTAAGGATTTCTGAGGCTAGAGAAGATTTCATGAAGGGGTTGAGTTTGCTTATGAGAGAAAAGTGGTGGGATTCCAAGTGACAAGAAGAGTGGCCTAGGCAGATGAGGCCCTGTTAAGACCAAAGCAACTTCACTAGGATTAATGCAGTACACTGGAAGGGTAGTGAAGGGAGCAGCCTTGCCACATGGGCAGAGAAAAGTCTTGTTAGGTAGAAAATGAGATTTGATTATTTGAACAGTATTTGGATTTAGTAGTGAATTGTCATAGATTCTTGGATCACAGGAAGTGATGAAATGGGGTTTTGGGAAAAATGGTCTAGCAGAGATATACAGGATATACTGGAGCTGGAAAAGGCTGGCATCTGAGAAACCAGTTAGATTATTACATCGGTCCCATCACACAGTAAGTGCCAGGATGTCACTGGTCGTATTGAGAACACAAAAGAAGAAATGGGGAATTCCCTGGCAGTCCAGTGGTTAAGACTTGACGCTCCTGCTGCAGCGGGCGTGGGTTCAATCCCTGGTCAGGGAACTAAGATCCCACATGCCAGGCGGCATGGCCAAAAAAAGAAAAAAGTAAGAAGAAATGGACTGGAGGGGTGCTGCAGAGGAGGAATGGTAGACTTTTATACCTGCTTACTGTTGTTATTCCAAAAAGAATCTGTGGCTCTTAAAATTTAGACACACTATACACAAATAATTCTGGGGAGAAATCCAAAGGGAAGGTTTGGAAAGAACAAATGACATCAGGGTTGAGTCATGAATGAATGACTCATGAATGATGTCAGGCCTGTCACCTTTGCAAGAAGGGACTGGCCCTTCGTCACCAACACCCCTAAGCTATTGTAAATTTCAGAGGCCCTCTTCAGGTCTCTCTTGATCCTGAACATAGAAAACAGGTTCTTAGGAACCCCCTGCAGTTTTATCTGACTTTGCTTTTCTGCTTGAGAATAAATGTTCTTTATTCTGTTGTCTGACTCAGGTTGCAGCATCTTCCAAAAATGACACAGTGGAGGTGAGGGAACCTGTAGGGCTGATGCTAGGAGGCTCCAGTACCCTGCTTTCCTAATCCTGAGTCTGGAACAGGGCTTTCCCGGAAGAGCTTCAAACACCTAGTGGGAAGTTAAGAGGGCAGGTGGGGATCTGCTTGGAGGATATTTGTCACACTCCTACCTTCTGTCCTCTCTTTCTCGAGCCCCTGTTGTTGGATGCTTCTGCTTTGGCTTAGAAACTGTTCTGGCATTAGTATTCAGCAGAGCAAGGGGCTTCTCCTTAGTAGTCCTAATTGTAAAATGGGGAATAGGAGTAGGCGGAGAAAAAATATTAGATGAAGCCTGAGAGTGGTCGCTGTCTGGGATGTCAGCTGCTCAGGTGAGACACTTATAGTCTCTGCTTTCTCCATACCTCATAGGCAGAGGTGCTTGGGTGGCAGATCTTCCTTTTTTTTTTTTTTTCAGATATTTCTTTTATGCAGGACTACAGCTAGCTACTTCCAGAGGAAGCAGGGTTGGGGAGGGGGGCTGTTTAAATGGAACTCTCCTGGAAGTACTAGTACACATTTTTTGAGTCTTTACAACTGTTATATTCTCATCCATAGGCTTCCAGCATCCTTGGAATTCTGCAATTGGAGAAATGCCAAATAGTCTTAAGTTAGCTTAGACCCTGGTCTAGATCACCACTGTCATCTGTTCTACTACACTGGCTTCCTAACAGGTGCTCCTGCCTCTACTTGGGTTTTCCTCTAGTTCATTTGTCACACAGCAGCCAGTGTGATCTTTGTAACATTTGAGTCTGATTTTCCCACTCTCCTGCTTAAGCCCCCCATTACTTTCCGTTTTCCTTAAGTGCAAACCGTGTAACATGTGTATATACATCTGACACATCTATGTAGTAGGCATTCCAGATAAGGCACCTCAAGTCTCTAGCCTCACTTGCTTTACTTCCCCCCTTGTACTCTGCTCCAATTCCACCCTCGCCAAAATTTGCTTTTGTGCTAGGCCACGCCACGGAGAGTTTGGTGATCCTGTGCATTTCCCTCTCCAGTTTCTCACTTTGAGATCGTTATTTCCTCCCCCAGCCAGCCCACTTTGAAGCAGGAACAAAAATTCAAAGAAACTGCCAGGACGTATGGATGAGGTTAAGAATGTTTTACCTCCAGGATTCTAGCTAAGATGGGCATGAGGAAAGAGAGAAGGTAACTCAAAACGGGAGTCCTCAGAGGCTGCAGGTGGTCAGGGAGCAGAGCAGAAGTTCAGAGGATACTTTCTTCACGCCACCCCAGGGCATCACCTGTGGCCAACCTCCTGTTCAACAGTCCTTGTCTCTTTCAAGTCCTCCCTCTCAGCAGAGCACCAGAGATTTCGGTACTCCGTGTGGGGAGAGGAGCCTGGAGGGGGAACCTCTCCCCTCTGCCAAGTGGGTCCCAAACAACCAGTGACCGGGTGCATCAACTGCTGCGGTCACACCTCTACTTGGAACTCTTCTCCCAGTTCTTCCTCCTGTCTCACTCCTCCTAGTCCTTCCTTTTTCAATGGTAAAAACCACTTCTTCAGGAACGTGTGCCTCAGTCCCCTGTCATCAGCTCCAGGGTGCCCTGTACAGGTGCCTGTACTTACCTTATTATTTTTTTGGCCACACTGCACAGCACGTGGGATCTTAGTTCCCCGATCAGGGATCAAACCCGTGCCCCCTGCACTGGAAGCACGGGAGTCTTAACCACTGGACCACAAGGGGAGTCCCCACTTCCCTTATTGACATTACTGCATCAGGTGACTTTCAAAGGGTTTACATAGATAGCTTATTTACTCCTGACAACAAATGTGTTATGATTCCCATTCTACAGATGAGGACAGAGGCACAGAGAGGATAAGTCATGTGTCCCACCATATACAGGTCAGAAGTAGCAAGGCAGACTACACGCCTGGGCAGTCTGGCTCCAGGACCCACCTTCTTAACCGCTAGGCTGTATTTGCCTCATATACAAATATGTGTACGTTTGGGACTGCTTGTTTAGCGTCTGTCTTCCCTGAGGTGAAGTCCAGTAAGGGTAGGAGGTGTGTAATCAGTCATCACTGAATTCCTAGCTGTCAGCAGGCGTGTTGCTGCTTTGTTAATGTGTGTTAACAGTGGAGTATGTTTTACAAATTTTCTGTAAAAATTATCCCCAATCACTTTTTCATACAGTTTTTACAAATTGATCTTTATAAATTAGTCATTAGAATTTTGCGGGCCAAATACAAACTTGGTCTGGCTCCTGCCACTATTGCTAAATTATTTTCTAAATCTTACGGCATTCCTCTTCCCCTTCCCGTCACTTCCGGTACACAGAGGCATCACGAGCGAGAAAGAGCAGTCATTCCAGAGCAGAGCCGCCATCCTATCGTGCCCACCCCCACCGCAAGCGTAAGCAATGCGAGTGCCCGCACGCCTCGGCTGAGAACACATGATGGCGCCACAGAATCAGGCACGATCGTGAGATGTTCTTTGCCGACCCTTAATTGACTTACTGATACGTTCACTCCCTAATTCAACAGTTGTTTATTGTGTCTCTGCTATGTGCGAAATGCTCGGGATCAAGAGGTAAGGGCCCTGCCAACGGGACATACAATTCACTGATATAGACGAAATCATCACGTGACCCAGCAGTTCCAAACTAGGCGCAGTACGAGCTCACCCAGTCAGCATCTAAGCCGGGGTTCGGGCCCAAAGGCCCAGTTAGAGAGTGCCTGGGGCAGGGCTATTGCCCACCTCTGATTGGCTGGAGCGCCAACCGTCACGGCTCGAAACTTGAGTAAAGCGGTCCCAAGAAAGCCTGCCCCTCACTCCGCCCTTGGTTTTGGGTTTTGTCGCCGAGAGTTTTCTGGAATTCGGTTGCCCAGATTTGCCACTTATTAAGCCATATGGTCTTGGAAAGTCAACTTCTCTGAACGTCAATTTCCTTATTTGTAAAATGGAGAAAACAGGATTGTTGTGAGAATTCAAGTAGATCATGTAGGATGCATTTTTAAAATGTTAGCTCTTGTTGTCATCTGCCCAGTTTAACTGAATACGACTCAGGGTAGGCTGTCTAGTTCGCAGCTTCATGAGAACGTGCCCTTCTTGTTGGTCTCGGATCTGAAGAGGAATGGGATTCTCAGTGGCTACCAGCGGGATGCTGTCTTTCAGGGATAAAAACCTCAGCTGACCAGGGTATTGGCAGCCTTGGCAGAGGGTTCCCTGTTGCCCAGAGCTGCACCAAACAGGCTGGCTGGTTTCAGGCTGGCTGGAGCTTCAGCCTGCACCTCCCTGAGAACACTCACCTGGATTAAACAAATGCCAATCACCCTTCCAGTAGAGGTGCAGGCAGTGAAATAAATTAAAAAATTTGTTTAGTAAGCACCCTAAAATCAAATGCAAGGAAAAATCCTATCCTCAGTTCCCCCAGAGACCACGTTTATCTCTAGGAATTGTTTCAGTGGAAGCAATGTAGGAATCACCCTCTCAGTGCTAGAGCAGCTGCACTTCATAATGAAACAGCAGTGGAAAGAGGGTAGTGGGCACCCAAACTTCAATATTTGTTCTAAGCAAGATCCTCTGCCTCCATAATAACTTTAAATTGAGTCTTGATATTGCTGCTTTTGACTGTCATGAAAAGTTTTGCTGTGTTTGAGATAAAAAAGAGTAAGAGGGATAGTTGCCTCAAGATCTAGATTTTTTTTTTAAGCGATTGTTATAATAGTAAGACAGAAGGAGCATTTTCCCCTTAGATAACCAACTAGCAGTCTCCCTCAGTGTTGCTGCCTTACGTGGAGTTAGACTGTGGTGCTGTCTCCTAATAAACAATGTAGTCTCTAAGCAGTACCTCCATTGGTGATGTGCTGGAAATTAGACTAGTCACTTGGGAAGACAATATGGCATTTGGCATTCTTACTTCTGTAAGCATAATGTGTGCATGCCCTCTGTTTTGATCAGTAGTTAAGAACTGAGAAAACATTCTTACCCTCCCCCCACTTTTTTAAGTAAAAATAAATTTATTACTACCTCTATTTTTTACACTTTTTCTCATTACATTGCTTTGTTTTATTTTTAACTGACATTATACATAGATGTACAATGCACAAATATTAGGTGTATAAATCTGAGTTTTGACAATTGTACACACATGTGTAACCATCACTCCAATTAAGATACACAACATTATACAAAAAAAACAGAACATTTTCACTGTTATCGAATGGGGGTCCTGCTGCTTGCTGCTTACAAAATCAATACTAACAAATGGTAAAAAGGAAAAGTGCCTTTAATCAGAATGCCAGCAATCTGGGGAGATGGTGGACTCAACGTACCCCAAAAACCACCTCCAAAGATTCTGCTCATGAAACTTTTAAAGGGAAGGAGGGAAGTAATCTCAGTTAATCATTGAGATGGGTCGTCGCCATCCCCCACTGTGTGCAGGCTCCTCAGCTTCTTGTGATCTTCCTCGAGATGTGATCGTGTTCACACAGTTTGGTCACAGAGTTTATTTGGGAGATTACTGAAGGGGAAGCTAGGGAAGAGATCTGGTCATCTGTTAATCACTTATTCTTCTTTTCTACTTCTTTGATCTGTGGAAAGGACCAACAAGTTAGGCAAGGTTTTGTGTGACTAAAAGATTTGAAAGGTGTGCTTGGGCCGTTGATGAGTAGAGCATGGGGGTGCTGGGCTTAAAAGTTAGTTACTATACAGCTTTACTAAAGTGACAAGAAAAGGGGCTTCCTGCTGAGGGTGGTCTCCTGCAAAGAGCTGCTTACACTGACTCTCATACAAATGGATTATACAGTATGCATCTTTTGTGTCTGGCATCTTTCCTTCAACATAATGTCTGTAAGATTCATCTATTTCATCATGTGTATCAGTAGTTTGTTCCTTTTTATTGCTGAGAAGTATTCCATTTAATAAATATACCAAAATTTATTTATCCATTCTCCTGTTATTTATTTATTTTTGGCTGTGTTGGGTCTTTGTTGCTGCGCACAGGCTTTCTCTAGCTGCGGCGAGCGAGGGCTACTCTTCATTGCGGTGCACGGGCTTCTCATTGCAGTGGCTTCTCTTGTTGCGGAGCACGGGCTCTAGGTGCACGGGCTTCAGCAGTTGTGGCTCGTGGGCTCTAGAGCGCAGGATCGGTAGTTGTGGTGCACGGGTTTAGCTGCTCCGCAGCATGTGGGATCTCACAGACCAGGGCTCGAACCCGTGTCCCCTGCGTTGGCAGGTGGATTCTTAACCACTGCGCCACCAGGGAAGCCCCTATCCATTCTCCTGTTGATGAACATTTGGATTCTTTCCAGTTTAGGACTATTATGAGTAAATCTGCTGTGAACATTTGTGTACAAGTCTTTATGTTTCATTTCTCTTGGATAGTAACTAGGAGTAGAACTGCTGGACCACAGGGTAAGTATACGTTTAACATCTTGAGAAACTGCAGTACAGTTATACAAAACCATTGTACCATTTTACCTTCTCTCCAGAGGCTTAAGAGAGTTCCAGTTGCTCCTGACAGTTTCATTGCTTGACCAACATTTAGTCAGGCTCCTGAAACTTCTCCTAGGACCATCTGTGCACTTGTAAAATCTACTTTTAACAAGAACCGCCCACCCTTGATATCTGATCGCCCTCAATATCTGGTCCGGTTCTTCATCCTCCACCATCTCCCAGGTGTCATCTGATCATCCTGGCCTGTCTTCAGCAAGAATCCTGTTACATCAGTTTAACAAAAACTCTCCTTACCCCTGATGTTTCCTCTTAGTAATTTTCCATCCACTCCCCTGTTCCTTGGCTATAAATTCCCACTTGCACATGCTGTATTTAGAATTGAGCCAAATTTTTCTCCTCTGGTGCAAAATCCCATTGCAGTCATCCTTATACTTATGGCGATGGTCCTAAGTAAAGTTTGCATTATCATCTTTAACAAGTGCCTCTGATTTTTTTTTTTAACATTCCACAACCTTACCAACACGTGGTGGGTCAATCTTTAATTTCAGCCATTCTATCCAGTGTGCAGTGGTATCTCACTGTGACCTTGATTTGCATTTCCTTAATAACTAATGATTTTTAATGAGCTCTTTTTCTTGTGCTTACTGACAATTTATCCTTTTTTAAAAAATATTTATTTACTTATTTATTTTAGCTGCGCCAGGTTTTAGTTGTGGCACGTGGGATCTTTGTTGCAGCATGTGGGATCTTTTTTTTTTTTTTTTTTTAGTTGCGGCATGCGTGTGGGATCTAGTTCCCCGACCAGGGATCAAACCCTGGCCCCCTGCATTAGGAGCTCGGAGTCTTAGCCACTGGACCAGCAGGGAAGTCCCTCATTCATACATTTTGACATAAATGTTGCAATGATTAGAAACGTGTCCTAGAGTAACACATTTTGAACTAAAATCTTCATTAGTCTATTCAGCCATGCATTAAAAAATATTTATTGAGTGTCTACCATGTGTCATGCACTTTTCTAGGTTCTTCAATCAACTGTGATTAAGACAGATAAGATCTTTGCTCTTGTTTGAAGAGTTAATATTTTAGTGGGGAGAGACAAAAAGTAAACTGGAAGCAAACAAGTAAGATGATTTTTGACAGGGTGGGAATGCTCACTTAAGTGTTATCAATTAATAATAAAACATGGAAAAAACCTATATCCCTAACGGGCGGGGAGAAAGGGGACTTAGGTAATTTACGTGATATGAGACTGACGGACGACAATGACATTAAATCGACAAATGACTTTAAAAAATACTTAGCCGTATAAAAAGTTAAATTTAAAATTGTATGTGTACTTTGTTTAGGACTATGTAAAACACCTGTGCTACGATGCATATGTACAGAAATTAGAAGGACCCAGAAGGTAAAGAAAACGCTGGGGGCTTTTTTGTTTTTGTTTTTTGTGGTGGAATTATGGGGGTTTAGGGCGTTTGGTTTCGCTTTCTTTTTTGCTGTCTTACACGTTATCTCGTTCGTTAACAGCAGAAACTGGCATCATATAGTTTTCTCCTAGGACTTTGCTTTGCGCAAGGCTTTACAGCTCAGAGACTTAACGCATTTATTATGAGACGTGGCAGACGTAAAAATAAAATTTAGGTTACTTCAGAGTGACGTAAGGCAAAGAAGTGAGGTCTACGAGTTTCACCCCATAGAACTTACGGATTTCCAGGCACGATGAGGTGGCTCCCGGGGAAGTCCGCAGAAGAAGCGGGTATGGGCGCGACGAGAGGAAGCTGGGCACGACGAGTGGAAGCGAAGCCCGATGTTAGGCCCTGCGTGGCGCCGCGCGGACGGTGACGTCTCGCCCCGGACGGAAACTGACGTCACCTTCGCGCATCGCCGCTTCCGGTCCGAGTGAGTGTGGTTCCTGCGCCTGCAGAGTTTAGGGCTGGTGTTGCTGTTCGTGCGGTTGTGTTTTTCGCCAGTCGGCCTTCCTCCTCCGGGACCATGGCCACCGATTCGTGGGCCCTGGCAGTGGACAAGCAGGAAGCGGCTGTCAAGTCGGTCAGTGGCTTCAGCTCCAGGCGGGGCGAGCGTACTGGAGGGCCCAAGCCGACCCTGCTTGGAGTCCAGGGAGCTCCCTGGGTTGGGCAGGCCGTGGCCCACACACCCCTAAAGGTTTGCTGGGAGGAATCTCTTAGCCTTGATTTGCGGCTAAGGCAGAAGAGACCAGTATGGAGCCTTTTCCTTTGATCTGGGCCAGTTAAAGACTTTTATCCTGTGGCAAATCTGTCCCTGCTATGTATGCTGTCTTTTCTGCACTGCACCTCCTCAGTGGGCATTGTAAGAAAAGGCGCGATGCTGATTCTCTTTTTCATCTGGTTTCTGAGTGATTGTCTGCTACTCTTATTTTACCATTTTTTAGATGCGTGCTTAACATGGTTGGCGGTTTGTAGCAATTTGCAGAATAACAGATTCAGGTTTATATTTAGTGTTTCAATCTACTGCAAACGGGGGGAGGCACTACAAATTGTTTCATCTGTGTTTAAAGAGACATTTAATTTCATATACTGGTTCTTTGATTAATGAAGGTCCATTCAGTGGGAAGTTAACTATAGTGTAAACTGTGACTCCCCGTTCTTATCTCTAAGTTACCTTTGTTTGGTGGTAATGGACCATTGATTTTAAGAATATAGGGGTTTTTTGTAGTCAGAAGTCTTTCCCCCCACCCCCCCTTCAGTGCGACATGAGGAATCTTAGTTCCCCTACCAGGGATCGAACCTGTGTCCCCTGCCGTGGAAGCGTGGAGTCTTAACCACTGGACCGCGAGGGAAGTCCCATGTAGTCTGACGTCTTATGTAACCTTTTAATGCCTAAATTACATTTCTTCTCCGGTCACCCTTTATTGCCTTGGGAGGATTGTCAGTTTCTCAGCAGATTGTTGAAATGGGCTAAATCCGGGGAAGTTTAGGAAGAAGCTTTACAATCTAGTTAGGAAGCCTAGAATGTGGGAGGTGCTGTGAAAATGGTAAGAATAATGTGAGAAATGAACTTTGAATGGAGAGAGGATGTTTATGAGTAGGAAAGTCAGGGAAATTTCTCATGAAGAAGTTTATATTTGTGCTGGATATTAGAAAATAATCATTTAAGATAGAGATGAAGGTGAACGGCATTTTAGAATAGAATGCACAGAAGTGCTGGACTTGCCTAGAGAACAGGAATCAGAACTCATTTTTGCTGCAGCTTAAGGTTATCGGGTTGTAGTAGGAGCAGTACTGAAAATATCGTAGGAGTGTACTTTGGCCCTTAACAAAGAACTTGAAAATGAAAGGCTTTATTTGGCTTGTTTGGAGGTTTTTAAGAAGGATACTGACAAGATTCGATCTGAGAGCTAGCAAGATTTATTGGACTGCAGAGAACAGAATATATTAGGAGTGATGTCTAAAGGAAAGGAGATCAATGTGGAAGTTACTCTCATAGCCCAGAGATAGGGGGCCTATGTTGAATGATGAAAGTAAAGATGAGGGGATGGATTCAAGAGATAATTGTGGAGGTGTGAAGATTTACAAAAAAGAGAAGGGAGATAAAGGCAAAGATTACTGTTTTCAACCTGGATCCCACAAGGTGATATTAATATAGTGCTAATAACAGGATTAGGGGAGTGGGAAGAACAGCAGATTTGATATGTAGGGTGATGAGTTCATGTTTGGCTGTTCTGAATTTGAGGTAAGGAGGACAACTTGGTAAGTACCTGTGTTGGGAATCACCAAGAGGTGTCCAGGTTCAATGATTTCCTGGGAGAACTCACAGGACTCAGCATATGATTGTACTCACAGCTGTGAGTTATTACAATGGAAAGCAAAATTAGCAAAAGGAAAAGGCCCGTGTTGCAAAGTCCAGAGGAAACCAGGCACAAGCTTCTAAGAACCTTCTCCCAGAGGAGTCACAAGCTCCACTTAATTCCTGCTTAATTCCTCTAGCCACAGATTGTAACAACACATATGAAGTGTTGTCAGAGAAGCTTGTTGGAGACTCAGTGCTCAGGGTTTTTATTAGGGGTCTATCACATCGTCATTCTTTGCCTAGCAGGTACCAAAATTCCAGACCCCTGGAAGGAAACCAGGTGTTATCATAAACCACATGTTTTTAGAAAGATAGTTAGTGAACCCCTCAGCGGTTCTGGGAATGGTGGGAACTCTCTCCAAATCCAAGTTTCCAGGTGTCAGCCAGGGGCCAACTTTGCAAGCTGGCTTTCCTAAGGATAGCAGTTAGACCTGCTGTGTTAACTCTTTTCTATACAGTGCCCATCAAGCATTTGGAAATGCGGCACTGGAGTTGAGGAGGAATCAGGTCAGAAGTATAAAATTGACAGCCACAAATAAATCAAAAACTATTATAAAGGATATGATTCTGTACTCTAGAATTTAAATCTAGTATTTAGCATCAGATATTCCCTAAAAGACAGTTACTGAGAATTGGTTTCAAATCTTTTTTAACCTACAACCCTAATCTAGCTGTGTTCTTATGAATAACACAAATATAGACCTAAAGATACTTGGTATCTGGTTTCAACTACTCTGCTTATTGGGTGGCTGATATAAGTAAATGTTTTAAAATGTTGCTTCCTGGGAATTCCCTGGCGGTCCAGTGGTTGGGTCTCCGCACTTCAACTGCAAGGGGCACAGGTTTGATCCCTGGTTGGGGAACTAAGATCCCACATGCCGTGCAGTGCGGCCAAAAAAATAAAATAAAAATTAAAAATAAGTAAATAAACATTGCTTTCTAACAGTTGGGTAAGACCCTCCCCCCTTTTTTGTTTTACCATTTAGACTTGTGTACATGAGCTTAATAAATGTAGTTAACCATTGAACAACTTGGGGGTTATGAGCCCCCAACCCTCCCTGCAGTTGAAAATCCACAAATAACTAACATTGTCCATCCGTATATGTGGTTCCACATCTCTGGATTCAACCAACCATGGGCTGAGTAATACTGTAGCATTTATCCTTGAATAAGTGAACCCTTGAAGTTCAAACCTGTGTTTAACGGTCAATTGTGTAATTCATGGTATTTGGTTATCAGGTGTCTCTACTCTTAAATGTTTCCTTTTATTCCCATTCAGATGAGTAATTTGCAGATCAAGGAAGAGAAAGTCAAACCAGATACCAATGGTGAGTCACTAGTAACTACAAGCTACATGTGCACTTCTGCTTTGCACTCATAGGTGCGATGTGGAAAGGAGCTTTCATTTAGCACGTTTGGCAAATGTCAGCACTGGATTTGAGAACCAGTAAATTTGGTTTCATTAATGATGGAGGTAGATTAGTTTTCCACATTTTAGCTTCTGACTCCTTAAAATCAAGAATCACTATTGGATTGTAGAGTCACTGTTCACTTGATAATGTTTCCTTAAGTTTTTTTAATTTAATTTTTTGGAAGGTTAATCTGGGTTCAAAATTCAGAAAGTATAAGTAAGTGAAAGGCCTCCTTCCCATCCTGGACCACCATTTACCCAGATCCCACTCCCCACCTATATTACTTTGCTAGGGCTCCCACAACAAAGTATCACAAACTAGGTGGTTTAACAACAGAAATTTATTGTCTCAGATCTGGAGGCCAGAAATGTGAGATCAAGGTGTCAGCTGGTTTAGTTCCTCTTAAAGGCTGTGAGGAAGAATCTATTCCATGTCTCTTCCTAGCTTCTGATGGTTTGCTGGCTATCTTTGGCATTCCTTGGCTTATAGGCATTTCTGCCGTCATCACCCCAGTCCCTGCCTTCATGGTATTGTGCATGTCTACATCCAGAATTTCCCTTTTTAATAAGAACATTGGTCATACTGGATTAGGGCCCATCCTAACAACCTCATCTTAACGAATTACATCTGCAGTGAACCTATCTCAAAAGGAGATCACATTCTGAGATACTGGGGGGTTAGGACTTGATCATGTGAATTTTGGGGGGGACACAGTTCAACCCATATACCACCCTATGCCATAAGTAACCACTGTTATTGGATTTTTAATATTCTTCCAAAGTTTCTTTTTTTTTAATTGAAGTATAGTTGATTTACAATGTTGTGTTCATTTCTGCTGGACAGCAAAGTGACTCAGTTATACATACATACACATTCTTTTTTTATATATTCTTTTCCATTATGGTTTATCATAGGATATTGAATATAGTTCTCTGTGCTATACAGTAGGACCTTGTTGTTTATCCATTCTATGTATAATAGCTTACATCTGCTAACCTCAACCTCCCACTCCATCCTTCCCCCAACCCCCTCCCCCTTGGCAACCACCAGTCTGTTCTCTATGTCTGTGACTCTGTTTCTGTTTCACAGATAGGTTCATTTGTGTCATATTTTAGATTCCACATATAAGTGATCTCATATGGTATTTGTCTTTCTCTTTCTGACTTACTTCACTTAGTATGATAATCTCAGTTGCACTTCCAATGTTTCTTTATGCAAAACAAATACAGATTTTTCTCCCTCTCTCCCTCTCTCTCTCACCAAAAGATGGCAGAGTATACACAGTGTACTTACTTTTTTTCATTCAACAACATACCTTGGCAAGCTTCCCTTACCAGTAAATGGAGTTTCCTCACTCAGTTTTGTAACTGCATAGTATTACATTGTGTTGATAGACCATAATTTATTTAACCAGTCATCTTTTGATAGATACTTGGGTTGGCCACATTCTTTTGGTGTTATAAAATGTTTCATGGAATAACCATGAACTTACTTCTTTTTACATGTATGCAAATACATTTGTAGGATAAATTCCCCCAAAATGGATATCCATGGTCAAAGGCATATGCACTTGCACTTTTTATCAGTATTTTTCAAGGTACCCTCCATAAGTATTATACCGATTTATATTTCTATCAGTAAAGCATGAAAGTGTTTCCCTATAGCCCCACCACAGAAGTTTTAGTCAAAAACTTGAAATTTTGCTAATACAGGTAAAACCTGGTGGATCAGTGTAATACATTTTTCTATTTCATTAATAAGGCTGAATATTTTCATAAGTATAAAGGAATTTGTTTCCTTTTCTACTGAGCTTTTTGTCTTTTTTCTAAATATGAAGAACTTCATATTTTAAGATTGTGATAGAAGTTGCTAATACTTCAGCCAGTTTTGTCTCTTGACTTTTTTCTTGTGTATTTTTGCTCTGCAAACTTTTTTTTTTTTAATTATTTATTTGGCTGCGCCGGGTCTTAGTTTCGGCACGCAGGATCTTCGTTGCAGCACGTGGGATCTTTAGTTGCTGCATTCGGGATCTAGTTCCCTGACCAGGGATGGAACCTGGGCCCCCTGCATTGGGAGCATGGAATCTTAACCACTGGACCACCAGGGAAGTCCCTCTGCAAACATTTTTATATAGTCAAACGTATCAGTCTTTCACATTATTATTTCTGGAATTTGAGTCAGTTTTCATAGCCCAGTCTTTGATCCTTTTGGAATTTTTCCTGGTGTGGATTGTGAGGTATGGATCCAAAGTGTTTTCTCTAGTGTGTTTCACCTTTTTCATGTCAAGATGGCTACAGATTTGTTTCAGTGCCGCTTTTGTAATAGTCCATTCTTCCTCTCTAGTTTGAGATCCACCTGTATTATATACCAAATTCTGCATTTTCTCATCTATCCTGTCAAGCTTATTTTGCATATTCATGTACCAGGATCATATTCCTGATTGCTGGAGCTTTATGACATGCTTTAATGTCTGTGACTGCTGGTCCCCACTCACTGATTTTTTTTTTTTTTTTGGTTGTGCCACACAGCATGTGGGATTTTAGGTCACCGACCAGGGATCAAACCCATGCCCCCTGCAGTGGAAGCGCAGAGTCTTAACCACTGGACCGCCAGGGAAGTCCCCATTGATCTTTTTTTAGAGTGTTCCTGGCTATTCTTATTTTCCATACGTATTCTGTTATAGTCAACTTGACTAGTTCTAAGAAAACAAAGAATCTTTTAGTATTTCCCCTAGGACCATGTTACATTTATAACTTAACATCTATATGCTATTGAGTCTTTTTATAAAACCTATGATTAAGTCTTTCCATTTTTTTCACATCCCTTTTTGTGTCCTTTAGGAATGTTTTAATGACTGTAGCATATGTGATGTCCCCTCTTTCATTTCTATTACTGGCGGTATGTGTTTGTTCTTTTTTGATGAGTCTGCCTAGAGACTTATCAGTTTTTTTTATCTTTTCAAAGCCTTTTTTTATCTTTTCATAGCCTTTTCAAAGGCTTTGGCAATGTTAATTTTCCTGAATATTTGTCTTTTATTTCATCGATTTCTACTCTGTATTTTTTTCCTTCTACTTGCTTTGGGTTTACTTTCCTCTTCTTTTTTATCATATACTTCAAATAGTTTCAGTTTCCCTTTTGATTTCTTCATTGGCCCATGGATAATTTAGAAGTGTGTTGTTTGATTTCCAGATATTTGGGGGGGTTCTGGATATCTTATTAATTTCTAATTTAACTCCATTTTGATCAGAAACCATTAAATATGATTCTGCAGTTATTGGGTATAGTGTCCTCTAAATGTCAATTAGGCCACCGTTGTTGATAGTGTTAACTCAGATCTTCTATGTCTTAACTGTTTTTTGTTGTTTGCTTTTTGGTCTAGTTCTTCCAGTTGTTGAAAGAGAAGTGTTAAAATTTCCAACGACAGTTGTGGAATAGTCTTATTTCTCCCTTTAATTTTGTCAGTTTTGGCCTCCTGTGTTTTGCAGATCTGTTGCCAGGTACATTCACATTTATGTCTTCCTGATGAATGGACCTCTTATTAGAAATATCCTCCTTTATCTCTGGTGGTGATTTTGGTCTTAAAATCTGCATTACCTGAGCCACTCCAGCCTTCGTATGCTTACTGGTTGCGTGATGTATCTCTTTCCATCCACTGACTTTCAACTTATTTGTGTCTTTATATTTAAAGTGTGTCTCTTGTAGGAGTATAATCTATAAAAATTTTGAATCACTATGTTGTACACCTGAAACTAATACAATATGGTAAATTAACTATACCTCAATTTTAAAAAATTAAAAAATAAAGTGTGGGGCTTCCCTGGTGGCGCAGTGGTTGAGAGTCTGCCTGCCGATGCAGGGGACACGGGTTCGTGCCCCGGTCTGGGAAGATCCCACATGCCGTGGAGTGGATAGGCCCGTGAGCCATGGCCGCTGAGCCTGCATGTCCGGAGCCTGTGCTCCGCAACAGGAGAGGCCACAACAGTGAGAGGCCCGCGTACCGCAAAAAAATAAATAAATAAATAAAAATAAAGTGTGCCTCTTGTAGACAGCTGACAGTTGGATCTTGCTTTTTTAGCCATTCTAATAATCTCTGTCTTTTAACTGGAGTATTTTATCTGTTTGCATTTAATGTAATTATTGATGTGGATGGGTTTAGGTTAGCAATTTTACTGTTTGTTTGTCGCTTTATATTTTGTTTCTCTGGCTCTTTTCCTGCTTTCTTTTGGGTTAATTGAATATCTTAGAGTTCCATTTTAATTTATTTATGAGCTTTTTAGCTTTACCTCTTTGCATTAGTTTATGAGTGTTTTAAAGTTTTCTTCATATAAGTCTCACATATTTTTTGTTAATTTTATTTTGAGGTGCAATATTTTATCTTTTTAGTTGCTATTATAAAGAGGGTTTTTTCAATAATATCTCTATTTATAAAAGCTACTGATTTCTATTTATTTATTTTGTACCTAGCTCTTTTATCTTTTACTGAGATATCTTATTTTGTAGTCATTTTTAAGTTGATACTCTTTTTTTTTTTTTTTTTTTTTTGCGGTACGTGGGCCTCTCACTGTTGTGGCCTCTCCCATTGCGGAGCACAGGATCCGGATGCGCAGGCTCAGTGGCCATGGCTCACGGGCCCAGCCGCTCCGCGGCATGTGGAATCTTCCCGGACCGGGGCACGAACCCGTGTCTCCTGCATCGGCAGGCGGACTCTTAACCACTGCGCCACCAGGGAAGCCCAAGTTGATATTCTTAGTCCTGCAAGTTTACAATCTTTTTTTTTTTTCTTTTTTGTGGTACGCGGGCCTCTCACTGTTGTGGCCTCTCCCGTTGCGGAGCACAGGCTCCGGACGCGCAGGCTTAGCGGCCACGGCTCACAGGCCCAGCCGCTCCGCGGCATGTGGGATCTTCCCAGACTGGGGCACGAACCTGTGTCCCCTGCATCGGCAGGCGGACTCTCAACCACTGCGCCACCAGGGAAGCCCCTACAATCTTTTGTAATCTAAAAAAAGTGATCGTTTTACCTCTTCCTTTTAATTTTTAATACCTTTATTTTCTTTCTCATGTCTAATTGTGTCTGCTAACATAATGCTATATTTTAAATATAGTTATAATAATGCTATATTTTAAATAAGTAAGTCAGAGGTGACATATCTGATCACTCTGAAGTCAGCCAGCATTTCTAGAAATTTGAACATTTCTTATGCACTAAACTTCCTAGGAATAAAAATCCATTAAACGTATAGAAACGCCAACTATTTAAATTTTGATCACTTAAATAAGGTTTGATATTTATATTGTCCCACCTTTTGAGTGGATTTTTTTAAAATAAATTTATTTATTTATATATTTTTTGGCTGTGTTGGGTCTTGCTTGCTGTGCACGGCCTTTCTCTAGTTGCGGCGAGTGGGGGCTACTCTTCGTTGCATTGTGCGTGCTTCTCATTGTGGTGGCTCATCTTGTTGTGCAGCACAGGCTCTAGGCGCACGGGCTTCAATAGTTGTGGCTCGTAGGCTGTAGAGCACAGGCTCAGTAGTTGTGGCGCACCGCTTTAATTGCTTCGCCACATGTGCGATCTTTCTGGACCAGGGCTTGAACCCGTGTCCCCTGCATTGGCAGGCAGATTTTTAACCACTGCACCACCAGGGAGGTCCCCTTTTGAGTGGATTTGATACTTGCCTTTCTGATTATGATAACTCTTTTCTTGTGTAGGTGTTATCAAAACTAATGCCACTCCAGAGAAAACAGATGAAGAAGAGAAAGGTAACTAATCTTTGAAACCCTGTAGCAAGAGACATAGTATCACCTAGGACGTGCCTCTCTGGAGCCAGAGGCATTCTGAGTTATAAGATCAAGGAGATGAGGGGAATCAGCCAAGGAAATTGAAAACAGTGAGATAGAAGGAGAACCAAAAGAGAGTGGTATCCCGGAAACCAAAAGAAGGAAGTGTTTCAAAAGTAGGGAGTCATATATAGGTAATAAGTTGGTTAAGAGAACTAAAAATTGTTCAGTTGATTTAGAGTGTAGAGTCATTGGTGAGCTTGACAAGGGCTGTTGAGGTCAGATGGGGAGGTTAGTTTAAAAAAACCTCTTCAGTGAAGAGAAAGTGAAGACATGAGTATAGACAGCCCTGTCAGGGAATGTTCCATAAAAGGGAGCAGAGAACTGGGACCGTAACTGGATGGGGATGTGGGATAAAGGAGGAAGCACATTTATGATGAGAGGTGTTACAACATGTGTACATGCTGGTGGGAATGATCCATTAGAGGGAGAAACTGATCATGCAAGAGAGAAGGTCACTGCTGGGAGAAATATCCTTGTCTGAAAGACGGAATGGGACCCATTGTATAAGTAGAGGGGCTAGCCTCAGGAGGATGGCGGTCCATCCACAGTTACAGCAGGGAAGGTGGAAAGGACGCTCACAAATGCAAGTGGGTGTGTGGGTTGTCACGGCAGCACTTGGAGGTGCTTCTGATTACGTTCACTTCTCAGGGAAGTGAGTAGCAGGGTCATTAGATGAGTGAGAATGTGGAGAGGTTAGAAGTTGAAGAGAGAAGAAGAGTGAATAAGTGGCGTATAGAAACAAAAAGTCTTGCTGGGCAGCTCAGACCACTTGGGTGTAGCAGTCAGGAGTTTAAAGTGAGACCTTTTGGTGTGATTATGTTTTTCTCCCACCTTGCTGGGCCATTCAGGTGTGGGTGCAGACATGGGGAGAGAGGTTTCACAAGGGTGGGGTTTGCCCAGTGAGTATGAGGAAGATCTACTGGTTGTTTCCTACAGAGGACAGAGCCGCCCAGTCCTTACTCAACAAGCTGATCAGAAGCAACCTTGTCGATAACACCAACCAAGTGGAAGTCCTGCAGCGAGATCCAAACTCCCCTCTCTACTCAGTGAAGTCCTTCGAGGAGCTTCGGCTGTGAGTATCCGTTCCTTTGAACAACTGTTCCTTGCTAGCCCTCCTTTATAAGACTTAGCATATCAGAGATCTTGTGGGAATTTTACTTTCTACTTTTATTTTTTAAAAATCTTAATATATTTACTTTCTTTGACTAATTAATAATTCACATGATTCAAAAGTTTAAAAGTATGAAAAAGTGATGGTCTCCCTCCACCCTTGTCTCTTGGCTACCCAGTTCTTCTCCTTAGGGATTTTTAAATGCCACAAATTTATTCATCATAGCTGAAAGTCTTTTTTCTTTTATGCTCTTAGAACTTTCAATAAAATATTGGCTGACAGGTGATTTCTGGATGTCAGGAACATTTCTTATTAGGTAAGCCCTTTTGTTAGACTATAGGGTTTACAGTGTTAAGAACAGTTATCTGCTTTTTTAAAATCTGTCCAAGAAGGCTGTGCAGGATTCCCAGTAACTGCAGTGGAAATCAGCCTTCATTGTTGCAGAATTTTTTAAAAAATCCAAAACCCAGAATTAAGCCTTACGTATGCACATTTATGCACTGTGGTGAGAATGACTTCTAACATGTCCTTGTTTTAAAGGCAGAGAATTATGTAATGTTATGCCAAGTTTTTCGTTTCCTTCAGTAAGTTAGTAAAGAGGTATTTAGGGTTGTTGGTTTATGTACATGACACTGTGCTGGGTGTTATGAGTAACACAAGACATAGCTGCCCTTCTTAATGCCTGCCAGGACTCAAATCATAGACAGAAAATAGCTAGTGAATAAGAAAGTGGTGGAATGAATGGATTCTTTGCCTTTGTTCAGCAAAATTTATCATATGCCCACTGTAGGCAAATAGGGGCCACATTTCTGCCAACTATTGCCACCACTTGACAGTAAGAGACACTTAAAATAAGAGAGCTAACTAGAACCAAATCAAGTTGTTAATGCAGCAATAGCTAAGAGCAAGGTTTTTAAAGTGTGGCCTTTTTTTTTGAATATTTTCAGGACATAATACTTTTCTATTTGTATTTTCTCTGTCAAAGGCTTTTTTCAGCAAATCTGTCATCTCTGCTTCCATTCATAAATTCTGTCCGAGCAGCTATGTGTGCTCTGACAGCTTGCTTTTCCAAGTATCAGTGGTCTTTTTAAGTTCCTTTCATTTAAAGGACTGGAGTTCTCAGGTCAACCAGTGATGAACTGTCCTCTTTGAAAAGGCAAGTTCTTTCTGATTTAATTGTTAGTAGCCAAAGGAAACAAAGAATAAAACCTAGGTCACCTAATATACTTGGTCTATGTTTTACTGAAAAGATTTGCAAAATAAAAGAAAAATAATTAGCCACTGAAAGTTCTTGGATCACTTGAGTCCTCTTTCAGTAGTGACTTTGTTTCCTTGGCAACCAAATCAGAATCTGCTAAGCTTCACAACCTTTTCTTCCAAATGGATGTTACTGTTCAAAGTTCTTTGTGTCTGAGAACCACCATATGCCAGAAGAATTGCCTTTTAGAGAGCCTGTTAAACTCTAAGGAAGGCTTAGAGAACACTCTTGACTTGGTTTGACTTTACTTTAAAAACAGTGTGGTGGGATTTTTGTTAAACACCCTGTCAATTTAGAGGTAGCAGAGAGCTTATTATAAATGTACTACAAAAGCAGCTTTATTTGATATTTGTTGTGTGGCTACTTATGTAAGAAGTTGGTGCTTTTCTAGTTTTGATTTTGACTAGACATAATAAGTAAATCTAATCGCTCATAAAGTTCAGTATGATAACTGAACTCCCTTTACCTATTTACTAGAAACTGGCTGAATCAATTTTCTTACCTCTCAATTGTCCCGAGTTCTTGCACAGCTGGCTTTGGAAGGCCCATGGAACACAAAATGACTGTGGTTCAGTGGAGCATCTGCACTGAGAAATGAAAACTGAAATGTCATTCCCTAAAGGGACTTCTGTATCTTAGCAGCATAGTAAGCAGTGTTTATTTTTAGATATGTCTTTTATAATTTATTTTATACTATGAATTAATAAGTACCATTCTTCCAGTATCCTGGGAATGTTTGTCATCCAAGGCCAACCAAATTTGTGGGTCTCCTGAAAGATGAATTTCTCCAAGAAAGGAAACTAGCCTGGATTTTATAAATTGCATAGTAGTTTCAGATTAAGATTTAGTAGGGAAAGATTTTGGTTTTGTTTTGTTTTAGTGAGTATTCTTTAAGTCATAGGAAAATATGTCTGACAGGAGGTACCATTCTTTGCTAGATATAGGGAAAAATAAAATTCTAGGCTTTTAAAACAATTTCAACAACTAGGAATCCATCTTTCTCTCCCTGGCCTCCTAGGAAACCACAGCTTCTGCAGGGAGTCTATGCCATGGGGTTCAATCGACCATCCAAGATACAAGAGAATGCGTTACCCATGATGCTTGCTGAGCCGTAAGTATATGGACCCTGGCACACCTCTTCAGAACTGGGTTAAACGTCTTCCACCAAGAGCTGTAGTGTTCCTGAGCACAAGATGGGCCATTGAGAGCAACGTGCTTCTTCAGGGGAACAGCTTAGACAGGTGCAGAGAGAGTCAGATGCAATTCAATACAGTTTCTGCCTTTTCCACTTAATAAAAACTGATAGAAAAAGTTAGTGCTGTTATTCTATGCAGTTTTAAAAACTGTTTTGTTGTTGTCGTTGCTATTGTTTTTTAATAATTTAAAAATTTTTGAGACCTGCAAAAAATATCAGGAGCAATACCAGGAACATCTCCGTAACCCCATCCTGCCAAGAAATAAAGCTGCCATTAATGTAGTCGGCAGTTGTAGCCCCCATGTAACTCCCTCCATTCACAGCCCCCTCCCCTCCCCTCCCCTCCCCTCCCCTCCCCTCCCCTCCCCTCCCCTCCCCTCCCCCTCCCCCTCCCCCTCCCAAGTGAACATTGCTGATGTGGGTCATTATTCTCTCGTTTCTTTTTTTTTTTTTTTGCGGTACACGGGCCTCTCACTGTCGTGGCCTCTCCAGTTGCGGAGCACAGGCTCGGGACGCGCAGGCTCAGCGGCAATGGCTCACGGGCCTAACTGCTCTGTGGCATGTGGGATCTTCCCAGACCGGGGCATGAACCCGCGTCCCCTGCATAGGCGGGCGGACTCTCAACCACTGTGCCACCAGGGAAGCCTTCTCTCATGTTTTTTTATCCTTTTACTACGTAGTTTACTTTCATTGTTTGGTTTTTTTTGGCCACGCTGCGTGGCTTGTGGGATCTTAGTTCCCTGACCAGGTATTGAACCCGGGCCCCGGCCCTCGGTAGTGAAAGCGCCGAGTCCTAACCACTGGACTGCCAGGGAATTCCAAGTTTGCATATTTTTAAACCTTACATAAATGGTATCATACTTAGGTAGCAACTTTTTTCATTCAACTGTATTGTTTGTTTGTTTGTTTATATTTTGGCTGCACTACACAGCATGTGGGGTTTTAGTTCCCCGACCAGGGATCAAACCTGTGCCCCCTGCAGTGGAAGCTCAGAGTCTTAACTACTGGACCACCAGAGAAGTCCCTCTTTTTTAATGATAAAAATGCCACCTAGGACTTCCCTGGTGGCTTAGTGGTTAAGAATCCACCTGCCAATGCAGGGGACACGGGTTCGAGCCCTGGTCTGGGAAGATCCCACATGCCGTGGAGCAACTAAGCCCGTGCGCCACAACTACTGAGCCTGCGCTCTAGAACCATGAGCCACAACTACTGAGTCCACGTGCCACGACTACTGAAGCCCACACGCCTAGATCCCGTGCTGCGCAACAAGAGACGCCACCGCAATGAGAAGCCCACACACCACAACAAAGAGTAGCCCCTGCTCACCGCAACTAGAGAAAGCCCACACACAGCAACAAAGACCCAACGCAACCAAAAATAAATAAATTAAAAAAAAAATGCCACCTATTCCCATGACATTGGGTTACCTGAAGTGAAATGTGAAAGTTCCCTCTAAAGCATCTGACTTGTTCTCTTAAATTTTCCATAAAGATGAGAAAAGGGAGCACATAGTAGGAGCTGAGTCCTGAAGACACATTATGGCTCAGGGATTTGTCTGGGCACAGATGTTACTCTGCAGTCTTAATTTCCATAGGCCCCTTGGGGTATAAAACTAGGGCACTCTAGCTGTGCTAGAGCCTAGAATGAGGATTTCTTAGTGTGAGCCCATCTAAAATAATCATTTCACTTATATAAAAAGTTTATCATTGTACTCAGTGCAGAAAACCTGGATAATAGAAGCATGAAGGGGGAAAATCCCTATTCCTACCACCCAGAAAGAACGTTTGGACACTTGATTGTTTTTTGTTTTGTTTTTAATAAATTTGTTTATTTATTTTTGGCTGTATTGGGTCTTCGTTGCTGTGCACAGGCTTTCTCTAGTTGCAGCAAGCGGGGGCTACTCTTTGTTGTGGTGCACAGGCTTCTCATTGCCGTGGCTTCTCTTGTTGTGGAGCATGGGCTCTAGAACGCAGGCTCAGTAGTTGTGGCACACTGGCTTAATTGCTCCGCGGCATGTGGGATCTTCCCAGACCAGGGCTCGAACCTGTGTCCCCTGCATTGGCAGGCGGATTCTTAACCACTACGCCACCAGGGAAGTCCCGACACTTGATTGTTATTAACCCATATTATTTTCATCTCTGTTCTTCCTTCATCCAGCCCACAGAACCTGATTGCCCAGTCTCAGTCTGGTACTGGTAAAACAGCTGCCTTCGTCCTGGCCATGCTCAGCCGAGTGGAACCAGCAGAGAGATACCCCCAGGTGAGGGGGTGGAATCCTGGGGGCCCTGGCTTGCTTGTCCTGGGAATGGCTGCGCCATCTGGGGGGGGTTTGTCTAACGAGGGTGCCCCTGGTACAGTCTGAATGCGTCTGATGCCTCAGACTGTTGCTCAGGCAAAGCCCAGTGGTGCACCAGGCCCTTACCTGGGTAGCATTGCTTTGGAAGCAGCAGCCTTAAACAGTGGCTTCTGAAGGCATCTGCCAAGCCAGGGCTCCCTATTGAAGGCTTCTGTCTACAGCTGAAATGTGGGCCTGGCTGACGAGGATGTGGTTTCCTGCACTGTTCAAGTGGTAATGACATCGGTGTACTTGTTGCTTTAGAGCCTGTTGTCTGTTACTACAAGGCTCTCCTAAACTGACCTATGATCTGCCCGTTAGTGTCTGTGCCTCTCCCCAACATATGAGCTGGCGCTTCAGACAGGAAAAGTGATTGAGCAGATGGGCAGATTTCATCCAGAACTAAAGCTTGCTTATGCTGTTCGAGGCAATAAATGTGAGTATAAAGGGGCAAGACCTAGGCCGTGAGTTGGGGCGGGTGGTTGGGTATATGAATTTTGAAGATGAGGTGATGAGATTCAACTTTCTAGTTCAGTCTGACCTTGGAGCCCAGTGTTGCCTTTAGCAAATCTACTTAAATACTTGCTGATTTGTTAAAAATTCTCTCCACTCCTAAAATAAGATTTTTAGTTGTTAAAAAAAAAATCCCTGCATGAGTCATGGGGTTCTTCCAGTGTGGAGTATTTCACTTAGGAGCCAGGGTTTGAATTCAGCACCCAGAGTTCCGGAAGCTGCTTACGAGGGAGGGATGAGCACTGAAGATGGTAGGTTGGGTCAGTTCCCTTTCTTTAAAAGTAAAGCACAGCTTTAGTAAGAGTAATCTAAGAGCACATACAGTTCACTTGCTCTTACCAAATCAGAAATCCTTCCACCAATTCTTTTTTCATGTGTTCTGTAGAATGTAGAAAATATGGGTTAAGATGGGAGGAGGGGCAGGTAGAAAATGGGTAATGGAGAAGTTATCAGAATATAAAAAACTACAAATCAATTAGAAAAAAGTAAGCATTCCAATAGGAGAATGGACAAGAGAGGCCCAGTTGAACAGACGCTTCACAAAAGAAGGAATTCAGATGGCTAGTAAACGTGAAAAGATGATAAGCTTCATTAGTCATCAGGGAAACATCAAGTGAAACCACTGTATGCCTCTCAGATGGTAGAAATTAGGAAGTCTGGCAAACCAAGTGTTGACCAAGATGGAGAAGAACTGGAAGGCTCACGTGCTCCAGTGGGGAGTATACATTGGCACACCGACTTCCAGAAGCAGTTGGCATTACCTAGAAAAATGGAAGAGAGATATCCCTTCAACTCAGCAGTTTATAATCGCCTAGAGCAGCGGTTCTTAAACTTTTTGCTCTCTTACACTCTTAAACATTATTGAGGACCCCAAGTACTTACTTTGGAAGAATATGAAGAAAATCTAGCCTTTCTTATAATTTTAGATATTGTTTTTTTGGATGCCACGCCAAAACTTATTAACAAATGGTAATTAAAAGTTAGTTGCCATGGGATATCTGAAATCATATTAATGAATTCTTCGTACTGTTACATTAAAATTCCTTGGTCTCCCTTGCACTTTGAATGCATCTTTTGCCCAACTGTGGTTTTCTAACATCATATCTTGGTCATTTGGAAAATACTGTCTTATTGAGTTATGCTGATCTTCCAAATGTTGACATATTTCATAATACAAAATTTTAAATAGCATTTAAAATGCATTAATATCACCACCAACCAACTCAGAGGAGTTTATACATGGAGAAACTCTCAAACCTACAGCAGCACATAGAAGTGTTCCAAAATTCTAATTTTCCCTTAAGCTGAAACATTATCATGACAACAAATAACAGTCAGTTGTTTTCATTTAAATGATAGGGTCTCTGTTCATTTTCAAGAAAGTGTATGTCAAATTCCCTACTTGATTTTCTTTCTTCTTTTTTTTTTGGGGGGGCGCACTGTGCAGCTTGTGGGACTTTAGTTCCCCGACCAGGGGTCGAATTTGGGCCCTCGGCAGTGAGAGCGCGGAGTCCTAACCAGTGGACCGCCAGGGAATTCCCCGTTTGATTTTCTGTAGTTTGTCTGTCGTTCAACAAACAAAAACGCCTAGTACAGTTAGCACACAAATAATCACAAAAGGGCTTTTCCTGGAGGAAACCATCATGTTTCAGCATGCAGAAAGAGTACTTTAACCAGAAATTATTAGTATTTTTGTGTGTTTGATGTCTTACACCGATAGGTGCAGCTAAGTGTAGTGTACCAGAATCTTGAGACAACATGGATCTTCTCTAGATTGTTTTACAGGGGACTTCACTGTGTGAAGGATTAGTATATTAACTATTTAAGGTATCATTTTTTTTAAAGTTCAGTTTAGACTGATGGGCAGTGGACAGTGAGAACCACAAGGTATTGAAGAGTTCATTTAAAACTTTTCCAGTGAAGTTAATGAATTCCTGACCGAAGTCCCTTTCTCCTCGAACTTTAAATTTTGTTTTGAAAATAGGTGACATTCACATGTTTCAAAATTGAAAAGGATATATGGTAGAAACTTTTCTTTTCCCATACCCTTCAACCACCTGGTTCTGCCTGCCTAAAGGCACCCAGTACTAACCCGTTCCTCACATGTCCTACCAGAGATAGTCTGTGTGGCTACAGGCAAGTGATAATGTGATAACGTGTAGGGACTTCCCTGACAGTCCAGTGGTTAAGACTCAGCGCTTCCCTTGCAGGGGGCACGGGTTCAATCCCTGGTCGGGGAACTAAGATCCTGCATCCCTCATGGCACAGCAGTAGAGATAGACGAAATAGATAGATAGAACACTCACACACGCATGTACGTATATTACATGTATTCTTTTTTGCCCCTATTGGTATACAAATTGCTCTGCAACCTCTTTTTCACATTTAATAATGTATTTTGGAGACTGTTCCACATCAGTTCCTAAACAGTTTTATACTTTTGTTGGTGTCATCCATTCGGTGCGTCATATTTTGCTTAGTTATGTTTTAATGAATGCATATCCTTGCATATATGTTATTTCACACATATTCATGTACATACAGGATTGATTCGTAATAGTGGAAGCACTGGTCAAAGGCTACATGCATTAGTAATTTTGATAGATGGTTATATCAGTTTCAACTCCCACCAGCTATAGTTTGAGAGTAATGTGTTTTTTTCAATCAAAGAGAATTTGTACTTAGGAAAACTGTCTACACAATTAGAATATCTAACAAAGCAAAAAATCACTGGGCCAGGATGCTAGGACTAAAAACTACCAATTTATAAGGAAATCAATGAACCATGAGTGAAGGGATGGTATAAAAAGAATAAGTGTTATGCTAAAGAGAAAGAATTGGGTGATGGGGAATTACAGGAGAAAGTAGAAAAAGGGAAACTAACACTCATGGAGGGTTGACTGTGTAGGATTTAATCCTGACCACAGTGCAGTGAGATGGGTGTCATTATGCCCATTTTATAGTAGAAGAACACAAAACTTTTGGGTAACACCCCTGTGGTTTGAAATCTGGAATTAACTTGTTCTAGCTCTGGAAGGATGGGCAAGGAGGCTTTCATTTTGAAAGCGGGTTTAGCCATGAAAGTACCCACAGAACACATCTTGTCTCCACAGTGGAAAGAGGTCAGAAGATCAGTGAGCACATTGTCATTGGCACCCCTGGGACCGTTCTGGACTGGTGCTCCAAGCTCAAGTTCATTGACCCCAAGAAGATCAAGGTGTTTGTTCTGGATGAGGCTGACGTGATGATAGCTACTCAGGGCCACCAAGATCAGAGCATCCGCATCCAGAGGTAGGAACTCCTGAGCCAGGAGGAGCTTCTCGGCCTCCTGATCTGCAGCATCATCTCCTTTTACTTCACCCTCCTCGTCTTCTTGCCCCTGCCAGTTCTTTACTCTGCAGCTTTCAGAGGCATTTGTTTGGTGGGCCATTTCCATGTCGCACTGACCATACCCCCAGCCTGGGTTGAGGAAGGAGACTTAGGGACTCTACCACCACCCATGCCTGCCCCACGTCTCCTCCTCCCTCCTCCCTGCAGTGCTCCTCCCTGCTTTGCCACCTTCCTGGGGACGCAGGTCATCCAAGCCTGGGGAGGCTGTGCTTCTGTTCCTTGCAGTGAAACACTGGGTCGGGGTCATGTCGAACACCTGGGCCTTCCCTTGCAGGATGCTTCCCAGGAACTGCCAGATGCTGCTTTTCTCTGCCACCTTCGAAGACTCTGTCTGGAAATTTGCCCAGAAAGTGGTCCCAGACCCAAACATCATCAAACTGAAGCGCGAGGAGGAGACACTGGACACCATCAAGCAGTATTACGTCCTGTGCAATAGCAGAGATGAGAAGTTCCAGGCCTTGTGTAATATCTACGGGGCCATCACCATTGCTCAAGCCATGATCTTCTGCCATGTGAGTAGCAGCGGCAGCAGGAGGAGGCCTGGGGGGGAGGAGCTCCACTGGAGGGTGTGGCCCTGCGCCCTCCCTCTCAGCCAGCTCCACTTCGTGCTGGGGGACCAGGTTCCTTCCCTGTGGCTGGAAAGGAAGTGGTTTGTGAAGATGTAAGAAACAATTTCTTCTTAGTATCCTGAGGCATATATATAGTCTAAGCATGGAGTCTCCTGAACTTTATATCATTTGTAGGTGATACATTAGAAAACCCAAGTAAATCAACTGATATTTGGAGGAAAAATAAGAAACTAAACAGGACGGTTGGTTAGAAAATTACTAGAAAATAAGTAGTTTTCCAGTGTCAAACACAAACACTTAGAAAATGGAAGGATAGACCCCAGAAAATGGAAGGATAGACCCCATTTATTTTTTATTTATTTATATATATATTTTTTTGCGGTACACGGGCCTCTCACTGTTGTGGCTTCTCCCATTGCGGAGCACAGGCTCCGGACGCGCAGGCTCAGCGGCCATGGCTCACGGGCCCAGCTGCTCCACGGCATGTGGGATCTTCCTGGACCGGGGGACAAACCTGTGTCCCCTGCATCGTCAGGCGGACTCTCAACCACTGCGCCACCAGGGAAGCCCAGACCCCATTTATAATAGCCAAAATAATTTTTCAGGAATAGTTAAGATTGCTGAAGAAAACATCAAAATTCTGTTAAGTGATGTAAGAATAAAAGAACTCTTACTCTATTATTGGAATACTTGCAGATTAAAAAAAATTTTTTTTACAGTGGCATTGTTTTCCCAAACTCAAATTGAAACTTTCAAATCTACAGAAAAGATGAAAAAAAATACAAAATGAGCACTTTCATGCCCTTCACCTATTGTCAACATTTGCTTTATCCATAAGCTTTTGTGTGGGGGATATCTGTACTTTTTCCTAAATCTTTTTTTTTTTTTTTTTTTTTTTTTTGGGCTGCGTTCGGTCTTCGTTGCTGCGCGCTGGCTTTCTCTAGTTGTGGCAAGTGGGAGTACTCTTCATTTTGGTGCGCGGGCTTCTTATTGCAGTGGCTTCTCTTGTTGCAGAGCACAGGCTCTCGGTGCATGGGCTCAGTAGTTGGGGCACGTGGGCTCAGTAGTTGTGGCACATGGGCTCTAGAGCGCAGGCTCAGTAGTTGTGGCACACGGGCTTAGTTGCTCTGCAGCATGTGGGATCTTCGTGGACCAGGGCTCGAACCCATGTCCCCTGCACTGGCAGGCAGATTCTTTTTTTTTATTTAATAAAATACTTTCAGTCATTTTGCTTTGGGATATATATCTAATGCCATATATGGTAGAAAACTGCAGTATAGATCCTTTTGATTCACTGTTTTATTCCAGACATAATGTAACTCAGTATATTTAGAAAGTATGTGTATATATAAATACTTATTATAAAAAAAACCCTTTTGTAAGCATGTTATTCCTCTACTGAAATGTAACTTCATAGAAGCCATGCCACCTTATATTATTAAATTATCAGGTGATTTGCACCATATAGCACTAATGATTTTCCATCAAAGAAATTACGCATTTCTCATTTTGTGAAAGTATCAATTAATAAAGCACCTGACAGTTTTAAACAGTAAGAATTAGAAATTCAATATAAACAAATCTTGCCTAATGTAATTATTTTAAATTTGTTGTGTCCCTTTTTAGGGTAAGGGTTTTTGCTCATTTTATTATTTTTTCAACATCTTTATTGGAGTATAATTGCTTTACAATGGTGTGTTAGTTTCTGGCAGGTGGATTCTTAACCACTGCGCCACCAGGGAAGTCCCTTGCTGAATCATTTTAAAGTCAGTTGTAGATATCAGGACATTTTCCACCTAAATGCTTCCTAAGGATGAGACGTGCTCCTGCACGAGCACAGGACCATTGTCACACCTTTCACAGTGATGCAGCGAGTGTCCTCTCTGTAGTCCATCATATGCCACTTTCCCCATGTGAACCAAAATGGCCTTTATTGCTTTTGGCTGCTGCTGTTAAACCTAAGAGCCAATCAGAGAATGTCTGTTGCATTTAGTCTCTCTTGAGACTCCCTTAATCTATAACAGTTTCTCCACCTTTCATGACACGGACATCTTGAAGAGTCCAGGCTAGGGACTTCCCTGGCAGTCCAGTGGTTGAGACTTCGCCTTCCAGTGTAGGGGGTGCCAGTTCGATCCCTGGTCAGGGAGCTGGGATCCGACATGCCTTGGGTCCAAGGGGCCAGGGCATGGAACAGAAGCAATGTTGTAACGGGTTCAATCGAGACTTTGGAAATGGTCCACATCAAAAAATCTTAAAAATAAAAAAATAAAAAAAAAGAGTTCAGACTAGTAAGTAGTCTTTAGAATGTCTCTGATTTCCCCCCTCCTTGTGATTATATTAAGGTTAAATATTTTTCTAAGATTAGCACCCAGGTGACATGGTTACTTCTTTATAGCACATCACGTTAACAATTTTAAGACACATAATGCTTAACTGCTAAGTTTTAGTAGTCTTCCAGATCAAAAATATTCTTTTAAGGTACTTATATTTCTGAAATGTTTTCTTCCTTCCAGACCCGCAAAACAGCTAGTTGGCTGGCAGCAGAGCTCTCAAAAGAAGGCCACCAGGTGGCTCTGCTGAGTGGTGAAATGGTGGTGGAGCAGAGGGCTGCAGTGATTGAGCGCTTCCGAGAGGGCAAAGAGAAGGTTCTGGTCACCACCAACGTGTGTGCCCGCGGTGAGCAGAGATTGTGTCCTGGTCTGCAGGCTCGGGGTAGCGGGAGAGATCCTCGTCTGCGGGACACTCCGGTGGTTTGCGGGAGATCCTGTTTTCTAGAAGAGCCTGTTTGTATTCCCTCAGCAGAGGAGAACTTTCACAGAAGCCAGGAGTGCTGACTTGGTGGCTTAGAACGGCACCTGCTCTTCTTGGGGCCCCCAGTGAGGCTTTAGCTGCTTCTCCAGATACTGGTATCCAGCAGAGGCTCTCTGGAGCCTGATGGCTGATTTCATAATTTGGTCAGCACCTGCCACAGTTCTGTTTTCTCCCTCTGGGTTCTGCTACCTGCCCCTTTGTCTGAATCCCAGAGCTGGCCCATCCCAGACTGTTCCTTCCACCTGAGGTGTGTGTAGGCCTGACTGTGGACAACAGTGATTTCTGTCTCCCATCCTTACTCCTGTCCAACTCTCCTTCATGCAGGTATCGATGTGGAACAGGTGTCTGTCGTCATCAACTTTGACCTTCCCGTGGACAAGGATGGGAACCCGGACAACGAGACCTACCTGCACCGGATCGGGCGCACCGGCCGCTTTGGCAAGAGGGGCCTGGCCGTGAACATGGTGGACAGCAAGCACAGCATGAACATCCTGAACAGAATCCAGGAGCATTTCAGTGAGTCCCTGGGAGTGTCCCCTGCTGGGCCCTTACCTTACAGGGGCAAGTCCAGGGCGAGAGGGGAGGGTGAAGGGTAGGTTTTCCTGTGGCCCCGAGAGAGGCCTTTGTCTCTGTCCCATTCCCCTCCTTCCCTACAATGTGGAAGTTCTCAAAGAGCACACCTGGAGAGCTCAGGGCTCAGGGACTTGAATGACAGTCCCCCCCCGGCCAGGCTGAGGGGCCTGGGGCTCTGGCTGTTGCTGTCCGTGTCCCTTGCTCAGTCACTGGAAGCCTTTGGGGTTCAGTGAAGGATCTCTGTGGCCAGAGGCACAGCACGTTCCTAGGCAGCAGAGACCTGTGTTTCCTCCCTCCCTGCTGTGCTGTCCCTTCCCTGAGTGTGTGTCTCTGTAACCCCATGTTGGTCTCTCTTTGAATTCTCTTTTCTTTCCCCCAGATAAGAAAATAGAAAGACTGGACACAGATGACTTGGACGAGATTGAGAAAATAGCCAACTGAGAAGCTCCTGCAGTCACTGGTGCCACCCTTGGTGCTCCCCCTGCACGGGACACTAGTGCTTTCACGGCACAGGCCTCAACAGTCAACACAAAGATGAAGGCACGAGTAGAGAGAAACTACCTACCTCATTTTAAATTACGTTTGGACTTGACAAAAATTGCGCAAATGATGGGGGAAGGTAGAAGAAAAAATTTGCATTTTGGAAAATTTAGTCCTTTTCCTCCCATCCCTTTTCAAAGCCACGGTTTCCTCCGTCTTTATAATAACGTGCTCACTATTGGTAATCGCTGGCCCCAGGATCCCCTGCCTGTTTTCTGGCTAGGGGTGTTGAGACCAGCCTCTAGCCGCTGAAGAAATGATAGAGGTATAGGCAGAGGACAGGAAAGTCCTGGGCAACTCAGCCGTGTGAGCTCCTGTGCGTGGGTGGAGCGTGCGGGCGGCATCAGAGAGGCCTGAGAGCAGCACCCCCATCCCTGACTGGGACTTGTCACGAATGTCTCTTGCCCTTGGCCACCTTCCTTCTCCTCAAATCCAGAGATGTCCCAGCTGATCCCTTTTACCTCTGTTCTCTGTGCAGAGTATATGCTTCTCTCTCCCTGTGTGAGCATCTTGGCTACTTTGTAAACCTCAGATTTGGGGAGAACCACGGAAGTCAGTGAATCTTCAGAGGGAATGCTCTGGCAAGAGTGGATGATCTAGGGCTGCCTTCTCCTCCCGCAGTTGTTCTGTCTGCTCAGGTACCTGGTGTCAGAGCAGCCAGGGGACACCGGGTGGTTTTCTGACACACGCCTGGCCAAGTGAGTTGATTCTCACCCATGGATGTCACACTGTGCCTGGAGTCGAGCAGCAGAGTTTGGAAAGGAAGTTATGACCAAGTGAAAACTCTGATTATGCTGTTCATCCGTAACACAGATGAACTTTAATTCATACATTGTCTGTATGAATAAGGATGGATAAATTAGAGCTATACCCATCATTCATTATGTTAAGCAATTTAAAAATAATTATGAAATGCTTTACTAATCATGATTTGTTTTTACTTGTATTTTTCTGCTTATTAGACTAATATATGCTCATTAAAAAATGTGTGTGTGTGTATATATATATATAAAGTATAAGTGCTCATCCCCACCTCTCTGGGATCTCCATTGCTAGCAGCTTGGTGACCATTCAGTATATTGCCTTCTGTTTGCATATATCAACCCACTTTTCTCTTACAAAAATGTGAACATTCTACTCAACTCACGCTGTTGTGCGACCTGCCTTTTCACTTACCCGTGTATCTTGGACATGTGCCAGGGATGTGCCTCACTCTCAACAAGCATCATTCCAGCGTGTAGCTGCCCCAGCATTACATCATGGCTCCTAGTGATAGGCACATGGGGGCTTCCACTGTGTTGCTGCCCACGGTGAAAATACCAGTCCCGCTCCTCTCTGAGCCCAGCTGAGACTCACTCAGGATGTATACCTGGAAGTAGAGTTGTTGGGTCAGAGTGGGGACCCTTAACATTTTAACACATTGTTAATATAGCCTGCCGAAAAGTTTTTACCAATTTATGTTATTGCAGTGATAACAAAGATACCTATTATGTGCTTACCAACTCCCTCTATTATCAATTTTTAAAACTGCCAGTCTGAGTAGTAAAAATAGATTATATAACTGCTTCATTTTTTTTAATTTAGTGATGTTTGGCAAATTTTCAGTTTATTGGTATTTGACTTTTCTGTTTTGGTGTGTTGCCCATTCCTATCTCACCATTTTGCTACTGGCTTGTTAGTCTTCATTGAATTTTAGCCACCTTTCTATTTTAGGGAAATTAGACTGTCTTGAGTGGTGGACGTTTTCCTTTTTGTTTGTCTTTACAAAATCATTTTTTCTTAATACTGCACAAAAGTTTAATATTAGTCAGAATGGCCATCATTAAAAAGTCTATAAACAATAAACGTTAGGGCTTCCCTGCTGACACAGTGGTTGAGAGTCCGCCTGCCGATGCAGGGGACACGGGTTCGTGCCCCTGTCTGGGAAGATCCCACATGCCATGGAGCGGCTGGGCCCGTGAGCCATGGCTGCTGAGCCTGTGCGTCCGGAGCCTGTGGTCCGCAACGGGAGAGGCCACAACAGTGAGAGGCCCACGTACCGAAAAAAAAACCAAAAAACAATAAATGCTGGAGAGGGTGTGGAGAAAAGGGAACCTTCTTGCACTGTTGGTGGGAATGTAAACTGATACAGCCACTATGGAGAACAGTATGGAGGTTCCTTAAAAAAACTAAATAAAAGAACTACCATACGACCCAGCAATCGCATTATTGGGCATATGCCTGGAGAAAACCATAATTCAAAGAGTCATGTACCACAATGTTCACTGCAGCACTATTTACAATAGGCAGGACACAAAAGCAACCTAAGTGTCCATCGACAGATGAATGGATAAAGAAGATGTGGCACATATATACAATGGAATATTACTCTGCCATAAAAAGAAACGAAATTGAGTTATTTGCAGTGAGGTGGATGGACCTAGAGTCTGTCATACTGAGTGAAGTCAGAAAAAGAAAAACATACCATATGCTAACACATATATATGGAATCTAAACCAAAAAAAATTGATTCTGAAGAACCTAGGGGCAGGACAGGAATAAAGACGCAGACGTAGAGAATGGACTTGAGGACACGGGGAGGGAGAAGGGTAAGCTGGGACGAAATGAGAGAGTGGCATGGACATACATACATTACCAAATGTAAAACAGCTAGTGGGAAGCAGCCGCATAGCTCAGGGAGATCAGCTCAGCTCAGGTGCTATGTGACCACCTAGAGGAGTGGGATAGGGAGGGTGGGAGGGAGACGCAAGAGGGAGGAGATATGGGGATATATGCATATGTATAGCTGATTCACTTTGTTATACAGCAGAAACTAACCATTGTAAAGCAATTATACTCCAATAAAGATGTTAAACAAAAACAAAAAATTTAATATTGCTCAGACTTCATTATTAAGAAATCTGGATTTCATGTCATGGCTAGAAAACCTTTCCTCATCTCAGTATTATAAATTATTATTATTATTACTTTTTATTTTTATTTATTTATATATATTTTTTTGCGGTACACGGGCCTCTCACTGCTGTGGCCTCTCCCGCCGCGGAGCACAGGCTCCGAACGCGCAGGCCCAGCGGCCATGACTCATGGGCCCAGCCGCTCCGCGGCATGTGGGATCTTCCTAGACCGGGGCACGAACCCGTGTCCCCTGGATCGGCAGGCGGACTCTCAACCACTGCGCCACAAGGGAAGCCCAGTATTATAAATTATTTACTCATGTTTTTGTAGGTTTTGAAGTGTCGTTTTGCCTGCCTGATTTGCTGTGAGCGATTACAGGCGGTTACCTCCGGGTGAGTGGGTGTTTGGGCTGGAGCCGAGACTGAGCGACAGGGTCCAGCTGGGATCACGTGTGAGAGAAAGTGAGACTGAGTGTCCTGGGGATGCAGCAGCTACGGTGACTGCAGGTGTCTCAGGGGCGCATGCAAGCCACTGATGCGGGAAGGGGTTCTGGGAAGAAAAGTGGGAGCGAGAATTGGAACAAGTTTCCAGAAAGGCCGGGGACAAGGCGAGGTGGGGTAGAGAGGAAGCAGTGCTCAGGGTGCTTGGAAGGGAGACAGGCAAAGAGGGAGAGGAGGTCGTGTGCAGTGCCAGCATTCCAGATAAGTGACACCCGCTTTGACCCCAAAACACAACAGTGATACAGAAAAGGTAAAACTAGAAAACAAAACACCGCCTGACCCGAAAAACGAGATGAATACTTCTGTGGACCAGTAATGGGGAAACATGCAAAGCTGCGAGCAGGGCTGAAGCCAAAGCTTGCTGGGCTCCCGTCCGGGGACCGAGCAGCTGCAGGCTGTTAGGTCCCGCTCAGCAGAGGGGCTGGGAAGCGAAGCGCTGCACACAAGACCAGAACTCAAGGCAGCCTCGCCGCTTGGAGGGCGCTGGATTGGAGCTTCGCCTGCACGCCAGTTGGACAGAGACTTTCATCAAGACGCAGGCCCAGAAAGGAGACAGGAGGATGCGGATCCCCGCTGCAACCGGTAAGCCACACCATCCTGTCAACTGCCTGCCTGGTCTGATATCCTCTGATCTCACTGAATCAGCGCACCTGGCTCTAGAATAAGGGCGAGAGGGGCGGGGAGCTGGATGGAGCCAATTGCTAAATCCACCTGTGGGGCTTCCCTGGTGGCGCGGTGGTTAAGAATCCGCCTGCCAATGCAGGGTACACGGGTTCGAGCCCTGGTCTGGGAGGATCCCACATACCGCGGAGCAACTAAGCCCGTGACCGAGCCTGTGGTCTAGAGCCCGCGAGCCACAACTACTGAGCCTGCGCGCCTAGAGCCTGTGTTCTGCAACAAGAGAAGCCACCGCAATGAGAAACCTGCTCACCGCAACCAAGAGTAGCATCCCCCTCGCTGCAACTAGAGAAAGCCCGCACGCAGCAACGAAGACCCAATGCAGCCAAAAATAAATAAATAATTTTTTTTAAAAAAGCAAACCCACCTGTGGATTGTGGGGAGAGAAGAAATTGAATGCAAAGAAAAACGCAAACAATAGAGGGAAGGTGGGGAGGGGCAAGATAGGGGTATGGGATTAAGAGATACAAATACTAAGTATAACATAAATAAGCAGCCAGGATATATTGTACAGCACAGGGAAATACAGCCATTATTTTTTAATAACTTTAAATGGAGCATGATCTATAAAAACATTGAATCACTGTGTTGTACACCTGAAACTAATATTGTAAATCAACTATACTTCAAAAAAAAGGTACCAAATTCACCCCAGATAAAATTTATTTTATGGAATGGCCTCATAAGAGGCTTACAGTATGTTTGGATGCTCAAAGAGAAAGTGAAATGATTACATTTCACTGAAAAGAGCAAGAAACTATGAAGTAAATTTGGACAAGAGCAGTGGTGTGCTGAAACTCACACAAGCTGGCTGGTAAATCACTGGCAGATTGAAACTGGCTGTGCTGGGAATATTTATACCACAGAAATCAGCAACACTATATAAATCAGGGGTTTTAGTTTGTTTTCAGAGGCAGTTTACCAGCATACCACTGGTAGATTAGAAATTTTAGAAATGAGAAAGTCATTGAAATAAACTCAGTAAATGGGAATCCTAGATTTTACATCCTAATTATACTCTCATTTTAAGGACAAAAATAAGAACACAACCGAATTTCAGTAGAGAAAGAGAAAGCGAAATGATTACATTTACAATAAAACTATTTCTTGCTCCCATAAGTTCTAAACTGGATGTTCCTGATTGGTTGGCTCTTCTGGACACTTTCCCCTGAGTCTTTCCATTGAAAAGAGTGGGTTTTTTTTTTTTTTAATAGAATTGATTTTTTTAGAACAGTTTTAAGTGTATAGAAAGAAAAGGCAAAGTTACCTCATAGCAAAAGAAGGATTGAACTCAGATCCTTCTGAATGCAGACACCATATGTTCTTTCTACTTCACCAAGCCTTCTCCCTGGAGAGAAGCCATGTTGCCAGAAAGAGCCTGTATTATTCTCAGCAGAAACAGTTGTTAGATGAAAGGTGTTGTTTCTATATTCTCGGGGAGCAGGCTGGTCCTGATACCCACAGTTCGGCAAGTGTAAGGGGAGGGGCCATCTTGCATTTTTGTGCGTTAGTTGTCACACAGACAAACTCACCGCAGAAGCTGTGATTTTTCTGGAAGGGTAGTGAGAAGGAGCATTGATTCCTAATTTACTCAGAAAGGAATAATTTGATTTTTTAAAGGGTTTCAGGATTTCACCCTTCCCCTCACCAAGCCAGGAATGTTTTCCTATTTTGCCAGATATGTAACAGGCAGCAGTTCCTCGCCTGCTGAATGGCAGCCCTCAGCCGTTCACTCCTCTGATGGGTAAAATATTTAATCGCTTCCTGCCCTTCCTCTAGCATCCAGCCAGAGTGCCAGCCAAGTGTGTATCCACCACCCCTGGTCTCGCCATAAATCGTAATGTTTCTCTCCAAAGAGCCGTCTGTGTTCAGACTGTATTACTGCTCACTCAAACACGGTGCCTCTCCCAGAGGAACACACATCCCCTGCTAGACTGAGGCATGGACATGGGACTTCTTTGACATCAAGGAAATGTGAACTTCTTGACAGAAGCATTCAGAGCCAGCCTGTGGCTCACCAGACACTCTTTTCCTGGCCCTGAAACAACAGATCCACCACAGACGGCACTCCTTTCTGTCTGGGTCCCTGAGTGACCATGATGAGCACAGCCCGTGATGGAAAAGTGGCTTGAGTGAGAAACAAACTTTGTTGTTTTAAGCCCCTGCGAGTTTGAAGGGTGTTTGTTACTGTAGCACAACCTAGCTTATCCTGACCACCCTCCCTGCCTTGGAACGGCTGGTTCCCTGTCCAGTCACCCTAAGGTCAATCCAGATCATAGATATGCTCCATCTAGGTACACAAAATTCCCAAGCAGCTTCTTGATCCACTTAATACAGAGGAGAGAAAAATTTCCAATTCCCAATTATTTAAAAAGCCTCCATCATGACAGAGAGGGGTTAAATAAACAACCACAAGAAATCAGCTCTGTGGAGACAGAGGAAAACAGACGAAGAAAAAGGTGTCTGCTAGTATGTGATTAAACACCACACTTACCTAATTTTCCTTTCCAAGAGTTCACTGAATTTATCGGGAAGGAAAGAAAAAGGTATAAACTCACATGGACAAATATAATGGAAGCAGTTACATTGGAAGAGGGAATTTAACAAAATGTTTGGAACACACAGAAAAATGAATGAAAAAGCTCCAATTTTTAGTAATACAGGGAACTATATAGAGCATGAAAAAAATTCCAGTCCAAAAACCAGCTACAAAGCTGATAATATTCTGTTTGAATATATCAAAGAACTACTACTTTTAGGGTTTTATTTTTAACATTTAGCTCTGATTCACTTGGCATTTTGGTGAATGGTTTAGGCTATGGATCTAATTTTATCTTTTTCCAGATGGTTATCTAGTTATCCCAATAAAATTTATTTAAATATCCATCTTTTCCTAAGTGATTTGAGAGGCCATCTCTATTATAAACCAAATTTCCATGCGGACTTGGGTCTAGGTAATCAGACTAATGAAAGAGAATTGAGTATCCAGAAATACTCAAGTGAATATGGAATGTCAGGGCGGTGGTCACCTTCAGGGGAAGGAAGGGGGCTGTGCTTGGCAAGGAAGATGGAACAGAGAGGCCTCTGGGGTGCTTGCACAACCCGAGTGGTGGCTACATGAATGTTCATCTTAAAATAATTCATTAAGGAACCGCCATACTGTTTTTCATAGTGGCTGCATCAATTTCAATTTCCCCCAACAGGGCACAAGGGTTCCCTTCGTTCCACATCTTCACCAGCGCTTGTTATCTCTTGTCTTTCTGATAACAGCTGCTCTAACAGGAGTGTGGTGATATCTCATTATGGCTTTGATTTGCATTTCCCTGATGATTAATGATGTTGCATATCTTTTCATGTACCTGCTGACCATCTGTATGTCTTCATTGGAGAAATGTCTATTCATATCTGCCCATTTTTTAATCAGATTGGGTTTTTTGCTATTGAGTTATGTGAGTTCTTTATATATTTTGGTTTCAGGTTTTACATTTAAGTCTAATCCATTTGGAGTTAATTTTTTTGAGTGGTGTGAGATATGGGTCCAGTTTCATTCTTTTGCATGTGCATACAGAACTACCATATGATCCAACAATTCCACTTCTGGGTACACATCCAAAAGAATAAAATCACTGTCTTGAAGAGACATCTGCACCCCCATGTTCACTGCAGCATTATTTACAATAGCCAAGACATGGAAATAATCTAAATGTCCATCAACAGATGAATGAATAAAGAAAATGTCATGCATATATACACAATGGAATATTATTCAGCCATAAAAAAGGAAATCCTGCCTTTTGCAACAACATGGATGGACATTGAGGGCATTATGCTAACTGAAATAAGTCAGATGGAGAAAGACAAATACTGTATGGTCTCACTTTTACATGGAACCTAAAACAACTAAATTCACAGAAACAGAGAGCGACTGGTGCTTGCCAGGGTGGGGGAACGGGTTAAGGTGGTCCAAAGGTATAAACTTCTAGTTACAAGATAAATAAGCTCTGGGGATGTAATGTACAGCATGGTAATTATAGTTAACAATATTTTACTGTATGTTTGAAAGTTGCTAAGAAAGTAGATTTTGAAAGTTCTCATCACACACACAAATATTTTAACTATATGATGTGATGTGTTAACTAATCTTATTGTGGTAATCATTTTGCAATATACACACACATAAAATCACTATGAGTATACCTTACATACATATATAATTTTCTATGTCAATTGTACCTCAATAAAGCTGGAAAAATAAAATTCTAGCTTTTCCAGTTCTTCCATATAACATGTTCAATTACCTCTTTTTTCTTCAGTCCATTTTGATATCCAAATGGCAGTGGAAATTGCTTTTCCTTTACCACAGGAATTATATAATTCTATCTATTTATAATCTATAATCTATATGTATTATATAGTATTCCATCTTTGCTTTATGAAATAAATGTCCATTATGGAGCTTTTAAAAAATAATAATTCATGAAGCTATATATTTTTGTACATTTATTCTTATGCTCTTTTCTGTTTATGCATTATATCCCACAACAAAAATAGTTTTGTTTTTGTTTTTTTTTTGCGGTACACGGGCCTCTCACTGGTGTGGCCTCTCCCGTTGCGGACCACAGGCTCCGGACGCGCAGGCCCAGCGGCCATGGCTCACGGGCCCAGCCGCTCCGCAGCATATGGGATCTTCCTGGACCGGGGCAAGAACCCGTGTCCCCTGCATCGGCAGGCGGACTCTCAACCACTGCGCCACCAGGGAAGCCCCCAAAAATAGTTTTTAAAAATTAATTTAAAAATGTATTAGTCGGGCTTCCCTGGTGGCACAGTGGTTGAGAGTCCGCCTGCCGATGCATGGGACACGAGTTCGTGCCCCGGTCCGGGAGGATCCCGCATGCCGCGGAGTTGCTGGGCCCGTAAGCCATGGCCGCTGGGCCTGCACGTCCGGAGCCTGTGGTCCGCAACGGGAGAGGCCACAACAGTGAGAGGCCCGTGTACCACAAAACAAAACAAACAAACAAAAAATGTATTAGTTGGGGGGCTTCCCTGGTGGCGCAGTGGTTGAGAATCCACCTGCCAGTGCAGGGGACACGGGTTCAATACCTGGTCCGGCAAGATCCCACATGCTGCGGAGCAACTAAGCCCGTGCGCTACAACTACTGAGCCTGTGCTCTAGAGCCCGTGAGCCACAACTACTGAGCCCGCGTGCTGCAACTACTGAAGCCCGCACGCCAAGAGCCCATGCTCCACAATGAGAAGCCACCGCAATGAGAAGCCCACACACTGCAACGAAGAGTTGCCTCCACTCACAGCAACTGGAGAGAAACCGTGTGCAGCAGCAAAGATCCAACACAGCCAAAGATAAATAAATAAATTTATATTAAAAAAATGTATTAGTCGGGACTTCCCTGGTGGCTCAGTGGTTAAGAATCCACCTGCCAATGCAGGGTACACGGGTTTAATCCCTGGTCCGGGAAGATCCCACATGTGGTGGACCAACTAAGCCCGTGCATCACAACTACTAAGCCTGTGCTCTAGAGCCCGTGAGCCACAACTACTGAGCCTGCAATATAGAGCCCGCATGCTGCAACTACTGAGCCCACATGTCGCAACTACTGAAGCCCGCACGCTCTAGAGCCCATGCTCTGCAACAAGAAGCCACTGCAACGAGAAGGCTGTGCACTGCAACGAAGAGTAGCGCCCACTTGCCACAACTAGAGAAAGCCCGCGCGCAGCAACGAAGACCCAATGCAGCCAAAAAACAAAAATTAAAAAAACCCATAATTTCAAAACAATGTCTTTTAAAAAAAAATGTATTAGTCATGTACCCCTATGCTTCAGAGCAGCACTATTTACAATAGCCAAGACCTGGAAACAACCTAAATGTCCATCGACAGATGAATGGATAAAGAAGATGTGGTACATATATACAGTGGAATATTACTTAGCCATGCAAAAGAATGAAATAACGCCATTTACAGCAACATGGATGCAACTAGAGATTATCATAGTAAGTTAAGTAAATCAGAAAGAACAAGACATATACTGTATGATATCACTTATATGTGGAATCTACAATGTGACACAAATGAACATATCTACGAAACAGAAACAGACTCATAGACGTAGAGAACAGACTTGTGGTTGCCAAGGAGGAGGTGGGTGGGAGAAAGGAAGGATTGGGAGTTTGGGATTAGCAGATACAAACTATTATATGTATAGAATGGATAAACAACAAGGTCCTACTGTATAGTACAGGGAACTATATTCAATATCCTGTGATAAATCGTAATGGAAAAGAATACGAACAAGAATATATATGTAGGGCTTCCCTGGTGGCGTAGTGGTTGAGAATCCACCTGCCAATGCAGGGGACACAGGTTCGAGCCCTGGTCTGGGAAGATCCCACATGCCGCGGAGCAACTAAGCCCGTGTGCCACAACTACTGAGCCCACATGCCTAGAGCCCACGCTCCGCAACAAGAAGCCCGCGCACTGCAATGAAGAGTAGCCCTCGCTCACTGCAACTACAGAAAGCCCACGCACAGCAACAAAGACCCAAAAGCAGCCAAAAAAAAAAAATTAATTAAAAAAAAAGAATATATATGTATAACTGAAGCACTTTGCTGTATAGCAGAAATTAACACAATATTGTAAATCAACTATACTTCAATAATTTTTTTTTTAATGTAGTAGTGATTGGGGCACCATCTTTAAAGAATTCTGGTGGCTGTTATGTGAGGGTCAGAAAAGAATGGATCTCAGCCTGACAAAGACGAGAAAGCCGTGCCTCCCTACGTGACACAGGGAGGCACATTTACCACAACAACCCAGTTTGTCAATTAGAGTTCTGACCTATAAGCATTTGGGACAACAGTTAATCGACCATTAAGGTCCCCAGAAGTAAAACAGATGCTGGGCAGCCCTCTAAGGTACTGCTTGATGTGTATGGGAAGGAACATTCTAGGAGTGCCGAGAAGAAACCTGAGTCACAATGATGGGAATTTTTGGCTTCTTACCCAGTTCCCAGACCTAATCAGGTCACACACCTGGAGCCTTTTTCAAGGCGATCTCAGGGTCCTTTGAGGAACTATTCTCTGATGTAGCAGGTATGTAGTGTGGCTCTTCCCCCAAGCTTTTCCCGAGGAACCTATTTCCTGGAGTGACAGTGCACTGGGGAAAGGGAAATACCCAGACCATCAGGAGTTATCAGACACTGGCTCTGAGACCCAAATGCCAATGCAGTCCACCTTATTATGAGAGTTGGAGCTTACTATGGCTAATGATAGATGGAGCTCTGGTCCAAGTCCATTTAATGGTGGGTCCAATGAGACCACAGACCCATTTTAAGGTAATTTCCTTAGTTCCAAAAGGAAAGAGAGATATTTACTACCTGGCAAAATCACCATATTGGCAACCAGACCCGTGGAGGGAAGGTGATTATGATGGGATAGGCCTAATAGAAGTCCCTGAAACTATCTCCAACATGGTAAGTCAAACTCAATACCACATTCCAGCAGGATTTGCAGAGACTGGCGCTGCCATCCAAACTGAGTTATGGAAGGGTGGGTGACTTCTTCCTCGTTTCATTCACTCACCATCTGAATCATGGAGAATGATAGTAGTTTATTGCAAAGGTAAACAAGTGGCAATGCTAACCTGTGGTTCTAGATGTGATATCTTTGCTGAATCAAAACAACACAGTCCTTGGCCAACATTAAAAAAAAGACACGATTTGGTGAGACTCCTGATTCTGGAGGTAACAGGTACAACATCTGGAGTGCTGGTCCCACAAAGTGTGGTGACCCACAACCCGTAAGACTGGGGCCCAGATAAGAAACAATTCTCGGAGGCCCAGGCTATGTGTACGTCATCCGGACGCTGGACCTTATCACTCAGCCAACCAAATGCTATTGGAGAGTGTCTGTGACAAAGAGAGATGTCATATGGAGCCTATGGCAACTCCAAATAAGAGAATTACAGCCCAGAGTCCTAGGGTTTTAGAAAAAGACCTATGCCCTCCTCCACCAAAAAGTATTCTCCATTTGAAAAGCAACTCTGGGCTTGCTCTTGAGCATTGACAGAAACTGGATTGCAGGACACCAAGTGACTACAGACTCTAAGAGAGATCCATCGTTGAGGCCCACATTATCTGATCCACCAGACTATAAAATTGTACATTCAGTGGCATTCCGTTGCATGATGGAGGTAGGCTTGAGTGGGTCCAGACAGCCCAGTTAACAGCACAGGCAGTTACCGCAGACCCCTGTGGCACCAGCTCCTACCATTCTGCCAATTCCCTGCCAACCCACACCTATGGCATCATGGGAAGTTCCACAGAACCTGGAAAAGGAGGGGAGAAAAGCCCCATCCTGGTGCCTGCTGGATCTGCATGTTGTGCTGGCGCCTTGCAGCGGACAGTGTCTGCCCTGCTGATCGACTCAGGGGCCCTGAAGGACAGTGGTGAAGGCCACCCTCCCAGAAGGCATAGCTGGCAGTTGGGGGTTGGGAAGCCTCACGTATAAGGAAAGGGTGGGAGTCGTGCCCTCCACTCTTCACATCCACCCACAACAGTCTTAGCCATTACGTGGTCACAACTTCCCACTGACAGATACACCTTCTTTTCACCAGCAAACACATTTCAGAACAAACAAACGACTATATAGTTTCTTTGCTCTTTTTAATTCAGAGAAAAAGGGAAGAAAATAAAACAACATTTGTTTAAATAATTGTTGTAGAAAAGATCTGGGCCGGATGCTGGGACCTACCTCTTCCAGAATGGGGATTTATTAATGTTTTAAACAAAACAAAATCCAAACAAAAGAAGAAAAAGGAACAGAAAAGAAATAAATTATTCTGCTCAATACTGTTTGGCATATTGCATTGTTTTTTCATCTTTTAAACACTCAAAAGAGCCTCTTCAGGAAGCACTGAGATGAGACTGGCAAGAATAACTGGTACCTTGACTCTCTAAAATGACAACAGGAGGTGGTGAGAGAGGCGTTCCACTAAAGGCTCCCCTAACCCACAAACATTCTTTACTCCTCCGACTTCTGGAACTGGGAAAGGACAGACTCAATCTAAGTTCTCAATATATTAACTTTTAGGGGTGCCCACTGCCCTGCCCTAACCCTCTAATACACTCCCCTGCTGGCTACTGTTCCCCCAGCCAGCTGCAGGAACTACACCAATGGCCAGGAGGCTACCAGGTGGTATCAACTCACCAAGAAAAAAGGGTGGTTTTTGTGTTCGTCACTGTTGGGAAGGGGGATCCTTTTAGTGGTTTGGAAGCTTCACAGAAGCCCTTTCACGCCTCCTACACTTCCCCAACCTTGAAAGGTGAGAACACCCTCAGCAGCTTCCTCTAGGGACTTAAGCTGGGTTCAGTCATGCAAGTAGCGTCCAGCTGTAACCTCTGGTTGTTAGCTTCGCAGCCCTCCTAGAGCTGGAAATGGATAGTGGGTTAGAGGGAAAAGGCAGCAGGTGAGCAAGGGGGAAGGGATGTGTGGGCAGGGGAGGAGGCATGCAGGGGGCAAGTCTACTCCTCCCCAGCTATTTGCATGGCCAGCTTACTATTTGCAAAGAATCTGTTGGTCAGCCACCCCTAGTAACTTCAGGTTAGCTAAATCATGAGCCCAAAGCATCTCCAGCCTTCTTTCCTACGTGTTGCTCCCTTTCCCTAGAGCCAGACAAAGGGGGAAGGGCGGGGAGCAGCAGTGCCCCAATCACAGGGCAAGTTTTAATTTTTTTTTTTTTTTTTTCCCAGAGCAACAAGTAGGCTGGGGAGGAGGCCCAGGACCTAGGGAGAGACACTTAAAAAAGGTTGTGGGCGAACAACAGGGGCAGAGAGTACACGTAAGTGTACCTTACATCTGATGTGACGGGGCTTCCTTGTTTCCTGCCCTATTCTTTCACCTGTGTTCCAGAGTTAAGCCCTAGGCGAATTCCGCCCGCAGCAAGACGTGAAAACAATTCTAGTTTTCTGGTGAGACACTAAATGCCATGGTCAGAAAGGCCATTCCATAGGGTGGCCAAAGGCGGGAGGGGAGGAGGCAGGAGGAGGGGACCCCCGTACCCTCTGGATTCTCACCGCATTTCTTTGGTGGGTTTGCACTCACCCATCTGCGCCTGACCGATAAAGGAAATGTGAGGTCTAGTTCTCTCGGAAGTCCAGAGCGGTTTGGGAGGGCTCTAACTTTTCCCCTGGGGAAAAACGCACTCCTTGGAAACCACCTGACCACCCGCCGACCTCCCGAAAGCCTCCGCGAACGCCCCTCCGCCACGAGGGACCACCGGGAAGGGGAGGCCGGGCCGCTACTGTCCCTCACCTTCCCCACCGTTTCCTCCTCCGCGCCCCCTGCGGGGTCAGGCCGGCCGGCGACTGAGCCGCCTCCGCCCGAGCCTGAGGAAAGTACTTCTCGGGGCCGGAACAAACTTCTGCTCCTTTGAGAGCGTGAAAAACCGATAAAATCCTACCCAAAAGCATACGGGAGTGGGGATTGATCGGCCGCCGGCCCGCCTCCGAAGGCCATTGATTGGAGGAGACGGGCCCCAGCGCCGGAAGTTCTCCTTGAGTCGCATGATTGGCTGTGAGATACAGAGGCTCCGGCCGTCGCCAGCGCTGATTGATGCTAGGCCCGGCCAGCGCCCAGAGTCTCGTGATTGGCGGAGGATAGCCGGCGCTCGCTAGACTGAAGCATGATTGGTCCAGACTGCGGCGGCGTCGCTCCCGATTGCCTGCTGACGCCCAATAGAGCGCCGCGCCCGCGCTTAGGCCACCACCCCCAGGCTGACTCTGAGTCCCGGCTGGAGCGCTTGCCGGCGCTTCGCGGTAGGGCCGGAAGAGTCACGGCTGGGTCGGGCTCAGTTCCCTCGGTAGACCTCGATCTTGCTGGCCTTGGCCAGCATGTCGATGATGTGGGCCTCGAAGTCGGCGTCATGCACGCCTGTCTTCCGGAACTCGCCCGCGTACCGGTTATTCTCCCAGTAGTGGTGCCAGTTGCCCCGGCTGTCGGCCCCGAACCCGTACACGTTCACCTGCGGGGGAGGGCGGCGCGAGTCACCCCAAGTCGGGGACCAGGGAGCAGAGGGCGCGGAAGAGCCTCGGGTCGTGGTGCGGGAGGAGAGGGGAGCCGCGACGAGCCGACCCCAGCTAGAGGCCGGCAGCTCATCAATTTACAGCGCGCAGTTAGACCGGGGACACCCAGCTCTGACGCTAAGGACACAGTCCCACAGGGAGACTTCTGCTCCCTTCCGGTTCTCCTTCCAACCACCCTCTGATTACATCAAGAACACCTCAGTTTGGGGCTAGACTGTGACAGCTCTCCAACCCTTGCTAATTTTTTTTTTTTTTTAATGGAGTACTTTTATTGAAAGCTGGTCAAGTACCCAGTACTATACACTGAAGAGTTTACTGGCAAAAGTGGGTGTGCTGGGCATGAGCACTACCGTGTATGGCACAGTAGCTCCCCCTGCTAGAGAGATGGGCTCCTTGAATGACTAACCTCCATTTTTAACACAGAGTAGGCCTGGGGCCCACAGCTGTGGGAGACACCATCCTGCTGAAACTTAACTACTTAACTACGTCATTTCCATTCCATTTACGTTTATGCTTATTGTTTATGGCAAGTAATATCAATTATGGTAGTAGTATTCAATTTCCTTTTTAAATAAATTTAACGTTTCAATGAAATGATTTCAGATTTGGTAAAATCATGAAAGTAGTTAAGTCTGGGAAATGCAGATCTATACCTTACAACCTAGAAATTGGGGGACTGAAAGCCACTTTGTTTCTTCCTGCAAAAACACATTCCTCTTGAGGCACTGCTAAGCCCCAACAAGGGCGGACTCCCTCTCATCTATGGGTCCCGCTATTTTATCAACTACCCACCTCATCACACACATGCAGAGCAAAGAAGAGTACCAGCATCCCCGTGGAAGGGTACCGCCCGTGATGCTCTGTCCACCTGTCGTGGATGTACTTGAAGAAGGCTGGGTTGTAGATCTGGACCTGAGAGGAGAAGGTGTAATGAGCACGTGAGGGCTTCTGGGGGCCTGGAGGCTCAGGCCAGGCTCTGAGCAGCTTCTGCCAGTTCCTCCATGCTTGCCAGTGGACCTGTTCATCAGGGTTCTCTGGTTCCTGCAGCCTCTGTGTGGGGTCAGGCATACCAGCAGATGGGCACTCTGAAGGTTCTAGAAGGGTTTGGGGGGTATCTGAACCACAAGACCAGGCACAGCACAAGTCAGGTCTGCACTGTTTCCTCTGGGGTGGGGATGAAGAAGGGGGAGGAGGAAACTTACCTTTTCTTTGTCCACTCGAAGGAAGGACTTCACTGGGGCATAGGTGCTGAAAGCAGAAAGAAAAATAACACTGAAGTGGCTCCATGGACCCAGGGATGCCTTTTCTCCCACTGAGGCCCAAGTGATGACAGCCTCACGACAGGCTCCCCTGCTTCCAGACTGCTGTCCCATAGCACATCACTGCAGTTCCTCGCTCAGAAACCTTCAGTGGCTCCCTATGTCCTTCAAGATGAAATAAGGACGTTTTAGACAAGCACTGGGGCCTTCCATAACCCAGCCCCAACTTTTCTTCCCACAAGGCTCTGCTGTGATCATCTCACACCCACCATGTTTGTGCTCTTACCTCTGCCCACAATAGCCCTCTTGCTACTCTCCTCATATTTGGCACAAATCCCTCCTTCCCTATTAGTCAGCCATGGTGCCTGTAACCTACACTCCCATTTCTGAGTATTCATGGGACTTAAACTCTACAGCACTTAGTTTAGCCCTTGTGATTCCCAAATGTAAGATAAAGTCAGAAAACTGTAACTTATACTTCCGTGTTTAAAAAATACGTGGTGACAACAGGCAAAAGGTGGCAACAATCCAGTTGTCCATTGACAGATGAATGGATAAACAAATCTGGTATATCCATACACTAGAATACTATGCAGCCTTTAAAAGGGATGAAATCCTGACAGGCTACAACGTGAATGAACCCTGAAAACATTATGCTACTGAAATAAGCCAGACGCAAAAGGACAAACACTATATGATTCCACTTGTATGAAGTACCTAGAACAGTCAAATCAGAAACAGAAAGAATAGTGGTTATCAGAGGCTGGCGGGAGGGGGGAATGAGGAGTTACTGTTTAGTGGGTACAGAGTTTTCATTTGAGATGATGAAAAAGTTCTGGAGATGGGCTGTGGTAAGGTTTGCGCAGCCATGTGAATATACTTAATGCTAATGAACTGTGTGGTTAAAATAGTATATTTTGTTACACGCATACATTTTTACACACACACACAAACCTTGGTGAGACAGAGAGTAGATTAGTGGTTGCCTAGGGCTGGGAGGGAGGAGGGGTGGAGGGAGTGGGGGAGATGGCCAAGGGGTACAGGAGTATCTTCAGGTTATCTTCATCTTTAGAACATGCATGTATTCTAAAATTAATTGTGGTGATGGTTACACAACTCTGTAGACATACTAAAAGCCCCTGAACTGTACATTTTCAATGTGTGAATTGTATGGTATGTGAATTATATCTCAATAAAGCTGTTAAAAAAAAACTACTTGGTGAATTGAATTTCCTGAGGTTCCCAGCTGTGATTGGGCAACTGCCTCCAAAGAAAGTTCTCAGAAGGCAGAGCTCCCACAGTAGGAGCTACCTCCTAGAAAGGAGACCTGGAAAAGTGTCCTTCTCCACCTTACTACCACCAGTGTGCTGGCTGCCACCATGCAGGGAGTGACCCAAAACAAGCTGTGGCCTCAGCTAACCACCGTTTTGGGCCCTCCCTACCACTGTTTCTCTCCTCACCTGCCCCTCTTGGCCAAAATATTCAATTAAAGGAATTCTAAGATCCGTTCCCTGGACAACTCCTCCCAAGGTGGGCCTGTCACCCATATCCCACTTCCAGCCAGCAGAGGAGCTCACAATCGGATCTGCCCCGTGGACAGGGCACTGGCGATCCACAGTAGGTCCAGGGCTTTGAAGGGCACCAGCACGAAGCTGACGTTGGCGGGCAGGTTCTTGGCACTCTCGGGGTACATGAAATGGTGGGTGGTTCGGCTGCCGACATCCTGCTCAAAGCCCACGGTTGGCGCCTGATTCATCCTGCAGGGACAAGAGGGTGGTGTGAGAAGACACCACTGTGGAAACTGGTACAAGAGTTTTAGAGGACAGTTTGTTGCTGGCCATCAAACATGTAAATAGGTATGCACTTATCCAGCAATTCCATTCTTAAAATTTATCCTATAAAAATGGTTGCATAAGTGTGCAAAGGATATTCACTGCAGTATTATTTACAATAGTGAAAAGGAAAACCAATCAAACAATAGAGAACTGGTTAATACATTTTGGTACATTCATGTAACAGGATAGCATGTAGTCACCAGAATGAACAAAGTAGATTTACCTGTGCTGGTAAGAAATACGTCCAAGAGCTATTGAGTGAAAAAAACCAAGTGGCGTGAGGAATCTCACTTCTTTCCTTTTAACACATATCTTTTGAATACCTGTGCAGTCAGAGGAAATTACAACACAGAAAAGGAAAACTGAAAATTAGATAGTGTGATTCTATTTTTTGTGAAAGAAAAAAAAAAAGAAAGGATAGAAGGAGGGGGCAGAGAGAGAGAGAAGGGAAGGAAGAAAGGAAGCAATGAAGTAAGGAGGGAAGGGAGGAAGAATAAAAACTAACTTTTGTATAAGAATAGAAAAAAATCTGGAAGAGTATTAAAGTTTTAACAATGGTTACTCTTAGGGAATGAGATAATTCACTTTTATTAAAAAAATGTGTTTTATTTTTAGCTGCATTGGGTCTTTGTTGCTGCGTGCAGGCTTTCTCTAGTTGCGGTGAGCGGGGGCTACTCTTTGCTGCGGTGTGCTGGCTTCTCACTGCGGTGGCTTCTCTTGTTGTGGAGCACGGGCTCTAGGTGCGCGGGCTTCAGTAGTTGTGGCACGTGGGCTCAGTAGTTGTGGCTCGTGGGCTCTAGAGCACAGGCTCAGAAGTTGTGGCTCACGGGTTTAGTTGCTCCGTGGCATGTGGGATCTTCCCAGACTAGGGCTTGAACCCGTATCCCCTGCATGGGCAGGCGGATTCTTAACCACTGTGCCACCAGGGAAGTCCTGGATAATTCACTTTTTAGTGCGTACATTTCTGGGGGTTTTTTCCCCAATAACAAGGACATATTACTTTTTTTTTGCGGTACGCAGGTCTCTCACTGTTGTGGCCTCTCCCATTGCAGGCCACAGGCTCCGGACACGCAGGCTCAGTGGCCATGGCTCATGGGCCCAGCCACTCTGCGGCATGTGGGATCTTCCCGGACCGGGGCACGAACCTGTGTCCCCTGCATCGGCAGGTGGACTCTCAACCACTGCGCCACCAGGGAAGCCCCACATATTACTTTAATAATTTTTTTTTTTTTAAAAAGAAAAGACAGCCTTTCACAGCTTACAGCTCACCTGGCTGTTCTGTCCTCTTCCCTAGAAGACATGGAACCAAGACAAGAAGCTGAAGCACCCCTTCGGCCCCTGGGCAGATGGCTCAATTCTGCCCGTCCCAGCCACCCTGTCCCTGCACTTTAAGTTCTTGTCTCCCTTTCCACTCCAAGGCCAAGAGGGATGCCCGCGTTCTGACAGAGCCCACCTTCAGCTGTCCCGGGCTGACGTGCAATGTGGGGCTGTCTCTCCTCTGCTGTCTTAGAAGAACCTGGAACCCCAGAGCAATCTCCCCCCTGCCCATCCCCCAGGCTGTGACACACAACTTCTAACTCCTTTCAAGTGGTGCAAAACACAGGATCAAAGCTCCCTTTTTTTGGTGAGCATCTTAAAAACAAGTGATCCAGCTTTAAACAAAAACCTGTTGGCCTTTTCTGTTGTGACACATTGTGAGAACATTCCTATCTTGTGTGGATCACAATTCAGAATCATACCATCTAGGCGTGTGACTGTAACCTGGGCTTCCACTGGGGACACAGGGATCTGGGAGAGAGGGAGCAAAGTCTCCGCCACACGCTCTCCCAGCTTTTTTACGCTCGTTTGAACGTTCCCTGTCCATAGAGTGGCCAGCACCCCCTAGCTGGGCCCTGTGTCACAGGGGTTCCCCTACTGGCTCCCTCCTGCCCATCTCCCATTGATGGCATGATGTGGTGACAGTGTGTCCAGGATGCCTGCCCCTCCCCCCTCCCCCCCCACTGGTCGCTGTGCTGTACCTCATGCCTCTCTGGTTCCCTTCCCTTGAGGGACTGGAGGGTACTTTGGGCTGGGAAACCAGGAGTGGCCTGATTTGGAACTAGAGAGTGAGTCTGTGTTCTCAGCCATTTCAGTTCCAGTCTGCTTCAAGCAGAAGCCTAGAATCTTTCCTACAGCACCAACTGTGCTCTGGCCCCCGAACAGGGATTAAGATCCTGCCTCTCTTCTCCCAAATCCATTTCTTTAGAACTGCCAGTCTGCCTACCATCTGGGTACCCCTCTGATGTCTTGGTCTTTAGGGTTCAGAAATACTGTCTCCTAGAGGGGATGAGAAGTATTTTTCCCATTCATTAATAACAGTTTGCTGGGACTGCTACAGCTCCACACACAGTATTGGTCCTATTGTCACCAAAGCCACAGTCTGGATATGCCTCTGCCATGACAGCCCTGGGGTCTGTGAGGAACAGAGCAGGAACAGAGCAGTTGGAGAGGAAGCCTTAATGGGGACGGTGTTTCTCAGCTGGTGGCTGTGGATGCCTGGATTTGGCCTAGCATCCCCCTCTCCCCCCACCCCCCAACCATTCTCAACATGAGAAAGGTTCTGCAAGGAATGTTAAAAGCCTCAGAGACATATTGCTGCCTTGGTGTTGCTATGGAGACAGCAACAGTTTCTAAGACAAAGCCCTTCCCCCTGCCTCCTGGGAAACCTGGTCTTTCTGCAGTGCTCATCCTAAGAGATGCTTAGTGAAAACTGGGCATTTTCAGTATTTTTACTCTTAGAGCTCTTCCTCCACCAAGGAGTGGGATGGAAGGATCCCCACTGTGGCATTTCCTGCCGCAAGTCTAGGGAGATAAGTCTGAAAACACGGAAGTTCAGAAGCAGAATGAGCAGCCCATGTCCGGGTCACAAATCTACCTCTAGTCCCTGCTCACGCTTGGGCTCCCTGCTCCTGTCTTCGTCTGGAATGAGTGCCCTCCCAGCCCTTCTCTGTTCCTCAACGCTGGGCACAGACGTCTGTAGAATGAATGAGCCCCTGCACAATCGAAATGCTATGAGGTAAAGGTTAAGGGATGGGAGCCCAAAGCAGGCACCGACAGCTCCTTTTTCTGCCCAGGATGCCCCTCCTCTGCGAGTCTGCCAGAGGCATCACCTGTGGCTATTAAGCAAGACACTATTTTGGGGCCCACACTCCTGGCCCAACTGCTAAAAGGGACCAGGCAGGTGAAAGGGCCTCTGGGGGGAGTTTTCACAAGACATCAGCCAGGAGCCTAGTTTCAGCTCTTCGCAGAGGCATTCAGAGCTGGAAGCTGAGCGCGGGCCTCAAGCAAAGTTCAGAATGACAGTTCTGCCTCCTCATCCACCCCGACAAAGACAAGCGAGAGACTTGAGCCTCCATCACAGCACCCCTGGCAGCTGGCCGCTCCTACGCGGCCGCACAAGGCCAAGGAGGCCAGGGCCCCCTCCTGGAGGCCGGTCCTGGGTCCAGCCTTGAGCTCCCTGGGACTTACCTCATGATGAAGTTGTGCCCGTCCACATCCGGCCCGTAGCCAGAGCCCCGCAGGTTGCCCGAGTTCCCCACCACAGCACAGCGCCGGCACCGGCGGGGGTCCCGGAAACGGTAGGGGTTCTCGCCTGGTACTATCTGGAACAGCTTCTCCAGCACCTCGTTGGTGTTGTGTGACTTGAACTGAGGCTGCAACATCTGGGGAGGGGAGGGGAGCGGAGGGGAGAAGAAAGCAGGAGGGGTGTGATGGGGAGGGAACTCCCACCTGCTCCCTCCCTGCCCTCACCCTCCAGTGTCCAACCGGCGCAGGCCTCCTCCCCGGGCTGTCACGGGGCGGAAATCCTCCCTGAGCAGTAAGGACCTTGTTCAACAATAGCGAAGTTTCCCTACTGAGACCAGACCAGGGAGGGCCCTGCTTTCGGGAGTAGCTCTAAGGTACTGGTTGGGCTCGGGGGGGTCAAGGTGCTATTCAACACCTTCTCCAGGGGTCTGCAGGCCTGTGCCACGAAGCAGAGAGGCCCCTGCTCTGCTGTCCTCTCGGGGCAGCTCTTAGTCTCATAGTCATTTTGAGGTGCAGTTAATGTGGAAAGCCCCGGGGAGCTTCAGGGGCTTATTCCCAAGCAGCCTGCAGGGGGCGCCTCTGGGACTCAGCCTGAAACTCCAGGCAAGATCCACAGGATATCCGGAGCCCTGAGCCCTGGGGAAAAGGCAAAGAGGCACAGATATTCTTTCAAAGTCAGAACAGCTGGAATGAAACCGGTCCCCTGCACCTCCCACCACCAGTGATGCAAGAGACCATGAAATGAGGCCAGGGCAGCACTTAAACGCCTATAGTGCCAGGCAGGTAATGTGCAGGAGTGAAGAGGCAGGTGGGGCCTACAGCCAACAGGAGCTCCCATCGAAAAGGGGTGGCTCCAACCAACTGTCGCCTTGTGGGATTGTCAGCCCAGAAGGACCAGATTTTCTGGTTTCTCAAGAGAAGCTGAAAAAACAGAGGTCCTAAATGATGGTAACTCATGCAAATAGTTTAAGAACACTGAGTGAGCTGGATTCGGCCCCTGGGCCACCATCTGTAAGGGCTTTAAAATGTTCTGTGGTCCTAGCGGCAATGCTGTGGGTTTGCGGCTAAGCAGGAGCTGCTCAGGGGACAGAATGTATGGAGGGGATGGGTGGGCCTGCTTCTCTGCCTCTTCTCTGAGCACAGGAAGGGCCCCTGAGCACAAGAACATGAACTCAGTGTGGAGAAGCAGCTTAGCCCTGAGACAAGAATTTCTAAGTTCACAGCGAAAGAGGGTGGCTGTGGGGAGCAGCAGAGAGGTGGTTCCGGGGCTTAAACAGCCCTGAGTTCCACCCCCGTGAGCAGGGGGCCTGGCCTGCCTCTCGGTCCACCGCTGCCCAGAGGCCTGTTCTGGCTCTTCGTGGCCACCACTGAGACCTATGACCAAGGCAAGCTCAGGGCACTCTCTGAACCTCGATCTTCCCTGTAAAATGAAGGGTGTGACTATGAGCAATGGGCAGGACCCTTCAAGGGCTCCAGTCTGACATGTGAAGGGCGTGTGTGGCTCCTGGTGACTCCTGCTCTGTAGACTCCCCATCCTTAGGGACTCTGAGAGTCCGGGCTGGGAAGCAGGATCTCTGAGCTGCTCTCATAAGCCTGATTGCAGGAGCTCATCCTCACAGCTGTCCTAACTGTGAGAAAAAGGGAGAGTCATCACCCTCCCCATGTGCCAGCTGGGGAAACCAGGGACCATGAGCTGCCTCCCAAGTCCCCCAGCAGGAAATGCCTGCAGTCTGCAGGCCCCCCCGGGTCAAGTACTGATGCTGCTCCACCTCTGACATGTGTGGCAACCAGATGGCCCTGGCAAAGCCTAGGGAGTGACGCTCCAGAGATGACAGGGACAAGGTGAAGGGAGCTAAAGCGGCAGCAAGGTGACAGGATCCGGAAGAATGGGGAGGCTTGGGTACACCTGTCCCCCCATCCCCTCCCCTTCACCTCCCTTAGCCCCCAGAGGAGTTGCTAATGCTTTCCTATCCCAACCCAGAAGAAAGGCTTTTCCAGCAATTGGAAGGAACCAAGTGAGTGGCATGGTGTTTCAAATTATTTTGAGCAAACATTTACAAATTAGGATACTGCCTGCATAGCAACAATCACTGGAGCTGAGCTGCTGCCTCCTTTATAAAGGGCAGGCCTTCTTCCTGTTGCCATGCTCACTTCTCGCCATCTTCTCCCTGGGGAACCTGTTTCTCCTGGCTATTTCACCTCCCTGGCCCAGCAAGGCATCTCTGGTCTATGTTTGGCCTCTACAGGCACTAGAAAATATTAGTTCTCTTTCCTTCCAGGCCACAGCTCGCTCCCCCTTCACAATCTGTGATCCTAGGAGCTGGCTCTGGTCCAGTGAACCTCACACTTTGTCAAGGCTCTGGGGGCCAGAAGATAGACAGCCCCAATCCAAGAGGGGGCTCTAAGGGTGACTCCCAAATGGCAGGACAGACCACCGGAGAGGCGGCAGCAAAGGGGAGGCAGGAAGGGCCACAGCTTTCTCACCATCCACCACCTCTGGACCTCTGGGGGCAGGTCCATGTTCTCCCGGGTCCAGACCGGGGAAATGTTGCTGTTGAAGTGGCTATCAAACCACTCAGAGGCGCCGGCGTCGCCCATGCAGCGGCGACAGGCACAGCTCTTGCCGGCGGGCCCCTCCTTGCTGAGGCGCTGAAGGCCGGTGTAGCCGGGCACCAGCTTCACCCGGTGGGTCCCGTCCAGGGCGCCCGAGTCCAGGTAGGGCAGGGTGGCCATGCTGTGGTGGGAGTAGGTGAACAGCAGTGACATGATGAACACCAGCAGGAAGGCCACGGAGAGGAACCACACCCGCAGGGAGCACTTCATGGTTCAGCACCCCGGGGAGCTGGGGCCTCAGCCCAGCAGTCAGGCAGGTGTCACCGTGGCCACTCCTTTCCCAGCCCGCTGATGGGCCAGCCACAGCGTAGCCTGCTTGTTCTGGCACCACACGCAAAGGGCATATGGGCAAGTGCCAGGGAGGGGACAGGGGCAGAGGTCCCACACTACGCCCTCCCTCAGCGTCAGGAGAAAGCACGTCGGCAGCAGTGGCTCCCCTGTCCCTGAGCCGCCTGGCCCTGCTTATGGCTTCATTGGGTCTCTCCGTCACTAGCTGGGCCACAGAGGCTCTGCTTCTCCCAGAGCCCTGGCAAGGGGGAGGTCAGTCCATCCCAGCCCTCTAGTCCCTTGGGGTTGCTGGCTGCCAGCTGTGGGGGTCCCCCTCTTTGGCGGCTTGAAACGATCCAGTCTGGAGCATTCGGGGTCCTTGTGGCTCATGAGCAGATGCCGAGGCGGCCCCTCGTCCCCTGCAGCAGGGAAGCCCTTGAACCCCAATCATAGCAGAGAGCACGTGGGCTTCAGGCAGCCTGAATTTCATTTAAGAGTCTTCCCTCTCTCAGTTGGCCCTCAGGGCCCAACCCCTCTGCCAGGGGAGGAGAGGGAACCAAGCCCCAATCCAGAGAGAAGAAACCCAGGAAGCTCCGTGGGTTCCAGAAAACTCTTCAGAGACCAAGATCCTCCTGGCGTTAGGTTCTGCCCTTCTACTTCCCATCCGAGGCGCCAGCCCCTTCCCCCGACGGTCGCAGCCCCAACTGCAGTTGTGTAGGGGGGGTCAAACTCCAGCTCCTGCTCTGAGGTCCTCTGGGGCCTGGGAACAGCCGCTTCTCAGCAGGGTGTTGCTTCGAACGCCATCAGGGTCAGCCGAGCGAGTGTGAGCCGAGCTCCAGGCCAGGGCCCAGGCCTCCGTCTTGGTGCTGCTGGCCCAGGCTTGGAGGCTGCTCTGCCCATCTCCGCTCCCCTGAGGCCTCTGTCCTGCCTTGAGCTAGCAGTAATCCCCTGGCAGGTTCCCCTCACTCGTCAGGCGCCAGGCTGCCGCAGCATGACTCTGAAATTGCAGAAAGGAAAAATAATGTGCAGACAGATCGCACATGCACACGTGCTCTCCCCCAGCCCTGCCCCCAAGTCCCAGAGGGGACAGAGCTGGCAGTAGAGGAGATGCCCACTTAACTGAAGGGTGGACAAGAGAAAGGGCTCTTCCCTCTAACTGCAGAGAGCATCACTCTGCTCTCCTTAACTCGGGCCTCTAAAGACGAGATTAGCCCGCCACCCTCACTCATTAGTCAGAAGGTAAACAAGGACAGAAAGGAATTTCCCTAGAGCCACAGGGCAAGTCGCTGGAAAAGCCAGGTTTAGGAAGTTCCTATTCCAGTGACATGAGGTTAATTTCAGCAAACTTAAGAGAAAATGGCCCAGAGAAAAGATCGTAGGGGACTGCAGATATGAGCCCCTGCCCGGGCGTTCTCTACCCCTGAGAAGAGGTAGAGAAGCCCCCCCCAAAGTGAGGGGGGCGGTTGACCTGAGCCCTGGGATTTGCCCTCTCCCCTCTGTAGTGTGGGCTACAGATGAAGCATTCCTGGGTTAGCTGGCTGATTCATTGACAATCCTTCCAGCTCTGGTGTCAGCGAGAGAACCTGACCGTGTCAGGACGCTCAGCACCACCACCACTCAGCCCTCTGGACAGTTGCCTTCCTCTGCAGGTTACCAAATAAATGCCATGGGCTACTGACAGCCTGAGACCCTGTGCTGCCCTGGGCAAGAGCAGGGAGAAGAGGCAGCAGGGAGCTTTGGAGATCCACCCTAAGGAAAGGAGCCTGAATCCATGCCATGTGCTAGGGAGCCAGGGTGAGAGTCAGGGACAAAGCTGAGAGTGGAGCCCCCGGGCCCTGGCTCCATGTCATGGGGAGCACTTAATCCTAGAGGCCTGCGTGTCCCCACCAGCTCCTCTCCAAGTCCAGCCAGCCCTGGCTCTGACCCGGCCCCTGGGCCTCACAGCTGTGCTCGGAAAGCTCCAGCTCCAGCCAGCTCCTCCGGCAACTCTGGCTGCTGCCTGTGCAGCACCAGCTGCACAGTAGGCATCTCAGGCTCTATGTTCAAGAACCTCTGCCGCCCCCTCCATTTATGGCAGCTCCAAATTCTGGGGCCAAGCCAAACCACAAAGCCATCAGGGAACAGAACTAACACGTTCCAATAAGGAGACATTATTCTGGGTGGGGAAACAATGCTCACAGACGTGGAGGAACTTGCCTAGTCACAACCTCCTGAGTGTAGCTGAGATTTGAGTCCAGGTCTATCCAGTTCCAAAGCCTGTGACTGGCCGGGGCGTAGAAAGAAGCCCATGGGTTCCTTCAACTACCCAGAGGCTCCAGGGTAAGAGGCAAAGAGACACAGAAGCCGGCTTCCCAGGGTCAAGAGTGAAGCTTCGTCCGCGGGCCTCACCGGGGCCCCCAGCTCTAACCCACAGACCCAGTGGCACTGGTCCAGTGTGCTCCTTCCAAAGGTTCTACTGCACCCTTTGGCATGCGGGACTCCATGCACAGCCTTTGGTGGCGCTGTCTGTAAATAGAAGCCAGGTCACTGTCTCTTCTAGGCCTCCCTTTGCTCATATCCATGACCAACATCTAAGGAAGAGAACTCCGTTTTGCAGGGTCTTGCTCCCAGCATCCTGTGACCTGAGGAGAGCCAGCCATGAGGCAAGCGGCCCAGGAGGTGGTGACTTTCCAGGCTGAGCAAGGGATGCTGCGAGGGGCCTGGCTGGGGAGACCTGGTTTCTGGTGCGTGGCCCACTGTGGCCCCCGAAGGCGGACTTGGGCAGAAACCGGCACAGGAGGCTCTGAAGGAAACATCTCTCACGTTGGGGAAGGCTGTAACTCCTTGCAGTCTCAACAAAGGGGGCATCTGACGTAACCGGCTGCCTTGTCAGGGGAGGAAAAGCCCCAGTTTCGTCACTGTGTTTGGGAAGAGCAGAGAGGGTCTTCCCAAACAAGGGTCACCGGCAAAAGCCTTTGCTCTGGAAATCCCAAGGCTGGGCTGCTTCTGGGAACGTGTGCTGAGGGCAACTGAGGGCACAGGGCAGAACGCAGCAAGAACGGTCAGAGGCCCCAGACATGCACCCCGAATCCCAGAAGTCACCTGGTTAAGAGCTTTTATGCACGTCATTTGCTCTGGGGTACTCCCCGTGCCCTCCAGTTGCCAATGCCTAATTCTCATTTCTCCCTTTCACAGCTGCTCTATCTTTCACTTTAAGCCCATGCAAACCCCGATGTAAAAGAGTCGGGGGAAGGGCACACATTTGGGCATCAGCTCCCACCTCTGGTGCCCACAGAGGGAAGTAGGCCAGTCTTCCAGGGCCACCTGGCTGGTGCTGGCTTATTTATTCATTCGACAGATACTTAATGGGCCGGCGCAGGGCTGGGGGCGCTAGTGTGGGACAGTGAACACACGTCCTGTCCTAATGGAGCTTCTGGTCTAGCGGCAAATACAAAGGCAAGGCACAGGGGATTACAAAGTGCCATGACAGGGAAGTTACAGGGTGCTGTGAGAGGGAACAGAGTACACAAGGAGGAAACAGCCTGACCTGTGAAATACATGGCAAGAGGGGCTTCCCTGGTGGCGCAGTGGTTAAGAATCCGCCTGCCCATGCAGGGGACACGGGTTCGATCCCTGGTCCGGGAAGATCACACATGCTGCGGAGCAACTACGCCCGTGCGCCGCAACTACTGAGCCTGTGTTCTAGAGCCCGCGAGCCACAACTACTGAAGCCTGCGCGCTTAGAGCCCATGCTCCGCAACAAGAGAAGCCACTGCAATGAGAAGCCTGCGCGCCGCAACAAAGAGTAGCTCCTGCTCGCTGCAACTAGAGAAAGCCCGCACGCAGCAACGAAGACCCAACGCAGCCAAAATAAATTAATTAATTAAAAAAAAAAAAAAAAAAACCATGGCAAGAAGGCCAGCAAAACTGGGGAGGGTGTCGGAGAGGTAGGCACGAGGGGCCCGGACACAGAGGCCTTTGAAGGGATTAGGATTTATTATTAATCTGATGGGAGGGTTTTGGGGAGGGATGTGTCATGACCTGATTTATATTTTAAAATGGACCCTTGGAGCAAATTTTTTAAAACTAACAGTACTAAGAGTTTAGAGAGGATGCAGAGTATCAAGAACACTCACTCACCATTGGTGAGAAAATAAATTGGTACAATGCTTGGGAGGCTAGTTTGGCATTACTTAAAAAATATGGACATAAGTATATCCCAGCAGTATTTCTTTTTAAAGAAAAATTAAAAAACATCTTTCTCACAGAAGAAGATGGAACACTGGGGACACAATGAGAGATTAGAAAGTTCCCCCATTTGTCCTGAGCTAATTTATTTTGTGATGTCCCATGTGAGAAGACATCCTCAGAAAATGTAGTCCTCCTAGTTTGGGTGGGAATGAATGGTTTCTCAGCCAAAGGTTGAATATTTAGAATCAATGAATTATAAAGCTGGTGAGTTCAGCCTGCTTGTCCTATTAAGCAGATTTAAAGCTTAAGTTGAACCCTGACAACTAGTTGAATACACTGTTTCATTTTCCCCCAAAATCGTGCTGCTACTTGGGACAATCTGTTTTTCTCATTGAGGTTTAATTCACATATAATAGGATGCAGAAGTCTTTCAATGTAGAGCATGATGCATGTTTACCCATGTGTGTGAGCACCCAGTATAAAATACAGAGAATTTCCACCACCACCCCACAACCCCGGAAGTTCCCTTGTGCTCCTTCCCGGTCATCGTTCACTGCTATACTACTTTGCTGAGTCCGGTCACCATAGATTAGGTTTACTTGTTCTTGAACTTCATATAAACACTCCTGCCTGGCTGGCTTCTTTTGCTCAGCACAATGTTTTGGAGATTCGTCCATGTTGTGTGTATCAGTAGTTTATTCTTTTCCACGTTTGGACAGTTGAGTTGTTTTTAGTTTTTGGTTGTTATGAGTAAAACTGCCCTGACCTTTCTGTACAACTCACCTTGTGGACACATACTCTCATTTCTCTGGGGTAAATACCTGGGAGTGGAATTACAGGACCATAGGGTACATACACCAGTATGTTTAACTTTACCAGAAATTATCAAATAGTTGTCCAAAGTGGCTGTAGCATTTTATGTTTCCACCAGTAACATAGGAGAGTGCCATTTGTTCCATGTCCTGGATATCTGCTATCTTTTTAATTTTAGGCATCCTGGTGGGTATGTAGTAAACTCTAGTATTTCTACAAGCAGATACACGTGAACATGTGTACCAAGAGACATATGAGAATGCTCAAGGCAGCACTGCATAATAGCTGAAAACTGCAAACTCAAATGTCCATCAGAATAGGATGGATAAATCGTGGTCCATTCATGTAATACAGTAAAAATGAATGAACTCCAGTTTCAGACATAAACAGGAATGAATATGACCAAAAAACTATTATGTTGAACAAAAAGGATAAGTCAGGGATGAATACTTACAGTATGAGTTCATGAAAAGTTCAAAAGTATGCAAAGCTAAGCAAGAAGTTGTTTTAAGGCCTCTATACACATAGATGATAAAACAACAGATAAAATCAGGGGAACACTGTAAAATCCAGGAAATTCCCCTGGACGGGAAGAAGGTAGATGAGACAAGAAGAAGGGTCTATAGGAGCTTCAGAAGTACTGGGGAATGTATTACTCCTTAATCCAGATAGTAGAAACAGAGTATTTAAAATTTTTATTCTTTAAGGAATTTTTTTTGTGTGTGTGGTACGCGGGCCTGTCACTGTTGTGGCCTCTCCCATTGCGGAGCACAGGCTCCGGACGCACAGGCTCAGTGGCCACGGCTCACAGGCCCAGCTGCTCCGGGGCATGTGGGATCTTCCCGGACCGGGGCACGAACCCGTGTCCCCTGCATCGGCAGGTGGACTCTCAACCACTGCGCCACCAGGGAAGCCCAGTCTTTAAGGAATTTATATGATATATACTATTCTGAATGTGTGATGCATTTCATTATAAATTCTAATTTTTTTTTTTTTTTTAGGTTAAAACATTTTTTGCTAAGGGACTACTCTGGCTGCTGTGTAACACTAGCAGGGGACCACAGAGAAGCTACTTCATGTATTCTGAAGGGTTTAACTGATGGGTGAGATGGAGGGTGGTGGGTAGGAGAGGAAGACTGAACCCGGGGCACAGGACCTTGTGGCCCGAGCAACCTGGTGTGTGTGTGTGGGGTGCCATTCTTTCATACAGAAAAGTCAGAAAAGAAAAGTCAGGAAAGAAATGGGTTTGGGTAAGAAAAAAAAAACAAGAGTTCTGTTTACAACAGGTTAAATTTGAGATGCCCTTTAAATGTCCAGGTGGAAATGGCAATAGGCAGCAGGACACAGATGTCTGAAGCTCATGGATGAGGTCAGAGCTGGAGGGATACATCCGAGAGTCATCAGAGCACAGTTCATTCTTAAAACTACAGGACCAGAAGAAATTATTGATGGAAGGCCTGGCATAGATAAGAGAAGGCTGTCAGCAGTAACCTTCACAATGGCTGATCCAGAGGTTTGGAGGGGGTGAACACCTGACTGGATGAGAAGTGGCCAACAGGCAGGTGAAAAGGTGCTCAGCACCATGAGTTATCAGGGAAATACATATCAAAACCATAATCAGACACCACATCCCGCTCACTAGGATGGCTATAATCAAAAAGACAGATAATAACAACTATTAGTGAAGATATGGAGAAACTGTAACTCTCGTACATTGCTGGTGAGAATGTGACATGGTGCAGCTACTTTGGAAAACAGTCTGGCAGTTAAAAGGTTAAACAAAGAGTTACCGTATGACTCAGCAATTCTAATCCTAGGTCTATACCCAAGAGAAAGGAAAATATATATCCACATAAAAACACGTACACAAACGATTATAGGAGCATTATTCATATCAGCTCCAAAGTGGAAAGAACTCAAAGTTCCATCAACTGATGAAGAAACAAAATGTCAAATATCCATACAATGGAATCTTATTCAGCCATAAAAAGGAAGCACTGAGACGTGCTACATGGATGAACCTTGAAAACATGGTGCTAAGTGAAAGAAGCCAGACACAAAAGACTACATATGATGTGATTCCATTTATATGAAATATCCAGAATAGGCAAATCCGTAAAGTAGGTTAGTGATTGCCTAGGGCTGGGGGTTGGAGGAGATGGGAGCAACTGAGAATGGGTATGGCGTTTCCTTCTGGGATGATGAAATGTTCTAAAATTGTTTGTGGTCTCATTGCATCACCATGTGACTAGACTAAAACCAACTCACTTGTACACTTGAAATGGCCGAACCGTATGGTATGTGAGTTATATCTCAATAAAAGTGTTACTAAATAAAGGGAATGAGATAAAATAGAATGGGAGATATTACTGAATGTTTGTATACTGGTGGGGATGGTTCAGTAGAGGGAGAAGTTAACGCTGCAGGTAAAAGGATAATTAAGAAGCAGAGTCCTTGGGACTTCCCTGGTGGCGCAGTGGTTAAGAATCCACCTGCCAATGCAGGGGACACGGGTTCGAGCCCTGGTCTGGGAGGATCCCACATGCCGTGGAGCAGCTAAGCCTGTGTGCCACAGCTACTGAGCCTGTGCTCTAGAGCCCGCGAGCCACAACTACTGAGCCCGTGTGCCGCAACTACTGAAGCCCACGAGCCTAGAGCCCGTGCTCTGCAACAAGAGAAGCCACCACAATGAGAAGCCTGTGCATCGCAAGGAACAGCAGCCCCCGCTCGCCGCAACTATAGAAAGCCACAACTAGAGAAAGCACAGCAACAAAGACCCAACGCAGCCAAAATAAATAAATAGATAAATAAAAAACAAACAGCAGCAGAGTTCCTGAGCAGCAAGAACGGGGCAGAGGGTGGGGGGAGCCAGTGCCCGCATGGAAAGGATTGACCTGCCTAGCAGGAGGTGAAGCAGAGAATGGGCACAGGCACAGGGAGGGATGCATCTTTATTGCTGGGGTTGGAGATTTACAGAGATCAGATGTGAAACAGTCCTCTAAGAGAGGAGAGTAACGAGGTAAATTTAGTGGGAGGCAAGGCAATACTAGTGTCTTCTGAGAGGTTTGTGGTTACAAATTTAGCAAATTCGGTGAGACCACTTAACAATAAATACCCCCTGAATGGCTGGCCGAGCTCAAAATGCTGAGGCTGAACAGAGGAACTGGAGAGCAGAATCCAGAAGGTCAGGGGCAGCCTTGGAGAACGGATGGTCTTCCCTAGAGCCTTCTACCAATCAGGGGATGCATGCTTGAACAACTATGCTAATACAAGGAAACAAGGGAAACCGAAGGAGGCCCTGGCCAGCCTGCAGGTGGAAGAAAGGAAAAGCAGGCATATGGGATTGAGCAGCAAAGCTTGCCCCTAAGGAGAATGGATGGAACTGGGTTTTGGAGGCTAGCATGGTTTTAGAACCAGTCTCTGGTCAGTTCCCAGGAGACAACCCATCAAATTAACCTAATGAAGCACAGGATATAGCACAGCCTCAGACCAGCGCAGCTGAACACAATCTTCTTGGCAGGCAGAGAAAAGAAACGTCAAAATAAAGAGCAGAGGATGGGGGAAGGGAGACTGCTTGAATCTGGAGGGGGTGGAAAGAAAGAAAAAAATCCCAGCCCAAGACGCTGATAAAGCACCCTCTTTCCTCCCACTGACACAAAGCCTAAGGATGTGTCCCAGAGCCTCAATGTAAAGGCATCAAACCACAGATTGTACCCACATTGCATGGTGTTTTATGAGTTTCTAAGCATTTGCAGGCATAGCCTCTCATTTGGTATTCACAAAAGTCCCAAGACAGCTCAAACAGGTCAGCCAGGCGATAAGTGACAGAGCTTTAATATCATTCCAGGTCTGATGGCTCCAAGGCCAGTGCTCCTTCCAAAAGCTCCCACTGCCTTCCAGAGAGGCTTTTCCCACTAACTGGGGCACAACCATCAAAGGGTTCCCTGTGTCCCAGAACCTTGCCAACCTAGTAACCCAGCAAACTCCCTGCTTGCTGGTGTGGCAACAGCCGACACCAGCAGAAGATGCCCTGGGGTGTCAGTCATTATCTGGAAGAAGAGACCTGACAGCCCCTCCCTCACACTCAACTGAAGCCCAGAGAGCCACATCCTTGATGTGTCTGAGAACTGGTTGCTTCACCTCTGCATGCTTGGCTGACTGAAGTCAGCACATTGCAACATGCTGGCACCACCCTCTGGCACATACCCCTCAGTTATCCTAGTGACTCAGGCCTCCTCGCTCCCCAGTTACAACCCCTCTGGCAGTGTCTTCCTGCAGGACACCTCACTTTGCCTTGATGTCGAGTCTGAGATCTCAGCTCCAGAACTTCTGAAGCTGTCCTGAGTTGGCAGCCAGGAAACCAGAAAGCAAGAGCTAACATTTCTTCCAGCCTATGATCATCACTCTGGCTAACTTTCAAATAAATCCCAGCGAAATAAACCATCAGTCTTCATTGCAAGCGGATCGATGTTGCACCCTAAGAAACAGGCTCTAAGGGGAGGAATGCTGGGCTCTAAGGCACGGGGAGAGGGTGGGACAGGGGGACAGCTGGGATGTGGGGTCCCAGCTTTGCACCACACCTGCCCCTTAAAGGAGTCCCAGTGTGATTTGTTGGTGTTGGGTGCGGGGGAGGCGTCCAGGAATTTGTTATACATATCTACAGTAGGCAGGGAGCGATCCAGAAAAACAATATCGACCGTCTCAGTAGCAAGGCAAAGCCAGACAGAAACTGTTGAGGAGAGGCAGGGAGATGGGGCGAGGAATAAATAGAAAGTTATTTAAAGAACAGAACCGGGCTTCCCTGGCGGCACGGTGGTTGGGAGTCCGCCTGCCGATGCGGGGGACACAGGTTCGTGCCCCGGTCTGGGAGGGTCCCGCATGCCGCAGAGCGGCTGGGCTCGTGGGCCGTGGCCGCTGAGCCTGCGCGTCCGGAGCCTGTGCTCCGCAGCGGGACAGGCCACGGCTGTGAGAGGCCCGCGTACCGCAAAAAAAGAAAAAAAAAAGAAAAAAGAACAGAACCACCTGTATGATGAAGGCCAGGGCGGTTCCTGTTAAGCCCCTGTGTCCACTGACCAGTCTCTCCAGGGTCCAGACCACTTCTTATTTGCATTTTATCCAGTCTGGTAGATTTTTTCCTCTTTAACACATGAGTATAACCCTTTACCCTTAGGTATTTGGACTCATGTTACTACCTTTGTTTTCTCTTCACTAGTTTTCCTTTAGTTCTTTTTTCTTTTCCTGACTTGTTGGACTGACACACTACCCCTACTCCCACCACTTTTTTTCCTCCTGGCTTGGAAATTATATTCCTCTTCTTTTAGTGGTTATCTTAAATTGTTAGCATATATACATTGTCCTAATGAGGTCTACCGTTTTCAGCAGTACTATTCTGTTTAACAAGGCAGAAACCTGATGTGATTTAACAATGAAATTCCCTTCCTTACTTTACCTTATTCTTCCTTGATAATGTGGTGAACAATTTTAGTTTTCCTTTTGTAAAATTAAAAAACAAACTAGACACTGGGTTTCTGTTTGTGTGTTTTGCTATCTGTGGCAGACACTGTTGTTGGTTGCCTACCAGCAGCCACTCCCCCTTCTTTCCTGCCAACAGAATCCTGATTTTGCTCAGGTAGCAAAGAACCCAGTCCCAGGAGATGAGGCAAGCCTGGTCAAATCCAACCACAGTTGGCTGTTCCCTTTTACCAGGAATTGGTGTAAGAACGAACCAGCTCGGGCCAATGAGACATAAGGAGATGTCTGCTGGGGGCTTCTTGGACAGATTCTCCTTCCCAAAAAAGAGGCACATTAGAAAGCTTCCTTTCTCTTAGCATCTCCCTGCCTTCCTGCTTGGGAAGCTATAGGGTGATGATAGGTTACCTAGAGCAGCAGCAGCCACCTCACAACCATGAGAGGAAAGATCTTATACCCTTAAGATGGCACAGCAGAACAACGGAATAATCCAGGGTTCTTCATGTCAATATTAGACCACTGCCCCAACCCTGGCACTCCCTACCTCCACACTTCCCATTATAAGCTAATTAAATCTTTTCTAGAGTTTAAGTCACTTTGAGTGACTTAAGCATCCAGATATACTGTCTATAGTTAAATTTACCAACATACTATTTCAATTTCTGCACTCAGTGCTGGTGCTAGCAACCTCCTCCTTCCCCCGAGATTTCTTCTTACTGAAGTATACCTTTAGCAGTTCTTTTAGCCAGGATCTATAGATAAAACTGTCTTAGCATATCCAAAAATATCTTTATTTCACCTCATTCTTGAATGATAACTGGATATAGAATTCTAGTTTCCCTAAGATAGTCCTCTATCATATCTGGCATCTAATGTTGATGAAATATTGTCTGTCGGTCTCGTTGTTGTTTCTCTGAATTCTGTTATTTCTCTGGTAGTTTTAAATATTTTCCCTTTATTCTTTTCTTTTCTTTTGGCTGCGCCACGCAGCATATAGGATCTTAGTTCCCTGACCAGGGATCAAACCCGTGCCCCCTGCAGTGGAAGCACAGAGTCCTAACCACTGGACCACCAGGGAATTCCCATATTTTCCCTTTATTCTTATCTGCAGTTTCCCTATATCTAGGTATTTATTTTGTTTGGTATTCGTGCTGTTTCTTCAATTCTGGAATTCTCAGCCATTATCACTTCAAATATTTTTTTGCCATTTCCTTGACTCATATCTGGAATTCCTACTAGACTTGTGCTAAAGCCTGTCACGTGTCCTCCATGTCTGTGCTGCATTCTAGATTAATTCCTCAGCATTAGCTTCCAATTCATGAGTTCTATATGTCCAGGCTACAGCTATCCATTGTTTCAAATTCTAATTACACTATTTTTTGCTGCTAGAATTTTTAATTTAAAATTTTCATATTCACATATTCTTGTTTCTTTTACAACTTCCCTTTCTTTTCTTTAATGAATCTCCTGTTTCCCTAATCTCTTTGAGGATCCTTAACCTATTTCTATTAAAGATATTTTCTGATTACTCTGTTATTTTCATTTCTTCTGGGGTAACTTTTTCTTTGCTTTTGTTCTTTCTTTATATTAGTTTTCCTCACATGTTTCTGAATATATAAGCTCATCCCTCCCCTATCTGGGGGTTTTCACCTTTGCCTCCCCAGGTCCTTTGGGTCTCCTGGTCTAGAATCATATCTTGTAGTACCAGCTCAGCTTAGGTCCAGGCTCTAATGTTCTGTCCCTGTAGGTAAGCATCTTCATGATAAGCCATAGCCCCAGGGAATGGGTGACAGCAACTGTTTTCCCAGCCCCTGGGTTCGAGCAGTGGACCAGCTCTAATTCCATGCTTTGTGTTGAGCACTCCATAGCTCTGTTACCCCAGATTTCTAGCCACTTCTGCCTGCATCCAGTCTCAGAGACCAGGAGGCCTGCAGCTTCTGCCCTGCTCTCCCCTGTGTGTTCTTGCTCTATTTCTCATCACAGGGATGTTTATTTTGTGTGGGGAGGGAGGGGGAATACATGACTATGTTTTCAGCATTTTTTCTTTTATTTATTTATTTATTTATTTAGATGTTGGGGCAAGCGGGGGCCACTCTTCATCGCAGTGCGCGGGCCTCTGACTGTCACGGCCTCTCTTGTTGCGGAGCACAGGCTCCAGACGCGCAGGCTCAGTAGTTGTGGCTCATGGGCCTAGTTGCTCCGAGGCATGTGGGATCTTCCCGGACCAGGGCTCGAACCCGTGTCCCTTGCATTAGCAGGCAGATTCTCAACCACTGCGCCACAAGGGAAGCCCCATTTTGTCTTTTTATGTATTACTGCTATGTGTTTAGAGTATAAATTTACAGTGCCATCTTGACTGGATGAGTTGGATTAAACTATTTGTACCAAGGAACTGGGAATCCCTGCCAATACCAGTCTCCTGAGAAGGTATATCAAACCATCTCTAACGAGATTCACAGAACTCCAGCCAATACACTGGGCGAAGTCGACTGAGACAGCCTGGGGTAAGCTGATCAAAAGTTCCAATTAAAACTGCTCTCCCATCCCCACCCCATCTTCATTCCAGTCCACCATGGGATGGAAGCAGGGGCGGGCAGACACGCAAATAGGATCTTTCAGATGTGGTCTGACCAGGCCTTCACTGAGGAAGGCCAGCCCTGCCTTCAGCCCCTCTTCCACACCACTTGAGCATTTCCCAGTGTTGCACCTGGCTGGGGAAACATGCATACTGGCCACATGGACACTCTTGATAAAAGGTCCATCTGACTCTCTTCAAGTCCCCAGCCCACCTGCAGCAGGCCCAGCCTTTAGTTTCAATTACATCAGAACAGCAGTGAACTCAGGAGCCACATTCGAGTCCAGGCTATCACCAGGCAGCTAGCCACTTTTTCTTTCCAGGCCAAGGTTCTTGGACCATCAGAGGAAGGCTATCCCACCTCCAGCCTCTTCCTCTCTGATTATCTCCTGCTTGTTCCTGCTGACCACCACTTTGACTTCCAAGCCATCACAATCAGCTTTCTTGGCTCAGACCCTTCCTTGCTTGTTTCTTTCAGCTGCTAATGGATTCTGAAGGTTCGGCCCTCAGTCCTTTTTCTCCTTTGCCTCTCTACGGTGCCCCATCCCCCTCCAAATCAAGAGCCTGCCCTTCTACCCTAGATTCTAGATTATATTCTCCATTGCCTCTTTAGCCATGTGGCATTTCGGACTTAACAAACTCATCACCTTCCTGCGTTCAAAAGCTTATGAGATGGAGATGCAGCTCTCTCAGTCATGGGGCCAAGGTCAGGCTCCTTCACACAGCATCGAGAGATCCCCAAACCAGGCCACCCTCCGAAGCCTCATCTCTCACCGTGTCCTACCCTCCAGGGGTTATGAGCTAATTTGGACCACAGGCCAAATCTGGCCCATATTTATTAATATCCTACACGAAACCTAAAAAGACACAGACAGGGCTTCCCTGGTGGCACAGTGGTTGAGAGTCTGCCTGCCAATGCAGGGGACACGGGTTCATGCCTTGGCCCAGGAAGATCCCACATGCCGCGAAGCAGCTGGGCTCGTGAACCATGGCCACTGAGCCTGCGCGTCCGGAGGCTGGGCTCCGCAGCGGGAGAGGCCACAACAGTGAGAGGCCCACGTACCGCAAAAAAAAAAAAAAAAAGACACAGACATGTTTGTCTCCTTCACTTAAGCTCTAAGTGTACAGACACCATGTTATTTAATTCACTATCTAGCATTGGCCTTCATATAGCAGGCATCAAAAAATATTTGTCCATGGGGGGGAGGGATAATTTAGGAAGTTGGGATTAACATATACACACTACTATATATAAAACAGATAATCAACAAGGACCTACTGTATAGCACAGGGAACTCTACTCAATACTACGTGATAATATGGGAAAAGAATCTGAAAAAGAATAGATACATGTATATGTATAACGGAATCACTTTGCTCTATACCTGAAACTAACACAGCACTGTAAATCAACTACACTCCAATATAAAATAAAAATTTAAAAAAATTTTGTCCAACTGAATATCACCTCTCTACATAACCCCAGGGTTATAAGAAGCAGAAGAGGGGAGTTCCCTGTGGTCCACTGGTTAGGATTTGGAGCGTTCACTGCCGTGGCCCAGGCTCAATCCCTGGTTGGGGAACTGAGATCCCTCAAGCCGCACGGCATGGCCAAAATAAAAAATACATATAAATTTTAAAAAGTAAACAGTAATAAAAAATAAGCAGAAGAAATAAATGGTAATGAAAAAATGTTTTGAAGCCACTTTCAGAAATCACTGTATAAATATGCAGATGGAAGTGGTCATTATAATCAGCCCCCACTCTTTCAGCTTTGACATTCTAGAAGTGAAAGCTTTCTCTGACTTCTCGTGGACCACCAAGAAACACGAGGCCTCAGGTACAAACCAGGTTTCACAAATTGGAGGCAAGGAGAAGAGTGAGTGTGCAAAAGCTAGAGAAGCTGCCGGGACAGTGGGAACAGTTGAAGTGGACTGCTCCTAAGCTTCTGTCAGCAGAGACACACCAGGGCTGCCAGGGACAGTACTCTCTCTGGTGGCTCCCCTAAGCACCGCAGGCTGCTGGCTAAGTCCTCCTTAGCTAGGACTTGTCAGATCTCACAACCATCCACCGCAGCTCAAAGTCCCTTTCCAGTCAAGCCTCCCGAAATGAAGGAGGCACCTAGAAACACTTGGCTTCACATTTTGGCTTTGCCGCTTGTCAGCTATCAACCATTTAGCCCCTCTGATCCATGCCCTGATCTGTAAAATGGGAGTACCATCTACTTTGGAGGGTTTCTGGAAGGACAAGAGCCAGAAAGCTCCCAGCCTCAGTGCCTGTGCTCCTGGGGTGGGCAGGTGGAGGGCCACGGTTTGGTTAGTCCCAGACCCAGCCTGGCCAGCTTTCTGGGCTGCAGGCCCGTGACCCCGAATAGGCAACACAGGTTCCTCAGTACTCTCAGCCCCACGCCAGCCCCGGATTCCCCAGGCCAGCACCGCCAGGGTCTTGCTCCAGAGCTTCCTTCCCTGCCTAACCACAGGCACTGCCTGCCCACCCCATCGATCCCCACTGTGGCAGCTTCCAGGGAGGTGGAGTGGGCAGCGTAGACCTGAAGGCTCAGAGCCAGCTCTGCCCCAATGACCCCCACCCCCAGGCTGCACAGCGAGCAGTGCTGTGTCCATCCTGTGGCAGAGCTTGTGGGTCACGGAGCCTGTCTCACCTGTTCCCTGGCTTCGTCACACTACACAGAACAGAGGCCTGCCCTGAGCTGGTTCTAAACAGTTCACTGAGGTCCATCCCACACTTGGCCACCTCTGTGACTCTCTAGACACAAGTTGGCAGCAAGATTCTAGAAGAGACACACAGCATCTCACACGCGTTTCATTCTACAGATAACGCACCCGGGAGAACTTTTCAACCGAGATTTTTAAAAGCCTTAGTCTTTGGTGTCATTTTTTTAAGTTTTCAAACTGTAAGTATTGGGCTTTGTATTTTGATGAAAACTCAAAATAGTGGCATTTGGGGCCTGTGACCAGTAATCAGACCAAACTTGTAACCGACCATGGATCTGAATAAACCTGTTCTTGGTCCTGAAAAAAAAAAAGATTCTAGAAGAGACAGTTTATAAGGGGGTTCCTCTACAGGGCTGAAAGCCTCTGACATTAACAGAAGCAGGAGATGGACCTCCCTGGCAGTCCAGGGCTTAAGATTCCCAGCTCGAGCCCAAAAATAAAAAAAAAAGAGAGAGAGAGAGAGGCAGGAGACAGGCGAAAGACCCTGAAGGTAGGAGACTGGGAAAGAAATCTAAGCTTCTTTGAGGACTTCTGGAGGAAACAGGGAGCAGGATGAATTAAATGGTGGCCTAGGGCAAGTCAGAGAGGAGTCTGGAGAAGCTGAGGTCTAGACCTTATTGCCCAACTCTCCCTTCCAAGGCAATTAAACTTGACTAGCCCACCCACACTCAGGGTCAGGAGACCATGGTGCTTACAGTCTGCTCTGATTTCCTCTAAAGATAAGGTTTTCAAAGCGTGGGAGGCTTGGCTATTCTTCATGGTTTAAGATTCAGATCTCAGTCACAACAGAGATGTAATGAAGAGCCACAGAAAAGCTGCCGGGCCCTCCTTTTCCTTCTGCACCTTGTCAGGATACCTAGGGGATGCTTCGAATCTCAAGAGAAAAGCAAAGGATGTGTTCATTCAGCAAATATTTATCGCACCAGGGAGTGGCAGACAGCATGGGAAGAGCCCCAGGCCTCTACCTCCTTGTATAGCCGCATCACTGACCCCTTAGCAAAGCTCTTCTCTCTCCAGCCTTGCAGTTCCTGCTCTGTCGAGGAGCAGAGCAATGGGACTCCTCTGTTTTGAGGATGCCCCACCAGCCCCTCTAGTCTGCCCGCCACCCAGGGCTCCTTGGTTTTGCCGGCCAGGCTTCCCCTAGGAGAGCTGCCCTTCCAAGGGTATGCCAAGGGCAGCTGACTCCAGAGACCAGCAACCCAGGTCCCAGCTGTCAGCCTCTCCCTCTAAAGAGGAGGGAGCTGGTGACAGCATATCCCAGAGGCCTTCAGAGGGGCATAACCAGAGCAATACCCACCAGCTAGAACACGGGTGGAGGGCAGAGCCGAGGGCTTCAAGAAGGACGAGGTGAGTCAATCCTCAACTTACAGACCCCTTGGGGAGAAGGCTCATGCTTCCTGTCCAACTCATGCTTATCAATGGGAGTCCTCCTTCCTCAGAAGCACGGGTTACTCCAATCCTCCGCAATGTTGGCTCCCCCAAACGCACACACCCTCTACCCTGGGGTGGGAGGACTAGTGTAGGTTTGATAGATAGAAGGTTTAAAAGACAGTCTCATTGCATTCCATTGTCCCCGCCAGAAATGGGTGAAAAGAAAGGAGTAAATGGTTTCTCCGGGTAACCTTCAACCCCCTTCTCCCCAACCCATACACCCACGTGGCAGGGGACGAGCCTGTGAAAACCTCTTCCATACACCCAGACATCTTCCTGGAATACTCCCAGGCAAGGGCATGCAGACTGAGAAGGAAGCTCCAGGGGCTGGGGGCAAAGGGCAAATGTTCTCCTAAAAGAGCAGATTCATACACATGGCAGAGAGAGGCAGGGCATTCCGTTTCTAACTCCCAACCAGCCCTCTTAGACAGCAACCCCAAGAAATCTTGAATCTGATCACTCTCGCCCTCACCACTGGGGAAGCGGCAGGACTGGTGCTTCTGTTTTCCACCACTGCCCTGGCTCACCCCTTCCCAAGCCTGCACTGCACTGTGGCACGGGGCTCTGGACAGGGTCCTCCTCCCTATACTGTAGGCACTGGAAGGTTGGCCACCTGAAGAAAGCTGATGGGGAAGGGCTGAGCTAGGGTCTATACAAGTCCTGCCAGGACACACCTAGGGAAGGGAGAAGCTGTGCCTCTAGAATCTTCCAGGCCACAGTCTCTGTGGCTCACAACTCCAGCCAGGCCTTGGCCCAGGCCCAGAGTTGAAGGATTCAACTTAAAACTCTGGCATCTATCCCCATATCCTCTGTGGGATGGGGGGATGGGGCAGAGAATGCCAGGGAAGAGGTCATAACCTAAGTGGCCAGCACTGTGACCCTGCAGGAAAGGGGCCCGGGAAGCAGGGTGACTGATGCTTTGCTGGAAAGGAGGGCTGCAGGACCGGTGTCTGTGTAGTCATTGTATGTGCACGACCCAGTAGGACTCCAGGCCCTCAGCAACCAGGGGGCAGACACCAGCCCTTCCTGGGGGCATACTGGGATGGACTTGGCCCAAAGCTCTGATACACAGGGCAAGCTCTGGCCCCTGACAAGGCTGGCAGAGCTCCTGGGATGCGAAGGTCCAGAAACAGTGCTTCTGGGAGCACAGCAGCCCCCGTTCTGGGGTTCTTCCGTCCCCCAACCCGGGGCAGAAGTCAGGGGCGCACACTCACTCCACTAGGGCCAGCGTCACACTTGAAGGTGCAAGTGAGAACAGGGCTCTGTGTCCTCAGTGCCAGGACTATGCAAACCTCTTCCCCTGGGCTGGTATAACCTATGGCTGGAACTCTTCAATCCTCATGGCCCAGCCAAGCCACCCAGGTGGGAAGTCTGCCAGAGCCTCTGGGACCAGGCAATATCATGAAGGTGAAAGTCCAGGCTGCAGGCACAGAGGCCTACTTTGTCTGGGGCGAATTTCTCTAAAGGGCTTCAACCTCGGCAGGGTAGAAACAGTGGGCTGTAACTGTCGACAGACAACCTCCCTTACTCTATCCACCCTGCCCCCACATTTCCTTATCCGGCGGCGGTTCTTCTGATTTTTTTGCTGCTTCATCTGAACACTGGTTATGAAATGGGAGCACCTTGTGTGCCAGCAGGCAGCCGTTTGAGGCGTGGACACCGTCCTGGGCACCACTTACATGCCAGGCAGGATGCAGAAGTGGGGCTGCAGGCTGGAAACTCCACTTTGTGGTCAGGCGCTTACCTCCTTCTTTCATCAAGATGAGATGACTTCAAAGTGTTCTTTTTACTTTTTTTTTTTTTTTTAAACCAGAACACTCTTTCCCCCCAACCCACCCGAAAACTTCCATCAACCAGGCCAACTTATCAGTTTCTATTCTTGTGGCCCAGTGGGAAGAGGGAGGCTGGTGGTGAGACTTGTATAATTCCTGCCAAGATCAGATGCTGGAGAACCACCAACCCTTTACGGCAGCTTGTGGGCTAAGCTGGGGCCTGAGTGCTGTGTCAAGAGATGGGGCGGGCTTCCCTGGTGGTGCAGTGGTTGAGAGTCCGCCTGCCGATGCAGGGGACATGGGTTCGTGCCCCAGTCTGGGAAGATCTCACATGCCACGGAGCGGCTGGGCCCGTGAGCCACGGCCGCTGAGCCTGCGCGTCCGGTGCCTGTGCTCCACAACGGGAGAGACCACAACAGTGAGAGGCCTGCGTACCGCAAAAAAAAAAAAAAAAGAAAAAAAGAGATGGGGCCCTGTTACAAGGCTTACTTAAAATGAATAAGGTGACACTGTTATAGGTACAGTCATGTAGGTGCCAATTCCCTGGGCGACCTCGGGAAGGAGCTACATTCCCTCACAGCCAATCAGCCCTGAGTAGAGAGGAGGTGGCCCACCTGCCCTAAAGAGGACTCATGACAGGATGGGTCCCAGGGGTCCTTAGGGAGACAGGTCAGCACTAGGAGACCAGAGACTCTGGCAGAAAGGCATATAGAGGTGCGCTGGTCCTAGGGGTGGGTATCTCCAGTGGGAAGAGTACCCCGAAAACCCTGGAAACAAACCAGTAACCTGTCCTCTGTGAGCCAGACTGTTTTTACTCTTCATACACCCTATCTTTAGCTTTCCTTTGTTCTCCTTTTATACTTAGTAACGTCTTTCGTCGTTGGGAAAGGTCAGACTGTGGCAGCTATGCTAATGAAAACACAAAGGAGGTGTTTGCATCCATGCCTGGACCAGGAGATTAAAGGGAGCAATGTCCCCTCTCTCCCTCGGGAGTGGAGGTGGAGAGAAGCCCAGAGGTGGGCCCTTTGCTCAGCCTGTGTCCTCTGCAGTCATCTTTCCCACAGAAACCTTGGGAAGTGCAGTTAGAGCCCCTGAGCTAGTGCCCAGCCTGGTGCCACAGGGCAACTGCCAGCACCAATCCCGCAGGAAGCACCCCTGCCCTGTGCCCCCGCTAATCCCTGTGTCACTAATATTCAGCTCCAGGAGGCAGAGAGCAGGTGGCCGGTAAACTGTAGAGGCCAGTGCACACCTGCTTTCATTCACCCCTTGCTCTGGCTAAGCCGTCTTCCTCGTCACTGAGGAGCTGATAATATGCTGTGACTGACTCAGGCAGGACCCCTGGGAGGAAAGAACATCCCCAAGGTTGCTAGGCAGGTAATCTGCTTTCCCTTCAGGAAAGTGGCAATATCAGCTGCTATGAGTAGAGCAAAGGCAGCCTTCCCCTTGCCCTGCCTCTGCCCCTCGCCCCTCGGTGAGGGGAGCCAGGCTGGGGGAGCAAGGAGCCCTCCCCAGTCCCATCCTCAAAGAGCGATTCATCCTCCTGGACCTGGCCTGCTAAGATAATATTTATCATGACATCTATTACTGTTGTCAACTTTGGGGGAACATGGAGGGAGGAATACACCAGCTGGGGTCCATCACCATGGTCCCCAGGGAGCGGTATCTTTTGGCTAACTTTATTATGTATCCTGGGGTTACAAGGGGATGGCCAACATGATGGTGCTTATTTGGGGCTTGGGCTGTACAGGGTGACCTGGGGGCCACCAAGAGGTGGGGCCCAGGGCCTCCTTTCAAGCTCCTTGCCTGGTGAGACTGGGGCAGCCCCACCTCAACACGTGTCTATGAGTTAACATTTTACAGTGAACTCTGGACTAAACCCAGATGACCTCAATTCCAGGACTGGCTTTGCTATTCGACAGCTGCATGTCTGGGCAAATCTTACCGCTCTGGGCCTCAGGTCCTCCATCTGTAAAATGGGCATGATGATGTCTGCTGCCCTGCTTACCTCACAGTCCCCATCAAGATGAAATAAGCAATGACTATAAGCTTCAAGGCCCTATGTACCCGAGGTACCAGTGAATTTCAGCCTCACTGAGAAGAGGGAGTCGGGGACAAGAGTAGGCACTGTGGCTAAGCCTGAGGGAACAGGAGGCCAGACCCAAGCTGGCCAATCTCTGAGAACATGAACCCAGACAGAAGCAGGTGGACCAGGGAGCCTGCGGGAGCCAAGGATGCAGGGCAGACACAGCGCTCTGGTCAAACAGTTCAGGAGAGAAGACTGGTTGTCAACACGCATATGAAGGGCAGGAGGAAAGATGCATGAGGAGATGGCCAGAATGAAAAAGGAATTCAGTCCCAAACTCAGAAGAGCCCCGCCTTGCTCACTGAGCACCTTGGGGCTGGGGAGAAGCACCCCCAAGCTCCCAGGACCTCCAGCATCTTATTAACATACATGCACACTCAGGGGACAGCTTTCCCTTTCTGACCAGGAGCCCCAGGGGAGTGACCCACTCTGGGCAAGACACCTGTGTCAGACTGAACTTGAGGTCTCCTCCTGCTAAGGTGAGGCTCGAAGCCCCGAGCACTTTTTTTTTTTTTTGCTGCACCGCCCAGCTTGCAGGATCTTAGTTCCCCAACCAGGGACTGAACCCAGGCCCTTGGCAGTGAAAGCGCGGAGCCCTAACCACTGGACCGCCAGGAAATTCCCTCAGAGCTCTTTCTACAACACCCCATTCTTGGCTCTGCCAAGCTGGGTCAAACATCTGCACCCTTTACAAATTGGAGGTGATGCGCGAACTGAGGCCAAAATTGTGCTATTCATCTCTCTGTACCTGAAACTGGCACCACCATCCTGGGCATTCTCTTCCAAGGGAGAATACACAGGGGCACAACCCTCCCCAGCAGGAAATACAACGTAATCCAGAAAGCACAGCAGCCCTAGAGCTACATCCTTATCTAGGCCCCAGCAGGAAACTGCACAGAGGAGGGTGAGCATCTAGGAAGTTGAGATGACAGGGGAGACAGGGAGGGGATGGAGGCAGCACCAGGGCAGAAGCGGGCAGACTTGGGCCAATGCCTCCTCTGTTTACTGGGACCTGGTTGAACGCACACTGAGTGAATGTCTCCCTCATCTCAGACAGATGGCCCCGGGCCACCACAAGGAAGGGGCTATTTGCCATAACCTGCCTGTGTCTATTCTTTGTCTTGCAGTCCAGGGGATCAATGACTTTGTGGATGGGCAACCGGGGTACGGGGGCTCCTCCCTAAAAGACACCACTTACTACTGGAAAGAGCCTCAGCCTGCAAGTCAGATGACCTGGGTTCTGGACTCAGTTCTTCTACCTACTGGTTTGAGGAGATCAGGCATATTTCTCAACCCCACTTCCTGATATGTAAATGGAATGACTCAATGATTCTAAGTCCCATTCTACATGCTAGCATTCAGTTTTTAACAAGGTAAATGAATACATGGCAATAAATCCTTATAGGTTTGTCTACAGTGGTGATTCTGACATGCACACCTAGCTCTGCCTACTGCCTCAATACACAAAGTCTTTAGAATGCATGACAACCCCATTTTCCTTTGGGGAGTCATCTCTCCCCAAATTTCCATCCCTGTGCCTGGTCAATCAGAGCACCAAATGCAGCCAGCCACGTACTTGATCCAAGGTTGGGCAAGGACCCTGATTCCCAGTGAACCCAGGACTGCTGACAGGTACAGTCAGCCTGCACTGCTGACAGGCACCTTCTACCACATGGGAACTGAGAATGCTGTCACCATGGAGAAGGGCGGGGTGAGATGGAGTTGTTTGAGTCCCTCATCTTCCCTGTATGTGGCCAGCCATTCCCTCAGGTATGAGTCAACGGATTCCCTTTTATCAAAGCACTTTGAGTTGGATTCTTGGCTGTTGTAATTGAAGAAGTCCAACTGATACAATCTTGCACACATGTACAACCATTTTCCATTTCATTTAAAGGAATTTTAAAAAGCCACTACAGTATCGCTTGCCATCTGGTGCAGAAGGGTTGCCCTGAACCTGGCCCTAAAACCCTGTCCTTGATAGGTCAACCCAACTCAGAGGCCCATGGGCCCACAGGAACAGAAGTGATTCTGGGATTCCCATCAGTGACTCATTCCTGGCCAGGACCCACACCCTTCTCCAGCCGCGGACACTGCCCAGATGTACAGATGGTGAGAGAGCCACTGACATGCATGGCCTTTCTGGGTGGCCTGGGTGGGGTCAGGAATGCCCATAGCCAGAGTCCCCTCACCACAAGCAAGACTGGAGGGCCCTGGCTGGGCCCTGAACCGGCTGAAGTGGTCAGGGAAAGAAAAGATGACCCTGGACATGGAACGCAACAGGAAGTCAGGACCCTAGGTTCCATTCCTTATCTGGCAATGGATTTTGGGAGGAGCTCTTTCCAAACCGGTTTCTCAACCTGTTAAGAGTCATGTCTGGCTTTTCAAATGATGTCAGACACTCCCCTGAACTCCAGACACATCTATCCCACTCATTTCTGGAAGCCGCTCCTTTGATGACATACCTTAGAGGCACCCAAAATTACCTCAGACTCACCCTGCTCCAAATCAAACTCACGCACGCTCTAAGCCCCCCAAACTGGACTCCCTTCTGTATTCCCAGTGTCTGGAAAGGGACATCATCCAGCCAACCCTGAAACCTGGGAGTCATCTATGTCCCTTCCTTCCTTCAACCTCCTGCAGCCAACCTCTTATAAAGTCCACCTGTTTACCACCTAAATCTCTCAGCTTTCTACCTTCCTCCACGTCTGCCACCATCACTCTATCCAAGGAACTGTCACCCTCCACCAATAGTAGCCCCTTAACTGCTAAAGCCCCAGATCTACTCACCAGACACGCCTCTAATTCATTCTCCAGAGAAAGGCCAAAGTTATCTTTCCAAATGCAAGTTCCATCAGATCCCCATTTCCACTCCTCCCAGCAAAACACCCAGCCCTCCCAAAGCTCTGGGGCAAAGGTGGGACTCCCTTAAGACCCCATGGTCCCAGGTCTGGCTGGCTGAGTGGCAGGTTAACCCTGAGACCAAAATGGACCAGGCAGGTCTGGGAGTCATTGCTCAGCCCAGAGCCCTGGCCGCACCCTGGAGTACATTCCACTCCCAGGTCAGCCTCAGAACAGCTCAGTTTTGCCAGGACTGACCCTCCCCCAGTTAGACTTCATCTAACCACAGATGGGAACGGGAGCTGGAGGCCAGGCAGGGGAAGCCCAGCTGGGCTGAAGCCAGGGGCTGTGTATATCAGAAAGGAGAGAAGATAGAGCAGGGCCACAATAGCCTGTCAGTATCTGTGGCGCAGGCTGAGAGAAGGCAGCTGTCAGGAGGATAAAACTCAAGAAGCCTATCTCTTCCCTCTTATCAGACTGACCCTTGGCAGCCTCACAGCCTGTGGAGAACAAACAGTCATTAACCACCCATCCCATACTTCCAGCACAATCGTGTGCAACCAGCCCAGCCCTGGGAAAGCCCAGGCCTTCTCCCCTGCCAGGGTGGTTCTTGGGGCCCATCTCTTGGCCAGACCTCTCCATCCTGCTTCTCCTTCTTGAGCAATGAAATGTTATGCTCTGCTCAAACTGGTCTCCTCGGGGCCAGTGGTCCCTGCGCATTCAGTTCAGGCCTTTGCATCATGTTATGTGTGGCCTTTGCCTCACCATCTTCCTTCTCTCCTCTACTAAGAAACTCTACCCAGCCCCCTTCCAGGCGTGTTCTCAACTCCTTGCAGACCCGCCAGGAGTCTGTGCTGCGGATCTGGCGTCTCCCATGATCAGCCTGTCATCCAACCTCCCATGCTGGCTTTGGGGAAAAAATCTTGCTAGAGCAGAGTTAGGGTATAAGGAGGTGAGGGGACTGGGAGCAGAAAGAAACAGGAAGCCTATAAACAGTCACTCCAAAGCCTAACCAGTATAGGCCAGTATAGGAAGGGAAGAATGCAATGAGAGACCAGTTGGGTTTTTCTGCCTGAACCCAGGACAGAGGCAGAGCGAGGGTTGGGAGGGGGGATGAGGACAACGAGAGGCACGGGGACAGCTCCCTTGGCTGCAGGAGCCCAGGTTCTCCAGAGAGATGCCGGAGCAGGCTGGCTGCTGTTCAGTACATCCAAGCGGGTTAGCAGAAAGGTCAAACTGATTCTCATGGACGTCTGGACTGCATGGCAGCATCCTGGGCCCCAGCACTATCTCCTCACTCAGGATATGGCATTCCTCTGTCAGGTCTACCAGACGACTTGAGAGCAAATCCCTGAACAGGTCTTTAAATTCTTTATTTACAGATGAGGACTCTGGGGCCCAGAGAGAGGCAGCGACTTGCCCTGGGTCACACAGCACCAAACCCCCTGCAGGTAAGTAAGACAGTGAGAATCCTGTATACACCCAGCCAGACTGGGCCCTGGACTATGAAAATCATCGGGGGGCCCCCTGACCAAACAAACTGCTTCCTCTTTGGAAGAGCCAAATAGCCCTGCCCTGAGGCTCTCATTCAGGCCAGGCCCCACCCTGGCCACAGTGGCAGACAACAGAGGGTCTGCTGGCTCCTCTTCCTGTTTTGCACAGGATGAATGGCAGGGTAGGCCCACAGACCCAGGATGGGCAGGAACTGCTGGGATAGTGGGTGGGCAGCGTGGGTGGAAGAAGACACCTTGTGAAATATCTCAACCAGGTGTAAAGAGGAGTGAGGTATCTTCTGTGTTCATCACAGGAAATGCCACTTGAGAGATCTGAACTCACATTTATCCACTGTTGCTTTAGGGTCCAGCGTGAATTGCTTTTCAGACACTGAGGAAATCCCTTCATTCATCAGCTGCCACTGTGGCCTTGGGCTGGACCTCCCTGCCATAAGCTGCTTACCCTGCTCCCATTTCATAGCATCTTCCTCTCTAAGGAAGTGCCAACACTGGCTCCCCTACACTGGAAGAGCCTGAACGGGGTTCCCATGCCTCTCCAAACCCCCTTCGGGCTTTCCCATCTCCCTCTACCCGTGGTACCTGGGGTCTCCTCCTGAGCCATGCTGGAGGCCCCAGGAATCAGCCAGAAGCTACAGAGGTGTGGGTTCAGGGAAATACAAAGCCCTCTGGGACAGGATGGAACAGAGAGAAGGCCAATCCCTGGAAACTCCCTTGTGGCCGACTCGGACTCAGATGGTTCCCTAGAAAACCCAAGAGAGACAGGAACTGGGAGCTCAGGAGCTCTCGCCCCTCCCCTGCCTTCCCGTACAGCCTCAGTCCCGCCGGCTGCTGTCTGTTCCACTTGCTCGGCCAGAGGACTCCACACCGGGCCAGAGACTTTTGTTTCCTCCCGACTCTGGTTCCAGTTTACCATCAGTATCAAATGAGGTATTTTGTTTTCAACTGAACTTGGGTGAGAATGAGGGTTGCAGAGCACTCCACTGACAGGTCAGGGGAGAGTCCCTTGCAAATCCAAAGGGACCCTCCCCACCAGGAAGGAAGGAGGTGGTAACTATGCATGGTGACAGATGTTAACTAATTTGTAGACATTTCACAGTGTATACAAATATGGAATCGTTATGTTGTATACTGGAAACTGACATAAGGTTATATGTCAATTACGTTTCAATAAAAAAAAAAAGGAAGGAGTGGGAGTGAAGCAGGGTGGAGCTGTGGGAGGTCACATGAGTGGGGAGGGGCAATCCCCACTCCCACCCTCAGTTCCCTCACTTGTACCTCTTCCTACAATCCACCTCTCAACTTCCCCTCTCACTACCCACTCCAGCCCCTCTGAATTCCCTTCAGCCACACTAACAACTTGTTGATTCTTCCTCACCAGAACAGTTCCCTCTAGACCAATTAGCTATTCGCATTTGTTGCCGATTTTCTTCCTCAGAAGGCTTCAGACCTGCTCAAGCTGGGAGGCTGTTGCCTGCCTGCTGTGCTAGGACTTTACAGCGGAAGGGTGGAGAGAAAGGGTGAGGGCTGCTCTCTGGGGTCCCTGGGTCATGCCCCAACACCTCAGGGTCTCCTGCCCTCCCTCGAGCACAGGATGGGCCTCATGCCTCAACTGCACAGAAGCAGGGCTGCTTTCTGTGTCCCTCTGGTTTGTTTCCCTCCCTGATCCTAGAGAGGAAGAGAAGGAGAAAAAAGGAAAAAGGATGCTAATGGGCAAAGGTGATAAACTAGCAAGAGATGAGAAACAGAGGCCTACAGGACAGAGAACAATGCCCCTCCAGGGAGGAGATCCCTGCGCTGCCGGCTCCCCTCCCATGTCAGCAGCCAGTGGGGTGATGTCAGTCAACCTCTTTCCCTCTCTGGACTTCCTCATTTGCAGAGTCACATCCCCTTGAAGGAAGAAGCCATTTGAGGATGTTTTTCAACAGCTGATAGCAGAACTGTTTGTTTCATTTTAATGTTATTATTTCACAAATACAAATTTAGCACTGACATCAAAATAAAGAAAACTGACATTTTTCTCTAGATTTCTCTTGCCCCTGGTTCACCCTACTGTCCATGGTGGAATGCATTGCATTCATAGGTGACAAAATATCACATATATTTGAATGCTAACAGCTCTAACTGAGGGGAACAGTCCTCTTCACCCAGGAAGATGACCTTCTCTCTGAGAATCTGTGGAGATAAGTACTCTTCAGCACTGCCCCTCCTGCCCCACCCCAGAGAGGACCCTGTCCCCTCCCTCCCGTTCCTGTAGGAGGAAACTTCCCCAGTTCTCAGCTAGAAAGTTGGGGTGGCCCAAAGCCCAGCCTATGCCCTGGGGCCTTAGGAGAGATCTGCAATGGCAACATGAAAGCGTGATTGACAATATGCTGTATAATGATTTATGAATAAGCACCAAGAAGTGCTCTAGAATGGCTGCTTAGGGAAACACACAGGCGTCCCTGGTGAGCCCGGCCCAACTGGAGGAAAAGCCTGTTGTCCCCAGGCAGGCAAAGTTCAGACCCTCTCCTTGCAAAATGTCATTTGGAGATGTTTGCCCTAATAGTTAGTGAGGACTTGTTAACAACCATCCTGAGCACAGAGGGAGGAAAATCTAAAACCTAAGTCCCCAGAGAGCTGGGCCAGGTCCTTTAGTTGGTAAGGGCTCAGGTATTGGGAACACGTGGTGGGGGAATTTGGGGCATGGGAACTGAGAGTGGGGAAGGGGAAGGAGGAGGAAGAAGGCCACGCAGGTGGAAGTGCGGAGACAGAAGAGATGTAGGCATGTTGAGCGTGGACAACAAAGCCCCAGCTGCTTTCAGGATGTACTGGACCCCTGAAGCTTTGGGGCCCCACCTCCTCAGGGCTGAGGCCCCAGATCTCAGGCAGCATGGAGTCAGGAGTAACGAGCTCACCAGGGTTCCGTGTGCGCTGGGAGCATCCTGCGTGCAGCTCCTCCAAAGCAAAGGCACATCATCTTCTGCAAACTCTTTCTCCTCCTGACTGCCCCATTTCAGCTAAAGGAACCAACCTCATCACCCAAGCAATGAAGTGTCAAACCCTAGCCAATCAAGTGTCTGTTCCAGAAAATATCTACTTTCACAATTCTAGAATCAGTCCCTTCTTTTCCATTTCTACTGCCAAGTTCCAGCCTTCATTACATCTCACCTGGACCCTATCTAGTTTTCCGTTTCCTCCCTCCCTTCTTTTCTTGTCCCCTTATGACCCAGCTATACCCTGCTGCCAGCCTGCCCTCTGCCTGCTCAGAAACCTTTCAGAACCAAGCCCTCCCTTTGCTGTCTGCCGATTCGAGTGCTCATTGAGCACCTTGCTGGACTGATCTCTTGCAGTCCACTGCCACTTCTTCTGGGGACTTCAGCTTTTGGATACAGTCTGGGGCGACTGCCTACCATGCCACCAGCCCTTCCCTGGCCAGGGAAGAAGCATGACCCAGCCTGGGCCAAAGTGACATATCCTCCCTGGGATATGACTCCCAAGCTGTGGTGACAAAATTACAGAGCACAGCTGGAACAGATTTATCCTGGCGACAGTGGTACCCTGAAGAGGCTGGACTTTGGCTCCTGCCTTACCCACTCCAAGACCCTGGAGGGGACTTGAGTCCTGAGTCATCCCTCAGATTCTAGGAGTTCCCATAGCCTTCCAATGAAGTCCTTTCCTGCCAAAATCAGCCAAGCTGTTGCTTGTAACCAAACAGGATCTTCTCGCTGCTTTTTGAAATTCCTCTCCTATGCTCCAACCAAAAGGGAAAACTCCCTAAAAGTGCCATGATGGCCTCTCTCTGCACCTGTTGGCCTGCACACTCTCCAGCCTGTAGGCACTGCTGCAACTCTACCTGCCCCTTCAGGGCCCAACCCAAAGGCCTCTTCTGAACCCTCTACGTGGATGACTTCCGCCTCCTTTAAACCCACAAGCCACTGGCTGCCCCTTCTGCCTTCCACTGTGGACACTAGTGTACTTGTCTTATCCCTCTCCCAGCGGACAGTGACTTGGTCATTCTCTCCTCCACAACACCCGGCATAGATCCAGGCTCAGTAAAATTCACCAGGCTCTGGGGGCAGACAACCCGGAGGACAATTACAGGTTTTCCGGGCAAGACAGGCAGTGAGTGACACAAAGCACAGGGTGTGCTGTCAGTAAGGCCTGAGTCTGACTTCCGTATCCTCTACTTACCAGCTGTCTGAGCTTGGGCAAGTCTCATAAGTTCTGCAAGGCTCAGTGCTTCATCTATGAAAGAGTGACAATAATGCCGACTCCACAACACTGCTGTGAGGATCTGACAAGCTGACATGTGAGAGCATCTAACCCGGTGACCGGTGAGGAATAAGCACTCAGGGAACAGCAGCCGTTATTCCAGCTATTCATAGTGACTGGTTTAGCAGATGCTCCATCAGAGGGTTGGAATCAGGAGCCCTGGGCCTGCTGTGTGACCCACAGTGCATCTCTCTGTTTCTCAGTAACCCCGCCTGCGTCTACGTCTGCCTTATCAACCTCCTGAAGAACAACAGGTGGAAAATGCTTGGCAAAGTAAAAGCACAATGCAAGGGGTTCCTCCTGTTTTTCTAAATTTCAGAGATTCCCAGGCATCCTGTCCAGTGTGCAGCATGGCCAGCAGCCCAGCCTGCTCGTTCTGAGGGACAGGGCAGATGAGTGCCGGGTTTGGCGTCTGCTTCTCCATGTCCACGCAGCCACCTCTTTTCCAAAGCCCTGGGGCCTAAATGTCCTGCTTTTGTGGGGCCTTCTTTCAAATAGCCATAGGGCAGTGTCTGCTATGTAGTTACAGGGGGACTGGGAGCTCAGGCCCCACAAGTCACCCCTACCATCAACCTAGCCAACACTGGGCAGCATGAGAATGGAAGGAAAAGGCGAATCCAGGGCAGCTGCCAGGACAAGCCTGAGCGGGGAAGCAAGGTAGGAGGAAATCTCTCTTAAGACTTCACATCTGGGGACTTCCCTCGTGGCGCAGTGGTTAAGAACCCACCTGCCAGTTCAAGGGACACGGGTGCAAGCCCTGGTCCGGGAAGATCCCACATGCCGCGGGGCAAATAAGCCCGTGCGCCACAACTACTGAGCCTGCGCTCTAGAGCCTGCGAGCCACAACTACTGAAGCCCGTGCGCCACAACTACTGAAGCCGGCGCACCTAGACCCCGTGCTCTGCAACAAGAGAAGCCACCGCAATGAGAAGCCCGCGCACCGCAACGAAGAGTTGCCCCTGCTCGCCTCAACTAGAGAAAGCCCGCGTGCAGCAACGAAGACCCAATGCAGCCAAATAAATAAATAAATAAATTTATTTTAAAAAAGGAAAAAAAAAGACTTTACATCTGCCTGGATTAATCACCCAAGCAACTGTCATGGCCCCAAACCAGTGGTTCTCAAGTGTTATGGCCAAGAAACTGGGCAGAAATCAAATCAAATCCTAGCCCCCACCCAGACTGCCTGAACCAGAAAACTCTGGGAGTGGGGCCCAGCCAGCTGTGCTTTGAACAGCTCTCCAGGGGGATTCTGATGTCTGATCAAGTATGAGAGATCCTGCCCTTTAACTGCAAGACTCTCCACTTTAACTCAAATTACTGAACACCTACTATGCGCCAAGGACCAAGCCGGTGGCGGTATTTCATAAATGAGGACACGTCTGAAGAACTTCCATAGTTTAATGGTGGTCAAAATCAAGTGCACAAATACACAAGGCAGGATGGGGTATAGAACAAAGCAACGGAATCAGCTTCCCATCCCTCTCGCCAGACTCCACCCCTCATATCTTCTCTTGCCATGACCGGAGGAAAAAGATAACTCCAGTTCTGGGAAACCGGTCCCCCCTTGCTTCTATTTCGGACTCCTCATAATGGCAGTTAGTTTTTTGAAGAAGAGTGATCCTCACCCTGAGGCATGTTTCAGGCCCAGAGGTTTGGCTCATGGGGAAATAGCCCACGAGGCCATACCTAGTGGTTCTTAGCAACTTGGAAATTGGCACTACCTAGGGTTTGGGCTCAGAAAGTTCCTAGAGAGCTGTGAGCATGCCACAGCACATCACAACACCGCATTCCCATGCAGGGTCACTCCCTCAGGTCCCTGGCAAGCTCGCACGTGAGTGCAGATGCAGACATAAACACGCACACAGACAGTTGGCCCCCTGGCCTCCCTTCCTCCATTCTCAAGTTACAAGGTTAAAGGCGTCCTATTCACAGCCAAGGGGGAGGGATGAGAGAGGGGTGCTGAAGCAGAGAACCATCTGGTTCAGATCAAGATTGCTCATTCAGGATCTCAGCGGAACTCCCAGAGCCTGCCTTCCTGATGGCTCATAGATTTCCCTCCCTCCCCCAACTTCCCACTGGGAAACTGAAAGACTGGGCTAGGAAGGGGTGACCCATAGGCAAATCTGCCGAAGGAAGACAAAAAACTGAATTATATACGCAAGTCTGTGCCACCTCTCTGAGCCCTGGCTCCCTCTTTCTTTCAAATCCTGAACACCACGACTAAACTTGAGATCACCACCTACAGTCACTGCATCTTCCTCCACAAAGAGCTCAGGGCACCTATCAGGCATCCTTCCCTGAACCGGCAAGCCCCTCCAAAGTTAGCAGCAGAAGCAAGATGAGGCTGAGGGGTGTGGTCTCCCAGACTCCTCTTACACGGCCATCTCCACCAATGTAGGAGGTTCCCTTCATCTCAGGGGGACGCTGGAGTCCATCAGGCCTAATAAGAGGAAGGGATGACCAACCAGCTTCCAGACAACTGTCCCAAAGACAAGATGGGAGTGTGCGTTACTGGCTAGGATTGACTCACCCAGGGACCCCAGAGTGCCCTGAACCCCCCTCGGCAGCTTTGGTTGAAAGAGGCTGCCACTCCCTTTCCACCACCAAGCCCCTCTCTCTCCCCTTTCCCCCCAACACCACCTTAGACTCTGTTCTGCAGTGCTTTATAAATGGGAGATGGATGCAGTTGGCAAGAAATAAAAATCAAAAGGCTAACTTGAGTAAACGAGCAATAGGTGGGTGACCCTACAGGCAGAGTAGGCGAGAAGTGAAATACAGGAAGGAGAAGGGGCAAACAGAAGTGGGAGAAAGCCAAAGGGGAGACTAAAGTGAGCTCAGCCCAGAGCTGCAGCAGGGAGCTGGAAAGTTTGGTCCCGTCACCTAGGAACGACTGGAGGGAGGAAATGACTCTTCCATGCCAAGACATGGGCTCAGACCAGCCCCACAGGGCTGGGGCATGGACTTGGCCAAGTTCCTGGTTTATGCCAAGCCTCAGTTTCTCCAAAGTGGGAAGGAGGTCAAGCAGTTAGGTCTCATCAGAGAGAACTGGGCCATTGTGGGTGGCTTGGGGGCAGTGCCAGGTAGGGAAAAGAGGAGAGAGGTGCTGATGGTGCAGAGGCATCCTTCGGCCAACAGAAGCGGGGCAGGGGTCTCTCAGTAGTGCACAGGCCAGGAGCGCGCGCGGGGGTTGGCGGCGCGAACTAGGCAGTGGACTGAAGTCGGGACTGGGGCACGGAGCGCTCCCCAGGGCTGGGGCTGGGGCTGGAGGCTGCCACCAAGGAGTGGAACAGCCACGCGTGGGAGCGGCTGGAGGTGCAGAAGCAGAAGGCGGGGAAAGGGGATTGAGGCCAATGTAAGCGGACCCCCGCCCCCACGGGGGAGCGCAGCGCCCCGACCCAGGGGAAGTTGCCGGGGTGGACCGGGAGGGTGTGGGCCGCTGGCAGAGCCAGCTGCCCGCGCAGAGGGGGTTCGGGTGAGAGAGGGGCCCGGGGCGCCCCACATCCCGCCCGCCCTCATCCCGCCCGCGCACCTCAGTCAGCGCCGAGCGCCGCGCGGGCCATACTCGCCGCTCCTGCTGCCGCCTCCGCCAGTGCAGAGAAAGCCGCCGCCGCCGCCAGCGTCTGGACCCGTTATCTCCGCGGCTCCCCAGTCCTCCCGCAGCGGGCCAGTCCCGCCCTTGCCCGCCGTGCCCTCCCCAAGCGAGCAGCCGAGCCGCCGCCGCCGCCGCCTCAGCCCGGCCCCTCCCCCCACCCCAGCCCGGCTGGAAGGGAAGGGTGGGGGCAGGGGGGCAACTGCCCCCTCCCCATTCACATCCTCCTGGTCTGTCCCCTCCCACCTCCTCCTTCACGCCCCTGGGCATGCTGGGATATGGAGTCCAGCCTGCGCCAGGCCGCTAGGAGTGTCCGGCATCCAGAACTACTACTCCCAGAAGATAGCGCGTGAGCCTTAGGGCTTCTGGGCTTTGTAGTTTCGCCAAGGCTCAGGGATTCTACCGAGCAAGAGGGGAGAGGGGGATGGGAGATCTCCACTCCCAGAAGGCCGGGCTCGCGATGGTGAAAATAGGATGCGGGGTCTGCGATGCCCCGGACCCGGGTTGAATACCTGGATCTCAAGGGAGATGCAAAGTAGCCGAGGATGCCTCTCAGACACGGCTGTGGTCAGCTGCAGCCGATTGGGACTAGAGGGGAAGCCTCCGGCCCGAGAACCGCGCCCCGGGTACCGTTTCCATTTGCGCTCGCAAAGAGCCTTGACCTGAGGCTAGCTTGGCTTCGTGCCCGGGCTCCGCAAGCTGGAGCTGCGGTCGGGCACTGCGCACAGGCGGGAGAAGAGAGAACACCAGGAGCCACGTGGGCGTGTGGTTTTCCTGACTTGGGAAAAAGGGGCCGCGAGTCTGTGGGTTTCCTGGAGCGCTCACCCCCTGGGGCACCTTCTCATTCCAGTCTCACTCTCTGGTTGGTGCCCTTATCTCCCAACTGTTTAGGGCAAAGCGCACACATTTTAAATATTTTTCCATGTCTTCTCTTAGCACGTGCTTCCCCCAATTTCCAAACCTACCTCAATCTTTTTTCTTTTTCTTTTTTGTTTTTTTGCCGTACGCGGGCCTCTCACTGTTGTGGCCTCTCCCGTTGCGGAGCACAGGCTCCGGACGCACAGGCTCAGTGGCCATGGCTCACGGGCCCAGCCGCTCAGCGGCATGTGGGATCTTCCCGGACCAGGGCACGAACCCGTGTCCCCTGCATTGGCAGGCGGGTTCTCAACCACTGCGCCACCAGGGAAGCCCTCCTACCTCAATCTTAATGAAGCGCCAGGTTGCCGTCCAAGTTTCATCCCCACTGGCAGAGGGGAGGCCTGTAAACCAGTGGTTCTCTAACTGGCGTCTATCAGATTCTCCTGGAGAGTTTGTTCAAACACAGCTGACCCATACCCTCAGTTGCTCTTTCTTTAACTCCAGGGTGGACCTGAGAGTTTGCGTTTCTAAAAAGTTCCCAGGCGATGCTGGTTTGGGGAACCACTTTGAGAACGGCTGCTATTGGCGTTTGTTGGCTAGAGTTCTGGCATTGTCCTTCAAGGATGGGCCGACTGTGGAATAATATTAGCCTCTGAAGAACCAGGCTATAGAAAGCGGGGTCTCAGGCTAGTTTACCACAGAAATGCTCTTTTTAATTTAAATAAGTAAATCAGTTCATGCAGTAAAAGGAAAATACTACATGGGCCTGAAAGGTGTTCCAGACCTTAGCCCTTAGCATTCTCTCCAAAGCTGGGAAAGTTTTCTGTTTCAAAGAGGGACAGGTGGGGTATACCTGGTGCTACTCCCCAAGCTCTGGGTGCAAGCCAGGGGTTGAAATCTCAAACCTATAGGATAGGGTCAGCTCAGTGGTATCCTCTGCTTCTGGGTGTATGATGATCTATAACAGGCCGGAGGATTGAGAGGTGGGGAGGTGGATTCCTGACTTGTCAGGTAGCAGAGAGTGACTCTCACACCTACCCACGTAGACCCTACTTACCACATGATTTTCTGGGAACTACAAACCGCAGAAGGGGGAACTTGGTGACCTTCACCCTCAGGCACGATCTCAGATTCTTTCAGCTGTGAGATGACAAATGTTCTCTGCTCCACCAAACGCTAGCCAGGCTCCTCTGGGCCCTCTTCTCCAATAGGCCTCAACCTTGGCCTATAAAAACTACACTCTTGGGACTTCCCTGGTGGTCCAGTGGTTAAGTCTCCGAGCTTCTACTGCAGGGGGCATGGGTTAAATCCCTGTTGGGGAAATAAGATCCTGCATGCCACGAGGGGCGGCCAAAAAAAAAAAAAACAAAACAACCCACAAACAAAACCTACACTCTCAACACAAATAATTTTATCCACTCTCCTCCGCCCACATTAAAAGACTTAAACCCAATAATATAGTTTCTAACACCTCAAGGCCACATCCCTAGTTTGACCCTAACCCCCTTTAAACTGCCTGCCAGAGAAAGCTCCAGAATTTACTGTTTGTTCTAGACAACACCTGTAATAAGCTCCCCACCACCACCCCTTTCTTAGAGCCTATACTAAAAAGGGCTTACAACTGTGACTTCTTCCTGTCCCTTTGAGGTGTATATCAGATGTATATGTATTATGTGTCTTTCTCAAGGACCTGAAAGCCATTCCCTTGAAATGTAATCATTGGAATGGATAGGGCCTCTGTCTCCCAGGCTCTGTGGGTGTGTGGAGTCCTAACTTCAATTATTGCCAGCTAACGAATACAGCTGGCCTAATCAGCATTTACACTGACCAACCCTTTGTAATTTTTCACATCCCTGACTCAACGGAGCCCCTGCTCACCTCCCTCCATACTGCCTCATTCTCCCTTTAAAAGGCCCAGTCACCTCTGTGCAAATTGAAGTTGCAATATACTATTGCGATAGTATACTGGTTAAAATCTGTCCTTACTACTTTAACTAGTGCCTGGCTTTATCTTTGACAAAGTGGGTATGCGCTATGAGTTCTTGGGCCCCAGGCTCTAGCCTTCCTCCCATCCACCAAGGGCCAAAGGGCAAGTTATTGCTAGGTCCTTGGGCAAGTAGCCAAGAGGCCACCAGAGGCATTGGGCCCTAACTAATGTTGACCCTTGAATGCTTTTCTGTTTTTTTTTTTTTGGTGTGTGTGTGTGTGTGTGTGTGTGTGTGTGTGTGTGTCCCCATCACAGACCGTAGAGGGGCTAAGTAATCCACATGCAACCCCATGCTCTGCCCCTAAAACCAGCTGCCAGGCCCTTCCTGTAAGGGCTTTGCCTCTGTATCGGAGTCACATGCAATGGCAACATTCCCTCACAGGCAGAAGGTAATTAGCCTTTTTGAATTTACATCCATCTCCCAAAGCTCTGTTAGCAGATTACCCAGGCAGAATTAAGATGTCCTTTCATGGGCAAGACAGACAGACCCTCTTTATCCCTCAACTCCAACAGGAAGCCCCATCATCACCCTGACTACCTCCCAGTTACATGTCACATCGGTTTTTACCCATTTTCCCTTGCCGGTTGTGTTTTCCTATCCTCTCCACCCATCCAAATTCTGCCTGACTCTCCAAAGTCTACCTTGAGTTTTCCTTCTTCCACAAGGTTCTTCCCAACGCCTCAGCCGCACAGCCACCGGTGAACATCACCCCTCGGTAGCACTTGAATTTGCCTCATTCTCTTAAAAGCCTACCTTTGCTGGTGAGCATCCAGAGCAAGGAAAGCAGTGGAACAGGAAGTGAACATGGTGGATGTGAGCACCGGGCTTTGGAGGCAGACAGCTACTAAGTAGCAAGGTGCAAAGTGGAGCTGGCTCCCTCCCTCCCTGGCTTTCTGTTTGACCCATTTGGCAGCTCCCACCCTAATGGCCTGTGTGATCCAGAGCAAGGTACACAGTTCTGTGTTGTGTTAGTTTCAACTGTACAGCAAAGTGATTCTGTTATGGATATATATGTATTCTTTTTCAGATTCTTTTCCATTATAGGTTATTACAAGATATTGAGTATAGTTCCCTGTGTTACATAGTAGGTCCTTGTTGTTTACCTATTTTATATACAGTAGTGTGTATATGTTGATCCCAAACTCCTAATTTATAATTTATAAAACGGTTTTTAAAAGTTTAGTCAGATCTCTACCTCATACCTAGCTAAAAACCAAAACCACAACAAGGGCTTCCCTGGTGGTGCAGTGGTTAAGAATCTGCTTGCCAATTCAGGGGACACGGGTTCAAGCCCTGGTCCGCGAAGATGCCACATGCCGTGGAGCAACTAAGCCCGTGTGCCACAACTACAGCCCGCGAGCCACAACCACTGAGGCCTGAGCGCCTAGAGCCCATGCTCCGCAACAAGAGAAGCCTCGCAATGAGAAGCCTGCACACGGCAACGAAGAGGAGCCCCTGCTCACCGCAACTCGAGAAAGCCTGTATGCAGCAACGAAGACCCAACACAGCCAAAAATAAATAAATAAATAAGTTTATTTAAAAAAAACCAACACAACAAAAACCAAGTCAATAGGAAAATGGACGAAAATTTTGCAATTTATATCAGGGTAAAAGGCTAATACAAAGTGCTCTGTACATCAGTAAGAAGATGACCAAGGAACAACAGGAAATGTGAAAAGAATATAAACGGACAGTTCACAGAGAAGGAAACACAAATGGCTGTGACATGAAAGCTTCACTCTTTTTTATGTTTTGTTGTTTTTGGCCACACCTCGTGGCATGCAAGATCTTAGTTTCCCTGGTACCTGTGCCCCCTACAGTGGAAGTGCATAGTCTTGACCACTGGACCAGCAGGGAAGTCCGCTTCACTCTTTTTTTTAAAAATTGTGCTAAAATACACATAAAACTTACCAACTTAACCATTTTTTTTTTTTTTTTTTGCGGTACGCGGGCCTCTCACCGCTATGGCCTCTCCCGTTGTGGAGCACAGGCTCCAGACGCGCAGGCTCAGCGGCCATGGCTCACGGGCCCAGCCGCCCCGCGGCATGTGGGATCCTCCCGGACCAGGGCACAAACCTGTGTCCCCTGCATCGGCAGGCGGACTCTCAACCACTACGCCCCAGGGAAGCCCCATCTTAACCATTTTTAAGTGTACAGTTCCGTGACACTAAGTACATTCACATTGTTGTACAACAAACACTACCATTTATCTTCAGAACTTTTTGGTTTTCCCAAACTGAAACTACGTACCATTAAAGGATAACTCCCCACATTTTCCTCTCCTCCCAGCCTCTGACAACCAGCAGTCTAGTTTCTGTCTCTATGAATTTGACTATCAAGGCATGTAAGTATGAAGACAATATTTGTCCTTTTGTGTCTGGCTTATTTCACTTAGCATAATGTTCTCAGTGTTCATCCATGTTGTGGCATGTGTCAGGATTTCCTTCTTTTTTTAGGCTGAATAATATTCTATTGTATGTATATACCACATTTTATCCATTCATCCATTGATGGACACTTGGGTTGCTTCCATCTTTTGGCTATTGTGAACAATGATGCTATGAACATGGGTTTACAAATATCTCTTTGAGTTCCTGTTTTCAATTCTTTTGGATATATTCCAAAAGTGAAATTCCTGGATCATATGATAATTCTGTCTTTAACTTTTTTGAGGAGCCACCGTAATGTTTTCCACAGCGGCTGTACCATTTTACAGTCCCACCAACAGTACACAAGTGTTCCAATTTCTCCACATTCTAACCAACACTTATTTTCTCAGACCTTCACTCTTAATAAAAGAAATGCAAATTAAAACCACACTGAGATATCATTTTTCACCTATCAGATTGGCAAAGATCAAAAAGCTTGATAGCTATCTTGGCAAGTGTGTGGGGAACAAGGATTCTCCAGCCACTGCCAATGTGGCTGGAAATCCATACAGCCTCTACGAAAGGAGACTTGGTAATATCTTCAAGTTGCACATGCACACACAATTTGACCTAGTAAGTTCTAGGAAGATATCCTATCCGCACATGTTCTTAGTTACATATAGAGATGGATATCTGTTATAGCATTGTAAGAGCAAAGATTAAAAATGATCTAAATATTGATGATCCAGATTAAAAATTAAAAGAATGGAACTGGGGAAGCTTCAACTGATGGTGTCTTTTGTTATCATTACTTCACTAGATAACAGACTATTGGAGAGCAGAGGACCGGCTTTTGTAGGTCCAAAGAGACCTTCCAGAAATGTTGATTAAATTAATTATTTCTTAGCCTCTGGCAGAACTAAATTGGCAGATAGCTCAGGGAGGTAAAGTGCTTGGTCCACGGTCTTCCATAGAATGTGTACTTCCTATTCCTATGTGTGTACTACCTATTCCTATGTGTGTGCCTATGTGGAAAGCCCACTGGCCGGCACTGTGAAAATTACTGATATAGAAGACTTAGACCCTATCTTCTTGGAGCTTGAAACCTAGTAAAGCACTCTGACAGACTTTAAAAGTGTTAAACTTTTTTTACAGTCCTTTCAATTATATCAATGGAGACCATTGGTCTGGTGTATAAAGTAAGTCCCAGCTCAGAGAAACAGTTTCTCCAAAGTTATACAAAAAGGCAGAAGAAGAGTGCTGATTAAAACAGGAGTCATAGGACTTCCCTGGTGGTCCAGTGGTTAAGATTCCACGCTTCCACTGCAGGGGGCTCGGGTTCATTCCCTGGTTGGGGAGCTAAGATCCTGCATGCCCAGCGGCTTGACCAAAACCAAAAGTCATCCCCCCAAAACAAACAAACAAAAACCCCAAACAAACAAAAACATTTCCACCAACATTCCATGCGCTGGGTCAGCCTTCTACATTATAGGTCCTGTGAGATGCTCGCAAAAAAGGATTCCCTAACCTGTTTGTGAAATGCTTTATAGGTTAGCCTAGAGGTTCCCCATGCATATAGTTATTTTTTTCCTTAGCTGTGTCCACTGAGAAGGCCTGAGAACAGTGACACCCCATTAGCAACAAGCATACTGAGCTTGTCCTGATTGTTTTTTTAAATTGAGGTGAAATTCACATAACATAAAATTAACCATTTTAAAGCATACAATTCAGCGTATTTAGTACATTCACAATGTTTTGTAACCAGTACCTCTATCTAGTTCCAAAACATTTTTATCATCCCAAGAGAAAACTCTGTACCCATTAAGCGATCACCCCCCATTCTTCCCACCAGTCCCTGGCAACCATTAATCTGTTTTCTATCTCTATGTATTTAACTATTCCAGACATTTCATATAAATGGAATCATACAATATGTAGTTATTTGTGCTTGAGTTCTTTCATTTTACATAATGTTTTCAAAACTCATCCATGTTGCAGTATGTATTAGTATTTCATTCTTTTTATGGCTGAATAATATTCCACTGTTTTTGTTTATCCAGTATATTAGTTTAAAAGTTGTGGGAAGAAAATAAACCTTTCTACCTTTGTTTAATGGATCTGTACCTCCTTTACAGCAACACTTGTTAACATCCTATAGCAGCACCTTTTGAAACATACTGCATAAGATATTTGGCAATGGCAAATCAGGCATTGGAGAAGATGGGCCACTTAGTTATAAAGTACACTTATTAGCTCTCCAGAAAGGATTAACTATTTGGTAATCCTATCAGGTCTGGGTTTTAGTTATTTAAAACCATACTAGGGGACTTCCCTGGTGGTGCAGTGGTTAAGGATCTGCCTAACAATGCAGGGGCCACGGGTTCGTGCCCTGGTCCGGGAAGATCCCACATGCTGCGGAGCAACTAAGCCCGTGCGCCACAACTACTGAGCCTGCAAACCACAACTACTGAGCCCACGCACTGCAACTACTGAAGCCCGTGCGCCTAGAGCCCGTGCTCCGCAACAAGAGAAGCCACGGCAATGAGAAGCCCGCACACCACGACGAAGAGTAGCCCCCGCTCGGCGCAACCAGAGAAAGCCCGCGCACAGCAATGACCCAACACAGCCAAAATAAATAAATTAATAAATTTATAAAACCATACCAGGGACTTCCCTGGCGGTCCAGTGGTTAGGACTCTGCACTTCCACTGCAGGGGGCACAGGTTCGATCCCTGTGGGATCCCTAATATCCTGCAAGCTGTGTGGTACGGCAAAAAATAAAAGCAAACAAACAGGGCTTCCCTGGTGGCGCAGTGGTTGAGAGTCCACCTGCTGATGCAGGGGACATGGGTTCGTGTCCCGGTCCGGGAAGATCCCGCATGCTGCGGGGCGGCTGGGCCCGTGAGCCATGGCCGCTGAACCTGCGCGTCCGGAGCCTGTGCTCTGCAGCGGGAGGGGCCACAACAGTGAGGGGTCCGCGTACCGCAAAAAAAAAAAAAAAAAAAAAAAAGCAAACAAACAAAAACATATCAGCTGCTTCAATTTCTCCTTGGAAGACCCAGTAGGAGAATTTAATATCCTCTCCCCATTTTCTTCATCCAGTTCCCATCTCTTTGCCAGTCCCCTGGCAGTAAATACTCTTGGTTATATACCTTTACAGGGATGGTTGCACCCATTCCCCTGCTGTTGTGAGTGCTGGCTGCCAATGTCTCATAGATGCACCCTTCTCTGAAGAACTGGTATCAGTCCCTGTGAGCTGCTTTGCCTGGAGATGCCCTCCTTTCCCTACCTCCCCTTGGCCTGCCCACAGCCCACGAATGACTGATGTGGGGTAAAAAGTCCACCTCCCTTGCTTCTAAGAGGGATAAACCTTGTGATGTATTTTATGCTCCAGAGCTCCCCAGAGGATCAGACTGAGGCTAGACTTAGCTGAACCGACATCTTTGCTTGGCTTCTTCCCCTGCCCTATCCTGCCTCCCTCACTGCCCTAAGAGATCATTTGCACAAGAATCCCTTTCTCAGGCTCTGAGAACTCAACCTAAGGCATCTAGGGAACTCAACCTAAGATATCCCTGTGGGTAGTCCTGGCTCCCAGAGGGATTTCCTGCTACCAGCAGCCTCATATCTCATGCAGGGTCCTGCAGATTGTACCTCCTCCAAGAAGCCTTCCAGACTTGCACCCTTACATTTTGGCAGAATGATTGTTTAATAAGGAAGTTGGATGCCTACTCCGTGCCAGACCCTTTATATGCATTGGCTCAATGAATCCTCCCAACAACCTGGTGAGGCAAATACTGTTGTGTTCTTACTGAGGAAGAAAGCTGAGCTCAAAGAATTTGAGTGGCTTGCTCACACTGTCAGAAAGTGATGAGAACTGGGGAGGAGTTGTCTGATTCCAAACCCTGTATTTAACTACTAGAATGTACTCTATATTATAGCATCAGAATGTTTTTTCATGGCTCTGTCTACCCCAGACCGTGGGGTGGAGAACTACATGCTTTTGTGTCTGCTGCTGAGGGCTTTATCTTATTAAAAAGCCTTCTGGGGCTTCCCTGGTGGCGCAGTGGTTGAGAGTCTGCCTGCCGATGCAGGGGACATGGGTTCGTGCCCTGGTCCGGGAAGGTCCTACATGCCGCGGAGCGGCTGGGCCCGTGAGCCATGGCCACTGAGCCTGCGCGTCCGGAGCCTGTGCTCCGCAACGGGAGAGACCACAACAGTGAGAGGCCCGCGTACCGCAAAAAAAAAAAAAAAAAAAAAAAAGCCTTCTGTGAGTATCTTTGCTAGTGGCCTTGGAGCCACTCCCTACGTGGCCAGCATGCCCGCCCTAGGAGGCCCTTGGCCTCTGAGCTCCTCGGAGCTGTTTTCCTTGAGCCTCCGTCACGCTGCGGCTGCAGGCATCCCTGCCTTCCACTCCACTGCAGAGCGGGGATCTGCGTTTCTGAGAAGAGCAGCAGTGGGAGGCAGCGCATCTCTTCCCTGGAGGCCTGCTGGGTTCACAGTAGAAGAGAGCAGGTGCTGAAGTGGGGGATGGAGGATGAGACCTGGGCCAAGGGAAGAGGGGGGGATGACTGTAGTGGGAGAAGACTGAGAGAAGGAGAGAGATTTGGGGGAGGAGGCGGGGTAGTAGGAGCTGAGTAGGGGACTGCTCTTTATTCATTCCTTCATTCAACAAATTGTTCGGAATTCCCTGGTGGGAGAGTGGTTAGGACTCCACGCTTTCACTGCCGAGGACCCAAGGTCCAGGGTTGATCCCTGGCTGGGGAACTAGGATCCCGCAAGCCATGTGGTGCGGCCAAAAAAACCCAGAAAAACAAAAAAACAAACAATACAAATCCAAATTGTTTTAACCACCTACAATGTGCTAGGCACGTTCTAGTGACTGAGGATACAATAGTGAACAAACCATTGATCCAGCTTTAAGGAGTCTGAATGGGAATAACAACAATCATCATAATAATGGTTAATATTTTTGGAGAATTTACTATGGAGTCAAGAATTTATTTATCTTATCCTCATAAGAATCTTAGGCATTTGACACTATTATTACCCCATTTTACAGATAAAGACAAGGAGGCAGAATAGCCAAGTGACTGGCCAAGTTTACACAGAGTTAGAGCAGAATCCCTCATCTTCTCTGAGACTGACCGCTTGGGCCTCGCAGGCTCCCTATTAAGGACACAAGATTTGGCAAGTATATTCTCATAAGAAAAATTCAAACAATACAAATAAAGCTCAAGTTCTCCCTGCCTATCCCCATCCCTGGCAGTCTCCACCTCAGAGGGTGCTCCTTCCAGTCAGGTTCCTATCCACATGTACTATATGTCCACATACATTATTTTTGACATGAGTAGATTCTCATACATAATGTTCTTTAACAAAGTGTCTTGAACACTTTTCCCTATTGAACATGTAGATCTAGCTCATTATTTCTAACTGCTGCCTAGTATTCCATTGCATGGATGTGCCTAGTTTATTTTCCCAGTACCCCGGAGAGAGAGTTTCCAGTTTTCCGCTATTACGAACAATGCTGCCATTCATAACTTTTCCAAAAAAGCCACAGATCTTTTTCCCACTACAGAGTTGAAAAGTTTCTACCGGAAGGACCCACATAATGAACCCGCGAAAGCATGGCCAATTGCCAATCCAACGGTAGTCGCTTACGCCCGAACACCTGTGGGGGTTTTTCCTCCGGGTTTGATTTGTTTCTCTTCGGGGAAACGCGGCGGCACCACGCCCCCCGCCAGGGGGTTAAACAAACGAACAAAACACAAACCTGGAACCCCGAGTCTCAGAAAACGAGTTTTGTCTTTACAACGCACTGGTCCCTCTGGGAGTTGTAGTTTTGCTGCCCAGCAGAGCCGCCTTCTCCCTTCACCTCACTTCTCGAAGGGAAGAATCACTGCCCTTTAGGAAAGCGCTGCCCTGACTATCTCCGCTGGCTCAGGCGATAGCTCCGAGCTGGGCTTTCGGGGAGGGCAAGCCAGGGCGAGCGGAGGGCTGAAACTACATTTCCCAGGGTGCGCCGCGAAGGCACGCACAGCCCCGCGTTCAAGATCCTGCTGTGCCGAGAGCCGGCGGAGGCACGTATATCAGACTGCGCGGATACCGGTACGGTACCCCCAGTGTTCTGCGCGGTTTCTCCGCCTCCCTCCCACACTCTTGGACCCGCAGGACTGAGCCGGGCCACTGGCTGCCTGGTTCCTGATAGGGAAGAGCGTCGGGGAACTCTGCAGCAGCCCCCGGGCGCCCACTTGCTCCAAGGGGCGTCTGCGGGTCCTTCAACCCGTTGGCCTGGGTCTTTCTACAGGAGCTCCGGGACTTGGGGACGCCCGGGACAGGGACCATAGGCAGGTGGGCCTCTGGATGCTGGCGCTGGTGATTTTTCCTTTGAGGTCGCTTTTCCTGCCTCCATTTACCCCATCGGGGCTCGTCATTATCAACAAATCTCAATTATATGACGTTTGTGTAATTTGCAATGTAATTTTACTCCCCATCACCTTCCTTCTGCCTTTTTTCGCTTCCCAGAAGACAAATCAGATTCTTCCGTGGGGCTACTTTTTCCCCTTAAAATGCAAAATCCCTGCCCCACTTCTCTTCAAAAAGCAAATATGAAGAGGCCTTACTGTTTTATTCTGTCCCTGGCTTCCCTTCCCTATCCTAATTTTAGGCAGCGTGTGGCTGAGGACATTAAGAACTATTTCAACTTGGCCTCAGTAGATAAAGTTCTGTTGGAAGTGTGCAGAATATTGGATAGAGGCCTGTATTATCTAAGATTTCTGTACAAATGTCAGGTATGACAGAGGTTAAAGACTCCAGGAGAGATGTCTTGTTTCTACAGGGTGGGTGAGAACAAGAATCTTGGAGTTGGATACACCTGACCTGCCTGTAAAAGCTGTTTATGTCCTTGGGCAGGCTATTTCATCTCTTTATGCTACAATTTCCTTAAATATAACGTAGGTGTGGTAAAATTCAATTCATAGGGCTGTTGAGTGGGTCACATGAGCTGATACTTCAACGTGTCTCTGGCGTGGTGCCTGAAGAAGACACTCCCTATGCCACCAGTACTGTTCCACCTTTTGTGTTCTGTTCTCATAATACCCTTTAGTCTGATCGGGCAAGGCATGCTACTTAGCCTTGGTTGATTTTCCCAGGCCTTCCCTGATTTTTTTCTTCTACAGGGGCATCTTTGACCCAGAGAATATATCAGAGCCTTCGTTCCAACCTGCTTCAGGGTCAAGTCGAACTCTCCTGTTGCTTTTCCTCACTGGAGAGAACTACCATTCATTGAGCTCCTGCCGTGTGCCACATATTTTTATGTTTTATTTAATGCAACCATCCTAGGAGGTTGGTATCTTGGCCCCAGTTTTCAATTAGGGAACTGAGGCTCAGAGAGGTTAAGTAACCTGCTCAAGATCACACAGGAGGAGGGAGAGTTGGGGACAGCCTCTGGGGGTTGATTCCCAGTGCAGGACTATTCCTCTGCTCCAGTTTCTAGTAGAGTACAGTCCAGATCATGCCGTCCTCCCTCCTCTGCCTGCAACCTGTCATCTGCTCGTGACTCTCAGTCACTATGCCAAGACCGGGCTCAGACCTTTGGACTCTCCTTGGGGCATTTCTTCCTTGCTCTGTTTTAGCACGTTTGCTTGGGATCAAACATCATTATCACCATCACCTAAATAAGAATCTGAGACACCCAGGTCCCAGTCACGGATGCAGCATCAACTAGCATTTGTAAGGTGGACAGAATACTTACCTGGCAGTGGTGTTGTGAAGATGAAAAATCATAGTGCCTTAACTATGGGTCAGAATGGGTGGATGAGCTCACTTCTAGTGGCTGTTACCATTAATGCCATCCCCATTTCATTGTCACATTGTATTCGGCACTTTACATATATTTAGTACGTCTGTTCTTTTTTCCATCCTACAAAGTAGATTCAGTGTAGGGGTTAAGAGAATGGACTCTGGAAAAAAGGTGTCTGGGTTCAAATTTGGCTCTACCACTTGCTAGCTGTGTGACCTTGGTCAAGTCACTTAATCTCTCTGTGCCTCAGTTTCTTCATCTTTAAGGATAAAGAAAGTACTTCCCAGACTTTAGAGGTTCTTACAGTAATTTTTCCTTTGGCAGTCCCAAGAGGAAGATGATATACTCCCATGATGGTTTAGCTCCTCAGAGAAGCAGAGAACAAGATGGGATTAGACTTGCAAGAGATTTATTGGGGGAGGGAAGAAGGGGAGGGAGCTGGAGGAAGCAGGGAGAGCTGTCAGTTTTCAGTTCTGCTTCCTGTGACAGCACCGGAAGGAAGAAAGGAGGTATGGGTAGAAAGCTCTCAGACTGCAGTGCGGTTGTAAGACAGTTTCTGTTGGGTTGATGGGGAGTTCTGGAGCCAAGAGTGCCTGTCAGAGGATCCCCGTCTTGTAGCAGTGGGTCTGTCTTTTTCATGTCATTGGTTGGTGGGAAGCATGGCCTCCATGCGAACAAGATGGGGGCATCTATCCGTTACACTCCCTACCACAGGAGGCCAGAGAGGGTTAGGGGTGCCGAAGATCACACAGGGAGTTGGTGGCCAGTCTGGAATCCCCAGCCACCCCGTTTACTGAGAAGGCCAGATGGGTAACCTGGGGAATGCCTTTGACCTCAGATGCCTGGCCAAGATCTCTAGCTCAGGTTTCCCCTCTGGATTTCCCTCCTGAGCTGAACAGGGAACAGAGCAATTTTTGTTAGTGGTGGAGCTTTCCCTGAAAGCTCGTGGGAGTATGAGCGTTGCTAAGTGGCCGTGTCTGTCAGCCTTAACCATAGGCTTGGTGGCAGCAGAGTCTGGCATAGGAAGGAACCGTTACTGAGGTTCAGGTTTCCTGTTGGCTCCGGCTGGGGTGAGGGTTGACTGCAGACGGACGTGTGCTCAGGGCACCTCTGGGGTGGCATGCAGCTCACTCCACCGGCCCTCCCCACACTGAGCTTTGGGGGCTGGGGGGAAGAGGTGGGGGTGGGCTGCTGCATGGGACAGCAACTGGGACCCTGCCAGAGGTAGATGCCAGCGCACTCCTAGGGACTCGTCCACAGAGGTCTTGGGGAGGCCAGGGCCTCTACAGTCAGATTGGTTTCTTATCCGGTAGGAAAGGAGTGTTGGGGGAGAGGAGTGGGTGAAGCCATAGCTTTGGCTTCACCTTCCCCTCACTTGCTCAGAGTGCCCTGGAGGAAGATGGCTGACAGGTGGGGTTGCAGCCCCCTTCTGGCTTGGAGCCTCTGGGAGGGGAGGTCCCCTCTGAGGTCCCTGTAGTGGGTGCTGTTAGCATGCTGCGCTTGAACAAACTGGTACACCTCTCCCAGAGCTTCCCTCTTTTCCGGGGAATTGCCCTCAGCCTCGGGAGCCTAGAAGTTAGAGCCTCCCTCCCTGCAGCTCAGTGCCAATGATTGGATGATGAGGGGCCTGCGGTACAGAAAGGGCAGCCCCTTGTTTTAAGGTGGGACCCCCTGTCAACCCCACCCCGCTCCCCTTACTTCCTCTCCTGAGGAAATGTCATGCTCCCAGATTGATGAAGTCAAAGATACCCTCATCACGTGACCCAGCAATCCCACACCTAGGTGTCCGCCTGGAGAGATGAAGTCTTATGTTCACGCTAAATCTGCACATGAATGTTTATAGCAGCTCTATTCATGATTACCAAAACCTGGAAGCAGCCCAGGTGTCCTTTAGTGGGTAGGTGGAGAAACAGACTGTGCGATGTCTATAAGACGGAATACTGCTTGGCAAAAAAAGTGAAAGAACTATGGATATGCATAGCCAACTTGGATGAATCTCAGAGGCATTATGTTGAGTGAAAGAAGCCAATCTCAAAAGATTACATTCCAACTATAGCTTTGGAGAACAGATGGCTGGTTGTCAGGGGTGAGGGATGGAGGAGGGTGTGACTGTAAAGGGTTAGCATGTGGGAGCTTTTTAAGATGCAGATGGTGGTAGTAACCACAAGAATCTATACATGTATTAAAATTCATAAAACTACTTATAACCAAAGAAATCAATTTTAGGGTATGATAATTTAAAAAAAATTCACACATACCCGTATCTCTGCCCTGGAAGCCCCTCAACTTTGGCCAGAATGGAGCAGCCGAAGGGGGTTGATTGGACGGTCATCATCCTGACATGCCAGTACAAGGACAGCGTCGAGGTCTTCCAGAGAGGTAGTTGATCTCCCTCTCCACTCTGCCCCTAATGTGGAACCCTCTCCCCTTTCCTTGTCACATACCCCTACAGCCCCAGGAGCTGGGCAGACCCGGGTTCAAACCCAGATTCTGCTTCTTCCTAGCCACGTGACCTCCGACATAGGTCACTTCACTGAGACTCGGTTTCTCATCTGTGCGATGGGAGTAATTGTACTTACCTCACTGAGTTGGGCAAAGATCTGATGAGCTACTAGATGAAAAGCTGCTAAGTCAAAGAAGATTAAATAATGGCTGTCAGGAGGTTTGCTTGAGGTGCTTGGGACCGGGGTGAAGAGGCTGGGGGACAGGTCCCAGTCATGTTCTGACCGCAGAGCTGGAGATACGGCAGAAGCGAGAGCAGATCCCCACCAGGACGCTGCTGTTGGCCGTGGAAGACCCTGAGGTTCATGTGGGCAGTGGAGGAGCCACCCTCAACGCCCTGCTGGTGGTTGCTGAGCACCTGAGTGCCCGTGCGGGCTTCACTGTGAGTGCTCCTCAAGTGCCCCCTTGGGCGCAGCAGGGATGGGGGCTTCAAACAGAGCCTTTCCGGGGTCCCCAGCTCTTCGGGCTCCATTTTCCCGCCCAGTTCTGGTTTGGCATCAGTTTTTGCATCTGTAGATTGAGCAGACTCGTCCAGGTGAGGGCAGAAGGCAGGGGCGGCCTTTGTAGTGGTTTTAGAAAGTCAGAGCCAGTATCTAGGAGTTAGGCTTTCTGGCTTCCCTTGAGAAATCTCCTCTTGCTACCCTGGACGCTCCTTCCCACATAGCAGTGGTTTGCTGGAACTCAGGTGCAGTGGCCCCTGGTGTGTAGAGCGTGGGCCCACGTCCCACACACACCCAGCCACCTCACGAGGTCACCTTGCCTGCATGGCACCCTGGCACAGGCAGTGAGGGTGGTCACAGGCATGGACACGCTCTGGCAGTGGGGATGGCACCCGCAGGGGAGGGGACCACTGTGTGGTTGCCATGAAGCTGACTTACTGCGAGTCACCCGCCAGCCAGCCCCACGTTCTCACCTGCAGCCTTCCGTAAAAACAGGGGACAGGGGAGTGGCCCAACTGGAAAGCTGCTGTGCTTCCTTATCCAAGAGTGGCCAGGGCTGCCTCGTGCCTGCCTGTGGCCATTGGTCTTGACCTTGCTGGTTGTTCCTTTGTTTTGTTTTTTTTAAAATTAATTTTATTTATTTATTTTTGGCTGCGTTGGGTCTTCGTTGCTGCGCACGGGCTTTCTCTAGCTGCAACAAGCGGGGGCTACTCTTTGTTGCAGTGTGCGTGCTTCTCATTGCAGTGGCTTCTCTTGTTGCAGAGCACGGGCTCTAGGCGCGTGGGCTTCAATAGTTGTGATGCACGGGCTCAATAGTTGTGGCGCACGGGCTTAGTTGCTCCGTGGCATGTGGGATCTTCCCAGACCAGGGATCGAACCCGTGTCCCCCTTCATTGGCAGGCAGATTCTTAACCACTGCACCACCAGGGAAGTCCCCCCTTTGGTTCTTGTGTGGACTTGTGCTGGGGTCTCTCCCTGCACAAGAGGGTGACATCCGCCCAGACCTCTGTGAACAGTGCTCTTCCACTTTTGATAGGTGGTCACATCAGATGTTCTGCACTCGGCCTGGATCCTCATCCTACACATGGTCAGTAGAATGCTGGGCAGGGGCCATGCAGAAGGATGGTCAGTCCTCGGGGTTGGATGGGACTTTAGGGGTCTTCTGCCTTTGTGTGCCAGTGTGCATTGTGCAAATCCTGAAGAATCAGAAATACAATTAATCCAGGTGTCCAAAATAGGGAACCGGTTAAATATAAACAGCATATCCTCCTGGTGGAATATTAGACAATGATTGAAAGGTCCATTTAACTCTCTGCACCGACCTGTGCATTGACCAGCTCTGTGACCTGGGGCCAGTCACTTGACTGTTTCTAGGCCTCAGTTTCCTCATCAGTAAAATGAGGATGGCAGCAGTTCCTACTTCATGTGGATGTGCGGAGATGACCCATCAAATGCTTAAATTGGGGCCTGGCCTGGCTCCCTGTGAGCATCGGTGAATATATTTTCATTGTTCAGTGAAAAAGGCCAGCCGCACAAGTTTGTATAGAATGATCTCAGCCTTTTTAATTGAAAGTTTGATTGAGATCATTGTAGATCCACATTTAAGAAACAATCCAGAGGGAAGCCTCTGTAAACTTTGCCCAGAGCTCGCCAATGGTCATATTTTCCAAAACTATAGTATAATTACAGCCAGGATATTGACATTGATATGGTTCCCAATCTTTCTCCAGTTTGACTTGTACTCGTGTGTGTGTGTGTGTGCGCGCGCGCGCGTGTGTGTGTGTGTGTGAAGTTCTGTTGTCTCCGTCTTTTTCATTTTTGTAAAAAAAAAAAAAAGTATGCATATGAGGTATATGAAAGGGCATAACCTCAAAATGAGGGCAACGGTTATTATCCCTGAGGGATTGTTTTTCTTTCTGTGTATCTGCATTTGCTAATTTTTTACCATAATCATGTAATTTAAAAAATCACATGAGAACACACTCTGTAAAAGTCCTCTAGCTTGATGGCTTTCTGCCCAGGCTCACTGCCTCAAGCTCTTCTGCCTGTGCCTGCTCCCGCCCCAGGGCCGAGACTTCCCCTTCGATGACTGTGGCCGGGCCTTCACCTGCCTCCCTGTGGAGAACCCCCAGGCCCCTGTGGAGGCCGTGGTCTGCAACTTGGACTGCTTGCTGGACATCATGAGCCATCGGGTGAGACAGGCAGCTGCCATGGGGCCTTGTCCTGCTGAGCCACCAGCCATAGTCTGTGCTGGCTCAGACAGGGGATGCCAGGAACAATGACTTTGGGTGCCTGGAGTTAGTTAAGAGCTTCAGGATGTTAGCGTTGGCCACATTGCGGGGAGGTACGGCCTCAGGAAGTAGGCGGGAGGGCTGGCATCGGCACCATGGATATAGGGAGGCCCCTGTTACCTCAGCAGCCCGAGTCTCCCTGGAACAGGCCGAGGCTGTGCTGTGTGGGAGCAGAGGAAGGGCTGGGCCCGGCCACCAGCTTCATTCTCTCTCCCCACAGCTGGGCCCAGGCTCCCCGCCAGGCGTGTGGGTTTGCAGCACCGACATGCTGCTGTCTGTTCCTCCAAACCCAGGTGAGCCTGAGAAGGCTTGGGACTGCCTTCCCTAGCCACAGCCAACGTGGCTCTGCCTCTCCTCACCCACCCCGTCTCTGGGCCTGGCCTGCTGCCCTGTTCACAAGGGCAGCTCTAAGGTTTGAAGGATGGAGCTTAGACCAGGAGGCAGGGCTTCCCCTGCTGGGCCAGTCTGCCTGTCCGTAGAGTGGAGATACCCAGCCCTGCCCCCTTTTCCCCAAAGGGCTCTGTGGACAAACTTTGGGGGTGAGGTGTTGTCATTCTCCCAGAGGAATGTCCATTTGGCTTTGGAAACCATATCTTCTTTAGAGGTGCCTGGATGCCCCTGCCCTCCTCCTGGAAGGGATTCCCCCATTCCTTGGGTTGGGGTCCCTGGAGAGCCTCCTGACTCCCCCACCTGCAGGGATCAGCTGGGACGGCTTCCGGGGAGCCAGAGTGATCGCCCTTCCGGGGAGCACGGCCTATGCCCGGAACCATGGTGTTTACCTCACGGACTCCCAGGTAGTGCCCCTGGGGCAGCAGCGTGGGCAGCTGAGCCATCCTGGGATGGCCTCCTGGTCCTGTGCTCTGGGCAGCCTCGTCCTGGACTTTCTGGCATGGTCTGGATCTGGAGGAGTTTCGCCCCATGGCAGCAGCTCTTGTGCTCACTTAGTCTTTTACCAAACATGAATTGCCCCTGATCCCGTGCCAGGCTCTGTGCCCAGGCTTGGGGCTGTGGAGACATTTGAAGCCTGCCCTCCGCTGTGAGGGTGGGGGAGGTCTCAGGCACTTGTATCCCCAGGAGTATGCTGGGGCCTGTCAGACTTGCATCCTGGGTTTACATCTGGAGAACACCCTTGCATGCCCTCTTTCGTAATCCTCTGTTGCTCCCTTCCCTAACTCTGTTTTCTGCTCCCACGTAGGGCTTCGTTTTGGACATTTATTACCAAGGCACCGAGGCAGAGATACAACGATGTGCCAGGCCTGATGGGCGGGTGCCACTGGTATGGCTGCCAGGGCAGAGCCCCACTCCTTCTGGGGAAGGCTAGAACCAGAATCTGAGGAAGATCTGGAACTGGTATTCAGGGGAGCAGGTGAAGCCAAAATCTGAGGAGGGGTAGCCTTGGAATTCAGGGTCTTGTCCCAAATGAGAAAGGCTGGAACCAGACTCAGGGGATCCTTCTAGAATGAAGGACAAAGGTACGAGTGGTGGATAAGAGCCTGGGACTAGACTATAGGGAAGATGGAGAACTGGGTTTGGGAGGAGACCTGAAAATTGAGGGGGTCCTAGAAGTTGCCTGCTGAGGGGCCCTTGGTGGAGCTGCCTCCAGTAAGCCTGGAGTCTGGGTGCTGGAGTGGCCCAGAAGATGAATGATCCTTTCCGGTGTGGCAGTCAGCCTTGCTTGGCCCATCTGCACATGGCCCTCCCCAACTCAGGCACAAGGCTGGCCCCAGGGTCTCCCACCTGACCCTTGTGGGGGCCCCTCCAGGTTTCTGGGCTTGTCTTCTTCTCTGTGGAAACTGCTGAGCACCTCCTGGCCACCCATGTGAGCCCGCCTCTGGACGCCTGCACCTACATGGGCTTGGACTCCGGAGCCCGGCCTGTCCAGGTGACTGGGATTGGGGACTGGCAGGTCCTGGCCTGGGCACGAGGCACTGACACTGGCAGCCTGGCTGTGTGACCTCAGGCCAGTCCTTTCCCCTCTCTATGTCAGCGTCTCTAGAGATGGAACCGCCCCAGCTCAGCCTAGGAACCCACTAATAGCAGTGCTTCCCGCCCTTGTCCCAGCTGTCTCTATTTTTTGACATCCTGCTCTGCATGGCCCGGAACGTGAGAAGGGAGGACTTCCTGGTGGGGCAGCCCCCAGAGATGGGGCAAGGTGACGCGGACATCGCAGGTTATCGGCATGGAGCCCGGGCAGAGCTGTGGAGGGAGCTTCGCGATCAGCCCCTCACAGTGGGTGGGTACTGCCTCTTGGCTCTCCGGGGTGGGGAGGCCATGGGAGTGAAGGCCCCCAGAATGAGGCTCCCACCCCACCTGCCTGGCCCCAGGCTCCTGGACCAGGCAGGCCTAGTGAGTGCATGGACTAGACAATTACCCTCTCCCAGTTCCGAGTCCCCTGCTGAGGTAACTCTCCTCTTCTTCCTTTGTCTCATTCTTGGGCTCCAGTCCTGGTCTTTCTACTTTCTAGCTGTGTGACTTTGGGCAGGTTGCTGAGCCTCTCTGGATCTCAGCTTCCCCATTGGCACAGCGGGCTCATTTCCATGCTTGCCCTCCCAGGCCCTGATGAAGATGTGTCTTCTGGTGGGAGGCCCAGCCTGGTGTCAGAGCTGCAACATGCAGGGTGTTGGGGTCAGTACTTGTATCTTTACAGCATATGTCCCTGACGGCAGCTACAACTACATGACCAACTCAGCCAGTGAGTTCCTGCACAGTCTCACATTCCCGGGGGCTCCTGGGGCCCAGGTCGTGCACTCCCAGGTGGAGGTAAGACCTGCCTGGAGGTAAGGCCAGCAGAGGGGCCTACGGGGTACCTGAAGACAGGTAGGAATGGGGGGGATGCAGGGAGGGGAGGGAATAGCTCACTCTTGGGACAGATTATCTATGCGTGTAGGTGTTATTATCCCCATTTTGCATGTGAGTCACTGGAGGCTCAGAGAGGTTAAGTTACTTGCCTAAGACCACAGAGCCAGTAAGTGGCCAAGTCAGGATTCTACATCCAAGTCTGAGTGAGCAGCTAGAGAAGATTCCCCCCCCACACACCCTTTCTGAAGGGTCTGCTTGGGGATTCAGGCAAATTCATGGTGATGGGGCAGGTAGAGTTCAGAGGTGGCCCTCAGGGTGGCAGGGGTAGGGGTAGCTGGACAGGTGGGAGAGGTTTTCTGGGGGAGCTGTCATCTGGTGGGACCTCCACTACTGGGTGCAGATTTGCTTTGGAGGAGAAGGCAGGGAGAGCGTGCCCCTGGGGGAGCAGCAGAAATCAAGATGGGATGGGAGTCAGCCTGAGGCTGTGGCCAGGGAGATACCGAGAGGGATCTGGCTGGCCGACAGGCGCAGGGCGCAGCAGGAATTCTGGCTCTGGCTGTGGAGGAGAATTGGGGCAGCCCCCGCCCCGGGCCCTCACAGCTTTCTCCCTGGCTTCACAGGAGCGGCAGCTACTGGGGGCCCGGAGCTCTGTGGTCAGCTGCCTGCTGGAGGGCCCCGTCCAGCTGGGTCCTGGGAGTGTCCTGCAGCACTGCCACCTGCGGGTGAGGCCTGAGAGGGCAGGCAGAGGGAGGGCAAGGGTACGGGAGCCAGGGTCCTGTGTGTTTTGTGGGCGTGCTTGGGGTTCCCCTGCCCACGCAGGACGCCTGCCCGCTTTCCTGCCAGGGCCCCATTCACATCGGCACTGGCTGCTTCGTGAGTGGCCTGGACGTGGCCCAGTCCGAGGCACTGCACGGCTTGGAGCTGCACGACCTCGTCCTGCAGGGACACCATGTGCAGCTGCACGGCGCCCGCAGCCGGGCCTTCACCCTCGTTGGCCGTCTCGACAGCTGGGAAGTAGGTGCTCACCCGCCTCCCCGCGCCCCCATTCTTTAGGCTTTGGGGAGCACCGGGGGTCCTAGCGCAGCTTCACTGCAGGGCTCGCTGAGCGCTCACCTGAGGGATAGGCAGTGAGGAGAGTGTAGCCAGTAGAGTCTCAACAGGCCTTTACCTCCCTCCTCAGCTGCTCTGACGCAGGCTGGGTGGGGATTCTTATCCCCATTTTTCAGGCCGGAGACTGAGGTTCAGAGAGAGAGGTGACCCGCCTTGGGCTGCAGAGCCAGTTATGGAGGGTCAGGCGCCAGGATTCTGCTCCAAGTTCCAGGCACCCGGGCTGGAATGTGGAAGCTCCAGGACTTGATGCTGTTTCAGAACTTGCTTGCCTAAGTGCCCCTGTCTCTTTTCCTGTCCCCTCTTGAGCAGATCCTTGTCCTCTGGCCTTATTGCCCTTAACCCCTTCCTGTGGCCCCTGCAGCCCTGACTGCTTCCTTCTCTTTCCCCAGAGACAGGGGACAGGAACGTATCTCAACATGTCTTGGAGTCAGTTCTTCCAGAAGACAGGCATTCGGTAGGGTTGGTGGCCCCACGGGCCTCTGGGGGTCTCGGCAGCCAGGGTGGTAGCTGCTTGGAGGCTCATTCTGCTCATCCTGCCCCACCTCCCACCATCCCTGCAGTCTGGGGTCGTTTTTTTTTTTTTTAATTTATTTCATTTATTTTTGGCTGCGTTGGGTCTTCATTGCTGCGGGCGGGCTCTCTCTAGTTGCGGCGAGCAGGGGCTACTCTTTGTTGCGGTGCGCGGGCTTCTCACTGCAGTGGCTTCTCTTGTTGCGGAGCATGGGCTACAGGCACACGGGCTTCAGTAGTTGTGGCACGCAGGCTCAGTAGTTGTGGCTCGTGGGCTTAGTTGCTCCACGGCATGTGGGATCTTCCTGGACCAGGGCTCGAACCAGTGTCCCCTGTGCTGGCAGGCGGATTCCTAACCACTGTGCCACCAGGGAAGTCCCCTGGGGTAGTTTCGAGCAGCCTGATTTTCCCTAGCATCTTCTCCCTGGGCAACTCCAAATTCCTGGCCGTGCTCAGGCTTTGGGATTTTGTTCAATGGCCTGGGGAAGGAGGCAGGGCAGCTGGGCCTCCCTCCCTGAATTGCCTGCTTGTGCGGCCTCTGGAGTTCGTCCTGTCCCCATGAATGAGCCAACCCCCAGCTGACAGGTGGTCAGGTCTTGGTGACCAGGCAGGAGCACTTGCTTCCCTCCTGCTCATGTGTCTTCTTTCTCCCCACATCAGGGACTGGGACCTGTGGGACCCAGACATGCCCCGCATTGAGCGCTGCCTTCTCAATGCCCGTCTCTTTCCCGTGCTCCACCCCTCGAGGGCCCTGGGGCCCCAGGACATGCTGTGGATGCTGGACCCCCAGGAGGCTGGGAGCAAGGCCCTGCGGGCTTGGCGAGCCTCCTGGCGTCTGTCATGGGAGCAGCTGCAGCCGTGCCTGGATCGGGCTGCCACACTGGCCTCCCGCCGGCACCTGTTCTTCCGCCAGGCCCTGCATAAGGCGCGGCACGTGCTGGAGGCCCGACAGGACCTCAGCCTGCGCCCGCTGATCCAGGCTGCTGTGCGCGAGGGCTGTCCTGGGCCCCTGATGGCCACCCTGGACCAGGGTGAGTGTGCTGGGCACCCATGCTGGGAAGCCAGACCCAGCATCACCTGCCCTGTCTGCCCTCTAGGTCATTGACCTGAGGATACTAGGGAGTCATGAGACTTTAAAGCAGGGGAAAGACACAAATGGACTTAACTTTTAGGTTTCTGGGAAGCTCCATCCCTGTTAGTGGGGAGTTTGGTGAGAGGCGGAGGCCTGGGGCTGAGCCTCTGGGTCCTGTGAGCATCGGCAAAGGCTGCACGTTCTGTGCGGGGGTGGGGGTGGGGCTGGATGTGGGTGAAGAGCTCCAGCACAGCCTGGGGGATGTGGCCCGCCCTGCATGGGACCCAGGCATTCTGTGGGGACTCAGCCTTAGCCTCACAGGGACTGCCTCATTCCCCATTTCAGTTATTCACTCATGGCCACACAGCTGGTTGGTGGGGGGCTGAGACTGAACCCAGGTGGTTTGCCCCCCAAGCCTGAGCTCTTACTCATTAAGGGCATACTGGGTGGGGGGTACAGAGGCATGTCTGGGCTGGGGCTGGTGGGATGAGAACTTTGCCAGGCAGAAGAGTGGGGAGCATTCCCAGGCAAGGATACATCTTGGGCAAAAGTGAAGAGGTCTGGGGTGCTTGAGGGCAGGGGGCATTGAGGGCGGGCCTCCTCCCCAGCTACTACTGACTCCTGGTCCCTCAGTGGCAGCTGGTGTGGGAGATCCTGGCGTGGCAGCCCGGGCACTGGCCTGTGTGGCGGATGTCCTGGGCTGCATGGCAGAGGGCCAAGGAGGCTTACGGAGTGGGCCAGCTGCCAATCCTGAGTGGGTGCGGCCCTTCTCGTACCTGGAGTGTGGAGACCTGGCGCGGGGCGTGGCGGCGCTTGCCGAGGAGCGGGACAAGTGGCTGAGCAGGTGGGTGCTAATGATGTCAAAACCCTTGGAGTAGCCCCCTGCCGTCCTTGGAGGTGGAAACCCAGAGAGAGGTGGAGTGTCCTCAGGTCACCTAGGGCAGTCAGTCCCCAAACCCAAGCAGCCCGCCCCCAGCTTGGGGCTCCATGCCACCATCTCTCTGTTCCCTCCTGGCAGACCAGCCTTACTAGTACGAGCTGCCCGCCACTACGAGGGGGCTGGGCAGATCCTGATCCGCCAGGCTGTGATGTCAGCCCAGCACTTTGTCTCCTCGGTGCCGGTAGAGCTGCCAGCACCTGGGCAGTGGGTGGTGGCTGAGTGCCCGGCTCGAGTGGACTTCTCTGGTGAGCCCCTTGGGGGGGCGGTAGGGGTGAGGGTAGCCACCCCAGAACTGAGCTGGCAGCCCCTGTGACCAGCTTGGTCTTGTTCAATTGCCACAGGGGGCTGGAGTGACACGCCACCCCTTGCCTATGAGCTTGGTGGGGCAGTGCTGGGCCTGGCTGTGCGAGTGAATGGCCGCCGGCCCATTGGGGCCAGGGCTCGCTGCATCCCAGAGCCCGAGCTGTGGCTGGCATTGGGACCTCGGCAGGATGAGATGGCCACGAAGATAGTATGCGGGAGCCTGGATGACCTGCAGGATTACTGCCAGCCCCATGCCCCAGGTCAGGGCACCTGTGAATTGCGCAGGTGGGGATGGCACACCTAGCCAGCTGGGGGACGGGGGCAGAACCCGAGAGACCCTGCAGGCCATGGGTGCCTGGCCTGAGGGCGAGCCAGTCTGGTGGAGGAGCCCTGACGTTACGCTGCCCAGGCACAGGAGGTAGAGCTGGCACATTTGCTGGTGTTATGGAGCCCAGAGGACCTTTTGTGGCTTGGGGATGGGGTCTGTACCGCTGCTGGGCTTTTATCCCCTAGATGAGCCCCAGGCCAGGCTGAGATGGGTGGGGTGTCTGTTTCCACCCCTGGAGACCAAATTCCTTGCCGGATGCTGCTCACTCCACAGGGGCGCTGTTGAAGGCGGCCTTCATCTGTGCGGGGATCGTGAGTGTCCACTCCAAGCTCTCGCTGAGTGAGCAGCTGCTGTGTACCTTTGGGGGCGGCTTTGAGCTGCATACCTGGTCCGAGCTGCCCCATGGCTCTGGCCTTGGTGAGCAGGCCCTGTCTCCCTGCTGCTCACTGACTCCGTTCCCCCTTTCAGCTTTGCCTCCAATCCTCTCCCCAGCCTCTGCCCAGTGGAGAGGGAGGGGGTGGGGCAGGATTGGGCTGGGCAGAGCTGTTTCATGGCTGGTACTCTCCTCTGTGCCCTGCAGGCACCAGCAGCATCCTGGCGGGGGCTGCCCTGGCCGCCTTGCAGCGGGCCGCAGGCCGGGCGGTGGGCACGGAGGCCCTGATCCACGCAGTGCTGCATCTGGAGCAGGTGCTTACCACAGGTATGGCCTGCCCCAGGGCAGAGGGAGGTCACTGGAACTTTTTCAGGCGTCTCCAGGGGCTTCCCTGGACCTGCAGACAGAGCTGTGCTGCTCCTTACAATGGTTAGAACTTCCCTCTTATCACTCCGACACTCTCCCTCTGGTGGTTTTCAAAATGAAATATTTCTACCTCAAAGGACTTGATGTAGGAGCACCTACTAAGTGTTAAGAGTCTGTGCTGCACCTTTCATGTGTTAGGTATTCCTCATGTCTCTGTTCCTACCCAGGGCTGTCCCTCAGGGCAGGGCTGGGTTTGGATTAGGGGACAGGACCTTCAGTCTGTTCTTCAGCACCGTGCCTCTCTCTTGGGCTAGGGCCACTTGTCCCTCGCTTCCCCCACCACATGATGGGGTACCAAGTACATGGCTGTGATCATACAGAATGTCACCACTAGCACCATGGCTGTGATCATACAGAATGTCACTAGCTTCTCCTACTCATCACTGTGGCCCCTTAGCATCCATGCACAATGGAGAGCAGCCAGAGGTTTGTCTGGCTCTAGGGTGCTCTGGTCACCTCAGGATGCCAGGCCTCATCTTCAGCATGACTCTGGGAGGGAAAATGCCACAAAGATGTATAGATGCCTGATTATGGTATCTTCTCTGGCCACTTTGTAGCCTAGCTCCCTCCTTTCATTGTAATGACTCACATCCCATAATAGGTAGTCATTAGCAAAAGGGGCAGATGGGGAAGCTTTTTTAGTTTTCCTTTGAGGTACACTGTTCATATCTCTCATTTGGTCAAATGACAACTATTTATCGAATACCCTCTCTGTATTGGGCCCTGGGGATAAAACGAGCAAAAACAGCATCCCTGCCATCAAAAGTCTTATACAGTCTATTGGAGACAAACACTGATCAATAACCACTCCAATAAATGTATAATTACAAGCTACGCTACGTGCTCCGAAGGAGAGGGGTGCAATTAAGGAGTTCTTGACATTCCAGGCCTGACGCTAACCACATTTTGGCTGTAAAGTTCCAGATGCCTCCTGCCATTTGCATTTTATACTCGAAATCCTTGCAGACCCTTCTCCAAATATCAAAGGCCTATCCCAGAATCATCTCAAGTTTTGACATTTTTATATAGCTGCAAGAAGAAAAGAGATCCGTACCTTTCATTAGTAAAGCAAAATGTGAACAAGCTATTTTAAGTTTGATAAGAAATGCTGAGAAGCTTATTTCCACCATCAACACCCTTTATCAGGCAAGCCAGGGTGCAGGGACTGTTAGGTGTAGGGAAAGTCCTATGTCATCCCTCCTCAGGGGGAAAGGTTAGTGTAAGGTCTTAATCCTTTGATGTGGTTTACCCCAATTCCAAGTACACATTAGGTCTGCAACAAAACTCAGGCCTTGTGCATTCTAAGCTTGGCTCCAGAATGAAGCCCCTTCCATTGCTGGGTTCAACTTGCTCCCAGGGCGGGGGCAGAAGCTGCACAGCTCACCTGGCCCAGCTGAAGTTGTGGGGGGAAGCTGTCTTCCCACACTGGTCCCTGCCAGGGATGCAAGGCCAGGAGCCTGTACTGGGAGAGGGAAGCTGGGCCAGATAGGCTCCAACAGTGACGGGGCCCGGGCTCTCGCAGGAGGTGGCTGGCAGGACCAAGTGGGTGGCCTAATGCCTGGCATCAAGGTGGGGCGCTCCCGGCCTCAGCTGCCGCTGAAGGTGGAAGTGGAAGAGATCACTGTGCCTGCGGGCTTTGTCCAGAAGCTCAATGACCACCTGCTCCTGGTGTACACTGGCAAGACCCGTCTGGCCCGGAATCTGCTGCAGGTGAGCCCTGGCCCCAGAAGGGAGGGACGCGAGATGGCTCAGCTAAGCTGAGCCTCACTGCACCCCTCCTGCCCCACCTGTAGGACGTGCTGAGGAGCTGGTATGCCCGGCTGCCTGCCGTTGTGCAGAATGCCCACAACCTGGTGCGGCACACCGAGGAGTGTGCTGAAGCCTTCCGCCAAGGTAAGGCGCTTCTTCCCCGGAGCTCAGGCACCAGGAGTGAGTGCCTGTTGCCTGTGGGTCTGAGGCCCGGGGCCTTTGCAGACTTGGCACCAGCCCTAGGTGTGAAGCCTCTGTCCTCTGCAGGGTCCCACACGTAGGTGGGAGTCACATCTCAGGTCAATACTTGCATCCTGGGGAAAGCCTCCAGCCCCACCTACCAGGAAGCAGATGGGGGAAGAGGCTTGGCTCCATAGCCGAGTTCCAGGGAGTCAGAGCTGATTCGGGTTACACAGTTCAGTGAACACTGTGCCGGGTACCACGCCAACTGCTCTGTGCTCGTTAGTCCTCAAACAACCCCGTGAGGTGGGCTTTATCACTCCTGTTTCCAGTGAGTACTGAACCCAGGTTCTTAACTATGACACTGGTTAAGAAGTGCCTCTTGGCACCCCATCCAGTCTACAGAGGGGCACTGAGTGAATATCCTGGCCCAGGCACACAAGTCCCCTCTCTGACCCCACCCCAGGGAGCCTGCCTCTGCTGGGCCAGTGCCTGACATCATACTGGGAGCAGAAGAAGCTCATGGCTCCAGGCTGTGAGCCCTTGGCTGTGCGGCGTATGATGGATGTCCTGGCCCCCCACGTGCATGGCCAGAGCCTGGCAGGGGCAGGTGGCGGGGGCTTTCTCTACCTATTGACCAAGGAGCCGCGGCAAAAGGAGGCTCTGGAGGCTGTGCTGGCCAAGACTGAGGTATGGTGTGGTCGGGGTATGGTATCTGGCACGGGACAGGAGCCCTCCCTGTGGCCCACCAGCTAACCAGCAGCTACAGGTGTAAGTCCCCTTGGCCCTGCAGCCACAGTCCAGCCTCCCGAAAGCCTAAAACCCACCCAGACCCTCTTAGCACCTCCTGTCCTTTGCTCCTAGGGCCTCGGAAACTACAGCATCCACCTGGTAGAAGTGGACACTCAGGGCCTGAGCCTGCAGCTGCTGGGGGACTGAGACCTCAGCCTGATGCCCCTTCTCATGAGGCTTGTCCCTCTGCAAGAGGAGAAAGCCTGGAGCTATAGCAGGCCCTCCCTTCCTTCCCCCATGGGAGCGCTCAGTCTTCTACTCTTCACCCACTTCTTTGTGAATCTGCTTCCAAAGGAAGCCAACCTGAGCTCAGGCCCAGCCCTTTCTAAAAGTTGGTGAGGCACAGACGGTGCTTGGGAACAGGACTGTGACCTCCTGGTTGACAGGGGCCTAGGCTTGGTGTCTGCTCCATCTGGACACAGGAAGGTCCTAAGTTCAGCGTCCACTGTGACCTTTACAAATCTGATGGCCCAGCTTGGGCCTTGGCCTTCTCTCTCTCCATGAGGGCCTGGAAGAAGGGGATGACAACCAGCCTTGGCAGATGGCTGGGTTCCCTTGGTAAGGCCGACCCTGAAGAGGCCCTTTGAGGCATTTCCTGTGGCCTTCCTTAGAGGTCAGGCTTTTGCCTGAGTAGAGACTTCCTGTTCCACACTCACTCCCAAGCTGACTTAATGGGGGAGTGGGAACAGGGATGAGGGTCCACACTCGTGTCTGTGGCAGAGAGCCAGTGCAGTCCTGCAGGAAGTCACTGCTAATCGTGGCCTTAACCAGCAACTCTGCCATGTGCCTGTGGGCCGTGAGTTCTCAGGACTGCAATCTTCTTGGAATAAATTCACTCTGCTCTTCAAGGTTGTCCTCATAAAGTTCTTTTTTGTTCCTGCTGGGAGCAATTCCCACTTCCCCTGGCACTGTGGGAAACTGCCCCTGGGATGATCCAACTTCTGGTGCTGAGGGCCCAAGAGATGGGATGAGGGTCCGGGATTGGATGAGGTACCTGTTATCATGTGGGTCCTGGTGGTGGCCATGTGCCTCTCTGGGTGTGGGAGGAGGCTGAGGATTTAGGCTTTTGCCTTCACATTTCAGTGCAACTGATGGACCTGTCTTGCTCTGTAGCATCCAGCCCTTCCTGGCAACAGCACACTGGCATCTCTTCAAGGAGTATCTTTATTTAGGGTGATCATAAGCATCACAGCCTCTCCTCGGAATAAACCTAATTCCTTAGGTCCCTAGATAAACCTAAGTCCTTTAAGACTGGCAGCCCGTTTGCTGCAGTGTCCAAGGACGAGAGAATGACTACCCGTGCAGGAGACTGGCCTGCCCTGTCTTCCCCACCTAATTAGGAGCCAAGGGGGACCTACCTCACTTGGTGGGGAGAGACTGTCTCCCAAAGCACCCTGACAGGTCTGAGAACAGAGAGTGGACTGCGTCGGGGCCTTGTTTCCCTGCTGCCAGCAGTGGAACAGTCTGGGCTGTGGCCACTTAGGGAATGGGCCCCAAAGCGTGATGGGCCAGGTGGGGTCACCCTGGCAGTTACAGGCGCAGCCTCTTGATGTCCTCGCTGCGGAAGTCTATGCGCAGAGCCAGCACCTGGCGTACTTCAGCAGGAGTGAGGCGCCACGTCAATGGGCCAGAGTTCGCGCCCCAGTAATCTAGGATCTCGGTCACCTACGGGGAAGAACAGAGACGAGTCAGCAAGGAGGGGCTATCTTGAGAGAAGGCCTTGGGCTCCACCAGAGGCAGAGCAGGGGTGCCCAGGAAGAAGGTGGCCTGCAGGGCTGGGTTGCTGGTGGAGACTTGGTTTTGAGGGAGTGGCAGGGATTCAAATTTTATCTCTGCCTCTCTTCCCAGTCACCTTTCCCTGGCTAGGCCAAGGGAGCCCTACATACCCGCTCCAGATTGAGGATTGTGGCCATCTGGGAGAGCCGGGCAAACTTGTCTCGGATGGTCCAGGTGGTCACCGTGGTGAGGTAGGCAATGAGTGACCTCAGTTCCTTGTCAAACTGCAGACCGCCCAGCTGCAAGGGAACACGGGCCCAGTCACTGTTTAAGGTCTGGCCCTCTGGCCAAGCAGAACTGGCCCCCAATTTCACTCAGTGCTGGGCTGCAAGGCCAGCTGGGCCTCAGATGGTGCCTCAGCTGGCCCCACTGCCTCAGGGCAGGACTGAGCCTAGATATGCAGGGCCTGGGCAGACAGAGGGGACGGACTTGTCTTCCTTAGAGGGAAAGCAACAGAGCAGGGGGGCCTGTGCCTCCTTGACATTACCCGGTTGAAGGTGGACTTTAGCACCACTTTCTCCAACTCGACTGCGACAAGGCTGGTCATGAGGCTGGTCAGGCTGTCGTAGATGACTGGAGACAGGCTGGCCTGCAAACAGGTTAGGCATCAGCGGGAGTCCCAACTCACCCCTCTGCCTCCCAGGAGTCTTTCTCCTGTGGGAGTATTTCTATGGCCTGGGGCTCGGAAGAGCTTCCTGGGTTCCCAGCAGGAGTGTGATGAGAAGCCTCAGGCTGCTGACTGGGGCAGAGGTGGGTAATTCTATAGGCTGGTCCCAAGAGCCCCTGCTCACCTTGAACTCTGCCATTTGCTGCTCCAGATTAAGGATGAACTGTTGTACCCAAGGGTCATTGGCCTCATAGTCATTGAATTCTTCCTATTATCAGGAAGCAAGGTGGGTCACCAGGGGCGTCTCCAAGAAGGACCATTCACCCCCACCCTTGTAGCTTATAACTCATCCAGCCTAAAATCAGCTTAAAATCAGGCTGGCAGAAACTGCTGCTGTTTCTGCATCACGCTTCTGACCAGCAAACAGCCCCGGGCTGCAGCAGTGGCCCACGCAATATGGCAAAGCTCCTGGCAGTTTATCCCCTCTTGTATCTCATGTTATACAGGAATGAAAAGATTAGGCTAGAGGGGCTTCCCTGGGGGTGTGGTGGTTAAGAATCCACCTGCCAATGCAGGAGACACGGGTTTGAGCCCTGGTCTGGGAAGATCCCACATGCTGCAGAGCAACTAAGCCCGTGTGCCAAAACTACTGAGCCTGCGCTCTAGAGCCCGCGAGCCACAACTACTGAACCCGCGTGCCACAGCTACTGAAGCCTGTGCGCCTAGAGCCCACGCACCGCAACAAAGAGTAGCCCCTGCTCACTGCAACTAGAGAAAGCGCACGCACAGCAATGAAGACTCAATGCGGAGAGGGAGGGAGAGAGGGAGGGAGAGAGGGAGGGAGAGAGAGAGGGAGAGAAAGAGGGAGGGAGGGAGGTCCCAAGTCTATAAGATGTGGGGCAAAAAGAGCCTCAATAAATGAGAATGCGTCAGGTCAAGGCAAACTCCCTTTAGGTGTCTTTCGGAGCCCTCTGACTGCAGGAACAACCTGTTTCTGGGAGGAACCACCTGTTTCTGGGACGAACCTAGCCTTCGAGCACAGGGGAAGTGGGCCTGAGAAATATGTAAGGTCTAGTCTGTTCAGACAGCTCCACTGCACTCCAGCTGTGGGCTAGGGAATGAGGGGTAATCCTGGGCTTTGTGGCCGTCCGTGGTCAGGCTGACCTCCTCGATGTTGTGGGAAACAGAGAGAAAGGTGTTGATCCAAGGCTGCACCTGCGGCTTGATGGCTGTGCTGCTTAGCTCCATCAGCCCTTCCTGTAGGACAAGGCAAAGACGCATCAGACACAGAAGGCACATGCTTCCATCCCTTCCCTTTCTCCTGCTCTACCCATCCTTTGACTGTCAGGGCATCCTTCCAGTCATGAGGCTTTTCTGCAGGCCCTGTCTGAAGTCTAACAGAAATAATGCTAATCAAAGACTCCAGGAACAACTTGTTCCTTTCCAGATATATTCTGATTCAGGTCCAGGCCAGAGATGAGACCATGGGGTTGGTCTGTTAAACTCTAGAAAGAAGAGATTTCTGAGTGCCTGGTACTAGGCAGCACCTTCGGCTAAGGCCAAGCAGATCTCAGTACCCACATGGTTCAATTTCCTCTGAGGACCCTTCTGAGGGCTCCTGGCACTGTGGAGATTCTAGAGGACCAGAATGCCATCTTGTCAACGTGACAGCTGCACTGCTGAAAAACCTTTAGTCTTCAAGGGACTCGCACAAGTTCAGTGGCTTGTACTCTGCTCCCTCGTGCCTCCTCTTCCCCGCCTCCCGTTTTCTTATATGCATGAAGCCCATGATAAGCCAGTGACAATATTCTCAGAGCAAGACACAGGCCCAGGATTCAGGCAGCAGTTGAACCTGGGGCTTACCTGCAAGAGGTCTCGGAATTTGTTGGACACGGCAACCAAGTCAGAAAGGCAGCTGTCAAACTTGGCCTGGGCCTGCTCCCCTCCAATGCCTTGGTTGAACAGCTTGGTGCAATCACTCTAGGGGAAAACACCCAGCCATCAGGCTTCGTAGCATGCCTGGGCCATGGGCGTGTGAGGAGGGCAAAGAGGCCAACATTCTAGCCTTCTCTGGGAGCAGCTCTGGTCAATCCGAGGCAAGAACCCTGGCTGGGTCTCAGGAAACCTGGATTTGATCCCGTGGCTAGTCATTTGGCTCCCACTTCCCTCTTTGTAATATGAGGGTATTGGTGTCAGGGGGTGTGAGTAAGAAACACAAATATCAGAAGTTTTTCACACCTTTAGAGTCAGGCATTCCTGGCTTCAAATCCTGGCTCAGCCATGTATTAGTTGAGCGACCTTGGTCAAGTGATTTAAAGCTTCTGAGCTTTAATTTCCTTGGCCATAAAGTGGGAACACATTCCTGCTCCCATGGTGGTTTTGAGAGTTGGATGAGATGATGCACAAAGTGCTTAGCCCAGTGCTTGGAACGTAGTAGGCACTAAGGAGACACTAGCTATTGTAATAGGATCTGCTTAGTAAATAATTTGGTCTGGCTGCCCAGGGGATATTGTCATGACCATAGGTAAGATTTAAGTGTTTACTCTGTGCCAGGGCCCCAGTTTTAAGCATTTTACTTTTATTAATTAAAGTACCTTTCTTATGGAGTAGGCACTATTATTATCCCTACTGTATAGATGAGGAAACTAAGGCACCGGGAAATTAATAACTTGCCTAAAGCCACACAGCAGTAAGTCGTGAAGCTGGGATTCAAGCTGGGAATTATGGCTCCAGGGCACCTGTTCCTAATCCCACACTAAGGTCTAGCTGCAGAGAATGCTACAGGGGGAGCTGCTTTGGGTTGGCAGAAGCTGCCTGCATTTCCTATAGCCTCCTAACAGTTGGTGCCATTTTGGCTACAGTAGGAGCAGCTGTGAGGAAGAGCTGCAAAGGGGCTGATCTAGCCGGGAGAGGTCCTTGGTCCCTGTTGCAGCTCCAATACTTACTATCTTTAACTAGCCTTTTAACCTCATCTGTTAAACGGATGTCACACCACCTGACCTGCCTATCTCAAAGGACTGCTGATGGGGTTGAGAAAGAATACATGTGAAATGCAAATCTAAGGGGGAGGGGCGATTTATGGGAATTGTTTTTCCAGCTCTTTGTTACCCTTCTTTTCATTCACTTGGCTAATTCTGCTGGCTCAGTTCTGAATTCCTAACATTTCCCAAAAACTTAATTCAAAATCCAACAGACTAATTAACGTTAAGGAAAAAATCTGGAATACAGTCTAACGTGCCATGACTTGAAAACAACAACTACCTTGTTGAACACTCATAATGTGAGAGACACTACACTGCTGGTAGTTAGTGAATATTGCTCTTATTTTATTCCATTTTAAGGCCTTTTTGGGGGTGAATTCCTAATCTGGTCCAGTTTACACTGTAAACTCCCACCTGAGTGCTCTCTCCGAGCCTCCCTCAGGGACCCCGTCAGCAACTAGGCCCTCTTCTCACGTGCTGGCTCCCGGCCTCCTCAGTCCGCCCAGCCCTAAAGCCAACACTCAGCACCAGCCTCGGCACTGAGCCCCATGCTTCTGTAGCCAAGCATCTTCCCTGGTATGAGTGTCCGCTGGGGAGGCAGGACTCTGGCTTCCCTCTTCTCCCAGAGGCAGAATTGGGGAGTGACGGAGAGCTGGGCTCTTCGTTTTCTAATACTTAACAAAGTGATTGCTCCATGATGTTATGTATAACTACTAATACAATCATTAACTACCACTGCATGCCACTCATGTACCAGGTGCTTTATATTCTTGTTCAATTCTCACAACAAACCTGTGGGGCAGAGAGCATTACCCCTGTATACGAAAGAGGAAACTGAGGCTCAGGGAGGTTAGAGAACTTGCTTCAGGCCACACAACTGGTCAGTGGTCAAGTGGGGACTTGAACTCAGGGGTATGTGACTTCCAAGCCCAAGCAATTTCCACTGTTATATGGCCTTCCTTAAAAAAATGACAACAGGGCTTCCCTGGTGGTGCAGTGGTTGCGAGTCCGCCTGCCAACGCAGGGGACACGGGTTTGTGCCCTGGTCTGGGAGGACCCCACATGCCGCAGAGCGGCTGGGCCCGTGAGCCACGGCCGCTGAGCCTGTGCGTCCGGAGCCTGTGCTCCGCAACAGGAGAGGCCACAACAGTGAGAGGCCCGCGTACTGAAAAAAAAAACAACAGCAACTGGTTCTGTATAGGGTTAAGTGAACCCTATATCATCATTTTTTTTTTTTTCCGGTCACGCCACGCAGCTTGCGGGATCTTAGTTCCTTGACCAGGGATTGAACCTGCGCCGTTGGCAGTGAAAGCACAGCCCTAACCATTGGACTGCCAGGGAATTCCTCCCATATCATCTTCATCTCAAAATTTATAGAGGGCTTTATCACTTTTTTTTTTTTTTTGCGGTATGCGGGCCTCTCACTGCTGTGGCCTCTCCTGTTGCAGAGCACAGGCTCCGGACGCGCAGGCTCAGTGGCCATGGCTCACGGGCCCAGCCGCTCCACGGCATGTGGGATCTTCCCGGACCGGGGCACGAACCCGTGTTCCTTGCATCGGCAGGCGGACTCTCAACCACTGCGCCACCAGGGAAGCCCGGCTTTATCACTTTTATAAAGTGCTTTCAATCCTGTTTTTTTTATCGGGCCAAGCAACAAACCCAAAGCAGGGCACCATGGAGATCTGTATCTTGTTTCACAGATGAGAGAACTGAAGCTCAGGGAGTTAAGGGATTTGTCCAAGGTCACATGCCAAGTATGTGCTGGAAGAGCTAATTTGAATTGATCTCCTAACTCATGGGTCAGAGCTCTCCCCATAGTTCAGAGATGTCCTGCTACCATGTCATTCACTAATGAATCCCCTCAAATGCTCTGAAGAAGAGCTGGCTCAATGCCAGGGAATGCCATAGCTCCCACTAGGAAGAGTGCACAGGGCTCACTCTCAAAAGGAGGTCTGGGGAGGCTACAGCCACTGAAAGCTGATAGGCAATTTCCCCTGTACCTCCAGTGTCTTCTTCAAAGTGGAGATGTTTTCACTGCAGACTTCCACATTGTTCAGGGTCACCTGGGAGACAAGGACAGAAGAATGTGACTTCCTGATCACTATTATTTGTACCCACTCCAAGGCCAGACTGGCTGACAGCTGCACTCCTGAGGCTCAGGGTGGGGGTGGGGGGCGCTAAGGACCACCCACACCAGTGTCATCAGGCAGTGGGCTCAGGTCTCAGTGGGCAGAATGGTGAACCAGGCTCGCCCTTTCTCCTGGGCTTGACACAAAGGCAGCGAAGCCATCTGACCTCAGAGGTAGTGACCCAAGGTTTCAGGTCTTTTTGTTCCATGTTTAGGCATGCAAGTCTCGGAGAAGTCCTTGGGCTCCAAACCTCCAAGTCCAGGTCGGTGATGCAACAGCTGACATTGATTAAAGAAATGCTTCCTGAGAGCCTACCACCTATGAGGCATTTTCTCATCATTAGTTCTTTGGCTCTGTTGAATACCTTCTTCAAAACAAGTATAGTTGACCCTTGAACAACGCAGGGGTTAGGAATGCGGTCGAAAATCAGCACGTAACTTAGAGTTGGCCCTCCGTATCTGCATCTGTAGATTCAACCAACTGTGAATTGTGTAGTACTGTAGTATTTTACCATTGAAAAAAATCCACGTATAAGTGGACCTGTGCAGTTCAAACCTGTGTTGTTCAAGAGTCAACTGTATTATCAAGCCAGCTCACAGGTGGAAACATGACTCCTAAGAAGGTGAAATAATTCACCAAGGTCAGTCAACTTTTGATTCAGCAAATATTTAAAGTGCCCACTATGTGCCAGGCACTGTTCTAGGTACTGGGAAGAAAGCAGTTAACAGACAAAATCCATCCCCTCGCAGAGTTTACATTCCAGAAGGGAAGTCAATAAATAAGTGTCAGGTAGTGATAAATGCCATGAGGAAAAATAAAGCAGGGTAGGAGGACAGCATTTCAAAGAGTGACAGGATTAGAGCCAGGATTAGAATTTAGGTCTCCCCACTCTAGGCCAAGGGCTCCTTCCTTCATAACTCAATGGCCTTATGAGTTTGGTACAGAAACACCAATCATAAAAAGCAGCATGTGACAAAAGTGACAATTAAGGTAAAAACTGCTATGGTCATTTAGAGGAAAGACACAATGTTTTGGTCTGAGGCATTCTAGGAAACTCCATGGTAGAGTAGGTAACTGAGTGGAACTTAAAAGGCTGGAACATAATTCTGATAGGAGAGGAGGGTGAGTACATTTCTCCACCCCCATCGGCCTCCTCTAGTCCAGTCTCCTGTTTGATATTATCTTAATGGTACTTAGGATTATCTGATATTGTCTTGTTTGTTTCTTGTTTCCCTTTCCTACTAGGATGAGAGCTCCAGAAGGCAGGGATCTAGTCTGTCTTCTCTACAGCTGTATCTCTAGCATAGCACCGTCCAAGAGAACTTTCTTGATGATGGCAGTATTCTAAATCTGAACTGTCCAGTACAGTAGCAATAGCCATGTGTTGCTACTGAGCACTTGAAATGTGGCTGGTGCAACTCAGGAGCTGGATTTTTAGTTTAAAATTAAATTTAAATAGCCACACCATACTGGGCAGTGCAGCTCAAAAACCTAGAACAGTGCCTGATATATAGAAGTTTCTCAATAAATATCTGTTGAATGACTGAATGAGTGAATGACTATCTTCTGGAGAAAGGATAACATAAGCAAATGCAGAGTGGCATAAAATCCAAAGGTATTTGGGGACCAGGAGAGTCAGTGCACAGACATGTACAGGGAAATGGCAAGAGGTGGAGCTGCAGAGATGGGTGAAGTCAGACTGGGAATTGGGAGCTATGCTGTCCTGTGGACAACGGAGTGGCACTGACGATTATATAAAGTGGGTGAATGCCACACGAGCACAGCTCTTGTTTGGGAATACTAATTTAGAGGCCTTGTGTAGGAGAGATTAGAGTTTGAGAAGATCACATTGCCTTTGAACTGGTGTTCTGGTGCCATGACCAGGAAGGCCGAGGTGAGGTACTTCGAGGAGGGGCTAGTATTTCATGAGATGAGTCAGAAGCTTCAGGATTTCAGGGTGAAAGAAGAATCCCATAACCCCAGGGATTGAGATTAGGATGTCCCTCCTGTCTTCCACAAAAATACTGCCCTTGTCAGTGTGCTGCAGCTAATACTGCAAGATCACGCTGCTGACAATGCTGCTAAGACCACTTGCATGGTGGATGGATGAGACTTGAGGTCTTTCATTAGCATGCCACAGCACAAGGCTGCTAACATCGCAAGCTTCCAGAGAAATAACTGCACTGTCATGACAGCTCAAGGATGAAGGCCACAACATAAATGTTTCCAAGGCACCTGAGGGCATAAGTAAAATCCGTCATGAGGGAAAAATGGATTTGAGTTCAAATGGTATTGATTTCAAATACCAAAAACTTTGATGTCAAAGTTTCCTTGTACTGACAGTACTTGTAAGCATGGATTCACTGGGCTTATCGCTAGCTCATGGTGAATGATACATCAGCACTGTTGGGGAATTCATCTTGACAGCCAAATGAATCAAGGTGACATAAGAAATAGGTCCTACAGTGGGAGTGATGACATTTTAAGTACTTGGCATCAGGAAAACCAGAAAACTGTCACCAAGCATTTAGCATCACCTTTTCTTGTTGGCCTTATCTTCTGGGCCCTCAAACAATGAAGCTGTCTGAATGGGAGCAGCGAATGTGTGAACACACAGCAGCCAGCCTACTGGGGACTCGTGGAGCCAAGGGATGGAAAACAGGACTAGAGTGACAGGATGGATCAGATTCTGGAGGCCTTCAACAAACTGTCAGGCAAAGATGTCTAGTTTTGATATGGTAGGTAGCAAGGAGTCATTTCTGAGCAGAGAAATGAAAGAATAAAAATAAGTTCTATAAAAAATGAAATAGAAGGCAAACAAAATGAAAAATTTAAGTCAGTTCATGATCATATGAAGTTGGTTGCCAGAAATTTTGGCAAAGTTCTCCAAAGGTACTATATTTCAGAGGCAATAGTTTCTTGGAGTTCATCCTCTTTTTTGGCATCAACCATGACATCCTAAAAAGATAGAACCCATGCTCAGGGAAGATATTTTCAATGACAAGGAGAAAGTAAGGTTTCCTAAATAGACTTCATTGGATCTGAGGACTAGTTACTGTGGGCTCCCCTGCATAGGGGCAAAGTAGATATTAGCATGTTTAGGCTTCTGTCTCTGAAAGCAACATCTTAACTCTTTTGGTGTTATAGGCCCCTTTAAGAATGATAAAAGCTAAGGACCTTGCTTCTAGAAAAAAAAAGTGTATACATTTTTGCATCCTACCCCCAGGTGTTCAGAGACCCCATGTGTGGACTGTTGACTGAGAGCTCTGCTGTTGGATGCTTCCGTCAGGTCTCTAAACCCCAGGAGCCAAGCAGACTCAGAGCCTGGCCAGTGTGGGGGTGGAGAAGAATGACCTCTGACGGCGCTGTACCCACACATGAAAAGACACCATGTGCCAGAAACGCCTGATCACAGGCCCAGGGCTCATCTGCATTCTTTCTGGCTCATCACAAATTAGTTGTTACCCTGTATAAATCCCTTCGTCCTTCCACGATTCTCCTTCCCCAGCTGTCACACAATGGTAAGACTGCCGTTCTGTGTAGCAGGACTTTAAGAAGGTCACCTTTCTGAGGAAGCTGAGAGCCTGAGAAGTACGCTAGAAAAGCAGTTTGGTAGGCCTAACGGGTCAGCCCCAACCCATGTTGTGGGATGTCCTCAGGGAAGTAGTCTGGGGGCCTGGCACAGATGTAATCCAAGCTTGATACTCAGTGGAGCCCCTCAGCAGCTGGGTAGTGCTCTTGGGAACAAGTGCTGGGGAGAGCTGAGGCGCCTAGCCTTCCAGGCAGGGAACAGTGCAGTGCATGTCCTGGCTCGGGCTGCTCTGAAATAGGTCCCTGGGTAAGAAATGGTTTCACAACCTACTAGGAGGAGCTTTCCTTAAAGGAGGAGTTTTCCTTGTATATAGATACTGGAGGAAAAGCCTCCAGTTGAAGGCTTGTTATACTGTGGCTTAGAGTTCACAGTTCAACCCCTTGAGATAAATTGAGCAGCTCACAACCTGTGGGGCTACCTACCAGGAAGGACAGCTTGGCCTCGTCAGTACTCTCGATGCCTTTAGTGTCAAATTTGCCCTGCTGGAGGCTGCTATGCATGATGTTCACGGCACTTGTCACCCCACGCTGGATGTCCTGAAAAGTGGTGGCTGGGAAGCCCATCCGCAGCTTATTACACAGAACGTCCCTGGGGGGCAGATTGGCATATGAGGATTGACAGCACTCAACCTGGCCTCCAGTTCAGCATCACCAAAGGGCTCACTACCCTGACCCAGAAGCATAAGTTGCTCTTTCCAGGGAATAACCAATCCTTGAGATCACCACACAAGACGCTTAGCAGCCAGGGTATGAGAGGCCAACACCCTCTCAAAGGCACTGATATGAAAGAATACAGAGGAGACTGGCCAACTCTTTACTCCCTATGAGGCTTTCACTTAACGCCACTGAGCTCCAAAATACTCAAGAGAAGGCAGTACAGCTTAGTGAAAGGCAGTACCGTGTAAGAGTTGAGAGAATAGGTTTTGAATGTCACACTCTACTCCATATTCTACCATTTATGAGATGTGTGATCTCCCTGAGCCTGTTTCCTCATTTACAAAAGAGAGCTAAATGGTTCCTACCTCATAGGGTCGCTATTAGGACCGAACAGGAGCAGGAAGTTAGCACAGTGCCTGGTCTGTAGCAGTGATAATTATCATTGTTAAAATTACAACTACTGCCCTCATCTGAGCTGCCTGGTCTCTTTCCTAGGTCTGAGGGCTAATAACCCCTCCAATCCAGTCCAGGGAACACAGTTTTGGCCTATAACATATCTGGTTGCTGTACAACTGCCTGGAGTCAAGGATGTTGTGCTACGGATGGGAGCTTATACCCTGTATAGAACTGAACTACAGTCATAAGGAAAAAGAGGAAAAAACAAAATGGGCCTCAGGAAGCAACCACAACTAGGACCTTTTTGCCTCCTAGAAAGCAGAAAGGGTGTTAACTGTACCTGAAGTCAGACTCCAGCTCTGTGGTGGCGAGGTTGATCATGGCACAGAGACAGTCGATGCTGGAGCTAGACAGAGCCCGCCCAATGCACTTCTTAACAATGTAGAAGACATCATCCACCATGCTGGATGTCAACTGGCCCTTCTCATAGGTGTCCAGAGCCACAGCCTACACAAAAGGCAAAGCATCCAATGAGGGCCCCAGTTCTGTATGTCACGGTTCTAGATGGTTCTAGAACAGGCCCTGGCTCTGCTCCCTTTTCTGTACCTTGTCCGTGTTTTTCCCAACATAGCTTATTCTGGTCACAGCTTGGTGTGGTTCTTCCTTGCCAAAATAGCTCACTTCCCTACTAATCACCACGTTAGGAAATTAAGTATTTAGGGCGTTTGCCTTGGGAACATCTGTTATGTAGGTTGTAAGACACCAGGCAAGGCCCTTCTTTCCCAAGGCTCCTCACTCACATACCTCCAGAGAGGCAGGGAACAGGTAGGTTCCCTGAGGAGCTGAGGTGTTCTTTTGTGATCCTTGGGAAAGAAGTCCCAGTTGGGTCCACAAAGAGCCTGATCACTCCAAATATGCCCTCTAACTATTCAAAGCAGTACACTCAGTCTGCATGCAAGGGTATTCTCAAAGTAGGAACAAGAACTATGACATGCCTCGGCCTTTCCCTTCAGCCTGGCTTCTTGGACAGGAAGCCCCAATTCCCAGGGATGTGTCCTCTCTCCTACCTTGTTGACAGTCTCCCTCATGAAGTATTCCTCCATGGTAATATATAGACCAATTAGCTCCTGCATGGTGCAGCTCAGTAGGCAGTTATTGAGGAGTTTGTCCAGGGACTTCTGGTGCTCTAGGAGACAGCCAAGAAAGGAATACTCACTCTTCTTCCCCAAGGGAAATGGATCATTTTTTTTCAGGTCCCTTTCTAGTCTCTGTTCCAAATCTGTACATGATTTACATGGTTATAATCACAGTACCAAGAAAATTTTGTATTCTGCTTAGAAATTATATCACAAATATTTCAATGTTTCTACATGGCTTAGTTCTTCTTTTTAGCTTACTTATTTTTAATGGCTGTGATATCTTATCATGTAGATGGTCTGTTTTTAGACACCTGGGTTATTTCTAAACATTTTGCCATTATTAGAGATAACTGAAAATCATAGTCATTGGAGATTTTAGTTAATGTTATTGTACAAAGAAGTTTTTACTTCTTTTCCATTATTTCCTTAGAATTAACTGGTAAGACTCAAAAGACATAAGCTTCCAAAAAAAAAAAAAAAAAAAAGACATAAGCTTCCAAAGCCAAAGACTAAAATATATTGGGTACAGACCATTTCATTCTCTAACCAGTGCTATCCAACAGAATTTTCTGTGATGACGGAGATGTTCTATATCTATTGTCTAATATAGTACCACTATTAAGTACTTGAAATGTGCTTAATATGATAGAGGAACTGAATTTTACATTTTATTTAATTTTAATTAAATGGCTTGTGGCTTCTGTATTAAACAGTGCAACTCTAAACACACATGGTTATTATTAAAACAGCAATAAGCACCAAACTCTAAATGAGCATGAATCCTCCTTTAAACACCAATTCAGGGAATTCCCTGGTGATTCAGTGGTTAGGACTCCGTGCTTCCACTTCAGGGGGCATGAGTTCGATCCCTGGTCGGGGAACTAAGATCCCGCAAGTCACGCAGCGTGGCAAAAAAAAAAAAAACCCACCTGGGTCATATAAATAATTCCCTTGCCGTGTATTATTGATACAAGCCATGCAGAATGCCACAGATGTTGGGTCAGTTTCAGGTCTCCAGTTCAGGGAATCCTGCCTATACTCAACCAGTAGGAATTAAATGGTCTTCTTAAAAACGTGGAGAGTCAATTTGTCCATGAAATAGGACCATGGCACACCTTTTTATTCAACATATTTATCCCTTCCAAAATTGTGACTGGAGGAACTGGGAGACTGAGGGAGGGAGTGAAAGGCTTTCTTTATACCATGTACTCTTTTTATATACTCTTTATACTACATATTCTTTTCTCAATATTATACCTCAGTACTCCATTGAGGTATAATTTATATACCATAAAATTCACCCACTGTACATGTACAATTCAATGATTTTTTTTAGTAGTTCTATAGAGTTTTGTAACAATAGCCACAATCCAGTTTTAGAATATTTCTATCACTCCTTTAAGTTCCCTCATGAAATTATGTATATTTTTTTGTTCTATCTACCTACCTATCTATCTTGTGCACATATCACCTACTTAAACACCAATCCCTAAATCTGAGCTGGTGAGGAAGCATAGTGTGGGGAACAGAGCAGAGGAAAATCATTGAACCACTCTTGCCTTTAGCTTTCCTCATCTGTAAAATGGTTAGATGGCCTCAAAGAGCCAGTCCAATTCTAAAATCTGGGAAGTCTAGATTTCCTCCTGGGAGTCAATTTGTCCACAGACCCCCCCACAAACTAATAAGCCCCAATTATTTCCTTATTAAAAGATCTGTGACTTAAGTATTACAAAACAGAGCCAACTATACCCCAACCCATCCCAGAGAACATGGGAAATGCCTTTACCTTGTTTTACTTCTTCTGAGGCCATGGAGTCCCCCACCTCAAAATCTGAGCTGATTCTTTTCCTGAGGAAGCGTAAGTACAGCTCACTGCGGGCATTCATCAGGGTGACCTCAGTCAGGATAGGATCCAGTTCCCTGAGACACATGGAGCAGAAAGAATAAGCAGGACACTGGATTCCTTCAGATATAAGAGCTACAGGGAAAACATAGTCCCAAACTCCCCTTCCCCCTGGGCCCAGAAGGTTCAGCTCTGCCCGATGGACTTCCTGGCTCTGCTGGTCCAATTATAATCAGTGACAGCTGTCAACCACATATTCCATTTGCATGTTTCACCTGAACTATTCACCCCCTAAAATCCTGCCAGGGCTAAATAAGAGATTGGGAGACGTATTTTTGTTAGTGGTTTAAAATGATCTATTAGTAAAAATGATTGATGCTTCATGGGAAAGAAATCACACCTCCCTAAGTCCTCATGTGGCTGTGCTGGGATTTTTTAGGGTACATCCTTAAACTGTGTCTCACACCCATTCATCTATCCAGATGAATAGCCAAAACAATCTTGGAAAAGTAAGGACTTGGAAGACTCACACTTTGCAATTTTAAAACTTACTACAAAGCTACAGCAAACAAGACGGTGTGGTTTTACTGGCATAAGAATAGACATACAGATTAACTAACAGTCCAGAAATCTTGACGTTTATGGTCAACAGATTTCCAACCAGAATGCTAAGACAATTCAATGAAGAAAGAGTAGTCTTCTCAACAATTGTGCTGGGATAACAAAGATCCACATTACCAATAATGAAGTTGATCCCCTCCCTCACATTATAGAAAAAATTAACTCATTTTCCACACTGAAGTCCAAGAAATCTTTTCAAAACATAAATCTGGTCATACCGTAATCACATGATTTCCATAGCTCTTAGGATACAAGACACTGAATGGCCTGACTCTAACAACCTCACCAGGTTCATCTCATAGCAGGCTCTTGCCAACTCGCTGCACTTCAGCTATACTGGCCTTCTTTGGGTTTTTCAAATACACAGGGTCTTTACACGTGCTTTCCCTGCTCTACGTGTTACACATTTCACCTCTTATCCTATTTACTCTTTCCGTGCTGCGCGGCATGCAGGATCTTAGGGATGGAACCCAACCAGGGATGGAACCCCTGCCCTCTGCATTGGGAGCATGGAGTCTTAACCACTGCGCCACCAGGGGGTCCCCCTATTTACTCTTAAAGTCTCATATCTAAGGTCATTTCCTCACGATTTTTTTTCTTGAACTTCATCAGCTTAGGTTACATCCCTTTATTACATGCTTTCCTGTACTCTATGCTCAGTATGTTGTAATGGTTAACAGCACCAACTCTAGACTCAGACTGCTTGGATTCTATTCCTGGCTCTGCCACTTTCTAGTTGAACAACCTTGGGCAAGTCACTTAACCTCTCCAGGCTTCAGTTTCCTCATCTGTAAAAAGTGTTTATGGATTAAATCAGTGATCTTAACTGGGGGCGACTTTACCTCCTGGGGTACATTCGGCAATGTCTGGTGATATCACGCTACCAGCATCTAGTGGGTTGAGGCCAGGGATGCTGCTAAACATTTTACAATGCACAGGTAGTTCTCCACAACAAAAAAATTACCCAGCCAAAATGCCAATAGTATGGAAGCTGAGAAACCCTAGATTAAATGATTTAATATTGGTTAAGTGTTTAGAACAATGTCTGGCAAACAGTACACACCATATACATGTTAGCTATTATTGTCTACTTTATAGACCATAAATGCCACAAAGAAAGAATTATGTCTGTTTTGTTCACTTTGCTTTCTGACATATCCCCAGTACCAAGGACCAGTGCCTGGCACGTAATAAGTATAGAGTAAAAATTTACTGATTGAATGAATACACTTTTATGTTTGGCATTTCTTTTAATAAGCAGATGTTACTTTTATTAGAAAAAAGTAAAAGTTAAAAATTTTAGGATAGTAGTTACTTTTGGGGGAGGAGAGTCACTTTGGGGAGTTCAAAAGTATTGGTAATGATCTAGCATTCTTTACAAAACACAAATATGTTATACATATGCTTTTGTTTGTATGCTATATTCCATTTAAAAAAAGAGTCATAGGGCTTCCCTGGTGGCGCAGTGGTTGAGAGTCCGCCTGCCGATGCAGGGGACACGGATTCGCGCCTCGGTCCAGGAAGATCCCACATGCCGCAGAGCGGCTGGGCCCGTGAGCCATGGCCGCTGAGACTGTGCATCCGGAGCCTGTGCTCCGCAACGGGAGAGGCCACAGCAGTGAGAGGCCCGTATAACCGCAAAAAAATTTTAAAAAGTCATAGATAAAGTATTTTTAAAACATAAACCACATTGTAAGAGAGCAGTCTCTGAATGATACTTGATTACCAATTCAAACTCCTATGGGCTGAAGAAAAGCGCATTACCTTGGTTCTATTTTTTCTGATGTAGAGTTTCTCATCAAGTTGCTCTGGACATGCCGGAACTGCAATATACCACAGAAATGAGAATGCTCTTCCTCTCCCTCCTTCTTTCTGCCCCTCGCTGGTCACTCCAAACTTCTGGCATAAGTATGTTTAGGTTTAGTTTGTTTAACAGACAAGCCAAAAGTAGGCTCTCAGGATGAGGCGCCAAAGACTTCCTTGTGATTTATAACGCTAACATTCACCTCTGTTATCGCACTTAAAAGTGATGCTAGTGCTGTTCCAATGGACTACTGTCTAGAGTCTCCCAGAGTTCTAGAAATAAAATTGTATGGGGCTACTCCTATTTCTAAGTCCTACTCCTACTTTATCTGCTCAAAGGAATGGAGAAACAAAGTTCTAAAACAGCAAATGTTACACCTTTAGCACTTAAGGAATGAAGGAGAAATCTGAGACAAATTACTTAACACTGAATAGGACCTTAAGAAGTAAAACTCCATTAAATCTCTAGAAGGCACTCTTGTACATTTTGTGATAGAGAAGTGGTCTAACGTTTCTGTTGTGTTCCTTTTAGGAAGCCCTTTCTACTTCCTTCTCAGTCATGTACTGAGGCCATCATTAACTTTACAACACCTCAAGTCCAAAGTAGCTGGTGAGAGGCAAGAAGCAGGCCAGTCTGCATTTGCCATTTTTCTCCTTGCTGCACCTTTTTTCACTCCCCTCCCTAATTTATTCTATTCAGTGTTGCTCGCTAATGCTACTACTAAACCACCTATAAGCCTCCCCTGCTCACCTGCTGGTGGTAGTCCCTCTGCTTGATGAACTTGTCTACCACCTTCTCCACCTGTCTGTCACATTCCACCTGCAGATATTTTATCAGGGTATAAAGTCTCCCTGGGCCATAATAGGTTTCCACTATTGGTTGATGGGTCTCTACAATTCGGGCAATCCCTAGAAGGGAAAAAGTGACAGGGTTGTATTCCAAATATTCTTCCCACAAGATAAACTCCTTTCTTCCATCCAGGACTGACCTGGGGTCTAATTCAACCCTTTTTGGCTGTTTTACTTCCCAAAATGAACACAAATTGTACTCGTCAGTGCCAGGAGTTGCTAAGCAAATCTGTCTATTAAATATGCACAGTGCTTAGTAAACCAGCAGGCATTTGATAAAATATACTAATAGTTTCTACAGGAGCATCTTTGGAAATAAGCATCACTTTTCCCAGTCATTTATTTTGGGGTTAAATTCACTCTTAGAGTTTGGGTCTCGAGGACTAGGGAGAATCAAAACATCTGAGAGACGCTAACTAATCTTTGCTAATCAGGTACTGAATTGGGAAGTTAATTCTCCAATAAGTCAACACACAGCAAACCATAGGATTAAATTAAAGGCATCAGGCTAGTGAGGAGAAAAGAAAAGCTAGTGATGCAGGTGTTATAAGTGTCTCCAGTCTCCCGAGAGTGGAAAAAGGGCTTGCCTTCAAACAGAAGAGTGAGTGTATCTGCAAAGATGACTGCAGCTCTTCGATCACTCATGTCTGTCCCTAGAACCAACAGTAGATTCTCCTCAGCTTTACTGGCCACCTGAAAAAGTAGAAAATCCGCACTTTTTTTTTTAAAGGTTAACTGCTCATATTTCTGTTTTGAACATATATATGCACATATATGCACAAGAGAATGCTAAAGTTATTTTTTCAACTTTTTTAAATTTTATTTTGTCTGTGTTGGGTCTTTGCTGCTATGTGCAGGCTTTTTCTAGTTGCAGCGAGTGGGGGCTACTCTTCGTTGCATTGTGCGGGCTTCTCATTGTGGTGGCTTCTCTTGTTGAGGAGCATGGGCTCTAGGTGCGTGGGCTTCAGTAGTTGCGGCACGCAGGTTTTAGAGCATGCAGGCTTCAGTAGTTGTGGCTCGTGGGCTCTAGAGTGCAGGCTCAGTAGTTGTGGCCCACGGGCTTAATTGCCCCACGGCATGTGGGATCTTCCCAGACCAGGGATGGAACCCGTGTTCCCTGCATTGGCAGGTGGATACTTAACCACTGCGCCACCCAGGAGTCCCCACATATATTTCTTAGACCAAAGGCTAGCTTCAGTTTTCCAAAAAGACCTCCCATTGGCTTTCTTTTTCCCTTGATGCTTGAAAGCCTAGGCAGCACACAGGAACATCCCTTGGGGGCTCTGGGTTGTCCAGGCCTCAGGGAAGACAAAGAACTTAACACAGTTAACTCTTCTTCCATTCAGAGGTATAAATAAAGCTTTCCTTTTCTTTGATAACATCTACAGTCATTAAACTGGGGGGAGAGTCCCAAGTTTCAATAATTGTTTCAAAGTATAACTCAAAGTTATTATTAATGGTGCTTCGTTGAGCAGGGGAAGGAATCTGGGTACTTGGAAGGGATTTTTAAGGGATTAACAGTAGAAACCATTTCCAGGTTTCAGATGGCAAAGTACTGATTAAAAAAAAAAAATACTGATATAAGAGTACCAAAGGGACTTCCCTGGTGGTGCAGTGGTTAAGAATCCGCCTGCCAGTGCAGGGGACACAGGTTCGATCCCTGTTTCAGGAAGATCCCACGTGCCGCGGAGCAACTAGGCCCTTGTGCCACAACTACTGAGCTTGCGCTCTAGAGCCCATGAGCCACAACTACTGAGCCCACGTGCCACAACTACTGAAGCCTGCACGCCTAGAGCCCATGCTCTGCAGCAAAAGAAGCCACCACAATGAGAGGCCTGCACACCACAATGAAGAGTAGCTCCCACTCGCCACAACTAGGGAAAGCCCGTGTGCAGCAATGAAGACCCAATGTAGCCAAAAATAAATTTAAAACGAAAAAGTCCCATAAAGCAGTTATATTTTATTTTTAGTTAATTAATTTTTAGAATGGGTAAAACATACTTAAACATTCAAAAGAAACAAAGGAGTGTCTGGTGAGAAGTAGTTCTTCATCTTACCCATGTCTCTTGGTCTCCTAAGTCTCCTCTTGAGAGGCGACCACTGTTAACCATTCCAAAAATATCCTATGTTTATATAAGCATACATTTTTACTGCCACTCCCTTCATTTTAAACATGAATGATAGCATACTGTTATTTAACTTAACCAACCACACGTTAGAGAGTAAAATGTGTCAGCACATATGGAACTGTCTCATTTTTCTTAATGGCAAAATAATGTTCCATTATATAGAATTGAGGGGGTGGGGACAGGATGCACTGTGACATATAGTTAAATAACAACAACCCTGTGCACATATGCCTACTGATGTTTGCTTCTCTCCATCTAAGGATGGGCTGGGTGGAGGCGAGCTGAGAAAAACTGAAGCCTGTTTCTTTTTCAGTTTTAATCTTAAGTGACCTCACCTGCTTCATCTCAATTTTTGAGACGTAAGCCTGGGTTCCCCCCTCACCACCAAGTCTTATTTTGAGACTCAAGCTTGGTTATGAAGTCTTAAAACCACTAACCAACTTCTCTGAATGCTCTTAAAAGAAGCCAGTCCCTGGTTGACAGCCTGGAAAGGGTGATTCAGCTTGTCAGAGAGTCTGCATTTTAATTTTTCTATACTTTCACTTGGTCTGTTAGAAATAAATGTACAGCAGCAGATGTCCAGACCATGCCTGATACACAGTAGACTGGAAATAGGTAAGTGTTGAATGAATGTATGCATCCAGTCCTGCCAGGATACAGCAGAAAAGGGGAGTCAAATCCAGAGGTAAAAAAGTATCCACAGAAAATGTATCCACCCAGTGCCCCAATCTGCAGGTGGAGAACTGTACATTATCCTGCCAAGCAATCAGGAGTCATACCTGCTTGCAAAGGTATTCTGAGAACTTGCTTAGTCCCTCCTCATGCAAACCCAGCAGTGGGAAGATCTTGAAGAAGCGCTCCACCTGGGGCAGATCCCCTTCCTTAGTGGCAATGGCAAACTTCTCTGTGACAATGGCTTTGAGACGCTGCTCAGCTTCCTGCAGCAATTTCAGGTTGGCATCAATCATGCTGCCTGCATAATGGGGAGAAAATGAGAATTAAGGTAAAGAATGGTACTATGTCAGGTATATGCCACCTGGTCTGCACATTCCAAAAATATGTAATGAGCACTTAGTGTGTGTAAGATGCTGTACTAACAATATGGATGATTAAGAGAAGGGCTTTCCGGGCTTCCCTGGTGGCGCAGTGGTTGAGAGTCCACCTGCCGATGCAGGGGACACGGGTTCGTGCCCCGGTCCAGGAAGATCCCACATGCCACGGAGTGGCTAGGCCCGCGAGCCATGGCCGCTGAGCCTGCGTGTCCGGAGCCTGTGCTCCGCAACAGGAGAGGCCACAACAGTGAGAAGCCCACGTATCGCAAAAAATAAAAAAAATTAAAAAAATAAAAAAGAGAAGGGCTTCCCTGGTGGCGCAGTGGTTGAGAGTCTGCCTGCCGATGCAGGGGACATGGGTTCGTGTCCCGGTCCGGGAAGATCCCATATGCCATGGAGCGGCTGGGCCCATGAGCCATGGCCACTGAGCCTGCACGTCCGGAGCCTGTGGTCCGCAATGGGAGAGGCCACAACAGTGAGAGGCCCATGTACCGCAAAAATAAAAAAAGAGATGAATCAGCCATGATCCTATTGTCAGAGAAGTTACAATCAACTGAACAAAATAAGATTTGTGTGCAGATAACTGTAATAAAATTCAGTGTATGGTAAGTGTCATAAGAAAGGTGCCACAGTCACATATCTGGTTGAAGTAATCAGAAAAGCCTTCCTAGAGATGATATTCCATCTCTCAAAGACGGGCAGGATTTTGATACCTGAGCAGGGGGAACATACATTCCAGGCAAGGGGAATGAAATGAGCAAAGGATTAGAAACAGAAAGATGCAGAGTATTGCAGATAGTACATATCCTGGTATACAGAGGAGCTCAATAAATGTGTGCACAATGGATGGACGCATAACTGAATGGCATGAAATAAGGCTAGAAAGACAGAGTGGGTTGAGATCATAGAAGGCCCAGAATACCAAGCTAAAAATTTAATTTTAAATTAAAAAATATATATATTTATTTATTTGGCTGCACTGGGTCTTAGTTGTGGCATGCGGGATCTAGTTCCCTGACCAGGGATCAACCCCGGGCCCCCTGTATTGGGAGCATGCAGTCTTATCCACTGGACCACCAGGGAAGTCCCTAATTTAAATTTTATAAACAGGCAACATGGTCAAGTGTAAAGAACCCACGGGTAGTAGGTCTGGATTCAGTTTTCTTTTCCGTAAAGTAGGAAGAACAACTTCTGCCTCGTGATGGTCTAGGACCTACACAGGGTCTAGTACCAGACAAGGAAATTTCCTAACAGATGTCCTTTTGCTGGTTGAGACTGCCTAGTTCAGATTACAGATGCTTGTACCTAAACTAGAAATTACAGATGTTTAAACTAGATTACAGACGCTTGTAACTAAACTACAAATCAACAGTTTGGGATGCCAACCTTCTTTGCCCTGTCGGCTGAGCTCGATGACTGACTTGTCCAAGCACAAGTAGCGATGAATGTGGGCTGCAGCCTGCTCATAATCTTCATTTCTCAAAGCAGTCTGAACTCCATCCATGCAGAACTTCAGGTCCAAGATGTCATCAGCTCTCTGAATGGCCTGATAGAGGCGATTCTGCAAAAAGACCTGGTGGTTAGAAACAATGTCCTATTCTTTCAAAAATCTCTCTCCAGAAGGTAGAGAGTTTCAGGGGCTGAATGTGATTAACCAGACGTCCTTTTCAGCTTTCACTGGTAAACTAAAAAGCACCACCACTACCACTCACAAAACTTGTTGACGATGGTCAATACTACTGTTGGGTATCACACAATTTTATTTACTTGACTGACCAGGTCATTTATTTTAATGGAAGTAGGAACGGGAATAATCCATATTTATATTTGGCTTATACTGTTTAATTTATAACACAATCAAAATGTATTTGACATTTTGGGGACATGATATTGTAAACCAGGTAATAAAATATGCAAAATACATGAAAAGTATTTTTATTTACTTTTTATATATTATCTTTATCAGTATTTCATTCTTTTTGTAAAATTTTTATTGGAGTATAGTTGATTTACAATGTCCTTACAATGTTTTTTTTTTTTTTTTTTTGGCTGCATTGGGTTTTCGTTGCTGCATGCAGGCTTTCTCTAGTTGCAGTGAGCGGGGGGGGGGGGGCTCTAGGGTTCACAGGGTCTAGAGCACGGGCTCAGTAGTTGCGGCACATGGGCTCAGTAGCTGTGGCTCGCAGGCTCTAGAGTGCAGGCTCAGTAGTTGTGGCGCACGGGCTTAGTTGCTCTGCGGCATGTGGGATCTTCCCAGACCAGGGGTCAAACCCGTGTCCCCTGTATTGGCAGGTGGATTCTTTTTTTTTTAATTTATTTTATTTTATTTATTTTTGGCTGCGTTGGGTCTTCGTTGCTGTGTGTGGGCTTTCTCTGGTTGTGGCGAGCAGGGGCTACTCTTCGTTGCGGTGCGCAGGCTTCTCATTGCGGTGGCTTCTCTTGTTGCGGAGCACAGGCTCTAGGCGCGCAGGCTTCAGTAGTTGTGGCACGTGGACTTCAGTAGTTGTGGCTCGTGGGCTCTAGAGCGCAGGTTCAGCAGTTGTGGCGCACAGGCTTAACTTGCTCTGTGACATGTGGGATTTTCCAGGACCAGGGCTCGAACTCATGTCCCCTGCATTGGCAGGCGGATTCTTAACCACTGCACCACCAGAGAAGTCCAGTATTTTTGTTTTAAAGAAGCAAGACATTTAAGAAAACTTTAATATGTGAGTTGGTAGCTGTGTGGCTATAACGTTTCATGGTAAATTATTTTGGCAGAATCTGAACAAATAGATATGGAATTGTTATGCTATTTCACAGGGGCAATCTGAGGCTGGGACTGACTTGTTCAAGAACCCAGATCCTGTGCTCGTGTTCAATACAGCAGCTATGAACCACCTGTGGCTAATGAGTGCTTGAAATGTGACTAGTCCGTGGGGAATATCCGGGTGGTCCAGTGGTTAGGATTTGGCGCTTTCACTGCTGTGGTCCAGGTTTAATTCCCGGTTGGGAACTAAGATCCCACAAGCTGTGTGGCACGGCCAAAAAAAATAAAATAAAAATAAAAACTTAAAAAAAAAGAGGTATAAATGTGGCAATAAACTGTATCTTAAAAAAATAAAAAAAAAGACAAGAGATGTGACCAGTCCAAGTGAAGATGTATATGAGTAAAATACATACTGGATTTCAAAGACTTAGCACAAAATAAGGTAAAATATCTCACTGATACCGTTTCATAGTAATTTCCGATATAATGGGTTAAACAAATGTTATTTTTAAATTGTTAAAATTACATTCACCCATTTCTGTTTTGCTTTTTAAAAACGGTCACTGGGAAATTTTACATCACATGTGGGGTTCATATTAGATTTCTTTTCCAATCTGAATGACTTTTATTTCATTTTCTTAGCTAACTGCCCTGTACAATGTTAACCTGTACTGCACCTCCAGTACAATGTTAAAGAGTAGCAGCAAGAGCTAACATCCTTGTTTTGTTCCTGAACTTGGGGGGAGGCACCTAGTCTTTCACCAATAAGTATATTAGCTGTGGGATTTTCACAGACGCCCTTTATCAGGTTGAGGAAGTCTCTTCTGTTCCAAGTCTGTTGAGTATTTTTATCAAAAGGGGTGCTGGATTTTGTCAAATACTTTTTTTGAGTCTATGAGATGATCATATGGTTTTTTTTTTTTTAATTTTACCTATTTTTTTTTTGGCTGCACTGGGTGTCTGTTGCTGCGCGCGGGCTTTTCTCTACTTGAGGCGAGCAGGGGTTACTCTTCCTTGTGGTGCACGGGCTTCTCATTGCAGTGGCTTCTCTTGTTACGGGGCATGGGCTCTAGACACGCGGGCTCAGTAGTTGTGGCACGTGGGCTTAGTTGCTCCGCGGCAACTAAGGGATCTTCCTGGACTAGGGCTCGAACCCGTGTCCCCTGCATTGGCAGGCGGATTCTTAACCTCTGTGCCACCAGGGAAGCCCGATCTTATGGTTTTTGTCCTTTATTCTATTGATATGATATGTTACATTCATTGATTTTCAGAGGCTAAACCAAACTTGCATGCCTGGGAGAAATCCCACTTGGTCACAGTATAGTCTTTTTTTTTAATATATGTTGCTGGATTTGATTTGCTAGTGTTTTTGAGGATTTGTATGCCTATATTCATAACAGCTATTGGTCTGGAGTTTTTTTGTGAGACCTTCGTCTGGTTTTGGTATCCTGCATTAGGTTTCTATTGGATGGTGCTACTCTAATTTCTAACGTGGTAGCTTCTCTACTGCCCTCTACTAACTCAAATATCAAAAGCTCAACGGGATTACCTTGGCCAGGTCAAGCTGACGGACTTTGCTGGACACATTCTCAGCTAGGTTGCAGGTAAAGGTGATCATTCCAGCTAGCTGCTTTGCATCTCCTTCAATCAACTGCAGGTTGGGACTGGAGACACACATTGTCAGCACACATATCCATAGGAGTAGACAGTAGAAGAGATGGAAAAATTTTTTTTGCAGATGGAGACTACGTCTTCTACTTTTTTTGTACCTCCCTACAACTCTTAGCTCTGTTCATTCTATTCACAGCTTTTTCTCAAGAGTGTTTTAGTGAAAACTCAGGCCTATACTTAATAATAAATTAATTTTAATAACTACTAAAGACACCCCTAAATAAGTACTGCCAAAGAAACTATTTAGATTCCCCCAAGTGTTAAGTGAGCATAAAATGCACTAATCAACAATCTAAGAGGATGATGAAATCAAAGAGCAATTTTTATGACTAGAAAATATACATAATATGTAAAAACAGGGGTTCTCAAACTTGAGCCATATGTCAGAACCACCTGGTATGCACATTAAGCTGGAGAGTCTAGGGCCCCACCCCCAGAGTTTCTGGTATAATAGGTTTGGGGTGAGGTCCCAAAATTTGCTTTTCTAACAAGTTTCCAAATGTTGATACTTGCTGGTCCAAGGACACTTTGAGAACAGCTTAACTATACCCTTAGGTAAACACTTTACCTGGAGGTAATGCTCCTTTTCAATTCAAACTCAACTTGCATTGTATAACAGAATGTTAGGAAAAATAATAACTTATCTAGTGGACCCTAATGGAATTAACAATAGGTCTTGCTGAGATGAAGACTCACCCCATCCGGTGGAGAGTGACCATTTTACTTTCAATGGTGTTTTGCTGCTCTAAAAGAGCATCCAGCTCTCTCTCCACCACTTTCTGAAACACAGAGAAACAACCTGTCATTAGCATGATCAGAAGGAACCTTAAGAGTTATCTAATCCAACCACTTGGCTGAAGGGTAAATCCCATTTCAAATGTCTTCTTTCCTCTCACTAAGCTCCTCTAGGACTTTAACAAACAATACTTCATTTCTGCACTTACCATATTACATAATAATTGTTACCTTATGCGTATCTTATTACATCTAGGAGATGAACACAACAAAGGGAGTACATAAACTTTTATTCAATTTCATTAGCATAGTGCCTAACACAGGAAGGCATTTAAAATATAAAGGCTCAAATAAACAAATGAAACTTCTAAAGTGGCAGTTATAAAAAGTCTCTTCTAGTGTATAGTCAGTAGCCAGAAGCGATAAATATAATTCTCTCTCAGCCAAGGCATTTATTGCACTACCTTAACTAATGTAACCTTCTTATGCTTGAGTTTCTTCATCTGTAAACTAGGGACAGTAATATATACCCCATACGACTGTTGTGTGAGCCAAACAAGAAAACACATATAAAGTGCTTAACATAGCATGTTGCGTATGGCTCAACAAAAGACAGAAGTATCAGCTATGTGTTTCTACTGAAATAGTCCAGTAGGATCCAGAGGAAAACATGCCCTTGACAGTCATCAAATACAAATACAAAACTAATATTGTTTGTTCTGTTTGTAAGACTGACTTACTTTTTCCCCCCATTCATTGAATGCAAGCTTAGTACTGAACTTTATAAAGCACATCTTGCTGAAAAACGTATTAGAAGCTGCTAGAGTTGGTATAAGTTAATATTATATTTGAAAATTCTCAAGATATCAATGACCACCTCTGCTCCAGTATGAAATTGCCTTTTGTGCTCAACCTTAATAATAGTTTGGTTTAGGAAACAGCTACTAAACTTTTAGATTAGAGTTTAGATCTTTCTTCTGACTGGCAAGGAGCCCAAATGGCATTCAAAATTGTATTGACATCAAGTCGCACGGAAAAGTAAAGCAGCCTGCAAGGAATGAATCTTCGACAGAATATAGCCCACGCCCCTCACTGGACACCACGCAGGGGCACAAGAGATGAAGTGACTTGTCCAAGATTAGAACAGTTGTGCCTGAGTCTTAAAATCTCAAGCTTCTATAAAGCCCTGCATTTAACTGAAAGACTAAAATTACACCCCCAAATTCATTCCCCACAGGAGGAAATCTTAAAACGCTTCAAGGTTATTTGCAATGATTTCTCGCTTAAATGAGATAATGGGGTAAAAGGATTTCGTAATTTTTAAAATTGCTAAGCCGTTGCAAGAGAGCCTTTACTCTTATTTTGAAAAGCAAGCGAGTCGGCGTATACCCTCAAGTCTAACTTCACTCTCGCGGAGAAACCTAGAGATTAAGGGCCAGGGAAATCAACGGGGGAGTGGGGGCAGATCCCCTAGATGAGAGGAAAACATGCTTGGGGGCATGAGACTGAGTAAACAGAGAAGTCAGGTCGCCCCAACTACACTCAACTACACGCTTGCTTCTCGAGTAGGTGCTTTTTTGTTTCCTCGGCAAGAAGAGACCTTCCCACAGCCTGAATTTCCCAAGACTGACGGCTCCTAAGCCCACTGCCCCTGCATCCTCTTGGAAAAAGAACCTCAGTCCCCCACCTCCTCGCCGCAGAGCCGTTGATACACAGCTTCCAGCTCCTGCAGCTCGGTCAGGGAGCGAATGAGCTCAGTGGAGATTCCCGAACAGCTGCCTCCTCCCACGCCGTCAGGCGGCGGAGGCAACCCTAACAGCTTCTGAGCAGAATCGTGGTCTGCCATCTTGGTCCCCATTCCTCGCTTCCGGCCCCGCGAGGACCCCCCCACGGCTCGTTGGCGCTCCACGTCTTTGGGGCTGCCCACAGCAGTGCCCAATGAATTTGTAGATTTTTGGGTTTTTTTTTAAAGTCTACTTTAAAAGGTCAATTCATTTCCTATTCTCCTGGAAAAAGTGACGGTCATAAAGTATATTTAAATAATTTTCAATGCTGTGTGGAAGCAAGACAGAAGCAGTAAAAAAAAAAATTATATATACATTCTTCAGGCGCTGGTTGGGGACCTTTTTCCGTCGCGCGCCAACCGGAAGGTCCCTGTCTGAGGAGTTAATGGCGGACGCCGGCGGCTTGGCGTTGGTGGTTGTTTAAGGCTTGAAGGAAACTGAGGATCTGTCGGATATCTACGCCATCCTCCTGGCTGCAGGGTAAAGAAACAGCTCCCCGACCTCCCCGAGACCGGGGAGGCGGATAGCGGCCTTGTAGGAGGGTGGGCCGAGCCTGTGGCAGAGGTTTCTGAGGCAGCTTAGGCCCGAGAGGTACGGGAAAGGGAATGCTTGGGGCGGCTTTAGGGAATCGTCTCCCGTTTCCGTTCACAGTGTGGGAACCAGGCCTGGCTCAAAATAAGCTTTCTAGAAACTGTGTACCTTTTAGGCGCTGGGGGAGGTGTGAGAAGGAGCAAGCAGGAGGGACGTCTTCTTCTGGAGAAAGTAAACGACACACGGGAGGGTGGAAAGATCGAGAGTGTTAAAAGTGTAAATAATGGAAACAGCCTTTGAAGTCAAGACTTTTGTATTTGTATTTTGGCATTTGGGCGACTTGTTTCCTTCTCTGATCCTCATGCGGTGATGTTCTTTTGGCACATGGAGAAGGGGTGGAGGGAGCAATCACAGGCTCATTTCCTAGTATTCCCCTGCAGGAGATAGAAGTGGGGGAAATAAAAATTTACCAAGTTTTGGCCGTTACTGGTTCCTGGTATATTGTTCTTGGCTGGTCTGCTTCCAGATTGCAACTTCCTCCATTACCCAAGATAACAATACTTGGGGAACCTGGATCCAACTAGGTTTGGGGAAAATGAATTCCAAAGATAGTAATGGATAGTGTATGTTGTAAAGCTTTTCCAGGTTTCAGAAGTGGCCTGTGGTTTCCTCTGTTGTTTTCTAAAAAATTCTTTATTTTTAATGTAATCAGTCCTGCAACACGGATCACATTGACAACATGGTAGGGGTTTCATTGTAAATTTTGTTGTTGATAACTGGAGATTTGAAATTATGTTTGAAATTTTATAATAAGAGCAAGATGCAACAGAATAAATCATGTCTGAGAATCACATTCACTGCTTTTCAGAGAGCAACTTTAACACATTCTCTGCCTATTTTTTACCCAGACTTTAAGCTGAGCACAACTTTCCCTGGAAATTTCCCAATGTCTAAGCCCTTCTGGGTGTGTGTGTATCTATGTCTCTGTGTCTGTATGTTTTTTCTATTTTTCTTCTTGTAGGTCATTTCTCACTCCCTTCTTGTTCCATCTCAAGACTTTTTCTTTTTTTTTTCCCTGTGATCCTAGAAGAACATTCCTTGGTTTCCTTGATGTTCCTTGGTTTCAAGTAGGAGAGTGTATATCTCTCAGGACCTGTTTCCAGACTGCAGGATCTTTTCCTCTCTTAGGCACCCTGCTCTTGCCCAGCCCCCAAATGATTATTATTTATAAGGACATTTGCTCATAATTTTCTTTTCTCATTTAACAAAACCAAACTCGTACATTAATTACACAGTGACCACTCTGAATTTCTCAAGATCCCTTCTTTTTGTAATTGAGGAAAGATAGCTCAGTTTATTTTCCAGCACTAACTGTGTATAGGTGTAGTTTTGGTAATTCTTTTATGGTAGAAGTGCATCAGTTTGCAGTCTTCAGTTCTGTCTGATGAGAAGAATCCTTTTCTGTGACTGTATACTCCTTTGGGGAGGCTTGCTCCTGAAGTGACAGTTCAGTTTAGAGATACAGTCATGCACATATGAATGGCCTATATATGAAAGATTTTCTTTGCAGCAGTGTTCATAATAGCAAGAGATTGGGAAGAAACTGAATGTTCGTCAGTAGGGTGTTGGCTAAATGAATTGTGATATACTCTTTCAATGGAATACTATGTAGTTGTAAAATAAAAATGAGAAAGCTTTTTGTTTGTTGCTATCTCAAAAGATAGGTAAAGTGATAAAAAATCAGTTGCACTATGATGTGAGTGTATGATATACAGTATCCAACTTTTAGTTAAAAAGGGATAATAGACAGTATTAATATATATTTTTCTTTGTACATACAGAAAATATCTGGAAGGACACAATATAACTTGGTGAAATTGATTCCTCCAGGGAGGAAAACTGGATAGCTAGGGAATGGATGGAGTCAGCTTTTTGCTGTGCTTTTGAATTCTGAACCATGTGAAAGTAGAGCCTATTCAAATACAAGTAAATGTAGACCTACTTAGTTTCTGTGACAAAGTCAAATAGACAGTGTTGGTTTAATGGTACAGATCCCAGCTCCTAGCGATAATACTATTTGTTACGTGACCTCAGGCAGACAATTTAATTTCTTAGCTCAATTTTCTTATCTGTAAAATTAGTGTAATATTGAGTACTTCATAGGTTTCTTGTGAGGTTGAAACAGAGTGTATAGTAGCATAGTGCCTGGTATGTAGAAGGCACTCTTAATTATAAGTATGTTGTTCCTCAATAGGCCTTACTCTCCTGGTTCTGCTGTTTTCAGCCAGAAGTTCCCATACAGAAATGTCTGTTAAAAGAACAGTTGCACAGCTGATATTTTTCTGTTTTTATGTACTCTTAGCTTGCTTTGACTTGGTATAACCAAGGCCTGGATTGTGGAGTTGTGGGTGGCTCAGTGTTACTGCTACCATGTTCCTGTACAACTTGACCTTGCAGCGAGCCACTGGCATCAGCTTTGCCATTCATGGCAACTTCTCTGGTAAGTTTTTCTATTATTATTTTTCTGAGCTTAACATTTAAAAAAAATTTTTTTGTCCACATGACGCGGCTTGTGGGGTCTTAGTTCCCTGATCAGGGATTGAACCTGTGCCCCCTGTAGTGGAAGTGCAGAGTACTAACCAATTGACTGCCAGGGAATTCCTAGCATTTTTAATATTACTAGTTTTATGCTTCAAATTGCTTTTTCAATCTCAAACCTTTTTTCTAAAACAAATTATGAAAAATATCTTTTAATCATTAGAGAAATTGTAATTTATGTGATACTTTACAGTTTCTAAAGCACTTTGGAGTACTTGATCTTCCAAAGGACCTTTGGAAAATAAGGTGGCCTGATAAGTGATGGCATTGAGCAAATGAGAATGGATTGAGGTGGGTAGGAGTGGCATATCAGATAGGATAGGAAGCCATTTAGGCATTAGATAGTGAGGATCTGCATTAGGGCAGTGAGGATAGAAGGAAAGAGAAAATATGAGTTTGCAACCTGGGTGGCAGAGAAAATGACAGTAACGTTGATAGCAGGTTACTTGAGACCAGAGAGTGTGTTTGGGGAAGGAGGAACTTGGATATTTTAAACATTTAGTTTAAAGGTGATGACAACTCATCTGGGTGGAATTACATAGCAGGGAGAAATGGGGACAAGTTGACTGTTACGTATTTGGAGGTGTTGATTGCAGTTATAAAAGCAAGTGAGCTTTTTAGGAGTCAGTTTAGAAATAAACAGCATATATTAGGTGGTAGCTTTAAAAGGTCTTTGAGATATTACAGCTAACAGCCCAAAAAGTTAATATGATTTTTTAGAACAATAGCCTTAAAGATGGGCTAGAAAGAGGCTTTGGTAATTTTTAATTTTACGAAGCAAAACATTATATGTTTTTTTTTTGTTTTGTTTTTAAATTATTTATATTTGGCTGCATTGGGTCTTCGTTGCTGCGCGTGGGCTTTCTCTAGTTGCGGCGAGCGGGGGCTATTTTTCGTTGTGGTGCGCGGGCTTCTCATTGCGGTGGCTTCTCTTGTTGCGGAGCATGAGCTCTAGGCGCGTGGGCTCAGTAGCTGAGGCTCAGGCTCTAGAGCGCAGGCTCAGTAGTTGTGGCGCACGGGCTTAGTTGCTCCGTGGCATGTGGGATCTTCTGGGACCAGGGCTTGAACCTGTGTCCCTTGCATTGGCAGGCAGATGCTTGACCACTGCGCCACCAGGGAAGTCCCCAAAACATATGTTAATATCGTTTGTAGACAACTCTGAATTACGCAGATTGATGGCAAATCTCAGAAAAATAAAAAGGAAGTTTAAAAATAACTTGTGTGACCATTTTTGAAAAGTTCTTCTTTGATACCACTTTTGTTAGATGTTTTAAATTCTGGGAAAAGTACCTTTTTTTTTTGCCTTTAAATTTATTTTATTTATTTATTTTTGGCTGCATTTGGGTCTTCGTTGCTGTGTGCGGGCTTTCTCTAGTTGCGGTGAGCAGGGGCTACACTTCATAGCGGTGCGCGGGCTTCTCATTGTGGTGGCTTTTCTTGTTGTGAAGCATGGGCTCTAGGCGTGTAGGCTTCAGTAGTTGTGGCTCACGGGCTCAGTACTTGTGGCTTGTGGGCTCTAGAGTGCAGGGTCAGTAGTTGTGGTGCACGGGCTTAGTTGCTCCGTGGCCTGTGGGATCTTCCCAGACAAGGGCTCAAACCTGTGTCCCCTGCACTGCATTGGCAGGCAGATTCTTAACCACAGCATCACCAGGGAAGCCCAGGAAAAGTACCTTTTAAAGTAGAACAAATTAACTTAAAATACTAAGCCCCCAGCTCGGTTACATTTATCTTTTTTGGCTCTTTTTTTTAAAAATTTATTTATTTTTTTGGCTGTGGCAGGTCTTAGTTGCGGCAGGCAGGATCTTTCGTTGTGGCCCGTGAGCTTCTCTCTGGTTGTGGTGTGGGGGCTTCAGGGCGCGTAGGCTCTGTAGTTGTGGTGCACAGGCTCCAGATCACGTGGGCTCTGTAGCTTGCGGCATGCAGGCTCTCTAGTTGAGGCGCGCAAGCTCAGTAGTTGTGGCGTGCGGGCTTAGTTGCCCTGCAGCGTGTGGGACCTTAGTTCCCTGACCGGGGATCGAACTCGTGTCCCCTGTGTTGTAAGGCACATTCTTTACCACTGGACCACCAGGGAAGTCCCTTTAGTGAAATTTTGATCCATTCAGGTTACTAGTTCTGATTGTTCATGATCTTTACTTTTCGTGTTTTTCAGGAACCAAACAACAGGAAATTGTTGTTTCCCGGGGAAAGATCTTGGAGCTGCTTCGCCCTGACCCCAACACCGGCAAAGTACACACTCTACTAACTGTGGAAGTATTTGGTGTCATCCGGTCACTCATGGCCTTTAGGTTGACAGGTGGCACAAAAGACTACATTGTGGTTGGTAGTGACTCAGGTCGGATTGTTATTCTGGAATACCAGCCGTCTAAGAATATGTTTGAGAAAATTCACCAAGAAACCTTTGGCAAGAGTGGATGCCGCCGCATTGTTCCTGGCCAGTTCTTAGCTGTGGATCCCAAAGGGCGAGCTGTTATGATTAGTGAGTGACTTACTCTTGACTTTTTGACTCTTAAAGAAGCTCAGTTCAGGATAACAGTGCTGTGATCTTGATAGTGTGCCAAGAAATCACTCAGCTGGGTAAAGTTTGGATCATTTTGGATGTTTAAAGTTGCTTTTCCTTTTAAAACAATGGGAGAAGTTTTAACACACCTTTTCTACTTCTTATCTAGTTGGAAATGGGTGTTTTTCCATTTCTTTAAGTGTAGCAAAAAGGCTACACTGTAAGATTTTACATTATTAGACAATGAATATGGTTGCTTTCATCAGCCCGAAGTGATGATTCACATTCATGTCTCTTCTCTGATAAATATCTTGAAGAAAATTCTGTGTATCTGATCAGGCTTCCAGAGGGCAACCTTCTTTGACCAGTCACAAAATCATTAGATCTAATTCAGAGAATAAAGCTGGCAATTCTATGAATTATTGTTTAGTTTGTCATAAAAATTTTTGGAGAGTTAGTGGGATATTAAGATCCCTATTAGGAAGGAGGGGGGTAAAATTATGCTCTTGTCTATTTTAGCAAAATCCTAAAGCATGCATATGCTTGTAGAGTTAGTACTGGCTATTAACGATCTTTCAGAAAATAATTGTGATGTGAATCTAGCTGTTCTGTAGCCTCTGGTTTCATTATCTGGAGTTTTTCTATGTTTTGTCTCCTTCAACAGGCGCCATTGAGAAACAGAAATTGGTGTATATCTTGAACAGAGATGCTGCAGCCCGGCTTACCATTTCATCTCCACTGGAGGCCCACAAAGCGAACACTTTAGTGTATCATGTGGTTGGAGTAGATGTGGGATTTGAAAATCCAATGTTTGCTTGTCTGGAAATGGATTATGAGGTGATGGTGGGGGGGGCGGTCTCAATCTCTACCCACCTTTTCCTTCCCCTCCCTTCTCCCCGTCTCCCTCCTTTGGGTTTCTTCCACTCACTTTGGTGCTTCCCTGAGATTGTTTTCTTCATTGTGCATTTCTTATATCTTACTTGCTCACTATTTTTTTTTTTTCTATTCCAAATACCTTTCTGAAATACTTTGGAGTGTTTCAGAATTTACCTGATTTGAATAGTCTCCCTGTGGAAACAGGGTATTTATTGGGAAAAGCTCCCTGAAAAAGGAGGTGAAAGTGTATTTGGGATATTTTTTCACTGGGAGATAGTGAAAGATGGGGCATACCATTCTTTTGCTTGAGAGGAAGGCAGTATTTTCTAGTAGAGCTAACCCTGGTCTCAGAAATAGAAGACCTGGGCTCTTGCTTTCACTCTGCCATTACTTAGTGTGAACTTTGGCAAACCATTTGGCATCTGTGGACCTCTGCTTCCTCGTTTGTGAAATGGAGGAAACCTGATGCCCTTTCCAGCTATGTTTATTTGTTTGTTTAAATAATTTTTATTGGAGTATAATTGATTTACAATGTTGTGTTAGTTTCAGGTGTACAGCAAAGTGAGTCAGTTATACATATGCATGTATCCACTCTTTTTTACTTTCCAGTTTTAAAAGTTTGATTTTATGGTACTGATTAGTCTTTGTGCCACTGTTATTCTATAGGAAGCAGACAATGATCCAACTGGGGAAGCAGCGGCTAATACCCAGCAGACACTTACTTTCTATGAGTTAGACCTTGGTTTAAATCATGTGGTCCGAAAATACAGTGAACCTTTGGAGGAACATGGAAACTTCCTTATTACAGGTACTTTTCTCTTAGAGCTGCTCTGTACCATTTTGCTTAGTCCATTTTATGTTCAAACTTAGCACTGTTTGCTTAATATGATTTGGAAACTATAATCCATTTGTAGTAAACCTGAGTGCCTTGTCTGTGTTTTGGCAAGGTTAGAAATTCATGTGGTGGTTAACTCTTATCCTCTAATGGGGGCAGGGAAGAAAAGAGAGCAGTCAGCTTAGAATATTGATTACTGTTGGTTGCTCTGGTGTCTTGACTGTAGTCAATCTTTCACTCATTACAAAAATCAAAACCTGGCTTTGTGAAAAGACAAATGTAACTGTTACCAAATTTGATCCAAGAAGAAATTAAGAACCTGAATAGACCAGCATTTGTTAAAGAAATTGGAGCAATAATCCAAAGTTTCTTTTTCTCAGAAGATTTAAGGTCCAGAATTTTCAGGGACCTTAAATTTCTCCAGAGGTTAGAAAAAAGAATAAAAACTGTTGTACCACTTTATGAGCCTAATATAACTTCAGTACCAAAAATAGAGAAGGATAGTAATAAGAAAAATTTGCAGGCTGGTTATACTTGTGACTATGGGTGCAAAAACCTTAAATTTTAGCAAATCAGATCAACAGTGTTTTAGATGCACTGGAGCAAAGTATGATTTTTGTAGGAGCTCAAAGTTGTTCACTATGAAGAATCAGTGTTAGTTTAATTCATATTAAAAGACTAAAAGAGGGCAACTGTATTTGTGGTAATCTAAATTTCATCAGGCTTGAGTAAGACAGTGATCCAGTCCTTTCTATTTCAAGTCATTTGCACTTGAATTAATGTCTAAAGTGAAATATGTCAGTTGTTGGGGGAGGATTTTAGAGAAGAAAGATACAAAACAGTGCTTGTCTTTGAGCATTAAATCTTAGGAAGAGACTTCTTATATATTAAGCAGAAGAATTTTAGAAAATAGATTGTATTTAATTACTTGCTGTAATGTATTATTGTACTTCTCATTTATGAGGGTTTCATTCATTAAAACAAATTTTTACTGAGCCTCTACAATCAGTATCTGCAAAATCAGTCTACTGGGCTCTGGGACTGCAGTGATGAAAAGTTAGATGTAGTGTCTCCTTTTATGCAAGATTGAATGTAGTGGTGAATATATGATAGTAGCAAAAAAATTGCCAGAGTGTGCCAGATGGTATGACAGCATGGAGGAGGGGTCCCTAACCTAGGGAAGGAAGGCAATGCGTCAGAGAAAGGTTTCAGAAGAAGTGCTCTCAGCTGAGAACTGAGGACTAGTTAGGAGTTAGCTAAGTGTAACGGGGGTTGAGGAGGAGTTTCTGTTATGGCCAAATGGAACAGAATGCACAAAAGACGAAATGCAGGAAAAAACATGGTTCATTGAGAGAACTGAAAGCTCATTGTGATTGGATCATTGGAGGTAAAGGGATGGGGTAGAGGTGGGAGGTAGCTACTGAGGGATTTTTTTTTTTTTTTTTTTTTTTTTTTTTTGCATTACGCAGGCCTCTCACTGTTGTGGCCTCTCCTGTTGCGGAGCACAGGCTCCGGACGCGCAGGCTCAGCGGCCATGGCTCAGGGGCCCAGCCGCTCCGTGTCATGTGGGATCTTCCCGGACCGGGGCACGAACCCGTGTCCCCTGCATCGGCAGGCGGACTCTCAACCACTGCGCCACCAGGGAAGCCCTGAGGGATTTTTAAGCAGGAAAATAATGACATGTTTAAAGGTGAACGTTTTTAAAAGATCACATGCTTTCATTTTGGTAATGGAATGGAAGATAATAAGCCAGGAGATTTGTCAGGAAGCTGTTTCACTAAACCAAGAGAGATTCGCAGCATGAGGACTGCTAAGGAGGTAGAATCAATAGGGCTATGGGAGAGGGGAGAATTGAAGGATGACATTCTTGTTTTTGGTTTGGTCTGTTGGTCGATGACAGTGTTCTTTAAGGTGGAGAACCCAGGAGGTGGTTTGGGAAGGAACTCTGCACTTGTTTATGAATACGTTCATTTTTAAGCTGCTATGGAACATCCATGTGAGAGTGTCCAGTAGGCAGTTGGATTATAGGTCCGAACGTAAGAACTGAGTTCTGGGCTTGGAGCTAAACATTAAGATGCATTATCAGAGATCTGGACAGGCTGAGATTCCCCAAATGGTGCCCTATCCTTGTCTAGCATAACTATCATGGAAAAGAAACATTGAATGTTTATCACCTTCAGGCACACTGTACCTTCAAGTTGTGCTGAAGGAGGGAAGGAATTGAAGGCTAAATTGTAATTCATGGTTATGTCAAATCACTGCTGAGTTTCATTTTCTCTTGACAGTTCCGGGGGGGTCAGATGGTCCAAGTGGAGTGCTGATTTGCTCTGAAAACTACATCACCTATAAGAACTTTGGTGACCAACCAGATATCCGCTGTCCAATTCCCAGGAGACGGGTAAGGTCTTTGTTTGCCATAAGAGAAAATATATTTGTGTTTGTGAAATGAACTTAATTTTTGTAATTACAGTGTGGTCTCTTAATTTATCTATTAATCAAGTTTTAGTTTCTTTGTAAATGTTTTTAATAAAGCCAGTAAAATACCTTAACAAAAGCAAAACAAAATCTTTAAGAAAGGGAGTTAAAAGTCAACACAATTCTATGTTGTACACCTGAAACTAGCATAATACTGTAAGTCAATTGTACTTCAGTTAAAAAAAACCAACACAGTTTTCATTCTCGAAGAACCTATGGAGATTATCAATTTGAAATTCCTGAAAGTTTCTAGTTTGAAGAATCCAGGTGTATTCATTGGAGATAAATTGTGTTTCATTCTCTCCTACCCCACCCCATTCCAACATACAGAAAAATCTAAAAGGAGAGAATGGTGAATTCCTGTATACCTTTCACTTAGATTCCCCAATTAATACTGCTTTGCTACATTTGCCTTTTCTTTCTTATGTTTCTACAAATTTTTTTAGGCAAAACCATTTGAAGATAGGTTGTATGACACTGCAAGAATTTCCTAAGATGTAGCTCCTAAGAAGGAAGAAATTTTCCTACACTATCAGTATTGTGCCCAAGAAATTTACCATTTTGAGTAATACAGTTATCTTTCGTACAGTTCTCTCATTGTATTCCCAAGATCCCTTATATCTACCTTTAGTCTCCTTTAATTTAGAATATTTCCTCTCACCTTTGTTTTTTTTTTTATGATACTGACATTTTTTTTAAGAGTTTGGGTTAATTTTCTTGTAGTTTGTCCCATAGTCTTTTTCCTCATGATAACATCCATGTTATATTTTTGATAGAATTATTACTTAGGTGCTGATACATATTTCTCATTACATTACATTATGGGCACATAATGCTGATTTGATTCATTATTGGTAATGCTAAATTGATCACATACTACTTGTCTTTGTTGTAAAGGTACCTTTTCCTTTTTGTAATTGGTGTGGAAACTAGTGAACTTTGAGACTGTGTAAATACTCTTTTCCCCTAAATCTTTTCACACAGTGGTTTTCCTCTCAATCAGTTACTACACTGGTGGTTGAAAATGGTGCTTTATTGCTTTTAATTTTAAGTTTACTGTGGAAACCATTAAGCATACAGTTGGGCCTCCATATCTGCAGGGTTCTCATGCATGGATATGGAGGCCTGACTATTCCTTGTACTGCCCCATTTTATATAAGGGATTTGAGCATCCGTGGATTTTGGTATCTGGCAGCTCCTTGAACCAATCCCCTGCAGATATCAAGGGATGATTGTGTATATAGTGAACTTCTGTGTACCCAGCTTCAGCAGTTATCAACAGCACATGGGTAATCTTATTTGATGTCTGCTTCCTCAATTTCTCCTCTCACCGCAGATTATCTTCTTAATATTAATTTATAGGTGCTGAGGTTAAACCTTTTAGGACTTAGTTTATCTAGTACATGGTATCTGAGTAAGATTCCATCAATTTTAGAATATCTGGTAAGATTAGCAAGTTAAATTCTTGGTAAGGAGTGATAAGTGATTCCGCTTAGTTGATCAGTTTAGTTGATCCGTTTAGTTGACCTGACTGCCAGGTACTGTACTTGGCTTTGGGGCTGCAAAGAAGTATAAAACATGTTTTGCCCTTGAACTTACTCTGAGAGAAATACAAAATGTTGGAAACATTAAAAAAGAAAACCAAAGTCCAGCCAAGGGGGAATGCCCTTTGGAAATAAGGGCTATGATGATGCTTTGGATGGTATTGTCATGAACATGTAACAGTCTTTTATTCACAGCCTGAAATGATGATTCTTTAAATTTCATGTCTCTTCTCTGACATTTTTCTCTGGAGATAGTTCTTGCCTTATTGATCTGATTAGGCTGTAGAGTGGAATTGTGGCTTTTTTTTTTTTTTTAAAACGTAAGCTTTATTATGTATTTATAGTAGACAAGAATTTTTGGTTATTGTGTTTTAGTCCTGTGACCGGCAGGCTGCTCTGGGTCAAAGCTTGCATGGAGAGGCTCCAGATGCCTCTAGGCCTTGGATGGCCCGTATGATCCTTGTTGGTAAAGTGTTGAATTCCAGAAAAGGAGTACTCATTTCCAAGATGTTGGTTGTGTATTTGACTTTGCTAGAATGACCTGGATGACCCTGAAAGAGGAATGATTTTTGTCTGCTCTGCCACCCATAAGACGAAGTCAATGTTCTTCTTTTTGGCCCAAACTGAGCAGGGAGATATCTTTAAGATCACTTTGGAGACAGATGAAGATATGGTAAGTAGACCATGGAGTGAGGGAAAAAAATGAAAAAACCTATTTGTTGTGGTTAGTCTAGTTAATGAAACTTTCTAAAGTTTCATCCTGATTTTAATTAAGTAACCTTATTTTAAAAACTGATATGTGCATTTAAGGTTTACAGAGTGGTTTTATAAACCATTTGTTCATTACAACTACTCTCTGAGATAGAAAGGATAATTTACAAGTTAAAAAAATGGAAACAGAATGCCTTAAAAAGTGGTTGCCTAAGGTGTTAAAGCTTTTAAAGTTTGGAACTGGTACATGAATGTAGGTTTTCTCCCTCTGGTTAACAGATTTTTGGTCTGATGCCATATAATGTGAGAATGGGTAATGCCGTTTCTAGTGAATAACAAGAGAAAGCTCTCCATGTCTACTGAAAACTGGTAATATACATGATCTGTTACTTTTTTCATCCCATGGAGGAGTGCTGAACACTGGGCGATTTCTTAGATACCTGTTACAAGAGCTCAGGAGGTGCCAAGTTTTTTTTTTGTAAAGGCCAGGTAGTGAACATTTTTGGCTTTTGTGGGCCATGTGGTCCCTGTCTCAAATACTTAGCTCTGCCATTGTGGCACAAAAGCAGCCGTAAGTACTGTGTAAACTGTGTGACTAGCCTGAGGGTTGTAGTTTGCTGACCGCTGGTTTGGAAATGAAGGACAGTATTTTATTTGCTACTTTGCTTATTACACTATCTTATAATACTGGGCTGTTTTCCATGGCGTGGCTTCACTTGCCTATGCACTAGTATCTTTTTCTCTTTCCACTCCAGGTTACCGAGATCCGGCTCAAGTATTTTGATACTGTGCCTGTTGCTGCTGCCATGTGTGTGCTTAAAACAGGCTTCCTTTTCGTAGCATCAGAATTTGGAAACCAGTGAGTAATCCTTTTATTACTCGATTTCACCCTGGTTACTATAAAAGTTGGCAGAAGGGAGATGTAGTTTCAAGGCTGTGGAGCTTTTCCCAAGAATGTTTTAGTTTCTTCAGAACAAGTTTTGCTCTCTTTCCCCTTTTATATCTTTCTCTTGGTGACTTCCTCTACTTTAGTGGCTTCAATCAATACCTGTGGGTAGCTGCAAAAAAACAGCTTTAAAAGTGATCTCTTCTAAGCTTTTTGCTGGATATTTCAATGAATAAATATCTATTGAACTACTTAGTATTAAATATATGTTCCACAGACACTTCACTTGTATAAATCTGAAGTTGAAGCTCATCAGAACCCATAGCTTCCCAGCCACATCACCAACCCTTCCAACCTCACTTTTTTTTTTACATTCTTTTTTTTAATATTCTTTTCCATTATGGTTTATCATAGGGTGTTGAATATAGTTCTGTGTGCTATGCAGTAGGACCTTGTTTATCCATTCTATATATAAAAGCCTATATCTGCTAACCCCAACCTCCTAATCCATCCCTCCCCCAACCCCTCCCCCTTGGCAACCACCAGTCTGTTCTCTTATGTCTATGATTCTGTTTCTGTTTCATAGATAGGTTCATTTGTGTAATATTTTAGATTCCACATGTAAGTGATGTCGTATGGTATTTTTCTCCTTCTCACTGACTTCACTTAGTATGATAATCTCTAGTTGCATCCATGTTGCTGCAAATGGCATTATTTCTTTTTTTTAAAAGTTTTTATTGGAGTATAGTTGCTTTACAATGTTGTGTTAGTTTCTGCTGTACAGCAAAGTTAATTAGCTATACATATACATATATCCCCTCTTTTTTGGATTTCCTTCCCATTTAGGTCACCACAGAGCACTGAGTAGAGTTCCCTGTGCTCTACAGGTTCTCATTAATTATCTATTTTATACATAGTAGTGTATATATGTCAATCCCAATCCCCCAGTTCATCCTGCCTCCCTTCCCCCCCAGTATCCATATGTCCATTCTCTACGTTTGTGTCTCTATTTCTGCTGTACAAATAAGTTCATCTGTTTCATTTTTCTAGATTCCACATATAAGTGATATTATGCGATATTTTTCTCTTTCTGACTTCACTCTGTATGACAGTTTCTGGGTCTATCCACATCCCTGCAAATGGCACAGTTTCCTTCCTTTTAATGGCGGAGTAATATTCCATTGTATGTATGTACCATATCTTCTTTAACCATTTTTCTGTCAATGGACATTTAGTTGGTTTCCATGTCTTGGCTATTGCCATTCTCAGTATTTCTGTTAATGTCTGATGGGGCAGTTCCAGCAGCTTGAGTGTAAAGTCTCGATTTTGCTGTCCTCTACAACTTTCAGTTGAATGCCAAATTGTTTTTACTTCTGTATCCCTTTTTTTTTGGTGTTAGTCTGAACTAGTTCCCTAGTTTGCTTATTGCAGTTCATTGTCTTTCCTGTAAAACTCGGCCTTTATAGAGTCATCTCATTAAGCATACAAGACACAACCCTGATGAAATTTCCCCATCCCGTGTTACAGTCTCTGATGGCTTTTCATTGACAAATGGCTTAAGTCTGAACCCTAGCCTTGAATTTAAGACCAGTATTGAAGACTCCAAATTGCTTATGAGATAAGCCGCCATGGTCTTGCTTTCTAAGTTCAGGTTTTGCCAGTATGTGGTAAAGTGTGTGCAGATCACTTACCTAATGCTATTTCTTCATAATGAAAATGAAGGTGTTGTCTAGAATTCTGCAATTCTATTCCAATTTTGCCTTGTCTCCAGTTCTCCCTTTCTTTAACTTGCCTTTTACTCTTCTTCATTGACTTTATTCCAGCTGTCATCTTATTACTCCTTTTCCCAGTTTATATACCTGTTTTGATGCATTTTTCATTTAGCCTGTTATTATGACATTTTCATCCATTTCTAATTTTTTAGTTTTTTTAACAAGGAATTTTCATTGTAGAAAAGTTAGGAAAGTTCGTGTAAGCAAGTATGTCTCCTGTAATCCTTCCACCCAAAGATAACATTTTTTTTGTGTAGCCTTCCTGTGTGTGTATATATTTAAATGTTTCTACGGAATTGCAACTATGCACTATAAATTGTTTTGTAACCTGCTTTTTTTATACAGTAGTAAGTAATAAATATTTTTCTTTACCGATACGTACAGATCTTTTTTTGTTTTTGTTTTTTTTGTTTGTTTGTTTTTGTTTTTGTTTTTTTGCGGTACACGGGCCTCTCACCGCTGTGGCCTCTTCCACCGCGGAGCACAGGCTCCGGACGTGCAGGCTCAGCAGCCATGGCCCACGGGCCCAGCCGCTCCGCAGCATGTGGGATCCTCCCGGACCGGGGCACAAACCCGCATCCCCTGCATTGGCAGGTGGACTCTCGACCGCTGCGCCACCAGGGAAGCCCCGTACAGTTCTTTAACATTTGTTTTTTGTTAGCACCTTTTCTCTCCCCCACTTTTTTGTGGCAAAATATATATAACAAAATTTCCCATTTTAACCATTTTTAAATGTTCAATTTGGTGGCATTAATTACATTTACAGTGTTGTATAACCATTACTGCCATTTTTCCAAACTTTTATCACTCCGGACAGGAACTCTGTACGCATTATGGAATAACTCCCCATTCCCCTTTCCTCCAGCGTCTGGTAACCTAAGTGGAATCATATAACATTTGTGCTTATTCTGTCTGGCTCATTTTACTTAGGATAATATTTTCAGAGTTCATATGTAGTAGCATGTATCAGCACTTTATTCTTTTTATCTCTGAATAATAATGCATTGTATGTATGTATGTACCACATTTTGTTTATTTACCTGTTAATGGACACTTGGGTTCTTTCCACCTTTTTGGTATTGTGAATAATGCAGCATTGGACATTGGTGTGCACATATCTGTTTTAGTCTTTGTTTTAAATTATTTTGGGTATGTACCCAAGAGTGGAATTTCTGGGTCATACTGTAATTCTTTTTAACTTCTTGTGGAACTGCTAAACTTTTTTATGGCTGCTGCACCATTTTACATTTCCAATGTATGAGGGTTTTTGTGGGTGTTTCATACAAATGCCAAACACTAATAAGTACTTTTTGTTGTAAGCATTTAGTAAATGTGGACTACTCCCATTTTTGTTATTTTACTCTGATAATGAAGAAAGTTTTGGAAAATGAATAAAAGAGCAAATAAATAATGAAAATCACCCATAATCCTAGTATTCCAGAATAGTTACTTTTTAACATTGTATCTGCTTACAGTGTTTTTACTTTCTTGTATTTATATGTAGTTTTATTTTAGAGAACTGCATGAGTCTATAAAAAACTATTAGTGTACTATTTCAAATACGCAGTATATCCTAAAAATCTTTCCATGTCAATAAGTCTGTATTTTTCACTTAAAATTATTTTGTTTTTTATTATGGAAATATTCTAACGGGCACATAACAAGAGAGAATAGTATAATTAGTCAACTTACGTGTGCCCATCACTCAGCTTCCACAAAGGCCAACCCATGGCCAGTCTTGTTTTATTTATACCTCCCCCCAATAATATTAAATTTTTTAAAAATTAATTAATTAATTAATTTTTGGCTGCATTGGGTCTTCGTTGATGCGTACGGGCTTTCTCTAGTTGCGGCGAGCAGGGGCTACTCTTTGTTGTGGCGCGCAGGCTTCTCATCGCGGTGGCTTCTCTTGTTGCGGAGCACAGGCTCTAGGCATGCAGGCTTCAGTGGTTGTGGCACGTGGCCTCAGTAGTTGTGGCTCACGGGCTCCAGAGTGCAGGCTCAGTAGTTGTGGCGCACGGGCTCAGTTGGTCCGCAGCATGTGGGATCTTCCTGGACCAGGGCTCGAACCCGTGTTCCCTGCATTGGCAGGCAGATTCTTAACCACTGCGCCACCAGGGAAGCTCAGTGATTTCTTAAGATAATGAAATAGCCAGTCAGTATTCAAATTTCTATATTGTCTCAATATTTCGTAAGTTGATTTGTTCGGATCAGATCCCAGTAAGACTCATACATTGCATTCGGTGTAGAGAAGACTTTTGTTTGTTTTTGTTTTCGCTGTACGAGGGCCTCTCACTGCTGTGGCCTCTCCTGTTGCGGAGCACAGGCTCTGGATGCGCAGGCTCAGCGGCCGTGGCTCACGGGCCCAGCCACTCTGCGTCATGTGGGATCCTCCCGGACCGGCGCACGAACCTGCGTGCCCTGCATCGGCAGGCGGACTCTCAACCACGGCACCACCAGGGAAGCCCTAGAGAAGACGTTTTTAATGGCTACATAATATTTTATGGCTCTACCCCCTCTTGATGGATATTTAGGGTGTTTGTACTTCTGGTATTATAAACAGTGCTATAGGTTCTCTCACCTTCTGAGATGGCCCACACTCTGTCTGTGGAGTGTGTTTCTGTCTAAATAAATCCACTTCTTACCTATCAAAAAAAAAACAAAACCAACAGTGTTATAGTGAACATTGTAGGTGTATCTTTGCATGTTAACTGAATAAAGCCATAGTTTAAATTTCTATATGCAGGATAAAATTTTGATAGGGAATGCCAAATTGTACTTCAAAAGATGACATCAGTTTACATTCCCACAAATGGTGTGTGAAATCTTTTTTCTTTTCATTACATGCAAAAGGGAGAGTTAATAAGCTCTTAAAAATCATTGAGTAAAAATGAGCAGTTCAGTCAATAGAAAAATGGGTGCAGGATTTGAGCATGCCTTTCATAGTAAAAGAAATACTAGTGGTCTATAAGTGTAATATGTAAAAAGATTTTCAAGCTAATTCATAATTGAAGGAATGCCAATGAAAACAAGGTGTTGGGCTTCCCTGCTGGTCCAGTGGTTAAGACTCTGCCTTCCACTGCAGGGGACTTGGGTTTGATCCCTGGTCTGGGAAGTTCCACGTGCCTCAAGGTGTGGCCAAAAAACAGAAAAAGAAAACCACTTTGTTTGTTTTTTCACCTAGCCGATTGGCAGACATTAAAAACTTAGATAATAACCTGTCTTGATAAGGCTGTGGGTGGAGTCAGTAGCTGCAGACATATAAGGTATTCTGTTCTTGCTCATTACCTTGTGCGGATAGTGTGTTTGCTGGGATTTACACATTCTAATTGTTAAGTCTTCTGAAAGTCTTTTTAGAAATAATACAGACAGTGATTTCTTTTGTTCTAAAGAATCATAGTGTACATTTGTTGAGCACTTGTCTGTATGTAACAGGCACTATTCTAAACGTTTTTCTTATATTGTTTCAGTTTGGGCTCCCCTGTAAGCAGAGCGCGAGACAAGGCTAGATTATTGGGAGGTAATTGCAGGAAGCAAGAGTGAGGGATCAGTGGGGAGAGATAGGGAAAAGAGGAAAAGCCAGTATTAAGGGCCCATTACTGAGTTTCCTGCTGTGGTCATTGGAAACTGGCTTCTGTCAAGACCTGCTGAGAAGCATGCAGAATGCCTTTGAAAATTGCCCACCTGGGAGTTAACAGCACCAGTTCCTCTCCCTCTTGGGTTGAAGGTTACCCCTGGGGGCATGAAGTCCCCTGTACATCCTGTTGCTCAGGCAGCTCCCAACGGGATAGATGTTCTGAGGGCAGAGAATAGAAAGACTACAGTGCACAGGTGGGATGCTTGTTAGAGTGAGACGGGTTTGAACTTGTGAGAAATTATCCATTACTGTTGCACCTGAAATCTGGAAGACATAAGAGTGGAGATTTGGCGCATCAGAAACGTGCTATGGGTGTTCACTCATAAAGCAAACTTATTTATCAATCAGATACTTAATATAGCATTTACTGTGTTCTAAGTACTTTACAAATATTGATGCATAACATTCCCTGTAAGACAGTGCTGTTAACCCATTTATAGTAAGGGCACTGGGGTCACAAGAGAATTTAAGAAATTTGATCACACAACTAAATCTAACTCAAAGCCAGACCACCTGGTTCCAAAGTTCCTGCTCTGAAGCACATTATAATCACAGAAACTGTTTTATCGAGATTCAGCCGAAGCAACCTTTCTTGTGATGGAGGTAGTGAACCCAGCATCCTCTTGGTTATCTGTGAAAGTGTCTTTGACGGGTGATCTTTATCATCTGTATATGGACATCTTGCCTGAATAAGAAGTTTGTATTATTTAACTTTTTCTTTCTTTTCAGTGTGTTTGTAAATCATTCAAGGATAATAACCCTGTTTGCTTTTTCATAATTTAGCATAGAATCTGATGAGTTTACCGGAAGGGTTATATGCTGAGATTTATTTGGCTAACATTTATTGAGTGTCTTATGTATTTCAGACCCCGATGTAATCATTTTATCTTGCTCCTAAAAAACTACACTGGATTGTTCAAAGGGCTTTGTATTGAAGGTTTGGTATATGACTTAAAGAATAAATATGACCAGCAGTGTGATTTTATTTTAATTGAGCTGCTTCCCAAAAGTGTGCTCATTGCACACTCAGTTTATGATGGTATATTGTTACAGGTTATCTACTCCCAAATTGCTTTCCCTTTTTTATTTTTTTTTTTGTGGTTTTTCTTTGAATCAGCTTACAGAGCCCCAGAGGACAGACAGGAGAAGGGCAAGATGATTTTGTTGCTTATTATCTCTGGATATGTTTATGTTTTGTTTCAGGAATAATAATACAGTATCTGCATACTTCTGTGAAATAACCAATTCTTGTTTTTTGTTAGATTTGGCCTGGTGACTGGTTAAAATAAGAAGTGGTTATAGATTTTCTTTGGGTTTCATTTATCCATACTTCATTTTATTTGACAAAAACTATGCTTACTAGGTGCGATGCAATGTTCTAAGTACTCATTGAATTCTTTAGGAAGGTACTATTCAATTTTATAAATGAGGCAACTGAGGCAAAGAGAGATTAAGTAATAATATGCAGCTAGTTAAGCGGCAGAGCTAGGATTCAGACCCAGGCACTCTAGTGGAAGTCCAGTACTCTTTTTGTTGGTTTTTTTCTGCTGTACGCGGGACTCTCACTGTTGTGGCCTCTCCCATTGCGGAGCACAGGCTCCGGACGCGCAGGCTCAGCAGCCATGGCTCACGGGCCCAGCCACTCCGCGGCATGTGGGATCTTCCTGGACCGGGGCATGAACCCGTGTCCCCTGCATTGGCAGGCGGACTCTCAACCACTGCGCCACCAGGGAAGCCCAAGTCCAGTACTCTAACCACTGTGATGCTAAGGTCCTGCCACCAGTTTGAATTCAGTAGTCTTAATTTCTTTATCCCTCTTTTTAAAGAAATAGAAAACCCCAGTCAGATAAGCAGAGATCTCAAACTATAGATGCTGACTCAATATTAAAGTGATTTATGAGAATTATGTTGATGGCAAACATCTTCAGACAGAAAATATTTTTTAAATGCTATTTGCTTTCTTCCTTCCAGTTTTATTGAGATATAATTGACATATAGCACTGTATAAGTTTAAGGTGTTGCAGCATAATGATTTGGCTTACATACATTATGAAATGATTACCACAGTTCATCTCATTTGGTACAACATTGAAGAAGTAGGAAAAAAAATTTTTTCCCTTGTGTTGAGTACTCTTAGGATTTACTCTCGACAACTTTCATGTATAACATATAGCAGTGTTAATTATATTTATCATGTTGTACATCAGACAGAAAATATTTTAACTAAAGTCTTTGCTTCTCCCTAGTTACTTATATCAAATTGCACATCTTGGAGATGATGATGAAGAACCTGAGTTTTCATCTGCCATGCCTCTGGAAGAAGGAGATACATTCTTTTTTCAGCCAAGACCACTCAAAAACCTTGTGCTGGTTGATGAGTTGGACAGCCTCTCTCCCATTTTGTTTTGCCAGGTGAGGATCTTTCCAGTCACTCCATAATGAACAGTGCTAGCCAACTGTTTCTGAATCTGAATGAGTTTAAAGTTTTAAATCCAATTAAATTAAGGTCTAGTTTAAGAGGTTCATCAGCATATCTGTGGTATTGCCAGAGTATAAGGGTGAAGCACCTAAAGGTAGTTGGGTAATTAAAAACCATTACATAAATCCTTGGGCTTAAAAAAAATTTTTTTTAATGATAAAAATCATGTTTTATAAAAATTCAGACTGTACAAAAGATAAAAAGTAAAAGTCCAATCCCCAGTCTTTTCAACCCTCTATTCCACCGAGGCTGTGCCATTAATAGCTTCCTGTGATTGCTTCCAGACATTTTCTCTGCATCTATAAGCATTTGTGTGTTACACTTTTCTTTTTAATGTAAATATGCTCATATCCTTTACAGTATTCTGAAGTAGACCTTTTATCACTTAACAGTCTGTGAATATTTATATCTCATTTTAACACTCACTTCCTCCGTAAAGTACTCCAGAGACACTGGGATCAGTCAGTAACAGAACCCTTTTGGGAACCCAAGGTGGCCCAAGATGGGATTTGTGTCTCTCACTACTGGCATTCAAGTGTAGCAGAAATTTTACTATGCTGTTGCATCCTGGATTCCTGGGGTTCCAGTGACCATTAGGCACCACCCTACCCTGTCTAGATGATTACACTTTTAGTGGAAGAGTTTTGCTCACTGTGCCACGGACACACAGTCAGTATTCAGGCACTCTTCCTGGTAAAAGTAGCAGTTCTGAAGTTAACTGCTTTTGTTCTTTCTTTTTGAGAAACGGTTAGTCCTGAGGGCAATAGAAAATAAGTATGAATAATTCTTAATTGGATTTTTACTGATTTTTTTTTTTCTGCTTTCATTGGAATTTGAGGAGATAATTGTGTAAATAGTTTGTAGGTCAAGAATAAAATTAACAGGAAGTTCAGGTATCTGTAGCAGGGCTATAAGCATTTTTTGCCATGTATCTCTTTACTAGCCTAGTGAGGCTTCTGGATCCCCTCTGTGAATGATATTTTTAAATGCATATAGTAATAAACATATGATAGCCAAGAGAGCAAATTATTTTTTAAATTGTGAAAAATTAGTATATGTGCTTCTGTAATGGGCTTAAAATAACAAGATAGTGCATTTAAAATAGGTGAGTTAATTTTTTAAAGAAGTCAGTGTGAAGGTTATATACACTCACAACCCACATGCTCATCCATGTTACAGTAGGCTGCACTGCCTTACAGTCAAGAATTTTCATTTGAATTGTACAGTTCGACAAAACTACAATACAAATAACTTCTTTCCACGTGTTGATCAACAAATATTTGTACTGGAAAGCAGCTCGATATCTGGGGTGACTAGTACAAGAACACATGGCTTCCCCATTTGGTGGCAAACAGCCAGGTGCAGAGTTACCCTGTAATTGGTCAGGTACATCATAGGAACGTCTGTAGTAGATAGGGCAGCTGTGGTCATGTGCGTTCTAACAGCGGATCTAGTAAATGTAATTTTGAAATAGTGATAAGGGAAATGATAATTTGGAGGTGTCTATAAACTTTAATATTGGTGACAAAGTCACACATAAAGATAATTAATTTATTGTCTATATTTTTGGTTGGAAGGAAATGCTGAGATTTCAGTTTGAGGTTATATAACAATTTCACTGATTGTAAAAAATATTTTGTTAACTCAAGAACTGATACACGTGGGACTTCTCTGGTGGTCCAGTGGTTAAGACTCCACGCTTCCACTACAAGGGGCACAGGTTTGACCCCTGGTCAAGGAACTAAGATCCCACATGCCACGCAGCATGGCAAGAAAAAAAAAAAAGAACAGCTTTTTTGGTTGGTAAAACTTGCTGCTTCAAACTGTTTGCTTTTTGGAACATTGGGTCTTTTCCACTCTGTGCCCCCATGGCCAGTAGCAATATTTAAGTCTAATAAACTAAAAAGTGGTTTGTCGCCCTGAGAACAATCAGGGTTGGGTATGGAAAAGTAGCAGAAGTAGACATTTTTTTCCCCTTTCTCTGTGCAGATAGCTGACCTGGCCAATGAAGACACTCCACAGCTATATGTGGCCTGTGGTAGGGGACCGAGGTCATCTCTGAGGGTCTTAAGGCATGGACTTGAGGTAAGATTGGAATTTCTAGATCATATGCAGGGTTTGGAGGAAAGCATTGACAAAGCAGCCTAAGGCTTTATTCTGATGAGATCAAAGATGTATTTAATGTTTCTATGAAAGAAAAATGTTTTCTTTCTCCCCATTTCCATAAAGTTTAGAGTTTAAATTTCTTAATCCTTTAACATGTTAGCACAGTAGGCACATTTAAAAAATTTGGCAAATAGGAATCAAAGGGGAGAAACACGTCTGTTAGTTCCAGGTTCAGTCGCCATTACGTGGAGGTTAGGAAATCTGCATGGCACATTTTACTCCGTTTCCTTTTAGTGTTGGTCTTTTTTCGTAGCTTTTAGATACTTATATTTTTAACTATGTTAATATTGTGTATATATTTTTGTATCTTATTACGTTCCTGATTACTGTGTGCTCTTATGTCATGTCATTATTTTTAGTTTTATTTATTTTTTGTTGTTGTTGTACGCGGGCCTCTCCCTGTTGTGACCTCTCCCGTTGCAGAGCACAGGCTCCGGACGCACAGGCTCAGCGGCCATGGCTCACGGGCCCAGCCGCTCCGCGGCATGCGGGACATGACAGGGAAGCCCTGTCATGTCATTTTTAATGTTTTTGCAATATATTTTCACAGTGGGTAGATTAGAATTTATTTAATGAACCCTTTATTTTTTAAATATAATTTATTTTTTATACGGCAGGTTCTTATTGTGTATCTGTTTTATACATATTAGTGTATATAGGTCAATCCCAATCTCCCAGTTCATCCCTCCACCCTCCCACCTCCTGCAATGAATCCTTTATTGTTGGACTTTTTAGGTGATATGAATACTCAAAATTACCTTCTCAAATCCCACACCCTCTTCTCATCATGGTTCTAGTGTTGATGACTTTTAGCAAGTACACTGGACTTGATTTTGTTAGGAGTAAAATAAAGCTGTTTCTGACACTTTGCTCTTAGAGGTTGTGGTTGAGCAGGCTCCAGGCTCTTAGAGTCCCACTGCCTGTTTTTGGAAATTTTTATTGGAAGACAGGGAAGATGACCTTGGTTTTGAATTCTGGCTCTACTACTTAATAGTTATTACTAAGCTTTATAGGACCCGCCTTAAAGGATTGTTGTGTGAATTAAATGAGAATGTGTGTGAAGCGCTTAGCTCAAGTTCTGGCATATAGTAACTGTTCAATAAATGTTAGCTATTAATATTGTAGTTTCAGAGAATTCAAAAAATTTTGACTGCCAAAATATTCATCAGGTCACCAAATTTTCGATGACTTGAACCCAATTTAGACCAGTAGTTCTTTTTTTTTTTTTTTTTTTTGCGGTACGCGGGCCTCTCACTGCTGTGGCCTCTCCCGTTGTGGAGTACAGGCTCTGGACGTGCAGACCCAGCGGCCATGGCCCACAGGCCCAGCCGCTCTGAGGCATGCAGGATCCTCCCGGACCGGGACACAAACCCGCGCCTCCTGCATCGGCAGGCGGACGCTCAACCACTGCGCCACCAGGGAAGCCCTAGACCAGTAGTTCTTGATTAGTTACTTACTGCTAATTGGATCCTGTCAAGCATCTGATTAAAGCAAGTGCTCAACACAAAAAATACATATATGCATTAACAGAAAATTTTGTGTACCGTGTAAGAGTTAAAGGACCCAATTAAGAATCATTGTTTGTGAGTCATCTGCTTCCTCCTAATTTTTTCCAATTATATTAAAAAAATATTATGTTATATAAAACTATTTTTAAATTGTTGGACGTTTCTTTTTTCTTGTATATCTATTTGTTGAACCTTGTTGTCTAGCTAGATTATGGTCTCAGTTGAACACGGTCACTGTCAGATATTACATTTGGTGTATAGAGTGTGGTATACCTGACATTTACGTTTTATTGATGGTGAAGTTTTCCAAGATTCTCCTGTACCACGATCAGGTATTCCTGCTATTATCACATCAGTAAACCAACAAAAGGGTAATGTCTTTCATATATATACTAGCGTTCTTCCTATAAGATGTAGTTCCACTGTACAGTATAAGAGGCTGCCTAATTTTTTATTTCTAGGTCATTTAAAAAACACTTAATAAAATTTTTATTTTTGAATGGTTTTAGATTTACAGAAAAATTGCAAGGATATTACAGACAGTTAATGTATAACCCACACCTAGTTTTCTCCTCTAGATCATTTTGAGTTCATCTTATGTATTGCATTTACTCTCATTTGAGAGCCTATAGGCCATTCACAGGATTCTTGACTCTGACCTTAAGGAGCATAAGAACCTAGTAGGAAGGACAAAACAATTCCTCAGATCACTTTTTAGGTAAGTGTCCTAAGAGGTGGTGATTGTGATTCCTGTGAGAACTTATGAGGAAGAGATGACTGCCAGCCAAGAGAATAAGGGAAGATTTTTCCTAAAGAATGTGGCATTTGAATTGTTCTGTGAAGGGAGATGGAATTTGGCCTTGAGGGAACAAAGAAAAGAAATGGAGGGCTTCCCTGGTGGTGCAGTGGTTAAGAATCTGCCTGCCAATGCAGGGGACACGGGTTCAAGCCCTGGTCTGGGAAGATCCCACATGCTGCAGAACAACTAAGCCCGTGTGCCACAACTACTGAGCCTGCGCACCAGAGCCCGCGAGCCACAACTACTGAGCCCGCATGCCACAACTACTGAAGCCCGCGTGCCTAGAGCCCGTGCTCTGCAACAAGAGAAGCCACCGCAGTGAGAAGCCCAAGCACCATAACGAAGAGTAGCCCCTGCTCGCCACGACTAGAAAAAGCCCGCGTGCAGCAACGAAGACCCAACGCAGCCAAAAATAAAACGAATACAATAAAATCAATTAAATAAATACATTTTCAAAAAAGAAAGAAATGGGATGCTAACTTAGATGGACTGTTTCATTCCCACGTGCTCACTTTGAGGAGGATGCAGGCATGTTATACCCAAAGGAAGTGTTTGGTCTTGGCTGCAACAACTGTCCTAGATGTTCCATCACTTCTTGCTGAAGTCTATTATGGGAATTGCCAGTGCCTCTAGCGTTTTGGTTCTTACATTCTTTTTGACTAGATGGTTCCAGTGTTTTAATCAAGTATACAGTGTGAGCCCTGCTATGTTGGGACTGTATTATCTAGTGTAGTTGTAAGCAAGGGGCTGAGTTTCATGCTCACTGGATCAGTGATTTGTCTCCTCTCCCTGTCAGGTATCAGAAATGGCTGTCTCAGAGCTACCCGGTAACCCCAATGCTGTCTGGACAGTGCGTCGGCACATTGAAGGTAAGCAGCCCTTTCCCAACAGTCAAAATGAGGGTCTGGGTGCCACTGACAATAGAAGGCTTAAGAGACTGCATTCATAATGCTTCTATATCACATCATCTAGCACCATATACTAGAAACTTCTTCTGACTCAACACCATGTTTTTGAGGCTCTCCCAATCAGGGTGCCTTCACTTACTACTTTTTGTACACATGGGTAAGGGGAGCATAGGGTGGCTGTTAATATTCAGTACATATACACTTGAGTATCATAGATAGAGCTGTCGTATGTTGTGTTCTTTGACTATTCATCTTTAAGATACTCTTTCCATTTGTGTGAGGAGTATGGTGTAAGGGAAAGTTTTTGCTTCTTTTTTCTTCAACGATGTTTTCTCTCTTATTGTGCTGAAATCACAGTGAAATTAAAGGTATTATTCTGGGTATTAAGAGATTGGTAAAGCTTGTTAATGCTCAATAGGTGTAATAGTTGTGTTTAAGGAAAGCGGAGGTTGATTGAATGGAATCAGAATTTTAGAGTGAGTAGAAAAGAAGGGATGGAGGAAAGAGGAAGTCTGAGCTCCAGAATAAAAATGGTCACCTCATCCTAAAAAATTGAAAGTTATGCGAAAATTCATTTTAGTGCAATAGCAGGAAAGTCTTGTGACAACTGAATTTCATTCCCTTAGAGATGAAACTCAATTCTCATTTTCCCTTTGATTCTTTGGGATCGTAGGTCATTTCTATTCCTAGACCTCATTTTCTTCTTGTTCCCTCAGGAATGTGGGACTGGCCAATATACAAAGCTTTTTAAAGAAAACAGCTGGAAATCTTCCTGCTATTTAGATGTTTTGGTTGTATGGAACAAATTTAAGGGAGCTGGGAAATGTGGAGGAGGGAAATCTCGTTTCTATTAATAGAGTACACATTTTAGTGGATTTTGTCTCATGTAAGCATTGGAATCCAATCTGAGTTGAGTAGAAAGAAAAAAAAAGTGAATAGGAAATTAGTAGGTTCATTTTAGCTGAAAAGGTAATTATTGGATGATTGGTTTTGAAAGATTTCCCCATTTTGTGTAATGTCTTCATAAAGAAACTGGTCACTGTTGATGTTCAGCTTTAGCTTGGTGGCAGATTGGCTGGTTGATATTTAGGCTCTTGAAAACATTTCCCAGACTGTTTGAATTAGAAAGAGCCTTTGAGATAAAACCTAGTTTGCTCCTCTTTTTTTGTTTGTTTTTGTTTTCACTTATTAAACTTTACTGTAAAATCAATTTAGATATGCAGGAAAGTTAACCCCTCATTTTTATGAAGAAGGCCGAAAATCACAGGCGTTGACTATCCCAAGATAGGGCACCTAGGTAATAGAGACTGAAAGCAGTGTCTCCCGAATCTCAATCCAGTGTTCATTTGACTAACCCTATAGTGAGTTTGGGTCATGCTGGTTTTCTAGGATAAGTTCAGTATTCTCATCCTGCTACCTTGTAATTAAGATAGGACTCTACTCTCAGGGCATGTGCCATCTAAAAAAGAAGATAAGTATAAAAAACTGTTGTGGGCTTCCCTGATGGCGCAGTGGTTGAGAGTCCACCTGCTGATGCAGGGTACACAGGTTCGTGCCCCGGTCCAGGAGGATCCCACACGCCGTGGAGCGGCTGGGCCCATGAGCCATGGCCGCTGGGCCTGCACGTCCGGAGCCTGTGCTCTGCAACGGGAGAGGCCACCACAGTGAGAGGCCCGCGTACCGCAATCAAAACCAAAACCAAAACAGAAAACTGTTGTGTCTTCTGATGTGATGAAAGGCACAAGCATGTTGCCAGGAGGGGTTAGAGAAGAGGGAACAGGCATGTGTTTGAGAATCAGGAAAGGCTTTTGGGGTAAGTTAGATAAGTTCGTGATCTGTGGTATGTTGCATGATGGAACTTGTAGCTGAAAAGTTTTGTCCTCTAGATACCAAAATCTAGGAAATGATTACATCCTGATAAATTTTACTCTTTAGAAACTATAATTTGGGTGATCACCCACAAAACAGGTCAAGTTCTCTCTGTTCATTCTCTTTCCAGATACCCTAAGTTACTATTTCACATGTCCACACATGCTGCAGTCTTCCAGGCAACTACTAACCTTGGCTGGTACTTGGTGATGCACACTACCAATACCAAGCCTTTTTTTCTCTTCCACAGGTGGCTGGTGAAGGTGCTGATCACCACAGGTGTGTACCTTGTACCTATTGCTAGGGTCTACTATGGGGTCTTAGAGATTACCCAGGGAGAGGGACCTGCACAAAATATTGAGGCTGCCCTGGTAGCATCTTTCAGAGGGTAACTTTGCAGTTGGCTCTCCATGTGCAGTGTTAGTGGTGCACACCCATCTGCCTATATGTTAAATAGTTTGAGGCAGGAATCACTTTCTCCTACAGAATATGGAACATTTGATTAATTTGCCTCTCATTAAGCTAAAAGAGGCTGTGGCTAGAAAATCTTAACTTCATACTCTCTCTTGATGCTTTTGTAATGTTCCACATGTACTGACTGAAAGATTAGGTCCTGGAGAAAGCCCCCCTTTTTCTCTTTTGAGTATAAGCAAGACTGTGCTGAGGCAAGACAAGCACTGAGTAGTCTGAGTATAGAGTGAGAGTGAGACATTGGAGGCCTAAATCATCTGGATGGTCACTCACTTTTCCCTTTGGAGTAGTGAGCTGTTTTTTGAGCCTGAGATACTAAGGCAGGGGAGAGAAGAAGAAAGCATTCCCTCTTCTGTGGGCTGCTTCCGTATTGCTCAGACAGATAGAAGTCCTTTTTAACTGAGACAAAGATGCGTTCTCATATCCTAATAGATTCTTCACTGAGGGTTGAACTAATGGTCATTTATATGAAATTTGAAACCTCTGGAAGAAGGCAACATAGATTTCATAGTTCATAGTCATTTATCTTGACTGAAGCTTGATTTTGTTCTGAAGTCCACCTTTTAACCTATAACCTGCCTAGGACACAAGAGCAGCTTATCTGTTTCTGGTCCTCCTGACCGTAGAATGGAAAGGGTAGAAGTTACAGTGTGCTTAGTATTTACAGGGTAGTGGATATTTTGAGGAAATCCGTGATGTAAAGGAGCTTTCAGGTGTCAGTCATTGCTTTACTCTTTGTTGAACTGCCCAGCAAACATAAGACCCTATTTAAGTCCACCAAGCATCTCTTTATTTTTATACCTGAGCAGTCTGGGGCCTTGGGTCAGAGGAAGGATAAGGGCCCAGGCAGTCCTTTTTCCCTCACTCCCCTCATTCTCTGCATGTAAGTTATAAATGTGTGGTTTCTTTTCTGGAAGCCCACCTTTTCCCTTGACTGAAAGAAGAGGCTGAAATCCTGACCAGTTTGAGCCCGTTTTTGTTTGGCTTTAATTTGCTCTGGCACAGCTTTTAAGATACAAGGTTTCAGTGTTGAGAAATGGGAAAGGACACGATATTTATATAATGTTAAAATTAAGCAATTCCTGTTACTTTTACATACCAGAAATTTCCAGTTCAAAAACTGAGAGCTGGAGCAAAGCTTCCAAGCTTGGTGTTGTGTGGAGAGTGAAGATGGTTTTGTTGTGCGCTATTAAGGCATCCATTTCAGAGACGACCACGTCCACACTCCATGTTTTATGATGGCGAACAGTGCGGTCTTCTTACAAAGCCATTTTATAAGGTGTCCCCAGGCATGCGATACATGTTGACAGTTATAGTAAAGTAATCTAAGACAAATTGTCTGCTTGTTCAGTGTTATTCCTTATGATGGAACCCTTGCTCTGGATTCCTGGTGTAGCCATTAGATTATACCCATTGGGAAAGATCTTTGATCCTTGCCTTTCAGCCACTCATTCAGTGCACACGTATTATTAACTGAAGCAACAGTTTTGCAGAATAGTACTTACCCTTACTATGAGGCATCCTCATAAATTATATTTATTTCTATATATTTATTTTAAAATGCTGATTGCAGTCCACAAAATTGATTTTATGTCCTGCTAATAGGTCAGAATGCTACTATAGGTTATACCAATAATACATTTTCATCTGGCCCCTTTTTCTGTAAAGAGCACCGATTCTGCTGAACTCATTGAGTAATCTTAGTTCAGCTGAATGACCCTTGGAGCACTCAATCCATACTGTGTCCTTGATGTGAGTGGGGTGGATCAGGCCTATGGTGTTGAGCTCTGACAGGGACTCAGGCAAGCAGGATCCTTCAGCTGCTTCTGCTAAGAGTGAGGTAGCCACTCTAATTTAGTACCTTGTGTGCTTGTCATTCTATCCCTTGTTTGCCTGATTTCTGTGTGAAGGGGACAAGAAGAGGGGAATTGATACAGAAAATTCAAATGTAAAGTAGGAAAATCTCAATTCATCTCAAAAAAATGAACATACATTTATTCAGCATTTATCAAGCTTTATGCCAAACATTGTGCTGGATGTGGGAGATACATACAGAAGTTGTTTTATGTTGTAGGGTGGAATGTGTAGGAAGTAGACAGCTTTTAACTGTGGGATCTGTGTGAGAAACTTTTGGGGTTGCCTGTATACCTCTGACCTCCTTGAAAAACTTGTTGGTGTTTGTTTATCCAAGTGCATTTTATTAAATGAAAAGCAAGTTCTAATAGGATTGCTCATGACCATCGAATGGTGATATTTTTAAATGTGAAAAACTAGAGAGTTCAAGGGCTCACAATATAAACTACCACCACCACCCACCCCCTCCCTGGTTATCCAGTGTTCTTACATCATTCCTTTTGGGACATCCTAGGATTCTCAGTTTCCAACCCTAGAATGTCTTAGTCTCTTGGAGGCTTAAGTAATCACTATTTTATTCATTAGGTCTTGTGTTCTCACATAAGATACTTTTGGAAGAAAATGGGGACCTTCCTTGGTTATAGGGAGTATCTCTTAAGAATGGATTGTGATTGGCATCTGAAACTGTAGCTTCAGTACATATAAATATTGTATACAAAATTTCCTCTTGCTTTGTTCTCTCGCATTTTTCTAGCAAATGTCTCAAGAAAATATTAATTTTCAAAGGTATTAGATGTGGGCATGTCTACTTTATGTACTATTTAGCCATTTAAGGAAGCAAAGTATATCTGTAGGCTGTTATGACCTTTAATTATCTTTTGGATCATCCTGTGCTGTTTGCCACATGACTGTGTGTGATGACTACACATAGAAGAAGTGCCTTGGAAAGTTTCTGAAGAGAATGCTTAGTGTGTCTCATTTGGCTTTGTAACTAATGAGTTCTTAGCTAACCCACTTCTTTCTTCTCTTTCCTTTTCAGATGAGTTTGATGCTTACATCATTGTGTCTTTCGTGAATGCCACACTTGTGTTGTCCATTGGAGAGACTGTAGAAGAAGTGACTGACTCTGGGTTTCTGGGCACTACCCCAACCTTGTCCTGCTCCTTGTTAGGAGATGATGCCTTAGTGCAGGTGAGGATTCTCAGAGAGCTGCTTAACCTGCTCACCTTACTTTGTCCTTTCTTTGACCTCATTATGGTGTAGATTGCTGGGTTCACATTTAAGGAGCTTTGAACTTCTTTGAAATGGATGCTGCAAAACATGAACTTTTTTGAAGTTAACCTTGCCTGGGACCTCTTAACTCTTTTTTGTCATTGACCCAACTGGTGCCTCAAATACAGTGCCTCTAGATCTGACAGATCTGATACGTGTGAGGGTCATGCTTGAGTGATGAGTCAAATTGCTGAAGTTGGGTTTCTTTCTGTTACTGCCTCAAGGTGTATCCTGATGGCATTCGGCACATACGAGCAGACAAGAGAGTCAATGAGTGGAAGACTCCTGGAAAGAAAACAATTGTGAAATGTGCAGTGAACCAACGACAAGTGGTGATCGCCCTGACAGGAGGAGAACTGGTCTATTTTGAAATGGATCCCGTATGTTATTTTACCATTCACTGTGGGACTTAATGTAGGGTTCAGAGGTGAAGATGGGAGTTGCAGTCCAGGTATCTAGATTACATATTCATGAGAAAGGGAAATGAACACTACCAAATGTAGAATAGTTGGCTGGTGGGAAGCAGCAGCGTAGCACAGGGAGATAGGCTTGGTGCTTTGCGATGACCTAGGGGGTGGGAAAGGGAGGGTGGGAGGGAGGGGATATGGGGACATGTGTATGCATATGGCTAATTCGCTTTGTTGTGCACACAAAAAACTAACACAGTATTGTGAAGCAATTATACTCCAATAAAGATCTATTAAAACATAAAAAATAAAATTTTAAAAATGAAAGGGAAATGAGAAGGGAAAGTGTCCTAAAGCCCTTTACAAGGGGGTTGGAGGTGGATATGTTTTCATGTCTTTAATTCTAATTGGAGTTATGAAATGCCATCTTAGCAATGAAACACTTTTTCTGCCCTGCACACTCTAGTTTTCCACCAGATACTTGCCATATGTTTAGTTTCTGCAATCTGAATCAATTTCAGAAATTTATTTTACTTTTATATATGGAAGGATGTTAGGTGTGTTTAATTATGTTCTTAAGAAGTCTTTGGTTGTGGCCAACTTGTATAGTCCAACTGTACCTATGAGTGAGGGGTTTTGTCTTTAAATGCCATATTTGAATTCTCTTTCACCCAGAGTATTTTCATGAACAAATAAACAATTTTATATATTTTCATTTCCTGAGAGCTAGGTTGGCTTAGAAAATTTGTGGTGCATTATACTTGTCAAGGGTCTCTTGATTCTCTTGTCAGTAATTTTGCTTTCCATTAGCCTGTAGAGTTTAGTCTTGGAACCTTAGGTAGAGATATTCTTGGTCATTGATTATAGTAAGAAGAGTGCGAGGAAGCAAAAAGGAACTTAACAAGCTCCCTTTGTTCTCCAGGCCCAGGGTTTGGGGGCAAGTTGGAGTGGTTTGTGACCTCTCTCTGTCTTCATTCCTGTAGTCAGGACAGCTGAATGAATACACAGAACGGAAGGAGATGTCAGCAGATGTGGTGTGCATGAGTCTGGCCAACGTCCCCCCTGGAGAGCAGCGGTCTCGCTTCCTGGCTGTGGGGCTGGTGGACAATACTGTCAGAATCATCTCCCTGGATCCCTCAGTGAGTGTCACTCTCAACTTTAAGGATCTTCCACTTGGAACCTGAGCACCTGACCCATTTTTGATGTCCCTCTCTGAGATCAGCTGGGCTGGACCCTGAAATCTCCACCTGCTGCTTCTCCTGATTATTGTAGCAGCACACCTCAGGAGTCTTCTGCAGTGCCTGCTTCTTTGGCTTATGGCTTGATTCCCTTTTTTAGTTTAAACAGAAAAAAAAAAAAAATCCAAGACTGTGTTTACAGAAAAGGGCCTTGGATGACTTTAAAGAGGTGCCCTTTGCATATTTACTTTTACCATTATCCACTTTTGCAAAAAAAAAAAGGAAAGCACAATCCTCTCCAGAGATTGTTTTAAGGTTCAGTCTAAATAGAACTCCTTTTTCAGGTTTTCCCTGTCCATGAGAAAGAGTTGTTCTTCACTTCTAGAATTAGATTTCTCTGGGTAGGTTTTTTCCAAAATTGGTCATTTCCCATGTTTTATTCTTTTCTCTTTTCCCCTTAGGACTGTTTGCAACCTTTGAGCATGCAGGCTCTCCCAGCCCAGCCTGAGTCCTTGTGTATTGTGGAAATGGGTGGGACTGAGAAGCAGGATGAGCTGGGTGAGAGGGGCTCTATTGGCTTCTTATACCTGAATATTGGGCTACAGGTAAGAGATCTAGAAACTCACATTGTTGGTGTCATGGCTTCTTTTACTTTCATGACTCCTTTGTTCAATACTGTGCCTATGGTTTCAGTTACCCACCTTATGAGAAGTGAGCAATGCTGCTCTTGTTCCACTTATTTCACCTCTAATTAGAACAAATCAGGCCTAGAAAAAAGTATTTTTATGAAGAGCTTTTGATAAAAATGCTTAGCAATCGCTGTTCTGTGGCAGAACTAGATGGGGTTCTTAAGAGTTGCCTGTACTCACAGTATGCACCTTTTGAAACTAATACGGTTGTTCTTTGGTATCCTTGGGAGATTGGTTCCAGGATCTCCCTTGGATACCAAAGTCTGAGGATACTCAAGTCTCTTATATAAAATGGCATAGTAATTGCATATTCTCATACACTTTAAATCATCTCTAGATTACTTAATTACCTAATACAAGGTAAATGCTATATAAATAGCTGCTGCAAATTCAAGTTTCGGTTTTTGGAATTTTCTGGAATTTTTTTTTTTCCCCTCAAATATTTTTGATCTATGGTTGGTTGAATCCGTGAATTCAGAACCCCTGGATACGGAGGGTCTCACAGTTCATAATGGGCTCCAAGAGGGCCCCTAGATGGTCCCTGTTGTCAAAGCACCTGAGCTCTTCATGGCCCAAAAGGCAGGAACCTAAGGATCAGAGATTGTCAGGGGTTTTGACCATATATTGATACTTTTCGTTTTCATCTAGGCCAGGTACTTTTTGCTTTTTAATTTCACTTCCTAATTTAGAATTTCTCAAACATGCCCAGGAGTTAGACTAATGTAATGCACCTCCATGTACTTATTACCAGTTATCAGCACTTTGTCTTTTCCCCTTCTTTTCTTTTTCCTGGAGTATTTTAATGCAGATCCAATATGGTATATAGTTTCATCTTTAAGTACTTGAGAATGTAGCTGTGCCGAGGGGTGTGTGTGTGTTGAGGCCTTAATATGATCATGCTCAACAAAATTTAACAATTCCTTTGTTTGTTTATGGCTGGCTGCGTTGGGTCTTTGTTGCTGCGCACAGGCTTTTTCTCTAGTTTTGGTGAGTGGGGCCACTCTTCATTGCAGTGCGCGGGCTTCTCATTGCAGTGGCTTCTCTTGTTGCGGAGCACGGCCTCTAGGCACACGGGCTTCTGTAGTTGTGGCTCGAGGGCTCTAGGGTGCAGGCTCAGTAGTTGTGGCACACGGGCTTAGTTGCTCCGCGGCATGTGGGATCTTCCCGAACCAGGGCTCAAACCCGTGTCCCCTCCATTGGCAGGCGGATTCTCAAACCACTGCACCACCAGGGAGGCCCTAACAATTCCCTAATGTCATCTGATATCCCCATATTCTAGTTTTCTCCTTTTTTTTTCTTTTCCCAAAAATGTTTTTACATTTGGTTCTACTCGGGATCTACATAAAGCTGTCCACAGTTTTCATCTGCTTGATTTATCTTTTTATGTTTCTTTTAATAACTGTCCCAACCTGTTAAAAAAATTTTTTTTAAAGAAACCAGATCACTTTTCTTGTGGAATTTCCCACCTTCTGGATTTGACAGAGTCATTCCTTGTGTGTTTAATGTTCCTGCAAACTGGTGGGTAGATTAGACCATGCTATCCATTAAAAATATAATGCAAGCCACAGGTCTAATTTTAAGTTTTTCAGTAGCCACAAAAAAGGAACAGATGGAGTTAAATTTTAATGTTTTATTTAACCTAGTATATCCAAAATATCATTTCAATTTGTAGTCAGTAGAGAATTAAGATATTTTATGTTTTCTCCCTTTTATTTTTTTGGGTATGGGGAGAACTAGGTCTCTGAAATCTGCTATTTGGTACTTTGCACTTAACAGCACTTTTTTTAAAAAAATTATTTTTGGCTGCATTGGGTCTTCGTTGCTGCGCGCAGGCTTTCTCTGTTTTCTCTACTCTTAATTGCGGTGCGCAGGCTTCTCGTTGCAGTGGCTTCTCTTGTTGCGGAGCACGGCCTCTAGGCTCACGGGCTTTCAGTAGTTGTGGCTCGCAGGCTCCAGAGTGCAGGCTCAGTAGTTGTGGCGCACGGGCTTAGTTGCTCCATGGCATGTGGGATCTTCCTGGACCAGGGCTCAAACCCGTGTCCCCTGCATTGGCAGGTGGATTCTTAACCACTGCGCCACCGGGGAAGTCCTAATAGCACACTTCTAATTCTGACTAACCACATGTGGCTTGATGGCTATAGTATTAGATAGCACAGACCAAGAGGTTGATTAGATTTGTTTTTGGTGAGGGACAAGAATATTTTTATAGGTGCCATTTGTTTTCCTATTATATCCGGTGGCGTATGAAGTCTGGTTGTCCCACCTAATTTAGTGATGTTAGAATGTTAGTATCTATTTTGAATGACCTGTTTTAAAGCTCCCTGTCCATCTTTTACTTAATACCAGCCAGTGATACACATTGCTTAGATTCATTAGGGGTTGGGAAGTGATGGTTTTCTATTTTGTTCTTTAATTAGCTGGAACTTTTCTCTAGAGACAAAATTTGCTTTATATCTTTGCTTACCCTGAAGTACAGTTCATATAGGGAAAGGATAAATATTTCATTTTTTTCCCCTTTGCTCACTTATTTTCAGAGTAAGGAGTTGGTGCCGTAGCATACTCCAATGAAGACTGATGAAGTGTTTGTTTTGTTTTGTTTTTTAAATAACATTATGAACTTGCAGATCTTATAATATTTGTGCATCAAACTATTGTAGTTGTTTTGGATGCTAAATTGCCACATTTTAGATGAGTGGGAATTCCCCTTTCAAGTTGCCTCCTTTGTCCTTTTAACATGACCCCACTATCTTTGGAGGCTTCTTCCTGGCACAACAAAGTGCCCCACACACATTTGGAACATTCTTGCTTCAGACCTGAAGAAGCCATTTTTCTTAGGATTCTTATTCTTTTTAAGGGAAATGGTATTTAGAGACCACAATAGGCGTGGATATTAAACTGTGCATATATCTTAAAACTTAAAATTATGAAGAAGAGTTTAACATACTTGGTAAAAATATTTTTAAGGATACACAGTGAAAAGTAACTGTGCTTTTCACTTAGTAAATACTCAATAGCTATTTGAGTGAGAGTGATTTAGGAGAGAGTGAATGAATGGCTGGCTGATTACTATATATTTAAACCACCTAGTCATTTCCTTCCATTTGCTCTGAAATTAAGTAGCTAAAGAAGCTTCCATTATGTATAGGCTTTAACCACTCCTCTCCTTTTTATTAGAATGGTGTGTTGCTGAGAACAGTCCTGGACCCTGTCACTGGGGATCTGTCTGACACCCGCACTAGGTACCTGGGGTCCCGTCCTGTGAAACTCTTTCGTGTCCGGATGCAAGGCCAGGAGGCAGTAAGTAATGAAAGGGGCGAGATAGTGTTTTTGGATGTTAGTGGCATCAGCTGAGAAAAATCCCCTTGGTATAAATTTTGCTGTCATTAATTCACCAGTGTTGTAGTTAGTTGACATTAGCTTTATCTTGATTAGTTTCCTTCATGTGGGAAGTCTTGGGTCCCTTAATCTAGAGCTTCTTAACTGGATTTCCATGGCACTGTGCCATGATTTGGTTATAGGTGAGTTAGAATACTGATCCCTTCAATCCTGAGGCTGAGCAAATGGAGTATACTGACAGTTAGCTGGAAACCTCCGATGTAGGATACCACTACCCAGGAGCAACCTGGTATCAGTGTCATGGCTTACTGTGTAATGTGAAAGAGGCTGGGAAACATTGTGTCCTTTGTAGCTAAGAATATCAGTGTTGCCGGGTGCTCTGCTAGTTCTTTACTTGTTACTGCATTTAATACTTGCAACTATCCAGCCTTGTGATAGTATTCCCAATTTACACATGTGGAAACTGGGGCTCAGAGATTGAGTGATTAGTAGGTCATCTGGCTAATAGCCAATGCTTTTAGCAAATAGTAAGCCATACTGCCTCTTCTCTAGGCCTGTTTTTCTTAAGGTAGCCCTTTAGGTTTCTAAAATTCCTTGGGATATTCTGCACACTGAAATTTGGGGATAGGATAATTTGGTTAGCATACCATGTTTGGGCTTTTCCCAAGCTTATTGGAGATGTTTTTCTTTCCTCAGGTGTTGGCCATGTCAAGCCGCTCATGGTTGAGCTATTCTTACCAATCTCGTTTCCATCTCACCCCCCTGTCTTACGAGACCCTGGAATTTGCATCTGGCTTCGCCTCTGAACAGTGCCCTGAGGGCATTGTGGCCATCTCCACCAATACTCTGAGGTGAGAGAGCCCCACAGTTGAAGCCCCGCAAGAGGCTACAGAGAGCTGACTTTTTGCCATGGCACTAGTGTTGTAATTGAAACCTTCATTTGGCTCAGGATTTAAGTACCTGGTAGCCAAGTCTTGGTGTTTGGGAGTTTTAGCTTCTGTTTAGACCTTCAGTGCCAAGTTTTTATACTCAGCAGTGTAGTTCAGTCTCTGAGATTTTTAAGATTCTTGTTTTCAAGGGCCATGCCATTGGATTGGTTTTAGAGCAGGCGTTGTTGGCTCACTGATAATCTTTTCTCACTCTGTCTTGCATTTGCAATGTTGTATCTTAAATATTAACCAATATAAATTATTTAGGCCTTTTGCAGGTTGACATTATTTACACTGATCACATTGGAGTGAACACTGTCTGTATTGCAAGATGGAAAATAACCTATTCAGTTTGACTGTCTCGAGTTTTGGCGGTTGGTTGTGTTTGTTTTCTTTTTTAACCCTTTAATGCCACTAGTGTCATACATGTCCTGGTTATAACTGTTGGTCATACATGTCCTGGTTATAACTGTTGGCTGTTTACAATGGAACTCTGACCTCTTGATATATGAGTCACTTGGTACGTAATCAAGTGAACTGCCAGATTTGTTTGCAAAAACTTTTGGAACTTTTCAGTCATTGTCGCTCTCTTTCTAAGTGTCAGCACCTTTGTATACCTTATGCTCCAGCAGAATTACTCTCCCTGCATACCTCCATATATTCCTTCCTGGTTTTTTATCTCTGCAGCTGTCCTTGGAATGCTTCCCACACACATCTCTGCCTTTCAAGGCCTAGCCTCATCCATGTATCCTCTAATTGTTTTATCGACGTGTGCTCTCTATCTCCTTGATTCCTTATTAATTTTGACAATTCCACAGGTTTTCAAACTTTTTTTGTAGCAGCAGAACATTTTTCCCCCAGAACAATATCAGGAAAGGCTGCTGTGTGAAACATAGAAGAAGAATTCTTGGGAACATAGTTTAAACACCACTGTCCATAGTACTTACTGTCAGAACCATTCACTTTCACTTTTGGTTATTATGAATAACGCTGCTGTGAACACTCATGTACAAGTTTTTATGTGGGTGTATATTTTCATTTTCCTTGGGTATGTACCTGCAAGAGTGGAATTGTTGGTAACTGTTCAACTTTTTGAGGAGCTGCCAGGCTGCTTTCCAAAGTGGCTAGACTATTTTACGTTTTCACCAATGAGGTTTGAGGATTCCAATTTCTGCACATCTTTACCAACACTTGTTATTATATGACTTTTTGATTCTAGCCATCCTAGAGAGTGTGAAGTGATATCTCATTGTGGTTTAGATGTGCATTTCTTTGATGGTTAATGATGTTGAGCATCATTTCATGTGCTTATATTGGCTCTTTGTTCTTCTTTGGAGTAATGTCTATTCAGATCCTTTGCCCATTTTTTAATTGGGTTGTCTTTTTATCATTGAATTTGTAAGAGTTCTTTTTATGTTTTAGATACAACTGCCTTATCAGATAATATGATCTGCAGATATTTTCTCTTGTGGATTGTCTTTTCACTTTCTTTTCTTTCGGTATTTATTTATTTATGGCTGCGTTGGGTCTTCGTTGCTGCGCGTGGGCTTTCTCTAGTTGTGGCAAGTGGGGGCTACTCTTCGCTGTGGTGAGCGGGCTTCTCATTGCAGTGGCTTCTCTTTGTTGTGGAGCACAGACTCTAGGTGTGTGTGCTTCAGTAGTTGTGGCACATGGGCTCAGTAGTTGGGGCTCGTTGGTTCTTGAGCGCAGGCTTAGTAGTTGTGGCGCACGGGCTTAGTTGCTCCGCGGCATGTGGGATCTTCCTGGACCAGGGCTCAAACCTGTGTCCCCTGCATTGGTAGGCGGATTCTTAACCACTGCGCCACCAGGGAAGTCCTGTCTTTTCACTTTCTTGGTGGTATCCTTTGGCACACAAAAGGCTAATTATTTTTTAAAGAATTATATTTTAAAAACTCCATCTTAGGGACTTCCCTGGTGGTCCAGTGGTTAAGACTCCGTGCTCCCAATGCAGGGGCCCGGGTTCGATCCCTGGTCAGGGAACTAGATCCTGCATGCTGCAACTAAGACCTGGTGCAGCCAAATAAATATTAAAAAAAAAACAAACTCCATCTGAGAACTGCCTGAAGTCATCTTGGGTATCAGCAGTGGTATATGCCCCACTTTGACAAACGCTGGCTAGCCTCATGTTTTCCAAGGAAGAATACAACACCGGAGCATCTGTGTCCCTTCCCATGTTATGTTTCTCCCTTAGGACAGGTGCTGCCTCTGTCTGGAGTCTGCCTTTTGGTGTGGTAGAGTGCCTTTATGAAAGCAGGCCAGTGTGTGGGTTGGACTAGAAGAATCAAAACTCAGGAGTTGTGGGTTTTTTAAATGCCGTACTTTTTTTTTCCTTGCAGAATGACAGTTTTTGATGTTTAGCAGTTGATCTTTTTTTTTTACTCACATGTTGGTAAAGTATTTGATTTAATGTCTGCAAGTAAAGGGACCTTGCTAATTATCCCCTCAGAATATTTGGATATTTATGGGAGTGGAATGTTGTTAATCATAGTCTATTAGAAGATGTTCTGGTTTTTATATTGTACTCTTTTTTAATGATTTTTTTAAAAATACATTTATTTATTTATTTATGGCTGAATTGGTTCTTCGTTGCTGTGCACAGGCTTTCTCTAGTTGTGGTGAATGGTGGCTACTCTTTGCTGCAGTGCGTGGGCTTTCATTACAGTGACTTCTCTTGCTGTGGAGCACAGGCTTTAGGCACACGGGCTACAGTAGTTGTGGCACACAGGCTTAGTAGTTGTGGCACACAGGCTTAGTTGCTCCGCGGCATGTGGGATCTTCCCAGACCATGGCTCGAACCCATGTCCCCTGCATTGGCAGGCGGATTCTTAACCACTGCGCCACCAGGGAAGTCCCTTAATGATTCTTAATTAGCTGTTTTTTTCTTTAAGCACTTTGAAATGGTTTTTCCTATCTTCCATTGTTTTTTAGGTCTGCTGTCAGATTGTATATGATCTGTAAGAATATTTAAATTAAAAATAAAACTCCATTGTTAGAGACCAAGTGTCTATATTTTTAAGAGCATCTGGGTTCTCTGCTCATTTTGCTTATAATTTGACTTAATGCACATCTCTGTCCCTTTTTTTTTTTTTTTTTTTTTTTTGCGGTACGTGGGCCTCTCACTGTTGTGGCCTCTCCCATTGCGGAGCGCAGGCTCAGTGGCCATGGCTTATGGGCCCAGCTGCTCCATGGCATATGGGATCCTCCCAGACCAGGGCACGAACCCGTGTCCCCTGCATCGGCAGGCGGACTCTCAACCACTTGTCACCAGGGAAGTCCACATCTCTGTCCCTTTTGACAAAGGTTGTAGAATTCATACTTGCCATCTCTTTGTGCGTCGTTGTGGATTTCCTAAAGCTTAGGTGATTTTCGTTCAGGATGGCATCCAGTTTATTTTATGAAACACTGTCATACAAGTACCACATATGTTCAGATAATTGCAGTGCTTCACAGCAAATTTGGAATTGGTACTCTTTTTTTTAAATTTAATTTTATTAATTTATTTTTTTGGCTGTATTGGGTCTTCGTTGCGGTGTGCAGGCTTCTCATCGCAGTGGCTTCTCTTGTTGCGGAGCATGGGTCTAGGCGCATGGGCTTCAGTAGTTGTGGCTTGTGGGCTCAGTAGCTGTGGCTCGTGGGCTCTAGAGCTCAGGCTTAGTAGTTGTGGCTCACAGGCTTAGTTGCTCCGCGGCATGTGGGATCTTCCCGGCCCAGGGCTCGAACCTGTGTCCCCTGCATTGGCAGGCGGATTCTTAACCATTGCACCACCAGGGAAGCCCTGGAATTCGTACTCCTTATATCAGCGTTTGTCAGTAATAATCAAGAGGAAATTTTGACTTTTCACTGTCACATTATCATTGGAAGGATAAAAAATCCTTTGAGGGTTCTAATGTAGGTTTCACTGGTGGAAACTGGAATCACCATGAACAGTGATGGGCTGTTGCTAAAGTAAAGGCCCTCCCCTGATCTCCTTGTCTCTTATGTGTAATCATCTAGATAAGAAGGCTATTGTTTCTTGTTGTCTAATGCCAACATTAGAGCTTTAGGGATTGACGTGTTTGCTGTGACTGCTTATAGACCATTTCAACACCAGTTTCTTGGTCCTGAGTGGGTGACCTATTAACTCCTTGCCTTTTGCCGTAGGATTTTGGCATTGGAGAAGCTGGGTGCTGTCTTCAATCAAGTAGCCTTTCCACTGCAGTACACACCCAGGAAATTTGTCATCCACCCTGAAAGTAACAACCTTATCATCATTGAGACTGACCATAATGCCTACACTGAGGCCACAAAAGCTCAGAGGAAGCAGCAGATGGCAGAGGTAATGCATTTAACCTTCAGGGTTCAATAAAAAGGCATTCCTATGAAATTGTGTTGAAAAGTTTAAACCTCTGTGTAATTGATGGCTGTAGTCTTTGTTATATTTGAAGATCCAGCCTCTTTTCAGGTCCTTCAAGCAGAGCCCTTTGCCACAGTCCTTGGTTTTAGAGGCTTTCTTGTGACAGGACTAAAACGCTGAGCTGGGTTTATTCAGTATTCAGCTACTTCTCTGGAACGGTTCTCCAGTCCTGGAACTTCCAAAACAATCTGTTTCCTGAAATTGGGCCCAGAGGAGACTGCTTTTGTATTCCCCACAACACCAGCTCCTTCCAGAAATCATTTCCCAGCAAAAAACAAATGGTCCCAACTATATAAAACTGTATCTGGCCTAGAAAAGAGGAAACAAGTAGTCTTAGCAAGATAAATCAGATGGGTTAGATAGAAAAAAGGTGTTTTCATCTTCATGTTTCTCAGACCGCCAGTCAAGTATTCGCCACAGCTGATGTTAGTTCTTTAGTTTCCCCTTAGTGATCTTTCCTCTTCCCCTTGTCTGTATACCTCTCCCTTTGATCCTGATTTTGGTGGACAGATTTGGCTACTTTGTGTATTATGAACACTCCCTGGAGGTGTTCTTGCTACTTGTCCACTTCTCACCCAGCACCCGCCTCTGAACACACGAACTCTTCCTTGGTTCTTTGGATTTAGGAAATGGTAGAAGCAGCAGGGGAGGATGAGCGAGAGCTGGCTGCGGAGATGGCAGCAGCATTCCTCAATGAAAACCTCCCTGAGTCCATTTTTGGAGCTCCTAAGGCTGGCAATGGACAGTGGGCCTCTGTGATCCGAGTGATGAATCCTATTCAGGGGAACACACTGGACCTTGTCCAGCTGGAACAGAATGAAGCTGCTTTTAGGTAAGGAGCCCAGGACATACAGAGTTTTGAAGACTGGAATGGGAATTCTCTGGGCTGTGACTAATACCTGACTCCTGATTCTTTCTCTGTAAATGCAGTGTGGCTGTGTGCAGGTTCTCCAACACTGGCGATGATTGGTATGTGCTGGTGGGTGTGGCCAAAGACCTGATACTGAATCCCCGATCTGTAGCCGGGGGCTTTGTCTATACCTACAAGCTCGTGAACAATGGGGAAAAACTGGAGTTTTTGCACAAGGTAGGAACCAGCCAGTGGTTTTCCTGGTTCTTAGGTCCTACTAAACTTCCCCACTTTTGTGTAAGTTGTGGATCAGGTCTTTCTGATCCATCTCTTGGTGGCACGTGAAAAATGCTCCAGTGAAGCTCCACTGCTTGCTGGTCCCACAGGAGGCCTGTGTGCTAACCACCCTCCATGGGGAATAGATGCATACTGAAGTAGCCCCTTGTTTTCTAGTCTTACTAAGTAGGCAGCAATTTGTAACCAAAATTCAGCAGTTCTAATGAATTAATATTCTCGGGGCAGGGGTGACAATGTGGATTTCTGTTTAATGGTTACACAGTTTCCCTTGGAAAGATAATAAAGTTCTGGGGATGGATAGTGGTGATGATTGTGCAACACTGTGAATATGCTTAATGTTACTGAACTATATACTTGAAAATGGTTTAAATATTAAGTCGTGTATATTTTACCGTAATTTTTAAAATAGAAGAAATTCCTATTCTCTCTTCCACACTGACAGCACATGAATGTGATTTCTCCAGGCGTCCCACAAGGGGAGTGTTCTCTAGGAAGTAGTTACTTCGCAGAGGCTTCTTTGTGCTAAACTCATTGTGTCTCCCTTACAACTAAGATGTCCCTTAAACTAGCACTTCTTTCCCCTCCCTCCATGTCCCACAGTCACTTTTCTGATATTGAGGCTTCACATTTAGTTAATGGTGCCAGTTGAATTCACATGGGTTCTGAAGTGTTCATCAGGTACCAGGACTTCTTTTCACTTGTGGCATTGATCCACTTGGGGAAGTGGAGTGTTTACCCAAACACCCTGTTTTATAGAGACTGTTGTATGTGTGGTTTATTTTCTCTGCGCAAAAAGTGATCACTTGCTGTCTGTCTTCCTGACAGATGCCTGTAGAAGGCATTTTGGGTTGAGGGGGTATGGCTGTATATTTTAATAGCTGCATCACCTGTTTTTCCTCTCACAGACTCCAGTGGAAGAGGTCCCTGCTGCCATTGCCCCATTCCAGGGGAGGGTGTTGATTGGTGTGGGGAAGCTTCTGCGAGTCTATGACCTGGGAAAGAAGAAGTTACTCCGAAAGTGTGAGAACAAGGTAAACATGGAGACCCTGGTGGGGTGGTGGACAGCAACTGTTAGAATGATATGTCTTTATCAGGACCTTCTTTGTCTTCCAATGCCAGGTTAAGAATTAGGCCCTTGAGACTTGAGAAGGGGAGGAATAGGTGGGTTTCTTGACTTCTTTACACTAAGAGCCAGATTTCTCTCCTTGCTTCTGTAAGGAATTTAACTGTGACAGGCATATATTTCCACTATATTAAAACCAGTTAGCTCTTTTTCCCACCTTCTAGGAATTTATTGCTGACTCCTTGCTGACTCCTCTTCTTTGGTGTGTGCCATTCTTCAGACCATATATATGCTGCAGTCATGGTAACCTGGACTTTCTGTTGATACTGCACCCCAAGGTTACACCCATTGCTGTCCTTGTTTTTCCCAGCATATCGCCAATTACATCTCTGGGATCCAGACAATTGGACATAGGGTAATTGTATCTGATGTCCAGGAAAGTTTCATCTGGGTTCGCTACAAGCGTAATGAGAACCAGCTTATCATCTTTGCTGATGATACCTACCCCCGATGGGTCACAACAGCTAGCCTCCTGGACTACGATACTGTGGCTGGGGCAGACAAGTTTGGCAACATTTGTGTCGTAAGTTGATGTTTACTTGGGTTACAATGATGTATAGGAAAGCTGACCCAGTTTGTTTGTGGTAAAGCCAATTACCCAAGACTGTGATCTCTGATATGGAAAGTAAAAATGGGTATAAAATTCTTTAAGTTTCCCCTACCCACACCCCATTCACCTCCCTCATCCCCATGCAACATGATTTAATAATGATAGATTTAGTTTGAGCTAAGGACTAATATTTATTTTTACTTTTTGCCAAAATTTTGGCTTATCTTTTAAAGCCCAGTCTGGCTTTTCTTGTTTATGTTCTGTGGTCTCCATTTTTGCTCTTTAGTTTTTTGTTTTTTGGGGTTTTTTGCTTTTGAGTTCGTCACTCCTCGGACATCAGAAGAGGTGCAGGAGACTTGGGCTCAGGCCTCTGCCAAACTCGGGGCCCCAAGGTTTGCGTGCAAGGACCTGGGGCAAACGTTGCTTGGTGACCGAGGTGAGTAGGTTCAGGACCCAGCCCTGTGATTTGTGTCACTTCATTGTAGGTGAGGCTCCCACCTAACACCAATGATGAAGTGGATGAGGATCCCACTGGAAACAAAGCCCTGTGGGACCGGGGTTTGCTCAACGGGGCCTCTCAGAAGGTAAGATTGCAGAAGGGACCACAAAGGAGGGGCACAAGCCTGCGTAGCACATTCTTCATGACCCTCACCGAGGAAACATTTCTTTAGTGAATTATCCACAGTGCGTGTGACTATGTTGAGTGTTCTCCCATGCATGGTGGGTTTGACACAAGGTAACCAAGTTACTATCCCATTTTTATGACAATAGAAGAGAAATTTTTCTGAGACATTTTAGCAGTATAAATCTCTGCATAGTGGGTTCCTTAGAAAGGATGGTTGCACAGGTTCATTCCAGATACTAACCAGCTCTTCTCTGAAGTATGCCCTGGGCTTTACTCTTCTCCTGTAGACATATACTTCTGTATCTCTGGACTTTTAAAAATAGATCCATTTTAGAGGGCAAGCCTAGAGATTGCTGTTTTTTATACTTTTCTTTTCTTCTTTTTGCAGACTTGATAATTTAACAAAAAGGTTTTGTAGTTATAAATAAAAAATGATCTAACTTCAGCATGTTTGTGAGGGCATTAAGCTCTAAGTAAATGCTAAGGACATTTCAAAGTATTTTTAAATTTTAGTAATTTTTGAATTTCCGAAAGTGGTGAAATCTGGCCTTTGGAGGCACTGTTTGCTCTTGGGAATCTAGAACATGCTCCTGAGGGCACATATAGTCACTATTCTGGTTTCAACTTGCAGGCAGAAGTGATCATGAACTATCACGTGGGCGAGACAGTACTTTCGTTACAGAAGACCACGCTGATCCCTGGAGGCTCAGAATCGCTTGTCTATACCACCTTGTCAGGAGGAATTGGCATCCTTGTCCCGTTCACATCCCATGAGGTGACATCTTCCACACTGGTCTGGCTTTTGCCTTCCCAAGGTTGTTTCTTGGTGCTAAATCTGCCTAAGAGGGCAATCCATTTTGTCTCCATCTGTAACTAGGAGTGTTGTGCAATTTTTATAAGGTGACAGGAGTGCCTGGGGAGATAGGAATCTTGATTTTTTTTACCCCCTGTGGAAAGCCATCTGGTTTTATACTGTACCAGGGTTTGGTTAGTCAGAGGCTGAAGCCCCAGAACAAAACCCCACAGACCAGGAATGATGGGCTGGTGTGGACTGGGCACTTAATGCCTCCTAGAGTCAGCTCTTGGTTTGGCTAGATTTGGTTTATGTAATTGCTGCCAAGGAAGCTGTGGTTAGGAATCTGACTTTACAAATCACTCTTTGCATATGGTGTTTTCTCTCATGTTTTGCAAATACAAAGGGGTTTTCTTTCACTTTTTAGCTGTCTTGTTGTAGCAGGAGAACCTGTGGTCATGAGGAACAATTAGATACTTAACATCTCCTTGGTGGTAAAAATCAATAGCTTCTCTGTTCATTGTGCTTTGGAAACTGTAGACTAGTAGTTGAAATCACTTTTTTCTTTTAGTGACAGATTCTTTGTTTCTTTGCCAGGACCATGACTTCTTCCAGCATGTGGAAATGCACCTCCGGTCCGAGCATCCCCCTCTCTGTGGGCGAGACCACCTCAGTTTTCGTTCCTATTACTTCCCTGTTAAGGTAGGTCTTTCTTGGAAACTCGAGTTGAAAAAGGGGATCCTCAGCATATTTAACCAGTCTTTTTCTCTGGGCCTCCCTCCCTTAAAAATCGGAACAGTCCTGAATGAAGGAGCATTGAGGATGTGGATTGATGGAGGCAGTAATGTGGGAGAGGAGTAGTTAGTGATATTCAGAGACCTCTTCCCTCAGGGCAGACCATAGCCAGAGAAAAGTTTTCACCCAGTTTTGCTAATCTGAACTCTGGCTACTAAGGGTCAACTTAGAATAGTATTCCTGGCTCTGTAAATGTAGTTCAGGTTTCTGAGGGAGAATAAAATGCTTTCCTTGAAGTTGCTGCTTTAGCATGTGCCATTTTCTTTGGGCATCTAACCTTTTTCTTCCTCTCATTTTTTCATGCCTTAGAATGTGATTGATGGAGATCTCTGTGAGCAGTTCAACTCCATGGAGCCCAACAAACAAAAGAATGTCTCTGAGGAACTGGACCGAACCCCACCTGAGGTGTCCAAGAAGCTTGAGGACATCCGGACTCGCTACGCCTTCTGAGCCCTTCCTTTTCCTATGGG